>NC_062548.1:17466040-18078507 GCF_016906955.1 Phacochoerus africanus
TATGATTTGTATGCTTTTCTGTATGTATGTTATACTTCAATAACAAAATTGAACAAATGAAGCCAGTAGCTTAAGAATTTACTGGGCTTACTCTCTCTCGCTCTCACTCTCTCTTTCACTCACACACACACACTTTAAGTACAAAGATGTTTGTTTCAACACTGTCTACAACAGTAAAAAAAAAGCTGGGAATATTCATGTTAATCAAGAGCGAAGAAAGCCTCCATCAGTAACAGTTTGGTAACTGCTGGGCTCAGAAACTGTGTTAAGGAAGTTCCCATTGTGGCTCAGGGGTAACTAGTATCCATGTGGGTTCAATCCCCGGCCTCATTCCGTGGGTTAAGGGCCTGGTGTTGCCATGAGCTGTGGTGTAGGTGGCAGACGTGGCTAGGATCCCAAGTTGCTGTGGCTGTGGTGCAGGCTGGCAGCTGCAGCTCCGATTTGACCCCTAGCCTGGGAACTTCCATGTGCCGAGGGTGTGACCCTAAAAAAGGCGGAAAAAAAGGAACTGCAGTAAGAAACTATGGATTGTTATTGGGAAGAGAGTCACTGGGTAGCCCCTCAGAGCCCAAAGAAATGTTCTATCTTGTGAACACTAAACCTACAAACCTAAAAGAGTTTTACTTGGTTATAAGATGACTGATCCACTTCTAAAGATAGCAATATTCCTTCTGAGATTCAGAGAATGAATGTCTTTTTTTCCTGTTTCTTTCTCTGCCATTTCTTTTAACCTGGTCTATTTCCTGGGGTCTGTGCTAAGATTGTAGCCTGAATTAAAGCAGAGATAGCAGACTTGAGGATAGGATAGTTCTTTAGAGATGCATCACACTGGAAGCTGAAGTGGGTGCAGGGTAACAACAATGCAGCTGCTAAGAGTGTCTCCAAAGCTGCCACCATCTCCTTCCTACCCTCAAATAGTCCCAGGTCACTGTAGGGCTGGCCTTGCTGTCCCCTGAAGAAACTGCATGTAAGACTCCTGTTTGTTTTACCAATACCACAGTCTAGAAATTATTCCAGCTTTCTTCAATCCCTTCCCCAATTTCTACTGAAATATAATTGACACGTAACGTTGTATTATGGGTCCAGCTTGGGGACGTATGAAGTGTCTGGATACCATGTTAACCCTCACTTCCTGTCTATACTATCTGTGAAGCCAGAAGACACTTTATCCCAAGCAAGGGCTCAGGCCAGTGGAACATCTTTTTTTCTTTTTAACCTGATTCTCAACTGTCTTATTCCTTCCTCTATTCTGAGAGCTGAGTCCCAATCCCCACCCTTCAAGCCCCTGGGGCATAAGATGCTCAGGCCTCGGGTCCTGGGCCCTGGCTATTCCACTGAACCAGTACGAGTTTGTTTGCCCCAGTACCTCTTCCATTGTTGGTGGGTTTGGTCCCCGAGCAGTTTTTCTTACGTTCCTCACTTCCTCTCAGAAACTGCACCTCCTCTCTCTTAGCTAGCCTCTTCTGCTGGAATTCAAGCAGAAGGTTCAACGTAAGCCCAGGGGGTCACACAGTCACTTAGTGGCAGAGTGAGGCTCAGGCTCTCCCATTATACCATGCTCTTTGCACTTCATTACTGTTAGCAAATCTTATGGCTAAATTTTCCAATCTCTTTTTGGCTTGTTGTAAAAACCAACAAGGCATAAAGAAACTCTAAGTGGGAAGATTAACTATTTTAAGTGTCTTTGAGGTATTGACAGTTCCAGAAAGGTAAGGCTTATATGAAGGGGGGAAAAAAACCCTAAATGTGTAATGTCACAAATTTAATAAAAAAAACAAAAAGGGGTCAGGATAAGACATGAGACAAAAGGCACATTCAAAAAATAAGTGGGAAGCTGTTTCCTTTCATTATCCTTTAGGGAACAAATGCTTCAAAAGTTAGAAACTATGGTACTGACAAAAATTCTGACAAAACAATTTCTACTTAGTGCAGGAAACCAAGGATGGCCTCACTTATAAAAACAGCAAACTTAGGAATGGAATTTCCTCTGGTTAAAGGAACAGTATTTCTGGACATACTAGTCTCTGGTTCTAATGAACTGAGGATTTTGCTTGACAGAAATGGGCAAGGTATTCACAAACGTCCTACGGAACCCTCCCAACTCAAGCACTGAAGGAACAAGAAGGAAACAAAAGTAGGCTTCTGATTTGGAGGGTGCACTGGAAATCAAAACCATAAGAGCAGCCGCTGTACGTAATCATTTTCTATGCCTCAGGTTAGTGCTGAGTATGGGTTTCATATGCGTACTTATGAAGTCCCACCATCCCCTGAGGAAGGTCTTCTCTTTTTACAGATGAAGCAACTGAGGCACAGAGAAATTAAGTAATCCATCCAGTGCAGTGAGATGGGAAGCTACTAATGTGTACTTCCCATAATCTTTAGCTGTACCGTGATCAAACTTCTATTTTAAAAGGGTCATCCTAACTGCTCTGTTTGGACTGTAGAGGGCCAAGGACAGAGGTGTGGTGGCAACAGCAGTGATCCAGGCAAGAGAGGAGGAGGTAGCGGTGGAGGCGGTGAGAAGTGGGAGGCTTGTGGATTATTTCCTAATTACTAACAGACTGGAGGCGGGCTGTGAGAGAGCAGAGGGGAGTCAAGGATGACTCCAAGGATATGTCCAATTGGAAAGATGAAGATGCCATCAACTCTGTGGGGAAAGGTTCTGGATACAGCAGATTTTCAGGGGAAGTGCAATAGTTTAATTTTAGAAATGTCAAGCTCGAGATGTCTATTAGACAGTAAGTGAAAGTGTCAAGTAGCCAGTTAAATATACAAACCTAGACTTCATGGAAGAGGTCTGTATTCTCAAATACAGGAATTTGAGAATCATCAACTTACAGATGGTATTTAAAACGTGATACCGGAAGAGATTAAACCAGATGCTCAGGTAGAGAGAGAAGAGCAGAGGACGGAAGACTGAGCTATGGGGACATCCTAACATTAAGAAGTCAGGGAGGGAGTTCCCGTTGTGGCGCAGTGGTTAATGAATCCGACTAGGAACCATGAGGTTGTGGGTTCGGTCTCTGGCCTTGCTCAGTGGGTTAATGATCTGGTGTTGCCATGAGCTGTGGTGTAGGTTGCAGACGCGGCTCGGATCCCGCATTGCTGCACCTCTGGCGTAGGCCAGTGGCTACAGCTCCGATTCGACCCCTAGACTGGGAACCTCCATATGCCACGGGAGCGGCCCAAAGAAATAGCAAAAAGACCAAAAAAAAAAAAAAAAAAAGAAGAAGTCAGGGAGGAGAGGAAGGACCAGCACAAAGACTGAGAAGAAGCCACTTGGCACAGCACGGTGTGGGGAAGGGTGGGGATCTGGAAGTCTAACCGCTCTACGTCGCTTTCAATATCCCTGTTTTTAGTATCAGACCTCACTGCTCCCCTATTTGTAATACATGGTATGACCACATTCCTGAACTTTTGTGGGGTTCAGGGTGAGCTGGCTTGTTTCTTTTCCCTTTGCTTGCTTGTGTTTCCCCCTGCTTTTTTTTTTTTTTTTTTCTTCCAGGCATATGAACTCAGCTATCTTCCACTCTGCTGAGTCATCTACTATTCCTACCACAGCTTTCCATCTTCATATATTAGGTTTCAGTGGTGACAAATGGGTTTGGGGGGGTCTAGTCAGGTGGTCTCTACAAGGCTGGAGATAGAAAAGGAGAAGGGGTACTAAAACTAAAGGACCCAATGATACTTAGTTTTAAGGTAACATGTGGTGCAGGTGTAACTCGGCATGCATATTGTCTGAAGTCCATGTGAATAACCTGGAAGCTTTACAGAGGCTGGGAACTACTATTTATGAGACCGCTAAATAGAGGAACGCATTACTACTGGAAAAGAAATTCTACGTCATGCAGAGGAGCAGGATAAGCAGGAGAGACGTGTACTTTCCACTATCTTTAGCTGTACTGTTCAATATTTGCAAAAGACTGGAGCTGAGGGGAAAGGACTGAGGGGTTTTTCAACCACTCCCCTCCAAGCTCTAATGTTTTGTGATTTTGAAGGAAGTTTCTCAAAGCCCGAATACCACAAGGATTACTTTCTCAGCTCCACCTTTGCCCTCTCTAGCAGGCCTCCTGGTCTGTGTCTAACAGTTTATAAAGGTTGCCGCACCGCTCTTGAGCCTCTCACAAAGCAAAGCACTAAATAAGGTCTAAAAGAAATGCATGTAAAAATGTGAGCTCCACATATTTAACACCGCTTTATAGTTTTTACTTGTGGTAGTGACGGTATGCTTCTATTTCAAGGGCTTTGTCTGGTAACCGATACCATTTCTAAAGAAGTAATTCAAATAGAAAAGGAAACTGTATTTGCTGCTTTGGGTTTGTAGATGAAACTCAGATTCAAATGTCTGGAATAAGGTTAATTAACTCCAATATAAGCAAAGCCTTCAGTTACGGTGCTACCTATTATACAGAGCTAGAGAAGGGAGGAGAATTTGTCTAAGCTGCCTGTGAAGTTTCAAACATCCAAGAGAGAAGAGGTTCTGAAGGTTGGCGGAAGCAAGCAATGCATCATTCTTGTTATTTGTCTTCAGGCTCCTTTAGGGTTTCTTATAAGACTAATTAGAAACTGACCAACTACGCCCAATACCGCTTCACTGCTACCACAGCCTCACCCATAGTAACAATTTACAATAAGGATGTAAAGAAAAGTCTCCAAGCAGCTAAAATGGATGTCGTTAACATCCATCCTCTAAAGGTTCCTTCTCCTTGACACACAGGTTTAACCATCATCAGTTATTTGGTTTCAGCCTGTAGCAATTATAGATACAGCAAACAGACAAGCAATGGACAAGTACTAATAACTGTGACAGGTGAAGCACAAGGTGACAGAGACATTAGAGAAGGCAGACAGGAAGCCTGGAGTTCTTTAAGAAAGGGACCGATAGTTCTATAGTTTTTAATTAAGAGAAGATAAGCATTTTCTCTTTATAACACATACAGTAATCTTCTTTGGAATTAAATTTCAAAGTATGATCAATAAGTCATTTAAGAAGGTAAAGAAATGTGTTGTCAAATGCAGAAGAATTTGGTTCTAAGTGGAGCAAAACTGTCCAGAAACCTGACTCTCTAGAAAGACAAGTTTCCTAACGGTTTCAGATAGTCAAGCTTCTGTTAAGTTATAGGAGAAAGTGTGAGACATGCTAAGAGGCCAAATTCTGAATCTGGCTTATCTTATGGAGAAAACTAAACTTTTTCTAAATTATTTCCATGCTAAAAGTGTTTGTGGCCACATTCCCTGCAATTGGGCCCCCATGATCCCTGCCTCAGGTATTCACAGTTTTGTGTAATCCCCTTCCTTTAAGTGTGAGCTGGATCTAGTGACTTGCATCTAACAACCAGAATATGACAAAAGTGGTGGGATGTTACTTCTGAGACTGGGTCACAGAAAGTCTCTTCTGTCTTGGGTACTCTTTCTTGCCTATTCCATTAGAGGGCAGCCAGCTGTAGGTCATGAACTGCCTCACAGAGAGACTCTAGCGGCAAAAGGACAAATACCTCCAGCCAATGGCCAGCAAGTGTCTGCCAGCACTCACAGGAGTGAGTCTGGGAAGGGATCTTCTCCCACGTGAGCCCTGAGATGACTGTAGTCCTGGCTCATGGTTTGACCAAAATCTCATGAAAGACTTGACTCATTCTAGATAAAACTGTACCTGGATTCCTAATCAACAGAAACTGAGATAATACGTTTGCCATTTTAAGCTAACTACCCTAAATTTTAGGGTAATGTGTTATGGCTAAGTAGATAACTAATACAGATTTTGGTGTCACAATGGGGTTATACTGTAACAAATACGTAAAATGTGGCAGGAGGATTGGAACTGGGCAGTAGGAGGTAGTTGGAGAAACTTTAAGGAGAAGGCAGTAAAAGTCTAAATCGACATGAACTGAGAATAGCTTCTGGACTTTGAGGAGACCACCCATGCAGGTTTTACAAAATGATTAGAAACTAGAAGCAGGAGGATCATTATAAAATTGTAACAGAGGAGTTTCTGTCGTGGTGCAGTGGTTAACAAATCCGACCAGGAACCATGAGGTTGCGGGTTCGATCCCTGCCCTTGCTCAGTGGGTTAATGATCCGGCGTTGCCGTGAGCTGTGGTGTAGGTCGCAGATGCGGCTCGGATCCTGCGTTGCTGTGGCTCTGGTGTAGGCCAGTGACTACAGCTCCGATTCGACCCCTAGCCTGGGAACCTCCATATGCCGCAGGAGGGGCCCAAGAAATGGCAAAAAGACAAAAAAAAATTAAAAAAAATAAATAAAATTGTAACAGAGAGCTTAGCAATACTGTCGCTTACAGTTATACAGAAAGTAGAAAATCCACCAAATGAACTGGATGGTCCAGCTAAGGAAATTTTCCAGCAAAGCTTTGAAACTATCACCAGGTTTCCTCTTGACGATTACAGTAAAATGCAAGCGAAGAGAGAAATGCAGGGGAAAACTGTTTTTTACAAAAAGGAGCCAGGAGTTACTGGTTTTGCAAGCGGGTTTGAAAATTCTTAGCGTCTCCATCTTCAGTGCTAGCAGCATAGCAGAATCGCTGGTTCTGCTTCCAATGTCACATCACTGTCTCTGTCTTTATCTTGCTCCCCTCTTACAAGGACCCTTGTGGTTACAAGGGGCCCACCCAGATAATCAGGATAATTTCCTCATTTAAAATCCCTTAATTACATCTACAAAGTCCCTTTTGCCACTTGAGGTAATGTATTTACAACTTTGGGGGATGAGGACATGGGAACCTTTTGGGGGGTGGGTGTTATTCAGGCTATATGCAATAGACAAGTATAACGCATTATACTTAGAATTACTATACTCGGAATTCTCATTTATAAATGAGAACGGACATTTGAACACAATGCTATAGAAATGACAATTAAGAAGTTCAATTACTTGAAAGTTGCAGATACTATTCACATGTACACACTTTCCTGACTATTCAACTCTGCTGTTGTAGTGTGAAAGCAGACACAGACAATATGTAAACAAATGAGGAGTTCCCGTCGTTGCGCAGTGGTTAGCGAATCCAACTAGGAACCATGAGGTTGTGGGTTCGATCCCTGGCCTTGCTCAGTGGGTTGAGGATCCGGCGTTGCCGTGAGCTGTGGTGTAGGTTGCAGACGCGGCTCGGATCCTGCGTTGCTGTGGCTCTGGCGTAGGCCGGTGGCTACAGCTCCAATTCGACCCCTAGCCTGGGAATCTCCATATGCCTCGGGAGCGGCCCTAGAAAAGACAAAAAAAAAAAAATGAGTGTAGGGTGTTCTAATAAAACTTTATTACCAAAACATTTGGTAGGTCAGATTTGGCCTGTAGGCTGTCAAGTGCCAATTGCTGATTTAACTCAAAACATTCTTTCAAAATGAGAGAATTTTAAACAATCTCCGGAAATAGTACATGTACTAATACCATATCATGAGCACTGCAGACTTTAAGGTTTTGCTTTTGCTCACTGTTTTCTTCAAAATCTATGTGCATATGTATATATTGTTTTGTTTAAAGTGTAAACATATACATATACATATGTGTACACATACACATGCATTCGAAGGGTTAAAAGATTAGTCTTACAACCTTATAACCCCTGGTTGTGAATTCAAATTTCACTCTAAGCTCAAATCGAATTTATTCCTCCTTCCTGTAAACACACTGTAAACTCTATAATTAATCCTTCCTTCCTCCCTCCCTTCCTCCTTTCCATACTCTTTCCAAGTATGCTCAAGTGCACAGAATTGGATTAATCATAATCCTTAGGTTCATGACAAAATTTCATCATTGGTCCATGCTTGGCCTGCTGTTATTTATTTTGTTATACAATTCATTATTTTTAATAATATAAAAAGCATTCCCCCTTGAGAAACAATGATTTGATAGTTTCACATGCAAAGAAAACACAACTGCAGCCAGATATGATAATATAGGAAGGAATCTAGATTTTGAAATTTACATCTTTAATCCCACTGGGCTCTTGTGGCCCAACAGAGACTCATTATCTCTACAACACAAATATGGAACAGCTGATAACATGTATGTTTACATATTTTCATTTGTCTTAAAATATTTTGGCAGCTTTGCAAATCTCAGACTGGGTTCCTGGAGAGTTCAATAGTCTTGTGCTAGAAACAACTGAAAAATGTTACTAATAATATTTCCTATATCAGAAGAAAAAATATTAATCAGCTCAGAAGCATGATTTGCTCCTTCCAATGCTGTTTTTAAGAAAAAGAAATGTTTCATTGTACTGACTTTTGGGTGAAATTGGACAAGACAGATTGTAATGTGAATTGAATTGGGACTATTTAGTAACTGTGAAATAGGAACCTCTTTCTATTATAGAAATCAGTATACTGGAGCTCCCGTCATGGCTCAGTGGTTAACGAATCCGACTAGGAACCATGAGGTTGCGGGTTCGATCCCGGCCTCACTCAGTGGGTTAAGGATCTGGCGTTGCCATGAGCTGTGGTGTAGGTCGCAGATGTGGCTCGGATCCCAGCGTTGCTGTGGCTGTGGTGTAGGCCGGTGGCTACAGCTCCAATTAGACCCCTAGCCTGGGAACCTCCACATGCCGCAGGTTTGGCCCTAGGAAAGACAAAAACAAAAACAAACAAACAAAAAAAGGAATCAATATAAATACAGCAAATTTATCATTAGGACTTTGATTTCCTGAAGAGAAAATCATGTAGAATAATTAAGAAATCATATCATTTTACTTCAAGATACTTATCAGGCAAGAATGCTAGGTCACTTCTATTCACAGGTAGATGTACTTCACTGAGTTTTCACAAACACCGAAAGATAGCTAATACATACAAGTACATTCAATAATAATTTTAACAATTTCCTTTCACTGAGGTGCTTTTTCTTTTTTTTCTCCAATTGGGGAACTTGTACTTATCGTTTAAACATGAGAATCCAGTAGCGCCATTTCTGTGTCCTCGTGGCATCCTGAATGCCCTTACTTTTATGGCACTTATCATGCTGAATGACAGTTAATTACAAATCTATCTTCCTTATACTTTTGAAGGAGAGGAGTAGACTCTTAATCATCCTTATGTCCTGGATTCAGGGATGAACGGTTAGTTGGATAAAAAAAAAAAAGAAAGAAACGCAGAGATCCTCTCATAGTGGTCTCCATTTTTTACAAATTATGGACTGAGAATAGTTTCTGAGGCCAATTTATAATATAGACTAAGCACAGAGAAGCAGAAGAAGCAACTCCATTGGGACCTTCCTAATATGAATCTGCTGAACCTTCAGGGCTACAAATGGCATTACTTTATAGAATATTGTTATTCATTCGGTTCAATCCTATTCTTGGGAATAAAAGAATTCAAAACTTTTAAATGATTTTTGTTTGTTTGTTTTTGTCTTTTTAGGGCCGAACCTGCAGCATATGGAAGTTCCAGGCTAGGGATCAAATCGGAGCTGTACCTGCCAGTCTACACCACTGCCACAGCAACATAGGATCCGAGCCGCGTCTGCGACCTACACCACAGCTCATGGCAACGCCAGATCCTTAACCCACTGAGTGAGGCCAGGGATCGAACCCATGTCCTCATGGTACTAGTTGGGTATCCACACCAGGAACTTTTAAATTATTTTTTGGTAATAAATTATATATCTTAAATAAAGGGATCCCTTCTGCTTAACTGCACCTTGAAATGTTCATGATAACTGGTGCCAGGTAGCCCCTCCCCGCCAAAAGGTGGACCATCTAATAAATCCTCCCTGGCCCTAACATTAGTAAACCTTCAATAAGAGAAAGAATATAGCTCACTTTCAGAGAGCTCTAATCATGATCCTTTTCTCTTGCCTGGAAGACCATTCTAGAAAAATCATGCTATAGATACAAGTACTTTGCCTTATTTTTCCTTTTTTTTCTTCTTAAAAGTGGACACAATGAAAAGGCAAGCAGGGCTAGGACATTCATATTTCATGTAGAAAAGAAGAAGGCCAACAAAGAAAAGGGGAGGCTAAGAACAAGGAAGTATGCCACAGCTTCTCTTCTGTTAAGACGTTCAGTTAAACTAGGTTGAAGAATTCAAAATCAGTAATGGGGCAGAAAGATAATGTTCCAAGTTTCCATAAAGCAGAAAATAAAGCCTGATTTACTGAAACAGAGACAGATAACTGTTGAGTTCAGTGGAAAGGACACCAAGTCCTATGTGTGTACATGCATTTCCCCCCATACAGCTCCACGTGGTGGTATTTTTACTCTTCTTGACTGGCTAAGATTTGAATCCCCTTCCTATATTTGGGAAATGCCTCGTCCCATGAGTCTTGATGGGAGACAAACCTTGCCTCCTGTATCAAGGCCGAAGATAAGATAACATACATGGCTTTGCTTCGTATCTCCTTCTACATAATTAATAATAACAATAATGTTTACAAAGTGATATTTTTCATTAATTTTCTGAAAACTCCAGGGCTATATGCTTGGTCAAATTTTCACCTGGTGCTGATTCCATTTTGCTTTATTATTCATTTCTGAAAGAGAAGAGCTGTTCACACGTCAAATATTTACAAGAATTTCATGTTGGGCACGGGCCAGGACTACATTCTGGGTTAGTGAGTATTCTGTTTATGACACAGATTACATATGAGAATTGGGGTTTTTACGTTTACTTCTCTACAACTGCCCTCGGTGTTTGCCAATTCTAGAAACCTGTGTTCTTGTCTAAAAGTGTCTACACTGGGTGTCCCTTTCACTGACCTTCCCTGCACTTGTTGATCATTCCTTAATGTCTTCTCTCAACGGGTTCCTCTTATATTTTGTTTTATCATCACTGCATTTGTCTGCTTCTGTCTTGTTGCTGGGGCTGTGGATTTCTCCAAGTGTCAAACACAGAATTTATGTTTTTATTTCTTGCCATGGTTATAGTTTTACATGATTTCCAAGATGAGAAGAAAACAGCTGTCTTTACTCCAGCATTTAAAAACTGAAATTCAGATGTCTTTTCCCCTCCTGATTTTGAGTAGAAATAAAGTATAATATATAAAGGAAAATGTGCAAATTATGGCTGAGCTGTTCAATGAAGTTTTATGGAATGAACACAGATTGAGAGATAGACCCAGCAGCTTCCCTTGTGCCTCTGCCTAGTCATAAAGTATCTCTCTTCCCCAGTAAAGGCACATATAGATGAAAGTAATGGATGGAGAAAAATATATTATGCTAATACTAATCAAAAGAAAGCAAGAGTAGCTATATCAATTTAAGACAGATAGCCTTCAAAGCAAATGAAGTTATTAGGGATAAAAAAATAGTAATACTTAATGAAAATGGAGTTCATTCTCTAAGAAGACATAGCACTCCTTAATCTGCATGTGCCTAACAACAGAACATTCAACTACATGGGGCAAAAACTGATAGAAATGCAAGGAGAAGCAAATGAATCCGCTATCAGGGTTGGAGACTTCACATCCCTCTGTTTGAAATGGACAGATCCAGCAGGTAGAAATTTAGTAAGGACATAGCTGAACTCAATGATATCATCAATCAATTGGTTGGAACTGACATCTAAAAACAAATACGGATGTAAAATAGGGGCGTATGTCTGTACTCTCCAGCTCTGCCCAGCAAGAGAGTCTAGGATTAGCAATACCCCACTTGCAATGAGCACAGCTAATGCCCTGATCTTGGTTTCATAATACCATTCTTCAGTCAACAGAACCAGGGCTAAAAGAAAACTACAAAATAAGCTCAGAACATCTGGTGGTGCCAGAAAGTAAGAAAGTGTTTAAAGACAGATGGAGTCATGTCTAAAGGGCCCAAAGGCCAATGTGAAAGGGCTCCTACCAAACAGATTTTGGACAACTTGAGCATCAAAATGAATAATGATATTAACTCTTTGCCTAAAATAGGACACCATGAGTTCACAGTCATATAAATGAATAAACTGAAAGTTTGTTGAAGAAAAGGATATTTACATAGTCTCAAAGAATCTCCTCAAAAAAATACTAATTGATTAATGAAAAAAATAAGAGTAACCACAGTGAATAAGTCTGGCAATCAAATTACCATAAATAATCAAAGTGATTATCATTAGCATTGGGACAAACTGGAACTGTGCACCACCTGTTAAGTCTTAGCTAGAGCAACTGTGTAAGAAAAAGAAATAAAAGGCATCCAATTTGCAAAGGAAAAAGTAAAAATACCTCTATTTGCAAATGACACGATTCTATATGTAGAAAATCCCAAAGAATCTACACATACATAAAAGAGTAACTAAACTAGTAAATGAATTCAGCAAAGTTGCAAGATAAAAAAGCAACCTACAAAAAATGAGCCATGTTTAAATGCACCAGCAATGAATAATCAAGAAGGAAATTAAGAAACCATTTCCGGAGTTCTCCTCGTGGCTCAGTGGAAACGAATCTGACTAGCATCCACGAGGACATAGGTTCAATCTCTGGCCCTGCTCAGTGGCTTAAGGATCTGGCATTGTCGTGAGCTGTGGTGTAGGTCACAGACACAGCTCAGATCCCACATTACTGTGGCTGTGGCGTAGGCCAGCAGCTATAGCTCCAATTCGACCCCTAGCCTGGGAAACTCCATATGCCAAGGTGTGGCCCTAAAAAGAAAAAAAAAAAGAAAAGAAAAAAGAAACCAATTTCATTTACAATAGCATCTAAAAGAAGAATAAACACCCAGGAATGAATTTAAAGGGAGTAGGAAATGGCACAATCACTGTGGAAAACAGTTTGGCAGTTTCTCAAGAAGTTAAACATAAAATTATCATATGACCCAGCAATTCCACCCTAGGTATTTATTCAAGAGAAATGAAAACATGTACATGACTGATCATAATAGCCAAAAGGAGGAAACAACCAAATGTCCACCAACGGGCAAATGAATAAGCACAATATGGCACATGCATACAATGGAATATTACTAAGCCTGAAAAATGATACACAGGGAGTTCCCAATGTGGTGTAGTGGGTTAAGGATCCGGCGTTGCCACAGCAGTGTTGTAGGCTGAAGCTATGGCTTGGATTTGATACCTGGCCCAGGAACTTCCGTTATGCCACAGGTACAGGGGAAAAAAAAAAAAAAATCCATGAAACACAAAACACTCCAAATGAGATAAGTCAGACGCAAAAGACGTATATTGCATAGTTCCTTTTCTGTGAAATATCTAGACTAGGTAAGTCCATAGAGACAGAAGGCAGATAAGTGGTTCCCACAGGGTGAGGGGAAGGAGGAATGGGAATGATTACTCAAAGGTTATTCTCTGAGGTGATACACAAGTACTGAAACTAGAAAGAGTTGGTTATTGCTTAACATTGTGAGTGAACTGAATGCCAGTTCTGTACAACTGTACACTTCAAAAATATTAACTGTTACGTGAATTTTGCCCAGTATTTTAAAAGTTTAGGGGCTTGCTATAAATTTTTTTGCCAATGAATTTGAAATATAAGAAATGGACAAGCTCTTGGAAAACACAAAAAACTGACATAAGGGGAAACACAGATATTACTTATTTATTACAGAAAAAATCATCTATAATTTGAAATCATCCCTGCTGTAGACCATAAAAGAAGCCTTAGTTTTCCTTTCCCTGTATCCAGGCCACTTGCATTGTGACTTGGCAATTTAGAAAAGGTCTGAGAAGTCACAGAGCCTATATAGCTCATCTGATGGTGAAAATCTTCCCCATGCATGAAGCCAGTCCCTAAAGAATGGGAGAAGTGACTATTGTGTCACATACCCAAAACTCGCCAAAAAAAACACAGGGCATACAAAGAAAGGAGATATACTCCTCCCCCCACCAAAACACTCCAGAAACCAGAAACCAACTCTAAAGAAATGCAGATATGTGCAAATCATATATCTGAAAAGGAGTTAATATGCAGAATATATAATGAAATTCTAGAACTCAGTAATAAAAAAATCAAGTAACTTGACTAAAAAATAGGCAAAGGACTTAACAGACATTTCTCCAAAGACAAGTCAATGGCCAACAAACATCTGGAAAGACGCTCAACATCACTAATGATCAGAGAAACACAAATCAAAATCATAATGAGATGTCACTCATATCCACTAATAATCCCATTAGGACTATTTAAAAAAAACAAAAACAGAAAATGAATGTTGGCAAGGATGTACAAAAACTGGAATCCCTTTTGATGATTGCTGCACAACTATAATTATAATAAAATTTATTGAGTTCAAAAAAAACTGCACTGTTGTTACAGCTGTAAAATGGTGCAACTGCTTTGGAAAACAGTATGGTAGTTCGTCAAAAAATTAGGGAGTTCCCGTTGTGGCTCAGTGGGTTATGAAGCTAACTAGTATCCATGAGGTTGCAGGTTTGATTCCTGGCCTCACTCAGTGGGTTAAGGATCTGGTGTTGCCATAAGCTGTGGCATAGGCCAGCAGCTGCAGCTCCAATTCAACTCCTAGCCTGGGAACTTCCATTTGCTGCAGGGGCAGCCCTAAAAAGCAAATAAATAAATTAATTAAATAAAAAATAAAAATAAGATTACCAAATAACCCAGCAATCTCACTTCTGGGTATGTTGCCTAAAGAAGTGAAAGCAGGGTCTTGAAGAGATGCTTGCACACCTATGTTCACAGCAACACTATTCACAAGGTGGAAGCAACCAGGATGCCCATCAATGGATGAATGAAGAATAAACCATGTGGGGTATATAAATCTAACGGAGCATCATTCAGTTTTAAAAAGATAGAAAGTCCTATTATCTGCGACAATATGAAGGAACCTTGAGGACAATATGCTAAATGAAATAAACCAGTCATAGAAAGGCAAATACTGTATGATTCCAACTTCTATTAGGTACCTAGAATATTTCATTAGGTACCTAGAGTCAAATTCAGAGATAGAAAGTGGCATGGTGGCTCTCAGGGGCTAGAAGGATGGGAGGAATGGGGAATTGTTTAATGGGTAGAGAGTATGTTTTGCAAGATGAAAAAGTTTTGGATATCTGTTTCACAATGGTGTAACTGTAATATTATTGAACTGAACAGTTAAAAATGCTTAAGATTGTACATTTTACATTATGCATTTTTTACCACAATAAAAAAAAATCAATTCCATGTAGGTTGAAGATCTAAATGAGAAAAGTAAAGCAATCAACCTTTACAGATTAATAGGAGAATATCTTCGTGGCCTTGAGTATTAAAAAGGTTTATTAAATGGTATAACAAAAACACTAAACATAAAGGAAAAGGTACTAAATTAGGCATTAAAATTAGGAACTTCTATTTCTGAAAGGCACCGTTAACAGAGAGAAAAGGCAAATAGATAAGTGGGAGAAGATTAAGTGAAATACATATGGACTCCACACATCAAAATATATAGAGAATTTCTGCAAATGATTCAGTAGAAAATTAGGTAAAAGAATTTTATAATATATTCTAGTGGCAAATAACATAAAAAAGTGTTTCCTCTTATGGGATATGAAGAAATAGAAATTTTAATCAAAATGAAACGCTCTTATGAGAAAGACTAAAATTTTAGGAGACTAACAAATAGTAGAACAACTGAAATTCTCACACACCTGCTAGTGACAGAGTGTACTCTCTGTTTCCCAAAGAGTTGGGAAACACCTTAGCATCATCTCCTAAATTTTCATGTGCGAGTGCTCTCTGACCCATACTTCATTCTGTGAAGGGAAGGATTTAACTCAGCAGGCCTAGCTTGCTCAAATGTTGTACATTCCCAAGAAAGGCCTATTTTCAGGACTGGCTCTTGGCTGGCTCCCACTATCTGAGCTTGGAATGTTCTATCTATAAGAATATATTTGCATGTCTGAGGCCTTGGGCCAGGCTGTACCAGTTTGAGTAGATAGTTTATTTTAGTAATTAATTTATAGTGAACATCTGTTTTTCCTCTGGGGGGGTCTGGAATGTAACTGAGGTCAGTCATGCAGGCACTCACTACATGCCTCCATGACTGACACCCCCAAAAAACCCCTGGATTCAAAAGCTCTGGTGAGCTCCCTGGCTGGCAACAACACACATGGGTTGTCACATGTCACTGGGTGAATGAAGCAAATCCTGTTATGACTGCACTGTAAGGGACATATAAAAGACTACACCCAGAGTTTCCCCCATGCGCTTTTTCCCTTTGAAGATTTTACTTTATATCCTCCTGCTGTCATTAACTGCAATTGTGAATGCTGAAGAACTGTGAGTGGTCTTGGGAACTCTTAACGTAACTCTTAGGCATATTCTCAACAAAAATGCATACTTATTTTCATCAAAAGACATGTATGAGGATGGTGTATATCAAAGTTAAAACATCCCTAAAACTATAAACAACTCAAATATCCCAATAGTTGTGTAATTATAGTAGAACATTAAATAACAAAAATGAATTACTGTGAAATGCAACAAACTGAATCTCACAAATGTTAAAGAAACAAGACATTAAAAGAATACCTTCCACCTAAAGACTAGCAGGAATAGAGCTGTAGCTGAACACACTGAGTTCATTACTCATTTAGACAAAGGGAGACACAATCATGGGAAATGTGGGGTGTCTCACTCAAGAGTTAGAAAGGACTTTCATGATCCAGGTTTTGGTTCGGTGATTTTGGGAAGAGTCCAAGGAAGCAGGGGTTTGCTCTGGACTGGATGCTGGCAGCAAGCAGGGATAATTCTATGACTGCACATCTTAATACATTTTATCTAGAAGGAAGGCAGACCAGAAGGGAAACGAAAGCTATTTTTTGTTCACTCGTATTAGGCAAGTGAGTATTTGCACAGTGACCTGGATTTTCTTTGTGCTCAAACAACATTATGAAACGGTCTTGTCTTTTCTCGGTTCATCATGGTTAAAGAGTAGTCTTTCTTGTGTTGGTGTTCTGTGCCTCCAATAGGAGACCAACATGGCTTAGTAATGAGTATCAAGCCAGTTTCTAATAAACCATGGCCTAGAGGTTACATCCGATTAGTTCCTAGATGTCAGAGATTGCTTTTTTTCTTTCCTCAAAATATATTGCATGATTCCATCTCTATGAAGTTTAAAAACAAGCAAAATTAAATCTATGATTGCAGAATTCAGGACAGAAGTTATCTGTGGAAAGAAGGAAAGTGGAGGAGGAAATAATCTAGAAGGGTAGGCAAGGGACTTCTAGTGGTAGTTACCACTTCCTTGGAAAGAAGAAGTATCTCCGGGTTGAAAAATGGTGGAAAAATAGAAAGGAACTGGCAAAGTCTGTACACTTTTCATTCATTATAAAACATGACCAATAGACTTTCACTATAAGATGAGGTCTTTGTATGCTCTCCCACCTGTCAAATCATTATGTAGGAGAATGTGCAGCTTGTTGAAAAGTAAAATATATTAAGTGAAAAATATATGAAAAACTCACATGAAGTCCACTGATGCTTCCTTAAGATTTCAACTCCCAAATGAATATTTGAACAAAGCAATGCTGAACTGCTATCAACGTCTTCTATTCTGATTCAACAACAACAATGAAAGAATACAAGCATACCTTGGAGGTGCTGCGGGTTTGTTCTAGACCACCGCAATAAAGCAAATACCACAATAAAGCAAGTCTCACCAGTTTTTTGCTTTCCCAATGCATATAAAAGTTATGGTTACACTATACTGTGGTCAATTAAGTGTGCAATGGTATTATGTCTAAAGATAATGTACATGCCTTAATTTTAAAATACTTTATTGCTAAAAGATACTAACCATTATCTGAGCCTTCAGTGACTCATAATCTTTTTGCTGGTAGAAGGTCTTGTCTTGATATTAATGGCTGCTGACTGATCAGGGTGGTGGTTTCGGAAGGCTGGGGTGACTGCAGCCATTTTTAAGAATAAGACAATGGTGCACATTTTATTGTCTTTTTTCTTTATGTCAAGAGAAAAGATATTTCTGATGTGCTAAATAAACCTTTGGAGGTCAATTAGCAGCATGACTAACTCAGCCATTGCTATCAGTCACCTTCAAACAAGAAAAACAAACACACACCAGAATAAGACAATGATGAAGTCTGCTGCAATGACTGACTCTCCCTTTCATGAATGGTTTGTCTATAGCATGCAATATTGTTTGAAAGCATTTTGCCCACAGAACTTCAAAATTGGGGGTCAATCCTCTCAAACTCTGCTGCCCAAGTTCTTCAAAAACTGTGTTATGAAAGACCGAGAACCTATGATGAACTGTTACAGATTAAAGGAAACTAAAACAACAAGAAATTAAATACAATATGTAACCTTAGACTAAAATGTACACTGGTGGAGTTCCTGTCGTGGCGCAGTGGTTAACGAATCCGACTAGGAACCATGAGGTTGTGGGTTCGATCCCTGGCCTTGCTCAGTGGGTTAACGATCCGGCGTTGCCCTGAGCTGTGGTGTAGGTTGCAGACACGGCTCGGATCCAGCGTTGCTGTGGCTCTGGTGTAGGCCAGTGGCTACAGCTCCGATTGGACCCCTAGCCTGGGAACCTCCATATGCCGTGGGAGCGGCCCAAAGAAATAGCAAAAAGACCAATAAATAAATAAATAAATAAAAATAAAATAAAATAAAATAAAATGTACACTGGTAAGTGAGAAAAGTTAGGAAATACGTTATTAGGCAATGAAATACAGGCTATAAATTAGATAAAGTACATAAAAGCATTGTGTCAACATGAACACTTTGTGACGATAACTGTATTATAGACATGTAAGAAAATATTCTTATTCTTAGGAAATATTAAAAGCAAAGGGGCATGATAAACGCAAGCAATACTCAAATTATACATAAATAAAATACAATATATTGTGTGTGTTTGTAAGATTAAAAAATGATAAAATAAAACTTTATCTGGTAAATATATCACACACACATATATATACAGAGAGAGAGGGAAAGAGAGAGGAAGAGAGAAGGAGGAAGGTAGGATACAGGGAGGACAGAATTATGGGCAAATGCTAAAAATTAGTGAATCGACATTACTCTTCCAACTTTTCTGTCAGTATTAAATTATTTCAAAAGAAAAAAGCACTGTGGATATTGCTCCATTACCATTCTTTCCTTCGCTTGAAAATATGATGAAAGATAATGGATTCTATTTCCAGGAATATCAACTTGCATCATCAACACATATAAGTTTGCATATTACTGCAGGGGGTTCGAAGACACCAAGGAGTACATGCAGGTTAAGAATCACTGCTCCATAATGTTCCAACATTTAGAACTACAAAAGAGAATTCCGCCGCCAGCCAGTATAGGTTTTGTTCCTTTGTAGGTAACCTATTTTTTTCTACCTCAATATATGCAGCTTTTTTTCAGGGTCCTTGAGGTTTAAAAATAGCACCAAAATATGTGTAGGTATAGACATTTTTTCACAATGTTCTTTAATTTTAAAATACAATGAACCCTTTTATTCTTCAGGTCATTTTCAGCCTTGGACACTTTCTACAATGACACATTTGATTAATGCTTCTGTTCCCTTTCTTCTGGTTTCTCCTTTGGAGATTTCTATTATTCATTGGTGAAACCTCAATTTTCTTTCTTCAATGTGCTCTTTTCTCTTAACTATCATTCTCACCTCTGACCTCTCACAGTGCACTCTCGATGTGCATCTCAAGCACGTTCTCTGTGTCATTCGACTCCCTCGGTAGCGCCAATTCTGCCCTCTTATCACGTGCTTCTTCCACCCCAGACACCTTGTTTACTTGGATCTATGGCTTATGAGAGGATATCAAAGAGGGACGATGACAGGGCTAGGATTTTTAGCAGATCCGCTAACAACTCTTACTTCCTGATTTTCTAGTCAGGGAGACTCTCCAATTTGGAGTTAGGAATGAGAAGTAAAGGTGGGTCAAAGCCCTATTCTGGCTTCTCTGTGGCCATCAGTAATATGGGGTTTAAGGAACTGATATGCATGTGGTCTTCAGTACAATCAATGATGAACTTACTGGGAAATTTTCCCATAGTTTTTTTTTTCATATCTTTATTTTACAGTGAGGTTCCTTTTTATCGGGGTATCTTCATGGAATTTTTTGGGAAGGCAATTGGAAGAAGCTATTTCAGGCACTGGTAATCTGACACCAAATTAACCTAAGTGTCTTTTCCCTTATTTTCCATGAATAAGAACATAGGGTAAAACATTACCTCAAATTATTCTGATTTACTATATTCCCACTGATAGCTACTGGGTTTTCTAGGAGTTAGGTACTACTGTTTAGTACAACTATTTATGAATGTTCAGACTAGGTATTTACTGACATAAAGAGAAGTGATTCTTTCTTTAAAATTCCAAAGGAAACTGTCAATAGCTTCCCAACCCAAACTCTAAGCTGCAAGTGTCTTCTCTCTTTCAAAAGGCAGTCAAACTAATGAAGGCAGATGAGAGGACCCCTGCAACCTGCTCCTTTAAGAGAATGGATTCCCCACAGGCCTTCAGAGGGGATTACACGGTTGCTAAAGAAGACAGTTAAAATGTATTAAATCATGAACAGCACAGTACAGAACATGTGCTTGAACACGTAACAAAGGGGCTCCTTGTTTTTCTTTTCTTTTTCTTTTGGCTGAGCTGGCAGCATGCAGAAGTTACCAGGCCAGGCATCAAACCCACACCACAGTAGTGACCCAAGCCACAGCAGTGACAATACCTGGTACTTAGCTTGCTGAGCCACCAGGGAACTCCACAAAGGGGCTCCTCTGACATTTGATCTAGGTAAACAGAAGACAAAAGAAGACCTATTTTATAAAGCAAATATAAGTGCATAAAACCCCTTGCTCTCAAAAGGATTTCTGGCAGAAAACACAAATTACTGGGATACACTTTTGAATGACAGTGCCAAAGTGGTGACAGAGAAGATGAGAAAGATTTGATTCTAAAGGATGAGTCAAAGGACACAATCTTACTGTGATTATTCCCTTGGGGCACTCTCAGACACTTCACCCTTCCTGTGGACAAACTCTTTTGTTTCTAAAATCAGTTTTTATCCCTTTAAAACGCAGTAGGAAAATTTCTGTCATCTTATCATTACTTCGTTTTTTTCTATGTCATCTTTTCTCTCCAACCACCTGTATCTTCCCTCTGGATAAAAACTAGGTCTTTGCATCTCTTGAAGCGACCAGAAGGTGTTACCCCTAGATCAATTATTTAGTAATTACTTGTTTAATAATCAAAGCCTTTAAAGGATACCTCCAAACACAGACTGAGTTATTCTGAGTGATGGTAAAATGCACTACTCTGAACCTCCTTATGTATTTTTTATAGAATGCCTGAAGGAAACAATTCTGTCTACATATAAGATCAAGGCAAGATAGTTAAAAAAAACACCAAGGTAAGGAACTGAATTTAATTCTACCGTGTTGCTTTGAGGGCATGTGAAAATCTTAGGCGAATGGGCTAAGTATTCCTTTAACTAAAATAGCTAAAATTTGAGTACAAGAAATTAAGGCAATAAGGAACAGCTAAAGATGCATCATACTTCAAATTCACCCAGGATAGTATTAGTTGGAATATTCCTCCTCTAACTAGAGGCCCAGTAACGTCATCAAAAAGCAGAGTTTGTCCTGAGAGTGAACTAGGATGTCTCCCATGGCTGTGGCAAGGGCAGAGCTGAAGACGATCTTCACGGACAACTAGTACCAGGACTTCGATGATGTCACTCTCTCGTGGCCTCTTGGCCCTGCTTCCCTCAATGGGTTGGCTTCATTCTTTCCACACACTGAGGAATGGTGCCCCATTAGTAGTTAAGACACAAGTAACAGAGTAACTGTTCAAAGCAGCTCAAACACATATGAATTCCATAGATGAGGTGGATGGTGGGTCCTGAGCTAGACTTAGTAGCTCAGAAATTAGGGGGTCTCAGCCTCTTTCTGTCATCCTCAGAGTGTCAGTGATAACTTCTATGGTCTCGAGGAGGCTACAGCAGAGCCGAGCCTAATGTTCGTCCATAGCAATGTTCGAAAGCACGAAGGAAGGGGTAAGCTCTCTTCATACAATTCTTTATTTTCTCAGAAAGTTAAATATCTCCCAGAAAACCCCCAGCAGACATCTCCTTACCTAGCACAGTCTAGAAAAAACTAGCCACATAGCTATCCTACTTATAAGGGAGCCTTGTAAATTCAGCATCAGGAATTTTTAGCTTATTTTTAAAGAGAGGTTCCTAGCAACAGGGAGGATGGAACAGGCAATCAACCGTGTCTAACAGTTCCACCAACAGTTTCTATGCCTCATATCCTGTGGCCCTCACCTCCAGAGAGGGACCACTCAGCTTTCCTCAGTACCAATTCAAAAATTCCAAGGAAAGACCCTATTTGCATGGGTTGAGTCAGGTTCCCACTCCTGAACCAAAGTGCTATGACCTTCAGAGGGGTTATCGTGCTAGACCGTTGTCAGCTCAATACCATCACCACTCCTGTCAAAGGCTAGGAATTATGTTTCCCAGAATCCCCTTCCCTACATGGTTCCAGGATAGAGATTGCTAACGAGAGGAATTCATATGAAACTTGAAAGAAATTAAATCATTATTCTTGGCAGGTTAGGGCAAACATAGTGGCATCTTTAGCTAAAAGTGGTTCTCTGATTTGATTAGATTCAAAGGTGGTCAATGGGACAACAGCAGCCCATAGTAAATGAGGCAAAAGTTACTTAATCACCTTAGTCATATGCCCATAAAATACAAAGCTTTGGGCAAACAAATAATTGCTACAAGAGAAGGTATCACCAGAAAGAAATTTTTTTAAAAAAGAAAGTATCAGTGGAAAAAGAATATAAAAGAATACAAGACTGTGGAGTTGCTTCTAGAGTGCTGGGGAACTTGGAAAAAAGAAGTGATAAACTGAAGTATTTAAATTCCTGTCTCAAATCCTAAAACCAGAAAGCTTCTATGGATCCCCTGAATGCCCTTATCACTTACAGCCCCTGGATTAATAGTTCTGAGAACCAAGCCCAAAGTGTCATCTTTTGGGATAACAACAATGAGTTCACAGCCATGTAAAGTATTATACATATTAACGTTAAGGCACCGACCCTGAAAATCAAGATGAAGAAAGTTGGGAAGATGTTGATGAAAAAATCTCAAATTCTCAAATTTTACTGAGCCTTATTATCAGTCAGGATATAGTCATGGGATCAAAGCCACTATGATTATTAAGAGAGCTTGTAGTTACGTCCATAGGGAGCTGCCTCTGTGTCGCTACCACCTCTGTGGGTCAGCTGCCAAGGGTGTGGTGGGGGCCTGGAGCCCCTGTTGGTTGGCAGGGCCAACACTCGTGTGGAAGAGTTGGGTGTGGGATGAAGAAGGGCAAGGACAAGCATGGCAACACCAGGCACCCTCTCTATCACTGCATCTGCCTGCAAAACCTCTAGGAAGAAATGGTCATTGTTTTACTTCTACCTCCCAAATATCACACAATTTCTTCTGTGGACCAATTCTCTCCTAGAACCACACAAGGAAGAGAATTCTGGGAAGGGTAGTTCCCAGAGTTAACCAGGTTGACAACAAAACAATCCAACATACCTACTAGGTGACCAACCTTCCCAGTTTTCCCAAGACCATCCCAGTTTTAACACTGAAAGTCCCACATCCCAGAAACCCCTCAGTCCTGGGCAAACCAAGATAGTTGGTCATCCCACCTTCCTTGCCAATGGAGGCAGTCTTTTCTCTCTGTCTGAAAAAGGTGGCATTCTCTTGCCAAAAGAACCGTTCATGATCTCTCCTGAGGCAGCCACCTGGTAGGAGAATACTGACCCTCCCACCACCTCTCACTGCTTCTAAACTTAGAACTAGACCTAAATCCCAGTAGGCCCCAGAGAGATGAACACAAAGTCGAACCCAAGAAGAGGTTCTGTACATACCACAAGGATTGCAAGAATTCACCCTTTTGCATCGGCAAAACCTAGGTAAAGTGTAGGAATCCTAAGACTGTTAGACCAAAGCACAAGGAGTGCCCACTGTGGCTCAGCGGTAATGAACCCGACTAGTATCCATGAGGACGCAGGTTCAATCCCTGGCCTCACTCAGTGGGTTAAGGTTACAGCATTGCCATAAGCTGTGGTGTAGGTCACAGATGTGGCTCAGATCCCACATTGCTGCGGCTGTGGCATGGTCCAGCAGCTGCAGCTCCCATTCAACCCCTAGCCTTGGAACTTTCACATGCCGCAGGTGTGGCCCTAAAAAGACAAAAAAAAAAGGGGGGGTGGGGAAGACTAGAGCAGAAGGAATGTAATGTTGGATCAATCCAGATTTATCACTATGGGTACATTAACAAGATTTTGGATGCAATGTGTTAAGCTTGAGTACCTGGGAATGACTAACGATCTCTTCAGTCGGTTGACTAAATCCTGGAGCCAACAATGGTCTACATTAAATGAAGTTCAGATGCCAGAACTTCCTTGATATACTGTAAAGAAAAGCTGTCCAAAAACATAGAAAATAAGGTACACTGGGTGCAATTAATACGTCTGATTAACCTGCTCTCTTACCCTCTAACTATACTTCCCAGAGGCTCCAACTATACTTCCAAAGGCTTGGCTCTTTCACAAAGCCTTTGAGAAATACATCAGCAAAGGGTGCAACAGCCTCCCTGAAAAAGCACGTTAGTACTTCATTTCTGCAGGCTAGAAATAACAGTGAAAAAAGGTACCAATGAAATAGATTCCCTGAATTCAGCAGGGAAAAGAGATCTCAGAGTGGCAGGGGCCAAGGAGTGGCACATAATCATAGATACAAGTAGCTTTTAAGATATACCTTATAATCGTGTGCAGAGGTAGAGCACAAAAACAGAAGGGTGTGACCTGTAGAGATCCTAGAGGTAGCTGATTATGGTGTCTTTAGGACTAAAATAGGTGATTAGCCTGCTGAAGCCATACTTTAAAGGTTACACTAGAGCTGCCTCGCCCTGTCAAAATATTAAGCCAAAAACAACACTGCATTCCTAGAGTAAATGCAGAGATTAATGCCACCAACGAACCTTGAAAGATACAGGGTGATCCTTGATGAAGCAGTGACTCCCATCACACTTGCTATTTCAAATGTGTTAACTTTACTGGAGCTATCAACACAGATCCTAGGATCTAGAATGTAGCTATTGACTGAGCAAAGACTACTTTCTCTGTATATGTTAGTACAGATCACAGCGATACTCTCTTATCAAGGGCTGTATCAATGCTCCAGCACTCTGTCATAATGCACAGGGGCCTTGACCGTCTTATCATTGCACAAGATACAATAATGGTCCAATACACTGATGACATGTTGGTTGGACCTAGTTAAAGAGGAAAGAAAGAACATGTATCAGACGGTGAAAAACAGACCCTGAAAAAAGTCATTGGCCTGTCATTTCAGTAATATTTCTAGGGATCCGGCAATCAAGGATTTATTGAGATATCTTTCCCAAGGACAAGTTGCCTCATCTAGTATCTCCTTCTAAGAAATATTCTTCTTATGTCTAAGGTCTATTTTGCCAATAATAATCATTTTATTGAAGACCTACTAATTCTCAAGTATTAAGTTTGATGCCCAGGATACAAAATGCATATGTAGCAGAGCAGAAATTGACAGAACATTGTAAATCAACTATAATTTTTAAAAAATGCATATGTGGTTCTTACACTTGAAAAGTGCTAAGTGCAAAAGCAGTAGCACATAATATAAACAACCATAATATAGTGTGGCAACTGCAAGAATAAAGGCAAGAATAAAGTATACTAGAAGGACCTGTGACACAGAAAAGGTGTCATTTCTCTTTCTGACTGAATTCACTCAGTATGAGAGTCTCTAGTTCCATCCATGTTGCTGCAAATGGCATTATTTTGTTCTTTTTTATGGATGAGTAGTATTCCATCATATATATATATATATATACACACACACCCCTCTTCTTAATATGGTACCACTTACATCTGGAATCTAATATACAGCACAAATGGACCTTTCCACAGAAAAGAAAATCATGGACTTGGAGAACAGGCTTGTGTTTGTCAAGGGGGAGGGGGAGGGAGTGGGATGGATGGGGAGCTTGGGGTTAATAGATGCAGGCTATTGCCTCTGGAATGGATGAGCAATGAGATCCTGCTGTGTAGCACTGGGAACTTTGTCAAGTCACTTATGATGGATCATGATAATGTGAGAAAAAAGAATGTATGCATGTATGTATAACTGGGTCACCATGCTGCACAGTAGGAAAAAAAAAAGGCACTGGGGAAATAACAACTAATTATAATAAAGACCACTTGATAAAAGACTCTTCTCTGTTGATTGGCCTCACTATAGTCAGGCAGATGTGTAAATACTGGTGATCTTCAAATAAAAAAATGTCCCTTCCGTTTCCAAAAAAATAAATAAATAAAATAAAATAAAAAAGAAAAGGTTCATTTAAGCTGAGTCTTAAAGAAAGAAGAGAGGCAGGATAATCAAGCGAGAAGGAAAAGCAATTGCAAAGGAATGGGGTATAAAAAATATGCTTAGAGAATGAAAGGAGTTTCCATCGTGGCTCAGTAGTTAACTAATCCAACTAGGAACCATGAGGATGCGGGTTCAATCCCTGGCCTCGCTCAGTGGGTTGAGGATTCAGCATTGCCATGAGCTGTGGTGTAGGTTTGCAGACTTGGCTCGGATCTGGCATTGCTGTGGCTCTTGCATGGGCCAGAGGCTACAGCTCCAATTAGACCCCTAGCCTCGGAACCACAATATGCTGTGGGTGTGGCCCTAAAAAGACAAAAAGACAAAAAAAAAAAAGAGAGAGAGAGAGAACGAAAGGCAGGTAGGGTGCTGTGGCTAGAGGTGTAAAAAAAAGATAAAATCACAAAGGAAGGTTGAAAGCAGAAGGCAAAGAATCTTAACACTATTCTAAGAAGTCCCTTTATGGTTAGGAAGCAGAAGGTCTCAAAAGACCACTGGTCCCATCAAAACAACAAGAAAACACCAGATAAACTAAACTTCATACTTTTCTCTAGAGCCAAAGAAGAGCAGTGGATGCAAAGAAGTCTAAATGAACCAAATTCCAGAAAAGGATGAGTTCTTTAGAGGTGAGTAAAAAGCCTCTTTCCATATTAAATCAACTGCCTAGTCTGGGTATAGGTGGACAGGAAAGCAGGCCTATTGGAGGTTAAAAGATTTTGCTGATGAGACAAAAAGAAGCTGAACTTTTACTGACAGTGTAGACTGGTATGATGGATTTGAATGCAGAAGAGCCCTAAGTATAAAAACAAATCTCTCAGGTCTGACAATTGTACCCCAGGGGAATTTTGCTGAGTAAGTAACAGTGGGAGCAGAGCTAGAGCAGAGAGAGGGTTCTCTCAATCTTGTTTGGGAATTAAGTGCCAAGGTGCTACTGCAGCTCCAATCCAGAGGTGAAATAAATTAATTTATGCTGTGATCCAACTGCCTGCCAGCTGCTAACTTGAAAAAAGTCAAAGAAATCAACCCTGTATCTACAGCACACAGGAAACTGTGGGTTGGGCTAAAGGCTAAATCTCCATAATCTCACCTAAAGTTAAAAGTAAACTAATTTAAACTGCTGCTCAGTTCCAGCTCAGCCTGACTCACTGAAATCTGAATAATCAGGCAGTTACCCTAGCTGCCTAACAGAGGAAAGAATATACCCTCTCTGAGAAAAATAAAACAAAAACATTATCCAGTTTATTCTCTATTCTTTTCCTCAGAAGGTTCAGTATGAAACCAACACTTTTAAAACATGTGAAGAAACAAATCAGTATAAATCATAACTAAGAAAAAAGCCCAAGAGAGATCTGTGGATAAGAAGTTCAAAATAACTATTACAAATACTTTGAAAGAATTTAGAGGAGGAGTTCCCATTGTGGCTCAGCAGGCTAAGAACCAGATGTTGTCTCTGAGGATGTGGGTTCGATCCCTGGCCTCGCTTAGTAGATTAAGGATCTGGCATTGCTGCAAGCTGCAGCATAGGTTGCAGATGCAGCTCCAATTCAGCCCTTGGCCTGGGAATTTCCATATACTGCAGATTTGGCTGCAAAAAAAAAAAAAAAGAATTCAGAGGAAATGATGAACAGAACAGGTGAAGAGATGGAGGATTTTAGCAGAGAAATAGCAATTCTAGAACTGAGAAATAAATACTCTGAAATGAAGAATTCATCGAATGGAATTAATGGCAGACTGGACACAGAAGAATAAAGAATGAATATGTTCAAAGAGGTTAATTAAAAACAAATCAAAGCTGAAGCCCAGACTGGACGTGGTAAAAGAGAGGGTGAGTGAATCTGGCACATTTTAGTTAAACTGCTGAAAAAAAATATAAAGAGAAAATCTTATAGCAATCAATCAAACAAACTATAACACAAGAATTTTAGATGACTTTCCATAAAATAATGAAAGCTAATAAAACAACATCTTTTAAGTAAAACAAAACCCTAAATAAACCCTGTCAACCAAGAACTATATCCAGTGAAATATTCTTATATAATGGAGAAAAAAAAATGACTTTTTTCAGATAAAGAAAAGCTGAGAGAATTAGTGCCAGCATCATACCCTTCTTTTTTGACTGTACTCATGGCACATGGAAATTCCCAGACCAGGGATTGAACATGCACCACAGACACAACCTGTGCAACAGCTGTGGAAATGCTGGATCCTTAACCCACTGCACCACCTGGGAACTTCCCAGCATACCCTTACTACGAGGAATACAAAAAAATACGTATTCATCAGGATGAAGAGAAATGATGCCAGAAAATCTGAATCTTCAGAAAAGATGAAAGAGACCATTTGTGGCCCACAAAGCATATAATACTATCTGGCTTTTTAAAGAAAAAGTTCGCAGCTCTTGTCAGAGGACAACTACTACAAACAAACAAATAAAAAAGAGGTATAGCCAACAAGGGGAGGTAAAAGCCAATAAAAGATATAAAATGAAATACGAAACCATACTATGTGGACGTAAAAGAAGGCAGGAAAAAGGGAAAAAAAAAGGATAAAGACAGGTTTCCAAACAGAAAACAAACACCAAGATGGCAGATTTAAACCCAACCAGGTGAGTTTAATCCATTAAATGTAAGTAGATTAAATAGTCCATTTAAAACCAAAGATTATAAAATAAGATTAACAAAAAAGCCCAGTTATATCTGCTAATAAGAACATACTTTAATTTTTAATTTTTCTTCAGTTTTTATTAAAGTGTAGTTAATTTACAATGTTGTGCCAATTTCTGCTGTATAGCAAAGTGACCCAGTCATATATACATATTCCCTTATATTGTCTTCCATCATGGTCTATCCCATGAGAGTGGATAAATTCCCCTGAAGCTTTTAATTTTTTTTTTATTTGTTTGTTTTTGCCAGCCTATGGCATATGGAGTTCCTGGGATAAGGATCAGATGTGAGCCACAGTTGCAACCTACGCTGCAGCTAAGGCAACATCAGATCCTGAACTCACTGCGCTGGGCCGGGGATTGAACCTGCACTCTAGCACTCCAGAGATGCCACTGATCATGTTGCGCCACAGCGCAAATTCCTAAACAATATATTTTAAATATAGACATAGATTAAGATTAATAAGACAGAGGAATTCCCCATTGTGGCTCAGCACGTTACAAACCTAACTAGTATCCATGAGGACTTGGGTCTGATGCTTGGCCTCGCTCAGTGGGTTAAGAATCAGGTGTTCCTTTTCTGTGGAGAGGTTCATTTGTGCTGTATATTAGATTCCAGTTATAAGTGATATCATACGGTACTTATCTTTCTCTTTCTGACTTACTTCACTCAGTATGAGAGTCTCTAGTTCCATCCATGTTGCTGCAAATGGCATTATGTCATTCTTTTTATGGCTGAGTAGTATTCCATTGTGTGTATATACCACATCTTCCGAATCCAATCATCTGTCGATGGACATTTGGGTTGTTTCCATGTCTTGGCTATTTGAATAGTGCTGCAATGAACATGCAGGTGCACGTGTCTTTTTTAAAGAAAGTTTTGTCCGGATAGATGCCCAAGAGTGGGATTGCTGGGTCACATAGTAGTTCTATGTATAGATTTCTAAGGTACTTCTATACTGTTCTCCATAGTGGCTGTACACATGTATGTATAACCTGGTCCCCATGCTGTACAGTGGAAAATAAATAAATAAATAAATAAATAAAACGAGTGAAATGAAAATGATTCCATTTAAAGGTCATGTGAAATTATTAAAAAAAAAGAAAAAAAGAAAAAAAAAAGAATCAACCGTTCCTGTGAGCTGTGGTATAGGTCACAGACGAGGCTCTGATTTGACTCCTAGCCCAGGAACTTCCACATGTCGTGGGTGTAGCCCTAAAAAGCATTTGAAAAAAAAAAAAACCAAAAAATAACAGGATAGAAAAAAATGTACCATGTTCATGGGATGATTAAGAACAATGAAGTGGCTATGTTTATATCAGACAAAGCAAACTTCTAGACAGAAACATCCGAGATGATGGGAGACATTTCATAATGATAAAAGTTAATTCCTCAAGAAGATGTAAAAGGGTACGATCCTTACAAGAGATTCAAAAATTACGAAGCAAAATTGAAAGAAACAAAAGAAGACATAGACAAATTTACCTTTCTCTGAAATTAATAAAATTAGATTCCTCCCCCATCAATGAAAATTAAAACTTGAGCAACACTGTAAAACAAAAGGACCTAATTGATATTTGCAGAATTCTGCAACAGCTGCAGAATACACATTCCTTCAAGTGACATGTGAGAACATATGCTGGCCATAAAGCAAGTTTCATTATATTTCAAAGGACTGAAACCACACTGAGTGTGTTCTCTAACCATAATGTAATTAACTTAGAAACCAACAATAAAAAGATCACCAGAAAATCTCCAAACCAAATATTTGAAAAGTAAATGCCATTCTAAGAAGTTTGAGCTTTTTCCTGTAGGAACAGTGGAGCTATTCAAGGTTTGTGTAAGGGAATGATGCATTCAGACTTGAGCTTTTAAAAAATAACTTTTGGAGTTTCCGTTGTGGCTCAGCGGTTAACGAATCTGACTAGGAATCATGAGGCTGCAGGTTCGATTCCTGGCCTCTCGCAGTGGGTTAAGGATCCGGCGTTGCCGTGAGCTGTGGTGTAGGTCGCAGACGTGGCTCGGATCCCGCGTTGCTGTGGCTGTGGCGTAGGCTGGCAGCTGAATTCCGATTAGACTCCTAGCCTGGGAACCTCCACATGCTACAGGTACAGTCCAAAAATAAATAAATAAATAAATAAATAAATAAATAAATAACTTTCATTGAATATTTTAAAATGTAACAGAAGAATGATTGAACACAGTTGCATAGACAAGGAGAAGAATTACCACAATTCATGTGAAAAACAGGACTGAATCACGTATTTTCAAAAGTAGAGTCAAGGGGACTTGGTGACTAATTAATTACATGTGATGTGCGAAGTTAGGTAATCCTAACTAACTCTGATGACTAGATAAATAGAAATGCTGAGAAATGCAAATCAAAACTACATTGAGGTACCTGGTCTGAATGGCCATCATTAATAAGTCAACAAATAAAAAATGCTGGAGAGGGTATGGAGAAAAGGAACCTTCCCAAACTAATAGTGGGAATGTAAATTGGTACAATCACTATGGAAAACAGTATGGAGGTTCTTCAGAAAACTAAATATAGAACTACCATGTGATCCAGCAATCCCACTCGTGGGCATATATCTGGACGAAACTGCAATTCGAAAAAATAAATGCACCCTTATGTTCATAGCAGCACTATTCACAATAGCCAAGTCATGGAAACAACCTAAATGTCCATCGACAGATGAATGGATTAGGATGTAGTACATATACACAATGAAAGCTATGCAGCCATAAAAAAGAACAAAAGAATGCCATTTGCAGCAACATGGATGCATCTAGAGAGTCTCCTATCAAAAGAAGTCAGAAAGAGAACGACAAATACCATATGATATCATTTATATGTGGAATCTATAATTTGGCACAGATGAACCTATCTACAGAATAGAAACAGACTCACAGACAGGGAGAACAGACCTGTGGTCGCCCAGGGGGAGGGGAGGGAGTAGGATGGACTGGGAGTCTGAAATTAGTAGATGCAAACTATTACATTTAGAATGGGTAAGCAATGAGGGCCTGCTGTCTAGCACAGGGAACTACATCCAATCACTTGTGATAGAACATGATGGAAGGAAGTATGAGAAAAAGAATGTGTATATATATATGTATGACTGGGTCACTTTGCTGTACAGCAAAAATTAACAGAACATTGTAAATCTACTATACTTTAATAAAAACTTTCAAAAATAAAAAAAAATAGAAATGCTATGTATGGAGATGGGGGGAAAAAAGGGAGAAACAGTTTTTGCTGGGTATAAGAACTAGAAAATAAGGTGCATTACAGGCTCAAAGTGCCCAAACATCAATTACAACTGTGGCAGCTCCTTACAGTTTGGTCCAGGGATATAATCCAACTCCCTCACCCAACCCAATTAATATGCAAGTTCCTTCTTGTTTGCTCTGTGGATTCCACGGCCGCCACATGCTTTTCCATTTGACTATTTGCTCTTCCTTAGTCCTGTCTAGTCTAGTTTTCAACTGGATATCCCATCCATACCTGGATGTGCTTTTCAGTTTACTCTTGGGCTTAGTAACCAGGTTGTTATACTGTTTTTTGGCTTGATCCTTGTATCCTGTGCTCTCTGGACTCTGAGAACCATATGTGCTCTGTTCCTCATATGTGTTCACCAGCTCACAGACACTGCAAATATAGATAAACACAGTCTCCTACCACCTCTATTCCAAATTATTACTCAGTTTAAGGAATAATCCATCTGAGCTTCTATCAAGGAACAGTTGGGACAATAAATTTATTTTGGACATGGAGTTTGAGAGGTCCCTGTGAACATCCAGGTGGAGAGATACAGAAAGCAGGTGGAAAAAATGAGCCTGGGGTTCAGGAAAGAGACTCAGATTTATGATGATCAACAGATGGTTTCAATCAAAGTCACATGAGTGGATGAGCTTGACCAAGATTATAAAACAGAAGGTCTTAATCCGATGGGCTTCAGAAGCATCTATCAATCCACTGAAATTGTGGGTAAATCTCTGTGCATGTGTCTGTATTTTTCAGATAGGGAGCCATACATTTCATCAGATTCTCAAATAGGTTTGTAAATCTAAAGATTAAAAACTGTGGGGGAGGGGGAAAGCTAGATTGTAACCTAAAGGGCACCATGTACTGAAATGCACTACAATTTTGGGATTAGAGACCACGGTGGGAAAGGGCTTGGAATATGCTAGCATTTCATTTCCAATTCACCATCTGAGTCACAGCAACCATGAAGCACATGATTTTCTATTCAAAATTGGGCAACATGTCCCCAAAATATGCTGACTCAGACACCAATATTTCTAGACTGCCTGAAATTGTATGAAAACCAGAGCTTTTAGGCTTGGACCTTTGGATTCTATCTATATTTCCAGTCAAAAATGTGAATTTTTCCCCATTCCCATCTCGCAAATAAAAGGAATAATCTTTCCAGCCACCTCCTTTCTCTGGAGCCCATCTCATGTCATAGCTGACAATCAGGGATCAGCTTTTAAGCATTACTTTATGAAACTTGATGATCACCAATGTTGCATATATTAGCATCTGAGTTTTTATAGGCAAAAAGCTTTGAACATACTTAGTCTGTGGATTACAAGAGGGCCTATGAAACTGAATCCCACAAAACAAAAATGTCAGCTTGTATGGCTTATCACTAAGTCTTCAAAAATGAAATTATAATTCACACTTTATCTTTTTTCCCTCAAAATTACTTGTCACTTTAGAGACAGACAGACTTGGCAAGGCGGAGGTTTTTTCCAGTATGCATTTTGAAACCCTTTCAAAAACCACAAATGTGTATGAAACAAATTCTCTAGTCACAAGGATTCAAACCACAGCATTCTTCCCAACTGAACCACTTCTTCTTCAAGCCAAGAAGAATCTAGCCAGCAAACTCGCATGTAGGGAAACTATAATGTCTACTGCTTGGGAAACCTCTAAGTATCACTTAGACATGTACCCTGGTTTACATAAACCATTTCAGTATTGTACAAAGAAGAAAGCCATGAATTACCAATTACCAAGAGTTAAAAAGGACTATGATAATAGATGCTAGACTGATGCATACTTCGTCATTAGCAGAATGTAATTCATAAAACTTTAACACATATAAAACATTTTTAAAACTTAAGAAATGTTTCATAATATATATATATATATACTAATAACTGGTAACTATTCAATTATATTAATCAATAAAACCTACTAAAATTAGCCAAAATCTAAAATAAAATTACCTATATTAAGCTGGTAGATCAAAAGATTAAAAAAATTTATCAACATATATCATGTACCTTAAGAAATTTCAGTACTCTGACCTGATTTAATTCCACTTTAATTAGGCTAACCTAAAAAAAAAAAAACACAAACTCGCTGAAATGTAGTATTACAAGGATTTTCATTGTAGCGCTGTTTGTCAAAGAGAACATTGTAAACAACAAAAGAAAAATGGCAAAATGAATTACAGAACATACACTAGGGAAATATAGTTTATTTGTTCATTCACTCACTACTATGTTTCAGAAAGGATTTAAGGTGGTTTATACGATGATTTATTTATACAACTACAAAAAATTATGTTTAAAAAGCATGTGTACAATGGGAAAATGATCATGAATATTAAGAGGAAATAAGCATATATGTGTATGTGTAAAAGATAATAAAATATAAAACATTTTTTAAAAAATCTAATAAGAACCATATGATCATCTTAATAGATTCAGAAAAGGCTTTTGACAAAATTCAACACCCGTTTCTGATAAAAACTCTCCAGAGAGTGGGGATAGAGGGAACATACCTCAACGTAATTTAAAAATATATGAAAAACACACAGCTAATGTCATTCTCAATGGTGAAAAACTGAAAACATTCCCACTAAGATCAGGAAAAAGACAAGGATGTCCACTTTCACCACTATTATTCAACATAGTTTTGGAAGTTCTAGCCACATCAATCAGAGAAGGAAAAGAAATAAAAGTAATCTAAATTGGAAAAGAAGAAGTAAAACTATCACTGTTTGCAGATGACATGATACAATACTTAGAAAATCCTAAAGACAGCACCAGAAAACTGTTAGAAATCATCAATGAATTTGGCAAAGTTTGAGGCTACAAAATTAATTACACAGAAATCGATTGCATTTCTTTATACTAAGAATGAAAGATAAGAAAGAGAAATCAGAGAAACCATCCCATTTACAATCACATCAAAACAAATAAAATACCTAGGAATAAACCTACCTAAAGAGACAAAAGACCTATACTCTGAAAACTATAAAACGTTGATAAAAGAAATCAAAGATGATACAACAGATGGAAAGATATATCATGCTCTTGGATTGGAAGAATCAATACTGTCAAAATGACAATGCTACCCAAGCACTCTACAGACTCAATGCAATCCCCATCAAATTACCCAAGACATTCTTCAGAGAACGAGAACAGAATATTTTAAAATTTGTACGGAAACACAAGAGACCCCAAATAGCCGAAGCAATATTGAAAAAGAAAAATGAAAATGGAGGAATCAAGCTTCCCGACTTTAGACAATACTACAAAGCTATAATCATCAAAACAACATGGTACTGGCACAAAAAGAGAAATACAGATCAATGGAACAGGATAGAAAGCCCAGATATAAATCCAAGTACTTATGGGCAACTAATCTATGACAAAGGAGGACAGAACACACTGTGGAAGAAAGATAGCCTCTTCAATAAATGGTGCTGGGAAAACTGCAAAGTTACATGCAAAGTAATGAAAGTAGAACACTAACACCATACACAAAAATAAACTCAAAATGGATTAAAAACCTACAAATAAGACCAGACACTACAAAACTCCTAGAGGAAAACATAGACAGAACACTCTTTGACATAAATCACAGCAATATGTTGTTTGATCCACCTCCTAGAATAATGACAATAAAGACACAAATAAACCAATGGGACCTAATCAAACTCAAAAGCTTTTGCACAGCAAAGGAAACCATTAAAAATATGAAAAGACAACCCACAGAATGGGAGAAAATCTTTGCTAACGATGCAACAGACAGAACTGCAAACAACTCATGCAACTCAACAACAAAAAACAAACAACCCAACTGAAAAATGGGCAGAAGACCTACACAGACATTTCTCCAAAGAAGACATATGGATGGCCAACAGGCATATGAAAAAAATGCTTAATACAACTAATTATTAGAGAAATGCAAATCAAAACTACAATGACGTACCACCTCACACCAGTCAGAACGGCCATCATTAACAAGTCAACAAATAACAAATGCTGGAGAGGATGTGGAGAAAAAGGTACTCTCCTCCACTGTTGGTGGGAATGTAAACTGGTACAACCACTGTGGAAAACAGTATGGAGGTACCTCAGGAAGCTAAATATGGAGCACATATCCAGACAAACCTTTCGTTGAAAAAAGACACATGCACCCCTATGATTATAGCAGCACTATTTACAATAGCCAAGACATGGAAACAACCTAAACGCCCATTGACAGAAGAATGGATTAAGATGTGTATAGGGGAGTTCCCGTCGTGGCGCAGTGGTTAACAAATCCGACTGGGAACCATGAGGTTGCGGGTTTGGTCCCTGCTCTTGCTCAGTGGGTTAACGATCCGGCGTTGCCGTGAGCTGTGGTGTAGGTGGAAGACATGGCTCGGATCCCGCGTTGCTGTGGCTCTGGCGTGGGCGGGTGGCTACAGCTCCGATTCAACCCCTAGCCTGGGAACCTCCATATGCCGCGGGAGCGGCCCAAGAAATAGGAGCAACAAAAACAACAACAACAACAACAAAAAAGACAAAAAAAAAAAAAGATGTGTATAGGAATTCCCGTCGTGGTGCAGCGGGAATGAATCCAACTAGGAACCATGAGGTTGTGGGTTTGATCCCTGGCCTTGCTCAGTGGGTTAAGGATCCAGTGTTGCCGTGGGCTGTGGGGTAGGTTGCAGACGTGGCTCAGATCTGGTGTTGCTGTGGCTGTGGTGTAGGCCAGCAGCAACAGCTCCAATTAGACCCCTAGCCTGGGAACCTCCATATGCCATGGGTGCAGCCCTAAAAGGACAAAACACACACACACACACACACACACACACACACACACACACACACACACACACACAAAAGATGTGTACATATGTACAATGCAAAATTACTCAGCCATAAAAAAGACAAATTAATGCCATGTGCAGAAACATGGATGGATCTAGAGACTCTCACACTAAGTGAAGTAAGCCAGAAAGAAAAAGACAAATACCACATTCCACATCTTATTTGTAGAATCTAAAATATGGAACAGATGATCCTATCTAAAAATAACAAACAAACAAAAAACAGAAACAGATCATGGCCAAGAAGAGCAGACTTGGGGTTCAGGGGTGGGGGAGAGGAGGGAGTGGGAGGGGTGGGCATTTGGGGAGTTTGGGGGATGCAAACTGTTATATTTGGAATGTATGGGCAATGGGATCCTACTGCACAGCGCAGGGAACTGTGTGATTGGGTCACTTTGTTGTACAATAGAACTTGATGAAACATTGTAAATCGACTATAATAATAATAAAATTTCAAAAAGTAAAAGTCATATATAAAATAAATAAATAAATACATAAATACAAAAATAAATAATCTGCCTCCATGCAGATCCATCAGGCTACAAATCTGACTAGTATCCATGAGGATGCGGGTTCAACCCCTGGCCTCGCTCAGTAGGTTAAGGAGTCCGTGTTGCTGTGAGCTGTGGCAAAGGCTGCCAGCTGCAGCTCAGATTGGACTGCTAGCCTGGAAACTTCCATATGCTGCAGGTGCAGCCCCAAAGAGCAAAAACAAACAAACAAACAAAAAAACCCCCCAATAAACACTTGCCTCTATATATGATGGATTATAAGAAAATAGCTCTTCCTATATACCCATTAATGAATTGAAAAAGGAAAATGAGATAATACCAAATGAGGTAATACCAAAAAATAAAAAATCCACATGGAAATTAGTCTCATGAAATATAAGTTTGATTTTCAATTAAAGGTATCAATAGAAGGACAGAACAAAGAGATGATACATTATAAAGGTTGTGGGGAGGGGAGGACACTGAAAAAACAGGAGAGTACCAGTGAAAGGCACAGATTTTTAATCTTTTTTTTTTTTTTTAATCTTTTTGTCTTTTCAGGGCTGCACCCGCGGCATACGGAGGTTCCCAGGTTAGGGGCCTAATCGAAGCTATTGCTGCCGGCCTACACCACAGCCACAGCAACATCAGATCCAAGCTGCATCTGCAACCTACACCACAGATCACAGCAACACTGAATCCTTAACCCATTGAGCGAGGCCAGGGATCGAACCTGCAACCTCATGGTTCCTAGTCAGATTCGTTTCCGCTGTGCCACGACAGAGCTCCTTAATCTTGAAATCAAATGGCTTATCAGTGAACTTATGCTAACACAGTTGTCTTGTTTAAACTGTAGTTTCACAAAAGACTATCTAGAGACAGAAAGTAGAATTACAGCTGCCAGGGGCTGAAGGAAGGGGGAATAGGCAATGAGTATGGAGTTTCAGTTTGGAAAGATGAAAAAAGTCCTGGAGAGGGACAGTGGTGACAGATGCATGACACTGAGAATGTAATGAACTGTATACTTACAAATTGTTAAAATGGTAAATTTTATGTTATTTATATTTTACCACAATAAAAAAAGAATACATTAAAGTCTGATTTGAAATAGATTATACTGGTAAGATATATATTCAGATTCTTTGAGTTTTCAGCTTTTCTAAAATAATATGATAAAGATGTGAGCATAACTTATTAAAATAAATAGGTGGAGTTTTTGTCGTGGCTCAGCAGAAAGGAACCTGACTAGTACCCATGAGGACGAAGGTTTGATCCCTGGCCTTGCTCAGTGGGGTAAGGATCCAGTATTGTCGTGGGCTGTGGCGTAGGTCGCAGAAGCAGCCTGCATTTCGAGTTGCTGTGGCTGTGGCGTAGGCTGGTGGCTACAGCCCAATTGGACCCCTAGCCTGGGAACCTCCATATGTTGTGCATGCGGCCCTAAAAAGACCAAAAAAAAAAAAAAAGAAGAAGAAATAGGTTAATTACACTTCAATAGAAACTTTCTCTCAATCAGAGGGTAGTTTATTGTACCTGTTTAATAACTCTTCTCATATACCCAATGTTTAATTTTCAAGTATCAAGAAATCATGCCTCATCTCAACAAAGGTTAAAAAGTAAAGTAGCCATTAGATTCAAAATAAAAAGAAACTAGAAGTGAGGTCACTAATAATTCTGGCATTCACACATATTTGTGATAGATCTGCTATTAGAATTAATCTAAGAGTAAGCACCATTCCTAGAAATTGAGAAAAACAGATCATAGAATTGTCCCCACAGTTCCTGGGAAGAGCCACGGTTACCTTTAAAATGCAGTGGAAAATTTCTGATGATAAAGCATTCTACAGAAAGGATTTTTCCTCATTTAAAATAATTTTCTGATTATAAAAAAGCAAGAAACAAAACTAAGAAAAAAACTTTTTAGGACCCGAATTCCATATCCAGTTTTCTCAATTCACTTTCAAAATCTCACTTACCCTTCTAGTGTTTTCAAGGATTTTGGGATCAGGTTTTCCATAGTTAGGTGGGTTGGCATATGGGTCATATCCAAGCTTGGCAAGCATAGGTGCAATCACTGCCATGTCTTGTAAAACATCTGGAGGTATCTTCCCAACCCATTTTGATAGAGCTCCCACATTGACCGGCTTGATGACTTGGTCTGTAGATCTCTCCACTCTGAAAACAATATAATGTGAATAAATGTTTACTCAGAATACCTAAAAACAGTGTTAAAAGATTATTGGAAATTAATTTTGACAACTTCAAAAATCATTAAGTCTCTGTATTATAATAATTCCCTTTGAGAAAGAGGGCATTATTCAGGCTTAGCACTATTTACCAGACTTTAAAAAAAAATGTTCTCCATTTGACAGCAATTATTGACCTCAGATTTCTAGAAATAGGAAAAAGGATTAGTTGAAAACATCTGCACAAAATGTGTTGACACTTTAATGACAACATTGAGGAAAAAATAACAAAGATAAGACTGTTTAGAAAAACAGCCAGTCAATTTACTTGACATGTCTCAAAAAACATAAATGAATAAGATGGACTGATGAATGATGACCTAAAGGGACAGAGAGATGGACAGATTATATGATAAAGTAAATATGGCAAAATGCTAATAGTAGCTAGTGGGGTATAACTCTTTCAGTTCTTTGTATGTTTGAGATTTTTCATAATAAAATACTGGGGGGAAAACAGCTAACCACAATCCACTGAGAATGCAAAATATTCATTTCTCCTATTTTTCTGTTGATTTCCTAAAGAACCCTACTTCCTAGGGAAGAAAAAGAAGTGCTGATTATGACTTTCAATATTAAAAAATAAATGTGTCCTACCTCTGACGCAGAAATTTGCTTTAAGCTTGTAAGTGATACTATATTTGACTACATAACTCATAATCTTAAGGTAAAATGTAATATTAAAAAGACATCTAGACTTAAATTGGGTCTGAATCAGCAGATTTTGGTCAAATGACTATAAACCAAAAGTGCCTAAGAGAGTTTTACATCATAACACATTCAAAGTCATTCACACATAAGTATTCTAATAAAAGGTAAAAACACTTTTAAGGAGTTTCCGTCGTGGCTCATTGGTTAACAAATTGACTAGGAACCATGAGGTTGTGGGTTCGATCCCTGGCCTTGCTCAGTGAGTTAAGGATCCGGTGTTGCCATGGGCTGTGGTGTAGGTTGCAGACGCGGCTTGGATCTCGAGTTGCTGTGGCTGTGACGTAGGCTGGCGGCTACAGCTCCAATTAGACCCCTAGCCTGGGGACGTCCATATGCCTCAGGAGCAGCCCAAGAAAAGGCAAAAAGACCAAAAAAAAAAAAACCCACCACTTTTAAGTATACAACCTCTCACTGCAGATGATCATTATCTGATGAAGAATCCCTCAAAGGCACTCCTTACAAAATACACAAAAGAAAATGATTCTTCCCCAGGATTCTGTGAAGCCACCAGCTCCAGGTTTCCTCCCTGCCTTGATGGCCACAGTCTTCGTTCCCCCCTTAAGAATTTCTCCAGGACTCCACTTAACCCACTGCTCTCTTCACGTTATTACGTTTACTATGTATGGTCTCATCTCTAATGATCTTGACACTTCCCCCCTGTGTAAAGAACATCCTGCTTTGTTCAGGACAGGTCCAGTTTATACTTATCGCCCCCAGCTTAATTATGAATAGCACATCTCACTCACATCCATATATATTCAGATTTGTATGGTTACTCTACCCATTTATCCTACGCACCCCAAAACTAAAATTGTCCAAACCTGGACCCATCATCTTCTGCTCAAAATCTACTCCTCTTCATGTACATCTTGTCTTGATAAATAGCACCACTTCCTACCCACACGGCAAAATCAGAGATCTCAGACAGGACAGGGAGAAAGCAACTTCATGCCCAAGTTATCTAGCTCTAGAGGCTCTATCTTTGAGCAGAATAATATCACCTCCATTCCTACTGCCACTGACCTTTGTTCATGTCACCGTCATTTTCCACCCAGATTACTACAAAAGTCTCCTAATTTCCCTGCATTTAAATATTTGGCTTCCTTGACCAACTATATCATTCCACCAGACTATAAGGAGGGTCTATGTTTTATTAACTTCATAACTACCAACATCCAGCACACATTAACATACAATAGATGTTCAATAAATATAGAGAGTCTTACAAACATGGTCAAGAGAAGTCAAGGATCATATCTTTATAAGGAAATCAACTGACACAGATGAAGTAACTAGAGAACATCTAAGTGCTAAACTGCAAGACTGCAAGTGCACTAGGAGTGTGAAAGAATGGGAGTTATTCTTCAGAGATAAATGTCTTGAGGAAAAAAATGCTTACAGTAAAGAAAAAATAACTATTTCTGTTCATTCCATGTCAGGTGCTTTGCATATGATATCTAATTTAAACCCTGAAACAACTCTAAGAAAAAGTTATTATCAGTCCCCATTTTTCAAATGTGTCCATTGAGACCCATAAGTGATTTATCCGGCATCCCACAGTCTGGAAATAATGGAGTTAGGATTTGAACCTCCGTCTGACTCCAAAGCTCCTGTTTTAAACCCAGTTTCTCTTACTGCTGTTCTATTGATCACCTTAATTTTTACATTCTATGCTTCCCTGAACATTTTGGCCTCTTGTTCTACACTGCAAAGACAAGGTTGTTTTGCCACAATGATAAAACACATTGTACATGTAATAGGTATACATTGTGCTGTGCTGGTGATGTTTAAACCTGATCTCCAAGAAGGGAAAGGCCATGATTTGTGGCATCTCCTGATGACCAATGCTGTAAATACTCCCACCATGGCTGATTTCAAGCTACCAACATGACATCATCAGCTGCAGAGTTGAGAAGAGATGCACAAAAATGGGCCCTCTAGAGCTGTGGCAATCCAGCTCCGGCAGACCAGCTGATTATCTACAGGACTACAATCGCTTCTCCCAAATGCTGAAATACAAAAACCTCCCCCAAACATTTTCCCATAACTCGTCTAGCAGCAAAACACAACCTGAACTGATAGACCATTTATAGTCTTTATTCTATTTGGCATAAACAATCATACTCTTCGATGCAGAAATACTGATTTGATTACAGAGTGCTGACCCAGAACAAGTACAGAATGTTGTAAGTGTTATGTACACTATATGAACTTTCTAGAATCCAAAAACGTCTGCATTCTGAAACACACTGGTATTAAACACTGAAGTCACACATAGGGTCTCGTTGTGTCGGGGAAGTTGGCTTTATCTTGAAAATGACGGGAACGACAGAAGAGTTTTAATCACAGGACTGACAGACCAGATTATTCTTATCTGCATTTCATGCTGATAACTATGGGAAGAGTAAATTGAAAGATGGGATAATGGGGTCAGAAAAACCGGTAAAGATGTTCAAGAATATTCTGAAGGAACTGAGAAATGATTAAAGCTTCAACTAGAGCAAATGACATAGAGCTGAAAAGAAAACAAAAATTCCAGTGAAGTCAGTCATACAATGAGACACCAACATCAAATGCTTTCCCTGACATGTGGAATCTGAAAAAAGGACAGACTGAACTTCTTTGCAGAACAGATGCTGACTCAGACACTGAAAAACTTATGGTCTCCGGAGGAGACAGTTTGGGGGTGGGGGGATGTGCTGGGGCTGTGGGATGGAAATCCTGTGAAATCAGATTGTTATGATCATTATACAACTACAGATGTGATAAATTCATTTGAGTAATAAAAAAATTAAAAAAAATAAAAAAGTAAAATGCAGCAATTAAAATTGTCTTCAAAAAAAAAATCTATGGTTATGTTTTAATTGATAAGACTTAATGTCCAGTTAGACATGGGGAGAAAGAAAAAAAGCTGTCTAGGTGAATTCAGATTTGACTTGAAGGACTGAATGGGCAGTGATATTGTTCATTGAAATAGACAGCATGGAGGAAAAGCATATGTGTTGTTGTTTAGTTTTGTTTCAGGTGTAGGGAACAAAGAAAAAGAGGTAAATTGACTAGGATCAGTAAGTTACCAAAGGTCCAAAGGAAAATTAGAATTGACCAGGAGACTGAAATGCAGTATGTGTTCAGTAAACAATAGCTACTATTATTTTTGCATCCAGATTACAGCACTGGTTCAGAAGAAAAGGAAAGCCATTATTTATCATTATGATCAAATAAATGATTTAAAGTCCAACCATCTCTTGTCTGAAAGAGACAGAATTCTAAAATGAAAAGGCTTTTGCTATGTAACCACCGAGTCACAAGATCCACTAGCAGCAAACGCAGTTGCTATGGACTCTTCCCAGGGAAGAACTGGGGAAGGCCTACTGCATATTGATCAGCGTTTCTCTTTAAGACAGGAGTGGAGTTTCCTTGTGGTGCAGCAGGTTAAGGATCCGGCACTGTCACTGCAGTAGCTCAGGTTTGATTCCTGGCCTAGGAACTACCACATACAACAGGCACAGCCAAGAAAAAATCTTTAAATAAACTTTAAAACATTAAAAAGATAGGAGTAATGGCATTTTATATTGATTGAGCATAAAATTCAAATTAAATATTTTTGAATACCCACTATGTGTCAGGTCGTGTTACATACTAAGGATGCAAAGATGACATGACTAGGTCATGGTCCTCCTCTCAAGAAGTTCAGAGTCCAGTAAAAGAGAAACATACACATGATTAATGCACAGCAAGATAAACATGACGACAGAGGTTAGAAACCACATTATGGGAATGTAGATGATTCCCATTCTTCTGCGGTGGGACATGAGCTGGCATAAATTACCAAGCAGCTAAAGTTAGTAATCTAACTGTGTTTGGATCACAGGTCAAATCCAGTCCTACTGCCTGCTTTTGTCTGGGCTTCAAGCTAAGAATGACTTTTATATTTTTAAATGTTTTTATTAGTCAAAAGAATAATATTTTATAACACATGAAAATCATAGGAAATTCAAATTTCAATGTCATGAAGTTTTATCGGAACACAGACACCCTCATTGTTTACATACTGTCTGTGGCTGTTCTTGTGCTGTAATGGCAGGGAGCTGAGTTGCTGAGATAAAGACCATATGGTTCCCAGAACCTTTACAGAAAAAAATTTGTCAACACCAATCTAAAACCTAAGGGGGTGGGGGGGGGGTCAGGGTGTGTCTCAGGTGATAACCTTCCTCACGGAAGGACCACATCAGCCTATACAAACGAGAGAGAGTATATACGATAGAGAGAGAGACACACACACACACACAGAGGGAGAGACAGGGAGGTAGGGAGGGGGAGAGAGAGAGGGAGTGGGAGAGAAAGAAGGGGAAGGGGGAGGAGTGGCTCAGTGGTTAAGGAATGAATCTGAATCTGACTAGGAACCATGAGGTTGCGGGTTCGGTCCCTGCCCTTGCTCAGTGAGCTGAGGATCCGGCGTTGCCGTGAGCTGTGGTGTAGGTTGCAGATGCGGCTCAGATTCTGCGTTGCTGTGGCTGTGGCGTAGGCCAGTGGCTACAGCCCCGATTCGACCCCTAGCCTGGGAACCTCCATATGCCGCAGGAGCGGCCCAAAAAATGGCAAAAAGAAGAAGAAGAAGAAGGGGAAGGGGGAGAGAGGGAGAACTTGGTACATTTAGAGACCAGCGCATGAGGACAGCTAAGGATGTATTTGGAGCTGCTTGGGTGGAGAGGGTGAGGGGGGGGAAAGAAACAAACATAGTATTTACCTTGCACTTAGATTCAAGAAAGACATTTGTTACGTGATGGATAGGATAAGATAAAATAGAAAATAAGTAAAAAAAAAAAAACAAAACAAAACAAGAAGAGGTATGGTCTCAGTCTTCTAGGAGGTCAGTCTGGTTGGTAAGCCACACGAACCTTCCATACTTAAACTCTTAAGAGTTGCTTCTTCATTCCAAATCAGCTCTATGGGCTGGTCTTTCCTCTCTTCCCAAGAGAGGGAAGTTCTAGTACTTAGTCTGCCTTTTTCAAAGAGGCAACAAGGTGCAGAGGTAAGAATGCAGACCTGGAAACTGGACCTGTGTCATCTAGCTCTGTGATCTAAGAAAACTCAGATCCTCAGAAATAATGACCACCAACAGAGACACAGGTTTCCAAAACACTATTCAAAAGCAAGAGACTAGCAGGAGTTTCCGTCATGGCTCAGTGGTTAGCGACTCCAGCTAACATCCATGAGGACTTGGGTTCAATCCCTGGCCTCACTCAGTGGGTTAAGGATGCAGTGTTGCCATGAGCTGTAGCGTAGGTCACAGATGCAGCTCGGATCCCATGTTGCTGTGGCCCTGGCACAGGCTGACAGCTGCAGCTCCAATTCGACCCCTAGCCTGGGAACCTCCATATGTCGTGGATGCAGTCCTAAAAAGACCAAAAGAAAAAAAAAAAAAAAAGCAAGAGACTAGCAAACTATGGCCCAAACCTGGCCTGTCCCCTGTTCTGTAAATAAGAAGTTTACTGGAACATAATCATATCCACTGTTTCTATTCTGTCCATGGCTGCTTTTGCTTGATGTCAGAGCCGAACAGTTGCAACAGAAATTACAAGGCTTATAAAGCCAAATACATACATATATCCTCTGTTCAAAAGGATACAGATATTAGAGAAACAAGCCTTGTCCAGAGAGCCTGATTTTCTTCTCTAGACAGCAACCCGCAGACTGGATGGGGCTCACCTCATCTCCTTTACTCATTCAGTCCTTCCAGAAATCAACCAACACTTAGGCCTGCAGTGTGCTAGAGTATAAGCTAGTTACCATTCCAGTACCCTCTAGTCTCACTGGGACCATAAAACAGTGTCTGGCAGACTGGGATAGTTCCACAGTCACAGCCCAGGCACAACACTGCAAGGCAAGGTATCTGTGAATCTGCAGGCTCTCCCCGAGTCTTACGCATCCAGGCTCCCTTCCCTCTGTAGCATTCGTAGTGGAAGGCACCTCTCCTCTGGGAATGGGGACAATGCCACAGTCCTGAATGAGTGAAATGAATATAATCCTCCAAGACACTCATTCTAAAAGCATGGATCTTTCACGAGCCTTAGTTAAACACTATAGCCAGGGGGCTGCCAAACCACAGGTCTGAATTATGATATACAGCAACTGCTACAGGAAACCAAATCCTCTGGACTGAAGTATCAGGGCTGGTACAGACATGCAAAAAGGAATGGGTAAAAGAGTACATAATCCATGTGGCTACACTAATTATAGTAAAATAGAAGATGAAATACTATTAAAAGTCATGTTTTCAAAGACTATATTTTAGTCTTAGAAAATGTTCAGGTTATGTCTTGTGAAGGTGGATTTTAAAATATATACACAACAAACACAATGCTGTGAAAAATGTTATATAAATGTTATATAAATGCACAGAGTCACAGCAAAATGTTAACAATGAGAGTGATATGATCGCTATACCACAGCTCACGGCAACGCCGGATCTTTAACCCACTGAGTGGGGCCAGGGATTCTATCTGCATCCTCGTGGACACTAGCTGGGTTCACTTCCACTGAGCCACAATGGGAACTCCACTATTCTCTTTAACTTGTAGTGAGTTATGTTAATAGATTTTCTGACACAAACCATTCTTTCATTTTTTTAAATATAGTGATTCTTATTTTTTTTCCATAATAGCTGGTTTACAGTGTTCTGTCAATTTTCTACTACACAGCATGGTGACCCAATTACACATACATGTATACATTCTTTTTTCTCACATTATCCTGATCCATCATAAGTGACTAGACATAGTTCCCAGTGCCACACAGCAGGATCTCACTGCTAATCCATTCCAAAAGCAATAGTCTGCATGTTAACCCCAAACTCCCAATCCATCCCACTCCCTCCCCCCCCCCTTGACAACCACAAGTCTCTTCTCCAAGTCCATGATTTTCTTTTCTGGGGAAAGGTTCATTCGTGCCGTATATTAGATTCCAGATATAAGTGATATCATATGGTATTTGTCTTTCTCTTTCTGACTTAATTCACTCAGCATGAGAGTCTCTAGTTCCATCCATGGTGCTGCAAATGGCATTAATTTGTTGTTTTTATGGCTAAGTAGTACTCCATTGTGTATACACACCACATCTTCCGAATGCAATCATCTGTCGATGGACACTTGGGTTGTTTCCATGTCTTGGCTATTGTGAATAGTGCTGCAATGAACTTGCAGGTGCATGTGCCTTTTTCAAGGAAAGTTTTGTCTGGATATATGCCCAAGAGTGGGATTGCTGGGTCATCAGTACTTCTAAGTATAGTTTTCTAAGGTATCTCCATACTGATCTCCATAGTGGTTGTACCAGCTTACATTCCTACCAACAGTGCAGGAGGGTTCCCTTTTCTCCACACCCATTCCAGCACTTGTTATTTGTGGACTTATTAATGATGGCCATTCTGACTGGTGTGAGGTGGTATCTTGTGGTAGGTTTGATTTGCATTTCTCTAATAATCAGTGATGTTGAGCATTTTTTCATGTGCTGGTTGGCCATCTGTATATCTTCCTTGAAGAAATATGTCTATTCAGGACTTTTGTCCATTTTTCCATTGGGTTGTTGGCTTTTTTGCTGTTGAGTTGTATAAGTTGTTTGTATATTTTAGATATTAAGCCCTTGTCAGTTGCGTCATTTGAAACTATTTTCTCCCATTCTGTAAGATGTCTTTTGTTTTCTTTTTGGTTTCCTTTGCTGTGCAAAAGCTTTTCAGTTTGATTAGGTCCCATTGGTTTCTTTTTGCTTTTATTTCTGTTGCTCTGGGAGAATGACCTGAGAAAACATTTGTAACGATGTCAGAGAATGTTTTGCCTATGGTCTCTTCCAGGAGTTTGATGGTATCTTGTCTTATATTTAAGTCTTTAAGCCATTTTGAGTTTATTTTTGTGCATGGTGTGAGGGGGTGTTTTAGTTTCATTGATTTGCGTGCAGCTGTCCAGGTTTCCCAGCAATACTTGCTGAAAGTACTGTCTTTTTCCCATTTTATGTTCTCGCCTCCTTTGTCAAAGATTAATTGACCATAGGTGTCTGGGTTTATTTCTGGGTTCTCTATTCTGTTCCATTGGTCTGCATGTCTGTTTTGTTTGTTTTGGGGTTGTTTTGTTTTGTTTTTGTCTTTTAGGGGCCACACCTGTGGCAGACGGAGATTCCCAGGCTAGGGGTCTAATCAGAGCTGCTGCTGCCAGCCTACACCACAGCCACAGCAACGCCAGATCAGAGCCGCGTCTGCAACCTACACCACAGCCCAGGGCAACACCGGATCTTTAACCCACTGAGCAAGGCTGGGGATCAAACCCACAATCTCATGGTTCCTAGTTGGATTTGTTTCTGCTGCGCCACGATGGGAACTTCTGTGTGTCTATTTTGGTACCAGATTCTTTCATTTTTGAAATGAGAACTGTTTGGTCATAATAGCTTATCCATCTTTGATACACTGCTGAATTCTGCTTACTAATATTTTATTTATGATTTTGGCCTCTATGTGCATAAGAAAATTGATGTGAGGTTTTATTCTCTGTAATTTCTATTGGGTTCCATCACTATATCACAGTTTCATAAAATGAACTGGTGAGTTTTTCATTTTTTCTCTATGACCTAAACTAGTTTAAGCAGTCTTGGACGCATCTGTTGTCTAAAGGTTAGAAATAATTTAGTTCTAAATCATCCATGACTTTTTAAATGGTATCTCTTAGAGACATTTTTAATCTCTTTGAGGCTAATCGACCTATTTAAATTCTCCATTTATCTTGGAAAATCAGCTATTATCTCTAGGCTTTAAATTTATTACAAACATACTTTCATATAGTTTCTCACAATTTTTTAAATCTTTTATACCTGTGATTATTTTTCCTTTCTCATTCTTTACGTGATATTTATTTGCTCTTATATCTTCATCAATATTGCAAAGGGTTTACTTTACCTTTATATTATCTCAAATACCAATTTTGGTTTTTATCCTTCCTTCCTTATTCCTTCCTTTCTTTATTTGTTGTCTTTTTAGGGCCTTACATGAGGCATATGGAAGTTCCCAGGCTAAGGGTCAACTTAGAGCTGCAACCACAGCTCTGCAACCACAGCTACACCAAAGCCACAGCAATGCTGGATCTGAGCCATGTCTGCAACCTACACCACAGCTCATGGCAACGCCAGATCCTTAATCCCACTGAGTGAGGCCAGGGATCGAACCCACATCATCATGGATATTAGTCAGGTTCATTACCACTGAGCCACAACGGGAACTCTGGTTTTTATTCTTTCTACTATTTTTCTCTACTTACTAATTTCATCTCTCATCTAACATTGACTTTAGGATCCAATACCATTACTCCTTTCTGTAAGATATACCACTGTCCTAAGTACCCATATGACTTGGATCTATTTCTTATTCTATTCTCTACCTCTTATCAAGACAGATCAAACTTGATTCATACATAAGACTTTATTATTAAAGTACTGAGGAGGATCTCATTAGAGGGAAATGGGGCTTTGGCAGTAGCATTAACCCAGAAGTTCCAGAACATATATTTAGTTAATACATGGCCAAATAAGAAACATAGCTACCTGCAACATGATAACATGTGTATGAATTCCTGTTCACAACCCCCCCTTCAGAATATATGTTCTATGAGGGCAATAAGTTTTGTCTCTTCTGTTTGGTGCTGTTATCTCAAATGCCTACAATTGAACTGGGTACATAATAAGGGCTCAATAAACATTCACTGAATAAATTTGTTTCCAAACCTTCTGATAAAATCAGCATTTCTAGGTATAGCTTATTAGCACAAGCTCAAGAAATTTAAAAAAAAAAAAACAAAAAAAAATAAAAAACAAAAAACTTTCTTCTTCTCTGATGATGCTTCCTCTCCCCTGTGCCTCGTCATGTCTCAGGCCTTATTCTCATTCAGTTCCTTGACATTCTGGGATCAAAGAAACTTTGTTGTGGCTTTGTCTCTGATTGTTTTCTCAATGTAGCAACATGCTGATATTTGGCCAGACTTGCATTCTTTAAAAGGAATAGGTTTCTTTTCTTTCTTTTTTTTTTAATGGCGTACAAGTCGTTGTAAAAACACTGGCACTTCATTTCTCAAAAGTTCCTTCACTTGCTCCTTCAGCATAAAGTAACAGACCCAAGCTGGTTAAATGCTGCATCTAACTTCCTGTGGCCCACTCTGGACTTCAAGAATAAAATACATGAACAAATATTTAACTATCACCTAAAATCAAATAGGGTAATAGGCGGATTCATCATCAGAATTAGGCTTATGTTTTTATCTCCTAATGGGGAATTGTTTCAACATGTTATACTTTAATAATAAGGCTTTTAGCAGTTAGAAGTAATGAAACTGTAGTTAAATTTTCTTCCACAATGACTGAATTGCGTAGGATTATTTTTCCCTTATTTAAGTAACACTGACAGAACAATAAAGATACGTATTTCTTCAAGATCTTAAACATCTTTCATAGTACAAACAGAACTTCAACAACAGCAACTTTTCTGAAGTGGGTAACTCAAATTTTTATGTATACACCCATATAACCAGCACCCAGAACAAGATAAAGAACATTCCCAGGCTCCAAACTGGCCCCTTTGTACTGCACATCATAGGCAGATAGATAATCTCCTAAGATAACCACTATTTTAACTACTACATAAATCAATTTTACCTATTTTGAACTTCATGTAAATGGAAACTCACATCATAGACTCATTTGTGTCTGGATTTTTTACACCAGACACAATATTTGTGAGATTCAACCACGCTGTTTCTGCAGTCTGTTCCTTTTGATTATCTATCTGTTCCCCAGTTGATGAGCATTTGGATTTATTTCCACCTTTGGGTTATTATTACAAACAGTGCTACTATAAACATTTTCACAGTCTTCTGGTGTGATTTTCTTAAGTATATAACTTCTTTCTGTTGCATATACATACCCCCAGGCGTGGATGTGATGGGTCATAAGGCAGGCATACATTTTTCTAAGTAGCTGCAACAAATAGTTTTCCCAAGTGACTATACTCGCTTACACTCTCATCAACATTAAGAGTTCCAGCTGCTTCATATCCTTGCCACCACTGTACTGTCCATCCATTTAATAAGAATTATTCTGGTGGAAAGGTAGGGGTATCTCACCATGGTTTTATTTTATTTTATTGGCTCTTTTATTTTTTAGGGCCACACCCACAGCACATAAAAGGTTCCCAGGCTAGGGGTCGAATCGGAGCTGCAGCAACTGGCCTACCCCACAGCCACAGCAAAGCCAGGTCCAAGCTGCATCTGTGACCTACACCACAGCTCACGGCAAAGGCAGATCTTTAACCTACTGAGAAGGGGCCAAGGATTGAACCTGAGTCCTTATGGATACGAGTCGGGTTTGTGACCACTAAGCCACAACGGGAACTCCTCTCACTATGGTTTTAATTTGTAATTCCTATTGGCTAATAATATTAGCCAACTAATAATACCCTACTCCCTTATTTATTTATTCAAATAGATTTAGAACAGTGAAAAGATCTCACCTCAATTATCTATTCAACAATTACATACAAAATGAAGGAAGGTGGGGCAGGACTCCTGAAAAGTAGAGAGAAGTGTGGCTTTATCTTTACTGTCCTGAAGCAAGTGATCTTTTAAAGGCCTAAACTTACCAATTAAAAGAAAATGATTGTTATAAAAAAGAAAAAAGAAAATGATTGTGAGAGTAGATCAAAAAACAAGACCCAACTATATGTTCTCTGCAAGAAACCCACTTTAAACACAAACACATATAGATTAAAAGTAAACAGATGGAGACAGATACACCATGTAAACACTGATCAAAAAAAAAAAAAAGCTAGAGAAGCCACATTCATGATAAAAGGCTCAATTCTTCAAGAAGACATAGCAATTCTTAAAGTGTAGGTGCCTAAAAACAAAGAGTGAAAAGATACGAGGCAAAAAAAAAAAGAATAGAAATGCAGGGAGAAACAGCTAAATCCACTTTTTTGTTTTGTTTTGTTTTTCACCCAAGGCATATGGAAGTTCCCAGTCTGAGGATCAAATCTGAACCTTAGCTGCAACCTATACCACAGCTTCAGCAACACTGGATCTTTAACCCACTGCACCACAGCAGGAACTCCAAGATGAATCCTCTTTTATAGTTAGAGACTTTAACATATCTCTATCCAAAATGGACAGAGCCTACAGGAAGAAAATCAGCAAGGATATAACTGAACAGCATCATCAATCAACTGTATATAATTGACGTTTATAAACTACTTCACTCAACAGTCTCACACACACATCTTAAACTCAAATGAAACACAGAACAAGATAGATCACATCAGGGCCATAAAAAACAACTTAACAAAGAATAAAAGTCATACAAGGTAGTCTCATAGACCACAGTGGAATTAAACTGGAAATCAATTAAAAAAAAATACAGCTGGAAAAAAAATCTCAAAATACTTGGAGATTAAACATATCTCTAAATAATACATGGCTCAAAAATGAAATCTCAAGAAAAAACTTAAAATATTTTAAAATAAATGCAAATGAAAATACAACTTATCAAAATTATGTGGAATGCAGTGAAAGCAGTGCTTAGAAAGAAAATTTACATCATTGACTATATATATAAGAAAAGTAGCAGAAGAAAAGAACAATTAGAACAGAATTCAATAAAATTGAAAACTGGAAATCAATATAAAAAAATCAACAAAATCAAAGGCTGCTTTTTTTGGAAAAATCAATAAAATGTTCTATTTAGTACCAAAAAGAAATGAGCTATCAATCAAAGACAGGGAGAAATTTTAAAAGTGTATTAATGAAAGAAGTAGTATGAAAAGTCTATGTAGCCTTCATGCTGTATGACTCCAACAAAATGACATTCTGGAAAAGGCAAAACTACGGAGACAGTAAAAATATCAGTGGTTGCCAGGCACCAGGGGGAGGGGAGGGACAAAGAGGCAAAGCGCAGAGGATGTTTAGGGCACCTGGAGAATGAACAATACCAAGAGTGAACCCTAATGTAAAATGTGGACTTTGGGTGATAGTGATGTATCAATGCTGGTTTATCAACTGTAGCAAATGCACCAGTCTGGTTTGGGATTTTGATAGTGGAAGAGCCTGTGCATGTGTAGAGGCTGAGAAGACAAAGGAAATCCCTGTACTTCCTGCTCAAAGTACTTTACTGTGAACCTCAAACTGCTCTAAAAAAGACTATTTTTTAAAATAAAAAGAGCATCAGTGAGCTCTGCAACAATTGCAAATGGTCTCATGTATTTGTCATTGGAGTCTCCAAATTAGAAAAAAATACATTTGAACAAGTTTTTCCACCTTTTATAGAAACACTAAAAACCACAGATCCAGAAGTTCCCGTTGTGGCTCAATGGAAATGAATCCGACTAATAACCATGAGGATACAGGTTCAAACCCTGGCCCTGCTCAGTGGGTTAAGGATGCAGCGTTGCCCTGAGCTGTGGTGTAGATCTGAGACGCAACTCGGATCCTGCACTGCTGTTGCTGTGGCTGTGGCACAGGCCAGCAGCTGTAGCTCTGATTTGACCCCTAGCCTGGGAACTTCCATATGCTACAGATGCAGCTCTAAAAAAAGCAAAAAAAAAAAAAAACCCCACAAATTCAAAAAGCTCAACAGATTCCAAGTAGAAATTAGCAATTTCAGGAATAACAAGGTTCTACATATCACTAGATTCTACAGATATGAAAATGTCAGTAAGAGACCATTATAAATAATTTTATGCCTATAGATTTAACAGTAGAACAAATGGACAAATTCCTTGAAGACACAAAGCACACTCAAGAAAAAAATAATTTAAATAGCCTTTTATGTTTTAGAAAAATTGAAATCCACACCTATTCACAAAATATATTAGTAAAACACAGAATACAAAAGATGAAGAAATCTCAAAATGGTCAGGAAAATGGCATATAAAGAAAGGACTGGCCAGGAGTTCCCATTGTGGCTCAGTGGCTCGACCCCTAGACTGAGAATTTCCATATGCCACAGATGCAGACCTAAAAAAAAAAAAAAAAAAAAAACAACTGACAATTACACTGACAGCAGATTTCTCAAGAGCAACAACTGCAATTAGTGAACAGTGAAATATCTTCATAGCACTAAGAAAATTACTGCCAACTCAGACTGAGCGGAACAAAAATAATCTTCCAAAAATTACTTTTTCAAATGAAACTTAGAAACATTAAAATCTTTAGAATAAGATAAAAATCTTTTAAGTCCATACTATATACAAATGTAAGCAGCAAAATCTGAACAAAACCCCATCTTTCAGATAAAAAATAACTGGGAAAAGGGACTACTAAAGACCATAGGAAACATCATTATTTTTGACAACCATTCTCTCACCCCTTTGCTCTGGGTGGCACCCAGCTTGCAGAAATGCATAGTGATGGTGCAGGCAGCTAAAGCTCTGAGAGAAAGCCATACTTCTGACCAAAATAACAAGAAAAGTGGCCTCTGGGTGCCAGGGCGTGTTGGGGAGGGGAGTAAATCAAGGGAAAGAGAGAGCCAAAGAAAGTTTCCCAGAATTTTACGTATAAATCAGCACCACTTACAATTCATCCCTGGGACAGCCTGGGAGAAGTACAGCAAAAGCTTTGAAAATTAAATTATGAAATAATCTGTCCTCAAGGCTCCAAACTCATAAATGATATGTGAATGAGAAAAATCCAAAGCAGCATAACAAAGTCTGAAAACTAAACTGGAATACTGATCACAGAAGGGGAGGCAAATTTGTGGTTGAGAACCTAACCAGCTCAATCATCTACCAAAACAAAAACCCATCTTCTCCAGAGGATTCTAACAGGACTCAGAAACTCAAAACACAAATGCACAAATTATTCAGATACAGAGAATCAAGAAAATGTGATCTACTATTAAGGGAAAAGACAATCAAAAGATGCACAGAATAGGAGAGAATACTCTCTAAGTAATCTGTAAGGCTACCATAACTATATAACAAAACCAGACACAGAGTGTAAGAAAAATAAGAATTACAGGTCAGTATCACTCATGAAATAGATATAAAAATCTTAAACCAAAAGTTAGCATGTCAAATCCAGCACTAAATTGGAGTTTTTTGAGAAATTCAAGGTTAAATCAACATTACAAAATCTATTCACGTAACTTACATTAGTAATGTAAAGGAGGAAGAAAAAAAGTCATATTAACTTTGATTAGATAAATTAACCTCTGTGGTGGGCTGCTTCTAAATGGCTCCCAATGATTCAGTAACACAGAGTCCTTTCAACAAATTAAGGGTGTGCCTCACGGGTCCTATCAATTTAACAATAAGGCCTCTAGGAAGCTTAAGCACTTGTCCCTTAGCCGTCTCAGTGGGAGCCCAAGAAAGACTTTATCTCGGAGACGTGTGGGTATAACTATTATCCGAATGGAATGAACTCCAGTGATATTTACAGAGGACTCACAGGGTTTTTGAAAAGTTTATGGGCAGGAACATTGCCAACTTGGACTGAAAGAGACAGAAACAGTACAAAATGAAAAGACACACTGGATACTCAAAATCTGGGGGGCAGGAAATAGACTGATAAAACCACATAGCTACAAAAATATGTGCCATCTTGCATGGAAAAGGAAGGATCACTCAAGAGCCCAGAGGGCAGACTGAGAGACTTGGAAAAAAATTCCTAGAATTATTTATATTTGACTGAGACTGAATCAAAGAATGTAACATTCTTCCAGATGGATTTCAGAATTGAAATGAACCAGTGACACTTTTGTGCTTCCTATTTTCCCTCATTTTAAATAAGAATGTCTGTTATCCTATGGCTGTTCCACCATATACTGGCGTTGGGGTTGGGGTGGAGACATAACATATTTTTAGTGTTAGAGATCTTCAGATTGAGAGCAATTGTATTCAAGGACCTATATTTAAGGAATGACACCCAGGAGCCCCATCGACAACTAGACTTGATTTAGAGAGCAAGATGCTAGACTTTGAGCTTATAATGGGATGAAACTTTGGAGACCTGGGGAGGAGGAAAATGTATTTTACATATGCAAGGGAAATGACTCATTGGCAGCCAGAGGGCAGACTGGTCAGCTGCTTCTAAAATGGTACCAAATGATTCCCAACTCCTGGTATTCCTTTCTGTAACCCTTCTGCTTGACTGTGACTGGACCTGGGGACTCAAAAAACTCCTAATGAAAAAGTGGCAAAAGTGACAGGATGTCACTTGCAAGATTAGGTTAAATAAGATGTGAATTCTTTCTTGCTCACTTTCTCTGGCTCTTCTCATGTGCTTGTTCTGACAAGGTCAGCTGCCATGTTGTGAATAGCCGTACAGAGAAAGCTTCATGGCAGGGAAGTGAGGTCCTCCATTCAACACCCACAAGGGACTGAATTCTGCCCAAAACCACATTAGCTGGGAAACAATCTCTTAGCAGTTAAGCCTTGATTGCAAGAGATTCTGTAAGAGATTCTGGGCTAGGAGACTCTAAGACATGCTCATATTTCTGATCCATAGAAACTATGATAGAATACGTGTTTGCGGAGTTCCTGTCATGGCTAAGTTGTTAACAAATCCGACTAGGAACCATGAGGTTGTGGGTTCAATCCCTGGCCTTGCTCAGTGGGTTAAGGATCCGGCATTGCCCTGAGCTGTGGTGTAGGTCGCAGATGCAGCTCGGATCCCACGTTGCTGTGGCTCTGGCATAGGCCGGCGGCTACAGCTCTGATTGGACCCTTAGCCTGGGAACCTCCATATGCCGCGGGGAGCGGCCCTAGAAAAGGCAAAAAGACAAAAACAAAACAAAACAAAAAACATGTTTGCTGTTTTAAGCAAACTCTAAAGTCTACATTTTGAGAAGCATCCACATGGTGGGAGGAGGAAGCCCCCTGTTTCATGGGGCCAGAAGCTCCTGTCCTTGGGACCCTTCCAGATCTCAACCTATGTACTTTTTTAATCTACAGCCTTTCTAAGAATGGCTCCAGATTTTCTTAAGTGCAACCTTTTAAATAAGTCAAGACACAAAGCAATAAAATGATTTATCTAGACTCATACTGCTTATAAGTGGCAGTGCTGGGATTCGAACCCAGAACTACCTCACTAAGAAACCACAATCTTAACCATTTTACTCAATGAAAGTATCTTCATTATGAGCAGGAGCTAATAACATCAAGTAAGTATTAGAGAAAAAATTTAATGCAGATCCCAATCAGACTGGTTTTTTGGTAAATGCCTCATTGAAAACTGTTAATGTCTACTTTTAATGAAATAAATGATTCATTTAACCATTTTTTCAAAAGATGGGAGTTCCCATTGTGGCCCAGCAGGTTATGAACCCAACTGGTATCTGTGAGGATTCAGGTTCGATCCCTTGCTTCACTCAGTGGGTTAAAGACCTGGTGTTGCCATGAGCTGTGGTGTAGGGTGTAGACACAGCTTGGCTCCCGTGTTGCTATGGCTGTGGCACAGGCTGGCAGCTATAGCTCCGATTTGATCCCTAGCCTGGGAACTTCCAGATGTCGCAGGTGCATCCCTAAAAAGGAGGAAAAAAAAAGGAATGATATGATAGCTTGGATTTGCTTTATTATAATTCAGAAGTGGGGGAAGGAAGAGAGTTAACTGTTGCCCTATACTGATAACTGTTGGTAGTCATACATGAGACATTTGTAAACCATTCTGTTTTTGTCTGTGAACATTTTCATAATAAACAAAAAGCTTATCTTAAGGTTTCTCAGCCTTGGCACTACTTACATTTCAGCTGGATAAATTCCTTGTTGTGGAGGGTTGACCAATGCACTGCAGGATATAGAGCAACAACCCTGGTCAATACCCACTAAATGTCAGTAGTGCCACCACCCCACCACTGTGACAACTAAAGCACTATCTCCAGACAATGCCAAACGTCCCCCAGGAGAGCAAATTGGCCACTGCTTGAAAACAAGGTTACTTGTTACTATTAGAAGTCCTAGTCTAGACAAAACAACAAGACATCAGGAAAGCTTCAGGGAATAAATATACAAAAGTCATTTGCATTTCTATACAAGAACAACTAACAGAAAATTTTAAAACATCACACATATTATTTACATTACGAAAAGGTACTTAACACTTAAAAAAAGTATAAGACTTTTATGAAGAACAGTATAAAATACAATCAAAAGGCATTCAAGGCCTAAATAAATTGTGAAGCATACTGTGTTATGGGTAGGAAGGCTTAATATAATGATAGCTATCCTTCTCAAAATTATTTATAGGGAGTTCCCATCGTGGCTCAGTGGTTAACAAACCCAACAAGTATCCACAAGGACTCAGGTTCTAATCCTGGCCTCGCTCAGTGGGTTAAGGGTCCGATATTGCTGTGAGCTGTGGTGTAGGTCGCAGACAGCTCTGATTCGACCCCTAGCCTAAGAACCTCCATATGCCGCAGGTGTGGCCCTAAAAAGACAAAAAACAAAACAAAAAATCAAAATTATCTACAAATTCAATGTAAATTTAAGCATGATTTATAGGGGGGAATAAAGGGCCAAAAATAGCTAAGACACTCCCAGCAAAGAATTAAGCAAGGGGCTTTGCCCTACTAGATAACTAAGATGTTTTGTAAAACTACAGTAATTTATAAAATAGAGTAGAACTGAAGACAAAGATCTCACTAACAATAATGCATATATGGAAACTTAATATTCAACCTAGGTCGTATTGCACATGCTAGGGAAAGAGATCATTCCATAAATGGCTTTAGGGAACAGGTCATCTACATGGAAAAAATTAAAGATGGATCTGTATCTCACCCTCACACAAAAAACAAATTCAGGGAGTTCCCGTCATGGCTCAGTGGTTAACGAATCCAACTAGGAACCATGAGGTTGCAGGTTCCATCCCTGGCTTCGCTCAGTGGGTTAAGGATCTGGTGTTGCCATGAGCTGTGGTATAGGTCACAGACGCAGCTCGGATCCCGTGTTGCTGTGGCTGTGGTGTAGACCGGCGGCTACAGCTCCGATTAGACCCCCAGTCTGGAAACCTCCATATGCCATGGGAGCGGCCCAAGGAATGGCAAAAAGACAAAAAACAAACAAACAAACAAAAAAATTCCATGTTGATCAATAAATTCCATATTAATTACCATGAAAAGAAAAATTTTAAGTTTTAGAAAAAAAATACGGGAGACTATTTTTATGACCTGAGTTACGGTAAAGAAGAATTTCTTTACAAAATACAAAAAGTTCAAACCATAAAGGAAAAATTGATAAATGCAGTAACTTTAAAATCTACAGTCATCAAAAGATGACAAAGCAAGTTAAAGGACAAGCTACTGAAAAAGTAATTTGTAACACATATATTAAAATGAAGGCTATAAAGGAAAAAGACAAACCTTACCCCTCAGAAAAAAGGGCAAAAGTCATGAACAGACATTTCACAGAAGAGAACTACAAACGACCAATGAAAATATAAGGTGCTCAAATTCATTAATCAGAAAATTATAAATTGAAATTGCAATGAGGTACCACTTACTCTTACCCAAGTGGAAAAATTAAAAAGTCAGGCTGCATTATATAGTTAAATAAGAAGGTGTAAATGCACTGCAGTGCTACACACTAAATGATCCCAATTTTATTATCTAGATATTCTGATGTACATGTAGGCTTAAAAATGCATACACACAAACATGCACGAAAATAAACATAAAATATTAACAGGAAAGAAAAAAAAAAAAGCCAGGCTGCTGAGGATATGGATTCCTGAGGATTTTTACACTGACAGTAGCAGTGTAAACTACTCTTTGGAAAACAATTTGGCATAACCTAGTGAAGCTGAATACCATGACCCAGCAATCCTATGCCTAAGGGTATATCTTAGAGAAACTCTTAAAGAAGACACCTTAAACTGGGAGTTTGGGGTTAGTAGTTACAAACTATTGCATTTTGAGTGGATAAGAAATGAGATCCTGCTGTATATGGCACAGAGAACTAGATCTAGTCACTTGCGCTGGAACATGATGGGGGATAATGCGAGAAAAAATGTATATATATATATATGTATGACTGGGTCACTTTGCTATACAACAGAAATTGATAGGACATTATAAATCAACTATAACAGAAAAAATAAAAATCTTTTTTTTTCCTGTCTTTTTGCCTTTTCTAGGGCCACACCCGCATGGCATATGAAGATTCCCAGGCTAGGGGTCCAATCGGAGCTAGAGCTGCTGGCCTACGCCACAGCCACAGCAACACGGGATCCAAGCTGCATCTGCGACCTACACCACAGCTCACGGCAATGCCGGATCCTTAACCCACTGAGCGAGGCCAGGGATGGAACCCCCAACCTCATGGTTCCTAGTTGGATTGGTTAACCACTGAGCCACAACAGGAACTCCGAAAAAATAAAAGTCTTAAAAAAAGAAGACATCTTAAAATGTACAAAAAACCAGAGTTCCTGTTGTGGCGCAGTGGTTAACGAATCCAACTAGGAACCATGAGGTTGCGGGTTCGGTTACTGCCCTTGCTCAGTGGTTAACAAATCCGATTAGGAACCATGAGGTTGCGGGTTCGGTCACTGCCCTTGCTCAGTGGGTTAAGGATCCGGCGTTGCCGTGAGCTGTGGTGTAGGTTGCAGACGAGGCTCGGATCCCGTGTTGCTGTGGCTGTGGCGTAGGCCGGGAGCTACAGCTCCGATTCGACCCCTAGCCTGGGAAACTCCATATGCCGAGGGAGCAGCCCTAGAAAAGGAAAAAAAAAAAAAAAACACCAAAAAACCCAAATGTTCATCAATATTATAAATGTATAAATAATTATATGTATTATTATTATATCACAGAATAGCACTGTGGCAATAAAAGCAAATTGAAAACAGGTATACAACTCAGATAAATCTCAAGATAACATTAAGCAAAACAAAAACAAACAAAAACCCAAAAATGGACAGAAGATACAGACTATGATCCCACTTATGTAAAGGTCACAAACAGGTAAACTAAACAAACAAAAATGGGGTAAAAACATGACAATCACAAAAGATCAGGAATCACTATCAAATAGTTTCAAATATTGCTATTGTAGGTCTAAAATTCCCAACTTGCCATGTCTGTTTCCCCATCAGAGTTGTTCAAAGCAGGTGCCCATTTTGCTTCACTAGTTAAACAAAAATTCATGACTATCTCTACCCTAAACAAGCTTATGGAGAATGAATGTGTGATAAAAGCCTATGAAGCACTTGGTACTGTGCTAGGTGTTTTACACTCACTGCATGTTTTTCCTTTTAGACAGAGCATAAGCATTTAATAATTAAAAAAATAACATACTGTAAGTACCATTTATGCCAGGTGCTGTGCTAAAGGCTTTAGAGTAATGTGAATTTAATCCTTGCAATTTTGAAGTAAATACTATTACTACCATCCCAATGGGTACTAATATTATCACCCTGCTAATAATAATAAAGCTAGGAGGTAACATTTTTGACCCCTTACTAATGTCAGACACCAGGCTAAAGCTTTATAATCAATCTATTTCAATCCTCAGGACAAACCCATAACGTAGGTATCATCCCTCATGGATAGTACTTCCATTGCCAATTCCAGGATAAGAAAACTAAGGGGGAGGATGAGGTAAATAACAAGAAGCAAAATCTAGTAACTCAAGGTCATAATAAGTAATAATAATAAAGGATAGAGTTAGGATGTGAATCTTTGTCTGACTCTTGTCTGTCTGCCTGTGTTAAGCCACTTTCACACTCATTTTATTTAACATTCATAAGCCCTGTAAAGAAAATATAATATAGGAGTTAAGAGCACAGATTCTGAAAGATGTGAACCCATAACCTCGCTCTATTATGTTTCAATTGTGAAATGAGTATAAGCTCCTCTGTAATATAAAACGGAGGCTTTTTTTTTTTCGTTTTATGGCTGCACCTGTGGCACATGGAAGTTCCAGGCCAGGGGTCCGAATCAGAGCTGAAACTGCTGGCCTACGCCACAGCCACAGCAACACCAGATCCAAGCCATATCTGCAACCTACACTACAGCTTGCAATAACGCCAGACCCTTAACCCAGTAAGTGAGGCCAGGGATTGAACCTGCATCCTCATGGATACTCAGTTGGGTTTTTAACCCACCGGGCCACAATGGGAACCCCTAAAATGGAGTTTTTTTCAAAGTACCTATGGTTAAGTGTGAAAGGGTGGCTATGAAAATTAAATGAGATAAGGCATGCAAAGAACTTAACACAGTGCCTGGCACACAACAAATACTGATTAAATACTGGATGATATTACCATAGTCATTATCACCATCTTCTCCATTTTACTGATTGAAAAAAATGGAGACAAAGAGGGGGACAGTAGTTTATCCACTATTACAAAACCAGTTAGTGTCAGTGAAAGAATTTTAAACACAGGTCTAACCAGCTTTAATGTCTGAACTCTTTTCCATTTGCGAAGACATCTTAAAAAGGTGCAGGAAGCACAACCTGGACAGAGGGAGATCTTCCTTAGGGAAGGGAGACTCAAGCTGAATGCTGAAATACAGCGTGAGCTGATCAGATGAAGAAGTGAAAAATGGAGTTCTCTTGTGGCACAGTGGTTTAAAGATAAAGTGATTTCACTGCAGTGGCTTGCGTTGGGGCTGTGGCCTAGGAACTTCCAAATGCTACAGGTACAGCCAAAAAAAAAAAAAAGTGAGGAAAACACTGCAGACAGGGGGAGCAATACGCAACACATCCCAGAGAGTGAGAAACAAAAATTTAGAGTCTGCAAGTGAAGCAAACATAAGCAGCATGATTTTGAACAGTGGTTCTTAAAGTCAAATCTCCAGACAAGGAACATAGCACCACCTAGGAAGCTGCCACAAATGCAAATTATTGGGCCTACACCAGATCTGAATCAGAAACTCTGGGTCTTTTAAAAAGTCCTTTAGGTGACTCTAATGTATGACTGATGTTTGAGAAGATGATTTTGAGCAATGATGGAATGCAATGGTGTTTTTCAAAAATAATGAAATCATCCTTCATCAGTCAGGTAATTCAGAAAAGGGAGAGGACCATAATACCTGGATAGGAACTAGCTATAATACCTACAATGTGCTTAGTTTTTCTTCGATAGCAGTTAATTTTACAGGTTATCCTACTTACAGATCAAATCTGCCCTATGCTTCATCTTAGAAGAACATTCGCAAACAGGCTTACATTTGAAATCTTACAAAAAAGTTTTTGCATCAGAAGAATCTTCTAACTTTTCTACCCTGAAAGGTCAAACTTATACCTACTAAAACTAAGTATCTTTGGAACTATTATAGGGCTAACCTCTTAAAAATGTATCATTTCTAGGAGTTCCTTGGTGGCCTAGTGGTTAAGGATTCAGCATTTTCCCACAGCCACACAGGATCCAAGCCACATCTACGACCTACATCACAGCTCATGGCAACACCAGATCCTTAACCCACTGACCAAATTCGTTTCCACTGAGCCACAATGGGAACTCCCTGCCTGGTTTTATTTTACTTCATGTTTAAAAAATGCTATTAGGGAGTTCCTGTTGCGGCTCAGTGGTAATGAACCCAACTAGCATCCGTGAGGATGCGCACTTGAACCCTGGCCCTGTTCAGTGGGTTGAGGATCTGGCATTGCCATAGGCTGTGGTGTAGATTGCAGACACGGCTCGGATCTGGCATTGTTGTGGCTGTGATGTAGGCTGGCAGCTGCAGCTCCGATCTGACGCCTAGCCTGGGAACTTCCATATGCCACGGGTGCAGCCCTAAAAGAGGGGGGAAAAGAGTTATTAGCTATGAAACAAAGGCTACATTTTGGGCTCAGGTGGGACTGAGCTTGGATGACTTCCACTATATAGCAGGAGGGAAGGCCTTTCAATTCAGGGATATTAGGTCCCAGCAGTTCCCTAGGTCCTTCTGTGCCCCTAGGTTGGGCCAGAAGTCACACCACAAGAAGCTCTCATTTCTATTCCACTTCTCTTTGGACACTGTAGGAGTGGAGTTAGACATTACTCTGCTACAGTTACTCCTAGTATTATCTCTTAATGGCTCATTTGGCTAAGGAAGGAAAAGACATTCTAGATAGTCATGGAAGAACCACAACACTCCAACTATGAATGAGTCCTCCAAGGAGCACAATATTCTATGAGTCAAAATAGAATGCTCTTCCTTTTATCTGGGAGCATGCTCCACAGGCAGGATTTAGCAATGCTTGGAAACATTTTTGGTTGCCACTACTTGGTAGGAGAGCATATGGTTGCTACTGGTATCTACTGAGTAGAGGCCAGGGATGCTGCTAAACATCCCACAATGAACAGGGCACCATCCCCCCCACCCCCGTCCAACAAAGAATTACCTGGCCCAGAATGTCAATACTGCCAAGGTTGAGAATGTCGCTTTATTTCTCAGTTTGACACTACAGTATCCAGGAAGGCCTTCCTGAACAGCCCAGACTGGGTTAGGTACCTCTTCTTAGCTTCCCATAGCGCTTAGTTAGCACTGTATCATATAGCAATTTATGTCTTCGTTAGATCATGGATACCTTTAGGGCAGAGACTTTTGGACTTTGGCTGGCACACAGTAGGTACTCAGTAAAGTAGCAGAGGCTGCTATCTGCCTATCCTAATATCTATTCCTTTCCCTAAAACAAACATTAACTCTCAGGTGGACACATGGTCACTACATCCCTCAGCCTTTTATTTATGGCCCTAAGACTAAGTTACAGCCAGTGCAACACAAGAAGGGCTACCTGGAAACTTCTAGCAAATGTCCTTAAAAAAACAATAAATGCCCCTGCTTATATGCCTACCCGGCTGCTCAGGACACAAATGATATATCTGGAACGCTAGCTTAGCCCATGGGGATGATGTGCCTTGGTCTGCCTTCTTTTATGTAACAGCCACTATTTTGTTTAAAAGCACTGTTACCTTGGATCTCTATCTTTTGCAAAGACACATAATCTAAATCAATAAATGAGCTAATACTCAACTTCTTTTTGCCATCAATTGCTATGTTCTTCAAGAAAAGTGCGAGCTGAACTTTATATTAATTTATATTCTTGTTCCGCTTATTTTTCACTGAAACACTCTGAAATACAATTTTCCTCTACTGTTTTCCTTTTACAACCTAATTTGCTGTCAGTTGTATCCCTTGTTTATTCAATTACCCTTCTCCAGCTAAGGGTTCTCAGCTACTTATCTTTTCCATTTTACTTGTTAAAGCTGCATAGCGATTTCCATAAATTCAAAAGCATTTCTCTTAGATAATATCTGATTAACAACTAAATATATAGATACATTTACTGTTTTCATAAAAGATCAGTAATCCAATTGCTCTATGATAATTTCAGGCAGAAAAACATAATATTTATAAAAACCTTCTGGGATATTTTAACCTGAGCTCACAGAGCTCAGGTAATTTGCATGCTATTAATTTTACAAACTGTAGAAGTGATCCAAATTTGCATAAATATAGCCTGTCTTTCTTTTAACTTGCTCATCATATTCTTGTTATCCTTTCATTTCAAAAATCTTTCACGTAGACATTTTGTTATCTTTCTCTGGTAATCCCGTAAGGCATAAAATTTTTAAATTTCCAAACTAAATTCCACTTTGGAAACTGAAAAAAAAAATTCTAAATTTAATAAATAACTATTCTACTCCCTCAAAAGTATCTCCATCTCTGGAGTTCCTGTTGTGGCACAGTGGAAATGAATCCAACCATTATCCATGAGGATGCAGGTTCGATCCTGGCTTCACTCAGCGCGTCAGGGATCCGGCATTGCCATGAGCTGTGGTGTAGGTCAGAGACGTGCCTCGGATCCCATGTTGCTATGGCTGTGGTATAGGCTAGCAGCTACAGCTCCAATAAGACCCCTAGTCTGGGAACTTCCATATGCCTCGGGTGAGACCCTAAAAAAACAAACAAACAAACAAACAAAAAAAAACTCCATCTCCAAAAATTTTTTTGCATTATTTTCACCAATTTTTTTTAATCTCTGTTTGCTCTGGATCTGACTTCTAGGTTTTTTCCTCTGATTTACACTTACTAGAATATTCAGAGTGTCATCTACCATGTTCTAATTTGTCCTCTTATACTTAACCACTGCTACTATATTTTTAATTCTAGCCTACTTGTGTATAATAATTGTATATCCTTTTTCTGCTCAAGGAGTAGATAATTTTTATCTGATTTATAATTGTTACCTTGTACTTGTTCTGTTTAAGGGTTACTATTATATAACTGTTTTGGTTATTTGGTTTTGTTCTTTTGACCACTAAACTTAATTATTAATCCAGGGTTATCTTTTTTTTTTTTTTTTTTGTCTTTTTGCCATTTCTTGGGCCGCTCCCGCGGCATATGGAGTCTCCCAGGCTCGGGGTCTAATCGGAGCTGTAGCTGCCAGCCTACGCCAGAGCCACAGCAATGCTAGATCCGAGCCGTGTCTGCGACCTACACCACAGCTCAGGGCAACGCCGGATCCTTAACCCACTGAGCAAGGCCAGGGATCGAACCCGTGTCCTCATGAATGTTAGTCAGATTCATTTCCGCTGAACCATGACGGGAACCCCCGTATTCTTTTTTGGAGCCATCATATTCAAGACTATGACTTGGCTTAGTACGGAGTTGAGTAATATGATTGAATTACTAAAACTGAACCTAAGCACTCAAAACATAAACGTTATAATGTCAGTCACTGGGGAAACTGGCACGTTACTGGACTTGAATGACTACCTAAAAATGTCAAGGATGACTATTATACCTAAAAGCCTATAGCTGTACCTAAATGCAGAACTAAAGCTAAACTATCAGCCAATCAGAGCAATCTGTTTTCATCCCTTCTCTACTCATTAAATATTGTGTTTTTATTTTCAATTATCTTTTAGGTTTAGCTTATAAACACTAGTCTCCAATGAAGACTCCCTGGACTATCCCAGAATGAAAGTATGCTTTCTTCTAACAAATTCTTTGATAGAAGAACCCTTACATAAGTTAGCAGGTGGTTACCCTGCACCTCCTACTCTTCTGTAACTGGAACTGACCAGGGAAGCAAGAGTTGAACTGAAAATAAGTGGAAATTCCTAAGCTAAGCAGAGCAAAGGAAAGCTTAACCGTCAAAGTTAAAATGATAAGGCAGGCAGAACTGTGAGGGCCTTTCTTAGTGCTACTGTCAACAACTTCTGCATCCCAAGCCATCTGGTGATAGCCTCAAGCCTTCGGGGCTACCTAAACATTTTCAGTATTTTTGTACTAAATAATACTAAAATAAGTACTAAAGTACCTATTTTAAACAATTTTCCCAAAATAAAAATGTTTATAGGAAGGCAAAAGCACACGGGATAATTGGGCTACGAATTCCTGTGGTAATGACTGTTAAGCAACATGTAATATTTACAGCTTGGTACTTAGTAATGGAATAAGTTTGCACGTTTCTACCTTATCCCCCAATTACATTTTTTTTTTCTTTTCAGGCCGTCCTGCAGCATATGGAAGTTTCTGGGCCAGGGATCAGATCCAAGCCACAGCTGTGACCTATGCCACAGCTGAAGCAACACTGGATCCTTTAACCCACTGTGCCAGGCCAGGGATCAAACCTGCATCCTGGTGCTGCAGGGATGCCGCTGATCCCACTGGGCCACAGCAGGAACTCCCCCCAATTAGCTCTTTTTAAGAGCAGAACTCAGTCCTAAAAGAAGCAGTATAGTCTAGATTAGACTTGCCTCAACCAAAGTAGCTCTGCTCTTATTCATTTTGTACTGGAATTCTGGTTTTTTTTGGGGGGAGGGGGTGGACCCATGGCATATGTAAGTTTCCAGGCTAGGGGTCAAATTGGAGCTGTAGCTGCCCACCACAGCCACAGCCACAGCCACGCCAGATTCAAGCCACATCTGCGACCTATATCAGGTCACAGCAATGCCAGATCCCCAACCCACTGAGTGAGGCCAGGGACTGAACCCATGTCCCCGACACTAGTTGGGTTTCGTTACCACGGTGCCACTCCTCCACTGGAATTCTAGGTATGACTTTGTTTCAAAAAGGAGTTTAAATATTATTTTGTTTTTAAATTTAAAAAATACTTGTGCCCCATTAAAATTAAAAGAACTGACAATATGAAGTGCTGACAAAGATGTGAAGCAACTGGAACAATTCATTTATAGAGCAGTCATATGTGAGAGGTACAGCCATACATGAATGGTATAAACATCCTGGAAAGCTGGACGTATTTGCTAAAAATATTTAGAAATACATATAGAGACACCTTATAATCCATCAGTTCTACTCATTGATATATACTCAAGAGAAACGAAAGTTTATGTCCACCAAAGGTTATATATGAGAATGCTCTCAGCAGCTTTACCCATAATACCCCAAAGCTGGAAACACCAAATGTCAATCAATGAAAGAACGGATCAATAGTGTTATAGTTACATGTTAGGATATTACATAGTAATTTAAAAGAATGAACTATTGCTATATATAATGTTACGGGTGAATCTAAATGTTAAATGAAAAAAATCCAGGCACAAGATAGTAAACATACATGATTGCATTTATATGAAGCTCAAAAACAAGCAAGCCATTGTTTTTGTTTGTTTTTTTCTTTTTACAGCCACACCTGCAGCATATGGACATCCGTGGGCCAGAGGTCGAACTGGAGCTGCAGCTGCAGCCTAAGTCAAGACCACAGCAATAACAGATCCAAGTCGCATCTACAACCTGCACACCTATGGCAACAAGAGATCCTTAACCCACTGAGCAAAGCCAGGGATCAAACCCGCATCCTCACAGAGAGAACATCAGGTCCCTAAGCTGCTAAGCCACAATGGGAACTCCCAAGACAATGTTTTTGAACTTCATATGCAACTTCATATCTGATGGTTACTTTTGGGTTAAGGAGGCTATTGACTGAGAAAGAACATAAAGGAACCTCCTGAGTGCTGGTAATTTTTTACATCTTTATATAGATGCTGAGTACATAAATGTAAGGAGATGTAAACATTCATCAAATTGCGCACTGAATATTTGAGCATTTACTAAATATGTTATACCTTAATTTTTTACAACTCATATAGTGGCAAGAGTCTTGGAATAAGCATTGTAACTTCTAGTTGTCGTTATGCCATATGTGATTCTTGACAAAGCACAAAACCTCACTGGGTCTCCATTCCGTATACTACATGCTAAGTAAGGTCTCTTTCTCTTCTAAAATTCACTAATTTGAAATTTCTAGGAATTTCCTTGGTCTTCATGTTTGCAAAATTACCTTTTCCTAATTTCCACAGAAATATACTTAAGCATATCTCTAATCCTTACTTGGAGAAATCAGGGGTCGGGGGGTGCTAATAGGCTTAGTTATCTTAATAGATGGAACTAGCATCAGCACTTCTGGGCCAACATACAATCGTATAGGGTAAAATGCTTACCTAGGAATACAGGTGACTAGAAACTACTTATGGTCTATTACTTGGAAAGAACAATAAACTGTGATGACAGTAGCTAAAGCTGTAATTCTCTTTGAATCAATAAAAATCAGCCAGAGAGATAGAAGTGATAATATCTGATAATTTATAATAACTGAAACCTAGCTGCAGAAAAACAGCTGTTCCTTTCAATTATCTATGCAAGGAATCAATATTTACTGTTTAAGTTCTATACTTTGAAAAAAATCAAGAAAACATTTGTTGATGGGGCAAACAGAGCATACATACAAAATACATTGTATTTTCCTTTTTTACAGAGGATATATATTATTTTTATAAATGAAAAGATAGAAAATAAAATAAAATAAAGTCATAGCCAACTTTTCTTCGTGAGGAGATGCTACCTGAATTTCACAGTAGTTTCCATTTTTATATCCTTATTCTAGATATAAATCATCAAGTCAGGTTGTTAGATCAAATCAGGCCACCCTAGCCATCACTTCATGAGAAAGGAAGAAAAATGCAATGATTTTATAAGTATTTGAATCCATAGTTCTCACATGGATTAAGCTTTCAAATTCTGGAGATTCTCTAACCTTTTACAAAAATCAAGAGAAGATGTATCAATCAGATGACAAAAGAAGCACTACATGTAATAAAATGCCCTGAAAAAAAGCCTAGCTCATTTAGACCAAAGCACAGATGGCCTTGCCATCTAAATCTGAGTAAATAATTTTGATCTTTCTGCCTCAGTCTTCCTACTTGCAAAATGAAGGGATTGAGTTAGATAATTTTAACCTTTACTTTTCTCCATCAATAAAATCTCCTAAATGCTTGGAATTCACTACATACTCACCAACACAGTAGATGCTTTTCCTCATACTGACCTTAATCACAAAAGCCAACTACTCTTATTAACAAAAATATACAGAAATTAGATATTAGAAGTCACTAAAATTTAATGATGAACATGAAAGCCTGAGGTCCATGAAAAAGGCCCTTCACTGCTCTAAACTGGGTTTGCCTCAATCAAATAAAAAGGACAATTCATAAAGTTTAAAACGAATTAAATAAATGAAAGGGTCTGTAATGAACTGGCTAGAGAATTAAAAAAAAAAAACGAAAAAAACACCTCACTGATGAAGCTGCATCTATTGCAGAAAAGGTATACAGTTTTCATATGCTTATATACAATATCTATACACACATACACACACATACATTCTGTGCCTGCAGCATGCAGAAGTTCCTGGGCCAGGCATCAAACCCACACCACAGCAGTGACTTGAGCCACAGCAGTGAGAACACTGGATCCTTAACCCACTGAGCCACCAGGGAACTCCACACACATCTTTATCAGCTGAATATAGGGTCAAGTAAAAAACAAAATATCTACTCACTTTGACAGAGATACTCCCCCAGCTTTCCCAATCATCTCTTCATGGTGTAATACTGAGTGGTTCCAAGGAATCTGGAGGAACTTTAAGAGTGTTCTCATCCACCGTTCAGGATGTAAGACAAGTTGTTCATAGTGAACTAACATGCATTTTTTATAGCCAACCTCCATACACTGGTTATACATGGTCTCTATGGCACGATTCCACTTGGTCAAACAGTCCCTGTAGCTGTTCAGGTCAAACCCAGCTATAGTAACTTTTCGAGAAATCATTGAATGTACTGACGCCCGGCCATCTCGGACCATGAGGAGAAATTTGGCATTGGGGAACAACCTAGCAAGGTAAGTTAAGGATTTCAGGGCAAAGGGATCTTTATTACATAAATAAGGGGCTGGCTCCCCATGCTTAACAATGATTTCGAGTAAGAAGGCCTGCATGGCAGAATCCAGCACTTCATCGGTGACACCAGCCTCATCCAAGCGTATTTTCTCTTTACTCGACCGTGACCACATCTGCTTCAGAGCCAGGATTCGAGGAATGACCCTGGTTTCCTCTCCACAGCGAATATCAGGGTGTGCATCTAGCATGGCCCTCATGAGTGTGGTTCCACTCCGAGGCACACCTCCAATAAATATTAAAGGCATATCTTTGTGATAGGCAAAGGTTTTATTGGCTTTGATGTCCAGGACAGTTGGCACAGTGGTCTTTGCGCTCTCCAATCTGAGGGGCTGGCTGCGTTCCTCTATTCGGTGATGGCATTCCATGGCGTGTTGGCCCAAGTAAAATACAGTCACAGAACTAATCACCAGACATGCCAATAGTAAGTTCTGCTTCAGTTTTCCAACCATCTTGATTTGGTAATCTTGCTACTAAACAGATATTTTGCTCCAAAGGATTTTCAGAAAATGTTCAGGCCATGGAGATTCTACTTCATAAAGACGATCAACATCTGACAGGAAAAGGAAAAAGTTATTGTATCATCACGTTAAGATTATTTACAAATTAATTTACATTTTAGCTGGAAAGAAGCTGAAGCAGTCTTAGATGCACTGATATGCTTAGAATGTAAGTGTATATAAATGCAAGCAAAAATAAACCAACATTTCTAATCAGAAACAGTTTTTTTTGTTTTTGTTTTGTTTTGTTTTTTTAGGGTCATACCCATGGCATATGGACGTTCCCAGGCTAGGGGCTAAATCGGCTCTACAGCTGCCAGCCTACACCACAGCCACAGCAACGCAGGATCCTTAACCCACTGAGCGAGGCCAGGGTTATTAAAACCACATCCTCATGGATACTACTTGGGGTCGTTACCGCTGAGCCTCTAAAGGAACTCCAGAGACAGCTTTTCTTAATGTAACAATTCTGAAGCTATATATCTTGCACAGAATGGAAAAACAAAATTATTTCTATAGTGAGTCAAGCAAATATTTAATATGCTCAAGAATGTTTAGAACCTAACCAAAGGTTCGTCCCTAGTATTCAGAGTTTTCTATCTTCAAAAAGTTACTATCTCCACATTCTCCTATAAAGAGAAGTTACAGAAGAAATATACAACCTCCAAATGTTTAACACAGATTCAGTTTATTTATCCAGTAAATTATTTATTTAGGTACTACAGTCCAGATACTTGGGCTTGGCTAAGGATAAACTTTGAAAAGGACAGCAATACAGTGACCCCTGCTCTCAGGAAACAAAGTCTCATGGGCAGAAAGTTATACAAACAATAACAGGTGCTTTGTGCCTTCGCAGAAATAAGCAAAGGAGACAATGGGAGTATAATGAAAAGGCACATAGTCTATCTTAGGAAGCTATAAAAGCCTTACAGAAGATAAGGAGGAGTATTCTAAGCAACAGAAACTGGTGTGCAAAAGCACAATGGCATGGCAGAACACAGCATAATTAGGTTACAAGAAGTAGTTCAGGAGAGCAGTTGTATAGGGTACAAAGAAAACTGTCTCTATGATCTAGCCTTCAGAGGAACAGATTCAGGGTGGAAGCCAGAAGTGAGGCACTCTGTGCTATAGGAAAACTGACAGAACAGGCCTTCAGATAGTTAAAATTTCATGTAAGGATTTTTATGGGCCCAAATTATTACATCTTCTCACATCTAGAAAAACAAAAATCATTAGCAGTGGCATCTGCACTGGCCATTAGAGAGACAAGGCAGAATGGAGTACCTGTGGGTCAGACATCCAAGGTAATACTAGGAAATATTATGGTAGTAATTTTAAACAAGTCTTCGTATTGCTAAGAACTTAAGGTTTATGCACCCTGTCAGACTTGATGCCACCAGCTGTCCTCAAAGCAGCATCAGCTGGGAGTTCCCCTTGTGGCACAGCAGAAATGAATCCATGAGGTTGCAAGTTCAATCCCTGGCCTCACTCAGTGGGTTAAGGATCTGGCGTTGCTGTGGTGTAGGCTGCAGATGTGGCTCGGATCCTGCATTTCAGTGGCTGTGGCCGGCAGCTGTGACTCTGATTAGATCCCTAGCCTGGAACCTCCATATGCCATGGGTACGGCCCTAAAGAGCAACAAACAAACAAACAATCAAAGGAGCATCAGCTGGCAACTCAACCCAAGGTTTCCTCTTATAACAACACAAATGAGACAACATGTATAATGACCAACAGCTCATGTTAATTATGTGTTAATACCACATCAAATGTTAAAACCTACTTAGATTAACTACACTCCTCCTTCAACAGTACCAGTATCAACCTATAATCCCAAACCTCTGTTTAATACTACTATTCTTTTCTTCCTGTCTTCTATAGTAGGAACCTACCATGCCCAGCCACCCAGTACTCGTCATCATCGTCCTTAGCCAGCAGGAAGTAGCTACAAAACAGCAGCCGGTCGCCCCACCCCATAAAACAAAAAGCTGGAATGATAGGTTCCCAGGAGGATGGAGACAGACCCCCAACCCCCAAATGTGGCTGTTCACCCTGAAGACCTGCTGTTGACAACCTCTCCCAAAATGTGGATGCTCAAGTCCAGCAGCGAGTAACAACGGCATGCAGAAAACAACCGCCAGGATAGATTAAGCTCCTACAAGGGTTAACGGCCCTCTGTCGCGGGACTCACCCCCCTACCTACCCCTTCTTTCCCTTCCTTCATCTTTCCCTTCCTTCATCGTTCCTGCCACAAGTTCCCGCCATGAACTCCATCCAGCCACAGATTCCTGCCACAGATCCTTTATAAGCCTAGCGCCTCCTCACAGTCAGAGCTGGCACCACTGAGCTCAGCACGTCCCCCTCTGATGCCTTAATAAATCTTTTTTGCTTTACTAAAAAAAAAAAAAAAAAAATTGGACAGAGCATTCTAAACTGAAGGTACACTATGACCAGAGACACAGACGTATAAAAGCAGGGGCAGGGGCACATATATAAAACATACATACTATGTATACGTAAATTTACCCTGAATCTTCAGAGGGCAAGTGTGATGCTGAATTTTATCTGTCAACCTGGCGAGGCTATGGTGCCTTGTTTGGTCAAACACCAGTCTAAATGTTGCTGTGAAGGTATTTTTTAAGAAGTGATTAACAATTAAATCAACAGACTTTGAGTAAGGCAGATTACCCTCCAAAACATAGATAAGCCTCATGCAACAACTGAAGTCGTTAAGAGAAAAGACAGGTTTCTTGAAGAAAAAGGGATTCTCCTTGAGACTGCAACACTGAAGCCCTGCCTGAGTTTCCAGCCAACTGCCCTGAGGAGTTTGGGGTTTTTTGAAATTTTTTATGTTTTTGGTCTTTTTAGGGTTACACCTGAGGCACATGGGAGTTCCCAGGCTAGGGGTCGAATAGGAGGTGCAGCAGCCAGCCTACAACACAGCCACAGCAATGTTGTGGGTTAACAATCCAGCATTGCTGCAAGCTGCAGCACTGGTCACAGATGTGGCTTGGATCCAGCACTGTGACAGTGGTATAGGCCAGCAGCTGCAGCTCAGATTCAACCCACTAGTCCGGGAACTTCTCCACAGAGGCAGCAGCAAAAAGGAAAAAAAAAGAAAAAAAAAAGAGAGAGGAGTACTGATACGTGTTGCAATTGGGCTGAACCTTGAAAATTTTATGCTAATTATGCTGAATTATGCAACTCAGATCACATATTGTACATTTCCATTTACAATAAATGGAAAAGGCAAATCTGTAGAGAAAGAAAAATTAGCAGTTGGCTGGGGCTAAGGGGAAAAGGAAGATGGAAGCAACAAACATGTATTTCTATTTGTGATGAAAAAAAAATTTTTTTTTTGTCTTTTTTTGTTTTTTTTTTTGGTCATACATGTGGCATATGGAGGTTCCCAGGCTAGGGGTCTAATTGGAACTGTAGCTGCCAGCCTGTGCCACAGCCACAGCAACGCCAGATTCAAGCCATGTCTGTGACCTACACCACAGCTCATGGCAACGCCAGATCCTTAACCCACTGAGCAAGGCCAGGGATCAAATCCACAACCTCATGGTTCCTAGTGGGATTCGTTTCCGCTGTGCCACAACAGGAACTCCGTGATCAAAATGTTCTAAACTCTGGTTGTGGGAAATTTTATGGTTTGTGGATTACATCCCAACAATACTGTTTTGTTTTGTTTTTTTGTCACACCCATGGCATGTGCAAGTTCCCAGGCAAGGGATTGAACCCTCGCCACAGCAGTGATCTGAGCTGCTGCAGTGACAATGCTGGACCCCTAATCTGCTATGTCACAAGCGAACTCCTCAATAACACCGGTTTTTAAAAAAACTACTACACACTTATTAGGATGGCTACAATGAAAAATGCTGACAGAAAATAGCAAGTGCTATCAAGGATGAGGATAGCTGGCTCTCACACATTGTTGGGGATGCACAACGGTACATCCACTCTGGAAAAGAGTTTGGTAGATTCTTTTTTTTATTATTCTTTTTTTTTTTTTTTAACTTCTAGGGCCGAACCTGCAGCATATGGAAGTTACAAGACCAGGGGTTGAATCAGAGCTGCAGCTGCCAGCCCATGCCACAGCCACAGCAACGCAGGATCCAAGCCATGTTTGTGACCTACACAACAACACCAGATCCTTAACCCACTGAGTGAGGTCAGAGAGCAAACCCACATTCTCATGGATACTAGTCGGGTTCATTACCACTGAGCCACAATGGGAACCCCCCCCCATTAATGTTCCTGATTAACATTATTTAGTGGTGACAGATTCAGTGGTGATAGGAATACATTAAGTAAATAATGGGTTTTACCAAGAAAAATAGAGAAATGATCTCCCATATTTTGCATTTTATGAACATTTAAATATAAACAAAGCAAAGCAAATTCACCTAGTGAAGCAAAGAGTGCTCTTAGGGACATAATTAACTCCAGTAATGGCTGGTTTCATTTTAGATAGTTATAGAGGAATGATTCCTCTAGTACATTCATTTGTTCAGGTGGCTGCATAATGCATACTGCATGAGAAGAGCAGTGACCACTAAGAAATCACCATGAAATTGCGAAGCTTTTTAATAAAATTTAGTACTGTATATACTTTACATTTATTTTATTTATTTTTTTGGCTGTGCCCATGGCACACAGATTTCCCAAGCCAGGGATCAAACTCATGCCACAGCAGTGACCATGCTGGATCCTTAACAGCTAGGCCACCAGGGAACTCTATACTTTACATTTAACTTGCTAACATGTGATATATGTCAGAATCCAAGAGATGACAAGTGACTCAACTTCTTTCAAAAATTACTTGTGCAACAATTTAGAATTCAATTGTACAAAAACAAGATAATTACTTCTCTGAAAACCTCCCTAAGCACTTATCAGATACAAAACAGAATTCATGGAGTGCCTGCTGTGGCTCAGCAGTAACGAACCTGACTAATATCCATGAGGATGCAGGGTCGATCCCTGGCCTTGTTCGTGGGTTAAGGATCAGGCATTGCATGAGCTGTCACAGACGTGGCTCGGATCTGGCGTTGCTGTGGCTATGGCCTAGGCTGGAGGCTATAGCTCCAATTTGACCCCTAGCCTGGGAACCTCCACATGCTGCAGGGTGCAGCCCTAGAAAAGACAAAAAAAACAAACAAAAAAAGCCAACGGAATTCACCAACAGACCTTTAAGTTACTATAGCAGCAACCAACAATATCTATTAACTTTCCATTGAAATACTTCAAATTCCCAGTGAAATACATAAAAGACAAAAACTAGAAATAAATTACTAAGTGTATTTCTTTGTGCAGAAACATACTTGTAAACCATTTAATGACTGCATAATACTTTACTGAAAGGATCTACATGTTTATTTGGCCAATTCTGTATTATTACTTACTTGTTTCAAATATTTCATGACTATAAACAACAGTGATAAGTATTCCTGTATGTACAAATATTTTGGCACACATAATTACTTTCTTACACTGAATTTTTAAAGTAAGAATTGCTAGGTCAAAGGGTGTGGGATGTACTTGATTTTAAAGCATTTAACACATATTTGATTTCTCTCTTTCTTGTGCCCTACCTCCAAATCTGAAAAAATTCTATCAGCTCTACCTTCAAAATATAGTCAGAATCCAACCACTTCTCAACACTCCCACTGCTGGATGCTCCCCCAGGTTTACTGAAAGGTATCTACCTCTTCTCCTGCCCCCTAGAGTCTATTCTCAACTCAACAGCCAAAAGGATCTTTTTAAAACCTAAAGTCAGAACATGTCATTCCTCTGCTCAAAGCCTGGTATTATTTTTCAAAATGGGCTTGAAAAGCTTTATTTTAAGACATCCAACACTAAAGCTCATGTTAAATTTCTCTTTTTCTCCTGATTTTGTCAAGAAATTTCTATAGGCACCAGAAGTGGCACTGACTGAGGCCAAGCTAATATATATCATCATCTCAAAATAGCAGCTTGTTGTTCAAAGTGAAATAACTGAAATTGTACCACCTCACATTAGAGGTTTAATAAGGACTCAAATGAAAGCAACTGCCTCTTTATTAAGGGACAGTTCAGGAGAAAAGAAAACCCTGCCATGTATCCCAGCACACTTGACAGTTGTGTCAATTTACACAGTTTATTTCAAGCACACATTTCTGTTGTATTTTCAATTACACTGTGTTTTACCCAAAGATTCTTAAGGTAAACCGTATGTTCTATCTCCCCTTCAAGATGTCTGAAAGCAAGTGAGAGTGGTCAAAGACTTGTGAGGAATACTAACAAGGAAAAGAAGAGGATTTGGCTTCCCCGGCAACATTCTCATTACTTTTCACTAAATCGGCAACATTCTCATTACTTTTCACTAAATTTGCGAAGCCTCGTTTTCTATCTTTCGATGTTTCCTAACTTGGAGAGTCACAGAACCATCGGGTATGAGTGCTAAAGGGGCCTTCAGGTCACTGGTCCAAGGCTCTCACTGTACAGATGTAGAAACTGAGGCCCAGGGAGCACACTCTCGTCACTACCTCTCTAATTTGTACCTCTTCTTCAAAGGTCACTCTTCATTTTATTGCGTATGTTTTACTTGCTCCAAAAGATTTTAAGCTGCTGAAGCTCAAAGACCTTGTCTCTGTCCTGTCCCCCCACCACGGCATGCTGAACAAAACACCAGGTCACAATGCACACTGACCCTTCGAAAAGCATCAGTTAAACTAACCAAACTGGAAAGAATATGTCTACAGAAGAAAGATGCTGTAGAGCTTGAGGTCCCTACTCGTACCTCGAAATTGATTTTTCTCCAATTCTTGAAAAGTAGCCCTGTAATTTAAGAAGAAAGAACAGCAAAAGCTTCTCTAACCACTGCCCTTATATATCTGACCACTGTGCACATGCATGTGCACACACACAGGCCTCTCTCTCCATTACCTTAAAGTCCAAATCACGGTATTTTCAGACAAGTAGTATCAATATTTTATCAACTGGGGCATTTACAGGGCTGAGGCTGAGCTAGAAAGGAACTCTAGAAAGTTCAGTCTCATTTTTATCTCCAGGAGAAAGGAAAAGTATTGAAAACACTGCAACAAACATAACTGAAAAATTACTATTAATGACTGTTTTTCCCCAGCAAGCCAAATGAAAGACTCCCAGAAATAAGGCTCTAGAAAAGAAGAGCATTCTGACATTATACTTTCATACCTAGATCTTCACAAATTTTATAAAGGTTTCTAATCAAAACCAGTGCCAGTCAACAAAAGTATGGGTACAGAGGTTGATAGTCAGCAGGCTGTGCCCAAGTCTACATGCACACACACAGCCCCAGGCACATGCACTCATGAGCACTTCTTTTATAACCAGGAAAGGAGCCATTTTCTACGTCCACAGAGATGCGGGGTAAATTTCCCAGCAAAATTATAGGAATAATTTTAATAAGCCCCTAAAAACTTTCTTTCCTTTATTAATCATTAGCTCTTTGCTTCCCATGCTTATTCAGGTCAACCAGTACAGCAAAGAGCTATAGCCAAAGCCAATTTGTCTTCTGTCTAAAGTCCAATCTATAGCTAGCTTCTTTGTTCACTTTAAGCTTTCAATTTTTTATTTTTTCTTTGTCTTTTTGGGGCTGCACCGGAGGCATATGGAGGTTCCCAGGCTAGGGGTTGAATTGGAGCTATAACTGCCGGCGTATGCCACAGCCCCCAGTAACAAGGGATCCGAGCCACATCTATGACCTACACCACAGCTCATGGCAACGCCAGATCCTTAACCCACTGAGCAAGGCCAGGGATCGAACCTGTGTCCTTATGAATACTAGTCAGATTTGTTTCTGCTCAGCCATGACGGGAACTCCTCACTTTGAGCTTTTTAACATAAGAAAAAAATAATTGTATCATGTGCTTGAACCTGCCAATTAATAAGTGCCCAGGGTTTAGTTTGAATGACAGCTTTGCCATTCAACAGAAATTTCAAATAAACCCACTGTTGTGAAATCAATCCTTTATGTCAGCTCATGGTCAGAGTACCAACATGGAAACATCTTTTTCTAGCCACACACTGGGGGCTGGTGCTAAAACTGCTGACGATAAATGGTAAGAAGACTATGGTACATACAATGACCTCTGGGAGTCTGCTGGGACTCATCTTCATAAAAGGGCAGGGTACAAGAATTTTGTTTTCCATAAACCCCACGGTCAGGGAGGAAAAGAGCTGGTCAAATACTAAGAACTGGACTTAATGCCTCAGACACAAATAGAGACAAGAACACAAGTTCAACTCAAGCATAACATTTTTAAAAGTTCAAATTAAATGAAATGATGTCTGGGAAGTGCTTTAAAAATATCTTTAGACAGGTGTGGGCAGGGAGAGGGGTTAGATATGAAATTAGATGACTATGAGTTAATAACTGCTGAAGCTAAACGATAGTTACCTGAAGGCTCAATGTAATTTTCTATTTCCGCATATGTTTGAAAATCTTCATAATAAAGAATTACATGAAATAAAATAAAAAGTTTAAATTACCAAGTTCTAACCTTCTTAGATCTATAAATCAGAGGGCTGTTGTATTCTAGATTCTTCACTTGTCTGTTTAAATCATCCATGAGAGGGAATACAAAGGAAAAAAAATCTGGGAGTTCCTGTCGTGGCTCAGTGGTAACAAACTCAACTAATATCCATAAGAATGTGGGTTTGATCCCCGGCCTCACTCAGAGGGTTAAGGATCCAGCATTGCTATGAGCTGTTGTGGTGTAGGTTGAAGACATGGCTCAAATCCTGTGTTGCTGTGGCTGTGGCGAAGGCCGGTGGCTACAGCTCTGATTCAACCCCTAGCCTGGGAACCTCTATACGCCACAGGTGTGGTCCTAAAAAGACAAACACAGAAAGAAAAAGAAAAAACAAATCTGCTCAAGTTATATACTCTCATTAAGAAATTCAATTATGCAATTTTTCCACTAACCTCTTAACTTTCAGAATTAACAGTTACCAGAATAGGAAAGGGAGAAGAAAAGATGGCATTGAGATAATGTAAAGGCAGCCTAGTATTAGTCAGAAGTCCGTGGCTTTAGTGTGAAATCTGGTTGTTGTTGTTGTTGTTTTGCTTTTTTAGGGCCACACTTGCGGCACATGGAAATTCCCAGGCTGGGGGTTGAATTGGAGCTACAGCTGCCAGCCTACACCAGTCACAGTCATGCTTTGTTGTTGTTGTTGTTTCTTTCCCACTTGTAATTGGAGTAGAAGTTACCAGAAGTAAGACTGGAGAAAAAATGGCAAAGACAGAGGAACACCTGCACGTTCTCTTCTCTTTCACAGTGCTGTTGTAACCATCAAGTGGATAACTTGGGAAAGGACTTCTAAAGAACATAGGCTTGCGGAGCCCTGCATACACTGGCTTCTGCCCCACCTCCGGTTCACCCCTTAGCATTCCTCCCGTGAAGCCTGCCCCTTTAGGACCACTCGCATCCACACCAGGCACCCGCACACCTGGCCTCTGCCCCTGCTGCCGCCTCCTGCGTCCCTTTCTCTTTTATACATGTCTCTTCAGTGTTCTTTTCCCGGCTCCCTCACCCCCAAAATCAATTCTCCCCTCTGCAACCTCAAGCATTTGTAAAAGCACATCGGTCTTCATGCTCATGCACTATATTGTGGTTAATTTACCCCACTAAACTATAAGCTCCTTTAAAGCACAAACTCAAACCCATTCACCATCCATGCAGTGGGTGCATTGTTATCAGATAAAATAAAAAGCCAGGAATTTACATATAAATAAGCAGCTAATGAAATATGCTCTCTCAAATCACCTTAAAATATCCACAGAATTATCTGAAACAAAGCAAATGATCAACAGATCATGTCAAAAATGAAACAAGGAACTTCGAAAACAAAAACAATGTAATCTTGAGGCCATGAAGAAATTTTGCAATAACAACCATTATTCCAACAGGATTTTTAAAATTGAATCTACAAAATTCATAGCAGATGGGAAAGATAACTTTTCCAAGTCTCTGAAAAGAGTCATACAGACACTAAGACATTAACCAAAAATATTTAACTGTTATGATACTAAAAGTAATCAATGGAACAAAACAGAAAGCCCCCCCCAAATAGCCTCAACTATGCATACAAATACAGTATGTTTCAAAAACAAAAACAAACATCACAGAACAGTCATGCAACATTATTTAATTTATGGTACTGGGTTCCTTCATCCACATTCCTGCACTCACCCTGCTTCCTCTATGGCCTATTTATATTCAGATGCCCTACAACTCTACTTGCAACCAAAACTTCTATGCCAAATCTCAAGACCTGACTATTCAAAAGCCAAGTTCCATTGGGCATGTCAAGTTCAAATAATACCAAATGAGATATATCTTCCCTAGTAAATTAATCCTCTTCAGGAGCTCCTGCTGTGGCACAGTGGGTTAAAAATCTGACTGCAGCAGCTCGGGTTGCTGCAGAGGTGCAGGTTCGATTGCTGGCCTGACACAGTGGATCCAGAGTTGCTGCAACTGCACCTTGGATTCAATCCCTAGCCCAGTAACTTCCATATGCTGTGGGGTAGCCATAAAATCACAGTTAAAAAAAATTTTTTTTTAAATCAAAATTCTTCAGTTTCTTCTACTGGTAAATGAACCACCTCCTGCCAAATGCACAAGCTAAAAATCTGGGAGCCTTTATGTAGTATCTTCCTTAACTTCTCCATACCTAAGTAAGCACTAAGTGGCCCCATTAAACTTTCTCACTAAAACCCCAGACAGCTGACATATTACAATAATTAGAATACTGATCTTTCCTCTTGATGAAAGTATGGTTTCTGTTAAAATATGATTTGACTATATTCAGAAAGACTGAAGCACAAAGTTCACCTCTTGTTTTTCCCTCATCTAATCCTTGCCCTTCGAATCCACCTTCTTCATTGATCAGTCTATTTCATCTGCCTCTATCATTTCACACTCACTGATGAATAAATCTGAATCATATTTTTGGTACTACCTTAGACTCACTGCAACAAATCAAAAGGTAAAGTAACGTTTCTGTCCCAGAAATATTTTACTTATGAGGAAACTGATGCTCAGAAAAAATAAACAACTCACTTAAGGCATCAATTCTTGGCAAGTTGTTGACCAAGTTGGAACCTAGGTCTGACTCTAAAATTTTTTTTTTTTTGTCTTTTTTCCTTTTCTAGGGCCACTCTTGTGGCATATGGAGGTTCTCAGGCTAGGGGTCTAATTGGAGCTGTAGCCGCTGGCCTATACCACAGCCACAGCAACTCAGGATCTGAGCCACGTCTGCAACCAACACCACAGCTCACGGCAACGCCGGATCCTTAACCCACTGAACGAGGCCAGGGATCGAACCCGAAACCTCATGCTTCCTAGTTGGATTCGTTAACCTGAGCCACGATGGGAACTCCTGACTCTAAAATTATGACGGCTATTCCAAGGAGCTTCCCAGATATTGGACTTGGCATAAACATAAAGCTGTGTATACAATAAGTATGGCACAAATGAAGTGACTTTAAGACTATCTGATATTATTATAAGACTTTTATTAGGATATGGTTTTAAAAATGTACCTAGGATTTGCCACTGTGGCACAATAGTATGAGCGGTGTCTCTGAAGCGTTGGGTCATTGGGTCACAGGTTTGATCCCTGGCCTGCCTCAGTGGGTTAAGGATCCAGCAGTGCCACAGCTGCAGCATAGGTTGCAAGTGCGGCTCAGATCTGATCCCTGGCCTGGGAACTCCATATGCTGTGGGGCTGCCAAGCAAAAAGAAAAAAAAAGTACACAGCTTTTGAATTAACATATTTCTATCATCTCAGACCTAATTAGAATGATCAAAGAGGGAGCTCCCGTTGTGGCTCAGCAGTTAATGAATCCAACTAGGAACCATGAGGTTGCAGGTTCCATCCCTGGCCTCACTCAGTGGGTCGAGGATCCAGCGTTGCTGTGAGCTGAGGTGTGAATTGCAGATGCGGCTCAGATCTGGCGTTGCTGAGGCTGTGGCACAGGCCGACGGCTACAGCTCTGATTAGACCCCTAGCCTGGGAACCTCCATGTCCCGCAGGTGCAGCCCTAAAAAAAAGACAAAAAAAAAAAGAATGATAAAAGAAAACTCTAAATCTATGCATATATTTTGCTTTATTTGCATAAATGAACAGCATGCATTTTTGCACTTTCTGCAAGCTCCTGATGATTTCATCTAGATGGGATTTAAAATGGAAAGCTAGGAGTTCCCTGGTGGCTCATGTGGCAAGAAAAAAGAAAATGAATGGAGAGCTAGATCTGGTCCTAAGAGATTATAGACATACCTGGAAGCTGAAAACTAGCATATCAAGCAGCTCTACTTCTCCTATATTTGTTTGTTTGTTTGTTTGTCTTTTTAGGGCCACACCCGTGGCATGTGGAAGTTCCCAGGCTAGGGGCTGAATCAGTACAGCTGCCAGCCTACATCACAGCCACAGCAACATGAGATCTGAGCCATGTCTGTGACCTACACCACAGCTCACAGCAACACTGGATCCTTAACCCACTGAGCACGTCCAGGGTCCTCACAGATACTAGTCAGGTTCATTACTGCTGAGCCATGATAGGAACTCCCTTTTCTCTGTTTTTTGCTGGTTTAGTTTTGCTTTAGCACAGTCACTCTCACATGTAAATAAGTTCCCACTTCTGTCAAGAGAAATTATACCTGGCTCAAAGTTACTCAGAGCTGAAATTTTGTGATCTTCTCTATAAAAAGATGAGTATCAAACCTTTGATCAGAAACTACTATTGGAGTTCCCATCATGGCTCAGTGGAAACAAATCTGACTAGCATCCATGAGGACACAGGTTCGATCCCTGGCCTCATTCAGTGGGTTAAGGATCTGGCACTGCTGTGAGCTGTGGTGTAGGTCACAGACACCGCTCGGATCCCACATTGCTGTGGCGTAGTCCAGCAGCTACAGCCCTGATTCAACCCCTAGCCTGGGAACCTCCATATACCGTGGGTACGGCCCTAAAAGGACAAAAGACAAAAAATAATAATAATAAAATAAAATAAAATAAATTACTATTATAACAATCTCTATGGAAAAAATTGAATTTTACCTTTAAAGTCTCATTTTCCTGTACTTACCAAGGACTATATAGCATAGTGTGTACAGCCACTATACTATATGTAGAGAACTGTACTGCTATTTTTCCAGAGAAGACATTTTCCTTCCAGTCCAATAATAAATTAATAAAATGTAGTTCCCAGTAACAATACCTAAAATGTGGAGCATTCTTGCTATCAAATCTTATTCTAACATTTTAATTAAATAGATGTTTACTGAGCATATAAATGAGTATGATTTATCATTTGCTGTCAAAGAACTAGCAACTTAGGGGGGGAAAGACAAGAAATTATATGTACTACGTGATGATATTAAAAGATCATAAAAAGGTAGAAAAAGAATACAAGTTTTTCTAGAAAGGATTGCATTCATGGGCTTATAACAGGCTATATGCAGAAAATATACTATAAAGAATCTTAGAAGATAAGTAGGACTCCTATTGTGAGACTGAGGAAAGAAAGAGTGGTGGTTTTTTTTTTTTTTTTTTTGGTCTTTTTGCCTTTTGAGGGCCGCTCCCGCAGCATATGGAGGTTCCCAGGCTAGGGGTAGAATCGGAGCTGTAGCCACTGGCCTACCCCAGAGCCACAGCAACGCGGGATCCGAGCCTCATCTGTGACCTACACTGCAGCTCACAGCAATGCCGGATCCTTAACCCACTGAGCCAGAGACATCCTCATGGGTGCTAGTCGAGTTCATGAACCGCTGAGCCACAACGGGAACTCCAAGAAAGAGTGTTTTGAGCAGAGAAAATAAGAAGAAGTCTCAAAGGGGAAAAGGACAGCATGTATTCAGAGAATATTAAGCAATCAGCTTAACCAAAATGCAGGGGAACAACAGTAAAGGAAACCAGAAAAACAGAAATGAATAATCTCAAAACGTAAGTAACCTAAAAAAGATGTGCTAAAATCTAATGCATGAAACTCTTCTGCTACATAAATATAAGAAAAGGCTGGAGGAAACACATCTACCAAGACAGAGTAGAGCCTCTAAAAGTCTGATCTTCCATGAAATTAACAAATACACTGGCAAAAATGGTCAAAATCAGAAATGTGAAAATTTAAAAAAGCTTGCAACAATCCAAGAACCATTTATTCATGAAAAACAGCCGACTTTCAGTAAGCACAGCAAGCTTATGGCATTTCTTCTTGCCCTATTTCCCTCTTCCCAGCTCCGTGGAAGTCTTGGAAACCAACGATCTGCAAACATGACAGCTGTGAATAACAGCATCCCAGTAGCCACTTAAGGGAGCAGAAGAGGTTAGGAGCTCCTTCCAAAATCACCAGTTCTCCAAAGAATTGTCACTATTTAACCCGTCTAGCAGCTCACTAGAAAAGCTCCATTCTCAGGGCTTATCTTTATTGGGCCTGAATCTGAGCACGCTCAGTGTGATCAGTTCTTATACCCAGGGTGTTTGTCAAAATAATGAGGCAACTTTTTAATACCACAGCCGTCCACAGTGGCAATAACAACTAGAGCAAGGAATAAATTGATCCAAGGACTTAAAAGGAAAACTAAGGAATAAGATGTACATAGAGGGTTTAGAAGAGCTCCAACATATTTTTAGGAATCCATGCAAATGCCCAGGGAAGACCTAGGAAGGCTCTATTCTATCATCTCTGGCCTACCTTAAAGTTCTATACAAAGAAGTAAAGGTGAAGCCACGGTGTAAACTGCTGGTGCATGAAGGGAGCCACAACACATATAAACATAAACACACACACACACACACAGCCCCTCAACAAGGCTGGGAGACTTATGGGTTCAAGACATTTAAGGAAATCCATCTAATCATTAGCTAACCAAGAAGCAAATTATGCTGAGATTTCAGTGGTTACACAGGACAAAGAGTACAGACTACAGAATTATTCCAAAGAAAGAACAGAACAAACAGCAACAACAAACCCTGGAGATACGGTGATTTCCAGAGTAGCTACATTATATCATTTAAAATGTCTGCTTTTTAGCAAAAACTAAGAGACACACAAAGAAACAAGAAAGTATGATTTGATCTGGCTATAAGCTATGGTGCAGGTCACAGACATGGCTCAGATCCTGAGTTGCTGTGGCTGTTGCATAGACCAGCAGCTGTAGCTCCAATTCAATGGGAACTTACACATGCCATGGGTGTGACCCTAAAAAGCGTGGAAAAAAAAATCTATATAGAAATTATAGAGTTGAAAAGTACAATGATTCAAATGAAAAGTTCACTAGAGGAGCTCAGCAGCAGACTTAAGCTAGCAGAAGTATCTGTAAACTTAAGGGTAAACTGATTTTCCAGTCTGAAGAAGAGAAAGGAAAAAGAATGAACAAAAATGAATCCAGCCTCAGATATGTGGGATATCATCAAGCACACCAAAATATGCAGTATAGAAATCCCAGATGGCGAGAAAGAGGAAAAAATCAGATTAATATAAATAAATGCCTGGAAACACCCTAAATTAAATGAAAAACACTAATCTAAACAACCAAGGAACTAGATGAACACCAAGTAGGATAAAATCAAAGTGAGGAACAGCTGGCCACATTATAATCAAGCTGTCAGAAACCACGGACAGAGAATCTTGAGGGCACCAAGAAAAAAGAAACTCATCACATACAAAACCCTCAGTAAGATAAAGAGCTGGCTTTTCATCAAAAGCACAGAGCCCAGAGACAGGCAGATGACATAGTCACAGTGCTAAAGGAAAAAGACAATCAACCAAGAATTCCATATCCAATAAAACTATTCTTCAAAAAATGAAGGAGAGATTAAGACAGCCCTAGTAAATAAAACCGAAAGAATCCACCACTGGAAGGGCTGCTGTACAAGGAATAAAAGGAGTCCTTAATGCTGAAATGAAAAGACATTAGACAGTAACCCAAATCCATCTGAAGAAATAAACGGTACCAATAAAGATAACTACACAGATAAATACAAAAGGGAGTATAAACACATTTTTGTTTCTAACTCTTTTCCTGTCTTAATTAAAAGAAAACTGCATAAAGCAATAATTATAAAACTGTTGATGGGATTTTAATGTAAAATATTCAGTTTGAATGACAATAAGAACACAAAGAAGGGAGAAATGAAAAGAACTCTATTAAAACAAAGGTTTTTCATACTATTGAAATTGAGTTGGTCTATTAGTCCAAAGTAGACTGCACTAAGATATTAACAGTAATCACCAGGAAAATAAATAAAATCATAATAAAAGAAATAACAAGCTAATTACAATACACACTGGACAAGGACCTACTGTAGAGCACAGAGAACTCCATATTCTGTAATAACCTATTTGGGATAAGAATCTGAAAAAGAATGGATACACACACACACACAACCGAATCACTTTGTTGTATACCTGAAACTAACACAACATTGTAAATCAACTATACTTCACTATAAAATAAGAATGAGTTCCCTGCTGGCTCAGTGGGTTAAGGATCCAGCACTGTCACTGCTGTGGTTTGGGTTGCCTCTGTAGCATGAGTTCAGTCCCTGGTCTGGGAACTTCTACATGAGGTGGGTGTGGGCGAATAATAATAACAACAAAATTAAAAACAAAATACATACTGGAAAATATTTAATACAAAAAAAGGCAGTAATGGAGGAATAGAGAAACCAAAAAGACAAAAGACATAGAGAAAACAAATAGCAGGAGTTCCCATTGTGGCTCAGTGGGTTAAGAACCAGACTAGTATCCATCAGGGTGCAGGTTCCATCCTTGGCCTTGCTCAGTGGGTTAAGGATCAGGTGTTGCTGCAAGCTGTGGTATAGGTTGCAGATGCAGCTTGGCTCTGACCTTGCTGTGGCTGTGGCGTGTTGGCAGCTGCAGCTCTGATTCAACCCCTAGTCCAGGAACTTCCATATGCCGCAAATATGTCTCTAAAAAGAAAAAAGTAAACAAATAGCGAAATTTTTCGATCTTCAACACAAAACCTAATATACCAGTAAACACAGTAAATATAAATGGATTAAACACTCAAGAGGTGAGAACTAACGGCATGGACCAAAACAAAAATCAAAAACAAACATCAACCAAAATATGCTTTCTACAAAACATACTTTAGATTCAAAGACTAAATAAAGGGAAAGCAAAAGGAGGAAAAAAATCTATCCCACACAAACAGTAACCAAAAGACTCAGATACTATGTGATATAAAATAAAAACCGCTACTAGAGACAAGGAACATTTTATAATTTCAAGAGGGAAAATCTGTCAAGAAGTTTTAACAATTATAAACACATCCCCCTAATAACAGGTCCCCCAAACATAACAAGGAACAACTGACAGAACTGAAAGGAAAAATAGACAACTGAACAATAATAGTTGGAGACTTCAGTACTCTACTTTTAATTAATAAGTTGTTTTTATCTAAAACAACCATTCAAAAGATGAGCAAGGAAACAGAAGACTTGAATAATGCTAAAACTAGATCTGGGAATCATCTATAAAACAGTCTAAGCAACAATAGTAGAATACATATTGTTTACTATTTCTTTTTTTGTCTTTTTAGGGCCACACCCACAGCATATGGAGGTTCCCAGGCTAGGGGTTGAATTGGAGCTATAGCCGCTGGCCTACACCGCAGCTCACAGCAACACCGGATCCTTAACCCACTGAGCCAGAGACGTCCTCATGGGTGCTAGTCGAGTTCATGAACTGCCGAGCCACGACAGGAACCCCTATATTGTTTTCAAGTGCACATGTAACATTCTCTAAAATAGGTAATAAAAGAAGTCTGGATAAAGAGTCTCCTTTGTGGCACAGCAGGTTAAGGATCTGGTGTTGTCTCTGTGGTGGTGCAGGTTTGATCCCCAGCCCAGAGCGATGGGTTAAAAGGATCCAGAATTGATGCAGCTGTGGTGTAGGTTATAGCTACAGCTCGGATTCAATCCCTGGCCCGGGAACTTCTATATGCCACAGGTTCAGCCATTATAATTAAAAAGAAAAGAAGGAGAAGTCTCAGAAAATTTAAAGGATCAAAGTCATACAAAGTATATTCTCCAACAACAATGGAATGAAATTAGAAAACAATGACAGGAAAAAAAAAAAGCTTGGGAAATTCACAAAGATATGAAAATAAACACCATTCCTCTAAAAAAATAACCAATGAGTCAAAGAAAAAAATCATAAGGAAAGTTAGAAAATACTTTTGAGATTAAAAACACAAAACTTATGGGATGCAACAAAAGCAACAAAAGCCATGCTATGTGGAAAATTTACAGCTGTAAACATCTGTATTTTTTTTTTTTTTTTAATTTCCTAGTTCCCATCATGGCTCAGTGGTAACAAACCCAACTAGGATCCTTGAGGATACAGGTTCAATCCCTGGCCTCACTCAGTGGATTAAAAATCCAGTGTTGCCATGAGCTGTGGTGTAGATCGCAGATATGACTCAGATCCCAGGTTCCTGTGTCTGTGGCGTAAATGGGCAGCTTTGGCTCTGATTTGACCCCTAGCCTAGGAACTTCCATATGCCACGGGTGTGGCCCTAAAAAGCAAAAAAAAAAAAAAATCTCTTGTAATTCCCATTGTGACATGACAGGATCAGCAGCATTTCCTCAGTGCCAGGACACAGGTTCATCCTGGCAGAGTGAGTTAAAAGATCCAGTGTTGCCACAGGTGCAGTGTAGGCCATAACTGCACTTCAGATCTGACCCCTGGTCTGGGAACTTAATATATCAAGGAATGGCCAAAAAAGAAATTAAACAGAGTTCCCACTGTGGCTCAGTGGTAAAGAACCCAACTAGTATCCATGAGGTCTTGGTTTGATCCCTGGCCTCACTCAGTGGGTTAAGGATCTGGCGCTGCAAACTGCAGTGTAGGTTACAAATGCAGCTTAGATTCAAGCGTTGCTGTGGCTGTGGCAGCTGCAACTCCAATTTGACCCCTAGCTGGATCTTCCATAGGCCTCGAGTGCAGCTCTAAAAATAAATAAATAAATAAAATTTAAAAAGAAATTTTAAAAAAATCTCAACATGTTATACACCATAACTTACATAATGTTATACATCAACTGTATCTGAATTTTTATGAACAAAACAACAACTTAACTGTCCACTTTAAGAAACTAGAAAAACAAACTGAACCCAAAGCCTGCAGGCAGAAGGAAATAATTAGACTATAGTTAAATAAATACAATAGAAAATAATAGAGAAAATCAACAAAACAAAAAGTTGATTCTTTGAAAAGATCAACAGAATTGACAGTCATTTAACTAGACTGAACAAGAACGAAAGAGAAAACACACAAATTACTAAAATCAATAATTACAACCAACTTTACATAAATAAAAATGAATATAAAGGATTATAGGGAATACTATTAACAATTATCACCTAAAAAATTACAAAACCTAAATGAAATGGACAAATTCCTGGGATACACAAAGTACCAAAATCAACTCACAAAGAAGTAATTTGCAAGAGTCCCCATCATGACTCAGTGGTAATGAACCTGACTAATACCCATGAGGATGCAGGTTCAATCCCTGGCCTCACTCACTGGGCTAAGGATCTGGCGTTGCCGTGAGCTGTGATGCAGGCTGGCAGCTGCAGCAGCAATTTGACCCCAACGTGGGAACTTCCATAAGCCACCTGTTCGGCCTTAAAAAGCAAAAAAGGAAGAAGAAGTAATTTGCATAGAGCTATAACAAGTAAAGAAACTGAATTAGTAGTCAAAAACTTCCAACAAAAAAAGGCCTAGGACCAGATGGCTTCACTACTGAATTCTGCAAAACATTAAGAATGAATACCAACCCTTAACAAAATCTTCCAAAATACACAGGAGATTGGAACACTTCCCAACTCATTCTAGGAAGCCAGTTTTCCCTGATTCTAAAACCAGACAAAGACAATACAATAAAACTACAAACAAATGTTTATTACCTAAGAGCAAAAATCTTCAACAAAATACCAACAAGCCAAATCCAACAACATATACAAAGGATCACACACCATGACCAAGTGAGATGTATCCCAGGCATGCAAAGTGATTTCAACATATGAAAATCGATTCATGTCAAAAACCATATTAATAGAACAAAAGGCCAAAAACCACATAATAATCTCAATAGGCACTGAAAAAGCATCTGACAAAATCCAACACTCTTTCATGATAAATACTATGAATAAACTAAAAATAGAAGAGAACATTCTCAACCTGAAAAAGGACATCTAAGAAAACCCACAACTAGCATCACATTTAACAATTCCCTCTAAGATCAGGAAAAAGACAAACCATCCGCTCTCACCATTCCTACTCAGTATCATACAGGAGATTCTACTCAGGGCAATTAGGCAAGAAAAATGAAAAAAGCATCACAATTAGAAGGAAGAAGTAAGATTATCTCTCTTCAGAGATGACATATCACGTATAAATAATACCCTAATAAATCACTAAAAAACTATCAGAACTATTAAAAGAGTTCCATATGGCTTTAAGATACAAGCCTAACATAAAGAATTCAATTAGGAGTTCCCATTATGGCTCAGCAGAAATGAACCCAACTAGTACCCATGAGGACGTGGGTTAGATCCCTGGCCTCGCTCAGTGAGTTAAGGATCTGGTGTTGCTGTGAGCTGTGGTGTATGTCACAGAAGCAGCTCCAATCTGGCATTGCTGTGGCTGTGATGTAGGCTGGCAGCTGCAGCTGACTCAGCCCCTATCCTGGGAACTTCCATATGCCATAGGTGCAACCGTAAAAAATAAAATAAATTTTAAAAACATGCTAACTGAAAGAAACCAATAACAAAGGACTACATAGTATCTGATTATGTTTACATGAAATGTCCAAGAGAGAAATCTATATAGAGAGGAAAAACAGATTAGCAGTTGCCTAGGGATGGAGAAGAGGACAAGTGGGAAAGTTGGGGGTGATGGGTAAGGAGTGTGCAGGTTCTTGAAAATGTTCTTAAACTGATTATAGTAATAAGGGTTGCACAACTCTAAATATGCTAAAAAATTTTTACACATTAAATGAATAAATATATAGTATGTGAATTACAGCTTAATAAAGCTGCTACCAAAAAAAAAAGAAAGAAAAAAAATGTAGTCTGGGACCTACACACTAAACTTTTTAGGGCAATTGCCTACTAAAATAGAAGGCTTTTTTAAGTTGAAGTGTACTTGACTTACAACGTGATTTTTTTTTTTTTTAATCTTTTTGCTATTTCTTTGGGCCGCTCCCGCGGCATAAGGAGGTTCCCAGGCTAGGGGTCAAATCGGAGCTGTAGCCGCCGGCCTACACCAGAGCCACAGCAACTCGGGATCCAAGCCGCGTCTGCAACCTACACCACAGCTCACGGCAACACCGGATCGTTAACCCACTGAGCAAGGGCAGGGAACGAACCCGCAACCCCATGGTTCCTAGTCGGATTCGTTAACCACTGCGCCACAACGGGAACTCCCTACAATGTGATATTAATTTTAGGTGTACAACGCAGTGATTTAATATTTTTATACATTACAAAATGATCACTACCATAAGTTATCAGCTATCACCATACAAAGTTATTAAAATACTATTATTTCCTATGCTGTACATTACACCTACATGATTTATTTTATAACTGGAAGTTTGTAACTCCTCATCTCCCCCTACAAAATAAAAGACCTAAATAGGATCCAGGATCTCCTAACAAAGTATCAAAAATGTGCAGGATACAATCAAAAGTCATTCACCATACCAAGAACCAGGAAAATCACAACTTGAATAGATAAAGACGATTAACACCAAGATGAATCAGATGTTGGAATTATCTGACAAGAATTTTAAAGCAGCCATCATGCTTTAATGAGCAGTAAGATATACTCCTGAAACAAATGACAAAATAGCAAACCTTACCAAAGAAAAAGAAGATACAGGAAAAAAAAGATGGAAGTTAGAGAACTGAAAAATACAATAGCAAAACAAAAGCTCACTGGATGGGCTCAACAGCAGAATGACAGAAATTGAAGAAACACTGTAAATCAACCATAATTTTAAAAAAGGAAAATAAAAAGAATATGACAGAAGAATGAGTGAACTTGAATTGCAATAGGAATTACCCAACCTGAACAACAGAGAAAAAAATAGTTCAAAAGAAAAAAGGAAGAAGAGGAGGAATGGAGTTCCCGTCGGGGCTCAGCAGTAACCAACCCAACTAACTATCCAGTACAGCCCTAAAAAAAAAAAAAAAAAAAAAAAGGAGAAGGAAAAGGAAAGAGAAGGAAGAGAAATGAGAAGAAGAGGAAGAAGGCCTCCTGCCTTGGAGGACAATAACAAAGGACCTAACTTTTTGTTTGGTATTTTTTTTTGTTTTCTTTTTTTTGTCTTTTTGCCTTCTCTAGGGCTGCTCCCTTGGCATATGGAGGTTCCCAGGCTAGGGGTCTAATCGGAGCTGTAGCCGCTGGCCTACACCACAGCCACAGCAACGCCAGATCCAAGCCGCATCTACAACCTACATCATAGCTCACAGCAACGCCAGATCCAAGCCGCATCTACAACCTACATCATAGCTCACAGCAACGCCGGATCCTTAACCCACTGAGCAAGGCCAGGGATCGAACCCACAACCTCATGGTTCCTAGTCAGATTGGTTAACCACTGAGCCACAATGGGAACTCCCGGTTTTCACTTTTTTTAAGGCCGCAGCTACAACATATGGTAGTTCCTGGGCCAGGGGTCAAATCAGAGCTGGAGCTGGGGCCTACATCACAGCCACAGCCACAATAGATCTTTAAACCACTGAGCAAGGCTAGAGATCAAACCCATATCCTCATAGAGATGTCAGGTCCTTAACCCAATGGACCACAATGGGAACTCCAAAAGATCTACCATTTGTGTCATCAGTCACAGAAAGAAAGAGTGGGGCTAAAAAATTATTCTAAGAAATAGCTGAAAACATCCCAAATTTGGCAAATGACATTAACCTATGTTTTAGGAAGCAAGAGAAGGATACACCCAAAGAAATTCATGCTGAGGCACCATAATTAAACTGAAAACTGAAAGCAAAGAAAAAGCCTTTAATGCAGCAAGAGAGAAAGGATACATTTGCTATAGGGGAACACAAACCCAATAACAGAAGATTTCTCATCTGAAATCATGAGGGTCTGAAGGAAGGAGCATATTTTTCAAATGCTGAAAGTAAAGACCAGTCACCCACAAATTCTACTAAGAGCTGAATTTTAAGAAAACTAAAAAAACAAACAAAAAAACCAAACAGGAGTTCCCACTGTGGTACAAGAGGATCAGCAGCGTCTCTGTAGCATTAGGACACACATTCGATCCCTGGCCCAGCACAGTGGGCTAAAGGATCTGGTGTTGCCACAGCTCAGGCGTAGATCACAACTACCACTCGGATCCCTGGCCCAGGAATCCATAGGTGGCAGGGCAGCCCGTCGCCACCCCCAAAAATAAAAGAAGAAAGAAAAGAAAGAAAGAAGGAGAGGGAGGGAAAGAGAAAAAAGCAAATAACTCTACATTTTATGTCTTAGTTCTGAGGAATTATAAAACATGACATCAATATATGAGCAACTACAAGTTTTTCCTATTACAAAATTTTCCCCTCGCCCTCACCAATGCAATTCACAAAGGTAGATAACTTTACTGCATATTCCCTACTTCCTTTACTTCTCTAAATTAAAAGGCAATAGTTCTAGAGTTCCTGCTGTGGGGCAGTGGGTTAAGAATCCAAATGAAGTAGCTCAGGTCTCTGCAGAGGTGCAGGTTTGATCCCCATACTTGCCCGGTGGGTGAAAGGATCCAATGCTGCCACAGCTGTAGCACAGGTGGCAGCTGCAGCTCAGATTCAATCCCTGGCCCTAGCCCAGGACGTTCCATATGCCTCGGGTGAGGCCGTTAAAAAAAAAGTAATAGTTCTGCCACTGTTCTAGATCGTTTATCAATTTGACACTTTTTGTTCTAGTTAAAAATTCCAAAATTCTAGTTAAAATGAGAGCTATTTGTTTAAAAAAGATACATGCACCTAGAACAGAACCCTGCAGCCACTACCCCCCACCACCACCACTGCCAAGTACAAAACGGAGCAGCTAATGATTAGGACAATGAAGTCACCAATTTGGTGTCTGATGCATAATCCTGAGTTGTTTTACAGATACCATAACTGCCACCGGAGGGGAAAAGCTAACTGCATGATGACCAGTCTGTTGCCATGACATAAGCTGTTCCAACCTGAGCACTACTAAATCTATGGCTACTACGATTCTAAGAACCGGCCTCAAGAGAATAGGATTAGCATTACTGCTCAAAATAATGTATATCTTTGTGGGATTCAAAAGAATTGTAGCTTGCTTTGCCCTTATATGTTAAGCTGGCAACTAAAATAGTCAGCAAAGAGATGCTACAGACCCATGTTGATATCTCCCACCCTGAGAATAGGGCACCCTATGTCAGCATGAAGAAGTTACAGAAGACACACCTTTGCCCTCAAGTCCATAGAAATAGGATGATGTCCTGACAAGTAGGGATTTGTAAGCAGCTCTTTGCAGGAAATCACCCTCAGCAGGAAACCCCTCTTCTTGTCACTTTAGCAAAGCTGTACTGTAACTTTTATTTATTTTATTTTACTTTTTTTTTGTCTTTTTGCTTTTTCTAGGGCCCCTTCCTCGGCATACTGAGGTTCCCAGGCTAGGGGTCTAATCGGAGCTGTAGCCGCCGGCCTACACCAGAGCCACAGCAACACTGGGATCCGAGCCACATCTGCAACCTACACCATAGCTCACGGCAACGCCGGATCCTCAACCCACTGAGCAAGGGCAGGGATCGAACCCGCAACCTCATGGTTCCTAGTCAGATTCGTTAACCACTGTGCCACGACAGGAACTCCTGAATTGTAACTTTTAAACCAGGCACCCCATGCTCTACACATCTACCACCCAGGCACAACTTTCAAATCTTTTTTTTTTTTTTTCTTTTCATTTTTGGCCACCCAGCAGCATATGGAGTTCCCCCTGGTCTAGAGATCAGATCAGAGCCATAGTTGCAACCTAAGTCTAAGCCACAGCTGCAGCAACACCGAATCCCCAACCCACTGTGCTGTGCTGTGCTGGGGATAGAATCTGAATCCCTGTGCCCACAAGATGCCACTGATTCTGTTGTACCACAGCAGGAACTCCCAACTTTCAAATCTTTTAATCACATAATACCTTGCCTAACTTGTCAGTTCTTTCCATAGAGCAAAGAAATAGAAACGAAGAATAAGTAATTAACAGATGACCAGATCTCTTCTCGGCTTCCCCTTCAGTATCTCCCAAACTGTACAACTAAACTGTGTGAACAAGACAACATCTAAAGGAAGTTGCCAAGGGGTTGACAAGCCTGCACACAAGTCTGCACACAAATGGCCCCCATCTCAATGATTAAGTGAGCTCAATTCCCTGTTTCCCTTTAAAACCTTTCACGGCCAAGCAGAATCTTCAGAGATGGGTCTGTGGGGGATGTTGAGTCCACCATCTCCCCAGATTGCTGGTATTCTAATTAAAGGCAACTTTTCTATCATCATCTAGAGTACTGATCAATCTGAGTACTGATTTTGTAAGTAGTGAGCAGCAGGACCCGATTCATTTGATAACATGCCTCAACCATATGAAATAAAACCTATTTTAAACAATATCTGCTAAAGAGGAAGGCTGAATGCACTTCTATAATACCGTCATAGCTTAACCATCTTAAAAGCCAAAGCATAAGAGCAAATGGATTTCTCTGAATCCAATCTGATTTATAAAGAGTGTGTGTGATTTTATTTTATTTTATTTTGTCTTTTGTCCTTTTAGGGCCGCACCCACAGCATAGAGAGGTTCCCAGGCTAGGGGTCTAATCAGAGCTACAGCTGCCAGCCTATTCCACAGTCACAGTAATGTGGGATCCAAGCCACATCTGCGACCTACACCACAGCTTAGGGCAACGCTGGATCCTTAACCCACTGAGCAAGGCCAGGGATTGAACCTGAAACCTCATGGTTCCTAGTCAGATTCGTTTCCACTGCACCACAGCAGGAACTCCAAGTATGTGTGCGTTTAAAACAAGAATGACTGTGCAAGTATGACTAGTGACCTGTTAAGCACCCAAAAAGGAAACAGCTGGTCAGCTTGCAAAACTGTGAATTCAAGAGATGTTTTATATTATTTACCAACGGATTCATTCAACCAATTTTTTTGCTTGGCTGCACCAGCGGCATGTGGAAATTCCCCAGCCAGGCATCAAACATGCACCACTGCAATAACCAGAACCATGGCAGTGACAATGCCAGATCCTTAATCTACTGCACCACAGGGGAACTCCCTATTCCATCAATTTTTATCAAGTTTCTAAAATATACCATGTACTATGCAAGGCAGTGATGAAAAGATAAATAAGGCATTATGATAATATTAGAAGTATTATAGAGTAGCATATACTAGGTCTTCATCCTTGGTTCCCGACATAGAGTCCCTAAAACCCTTGGAATTTCTTGATGGGGTGAGAACATCATCTTTTGTTACCCATAATAAGGCCCTTTCAACCATATCTGGGAAGATGGGGGCTGGCTGCCAGAGGAACCAATGCCTGACCTCTGGAAAGGGGAAAAAAGCTAGACTGAGCTCATCACCAGTGGCTAAGGATTTAATCAAGCTACAGACTGAGCTCATCACCAGTGGCTAAGGATTTAATGAAGCCCCCATAAAAACTCTAAATAAACGGGTTGAGAGGGCTTTCAGGGTGGTGCTGAAAGGATGAGGTGCTGGGAGGATGGTGAGCCCAGAGAAGGCATGGAAGCTCCATACCCGTCCCACACCCCTTGCCCTATGCATCTTTTTCCTTTGGCTGTTCCTGAGTTGGAGCCTTTATAATAAATGGGTAATGGTAAACAAAGAGCTTTGGAGAACTATTCTACCAAATTACTGGCCTGAGGAAGGAGCTGTGGAGGCCTCAATTTATAGTCGGTTGGTCAGAAGTGCTGGTTACATCCTGGGTCTAGTGCCTGGTGTCTGAAGTTGGGGGGAGTCTTGCGAGACTGAGCCCTTAATCTGGGGGGTCTGTAGCAAGTCCGGGTAGTAATAATAAAGTTGAATGGTCCAGAGAGTTGAAGAACTGCTTAACGTAAGGGGAAACACTATATATTTGGTGTCAACAGAAATGTGAGTAGCGTAAGAAACAGCAGTTTACCTTTAGACATAATCCCGAAATCTCAAGGAAGTCCTAGTCATGAGAAAAATGAGCTCATGAGAAATAACTTAGATAAAATGTGGTAAGTACTGTGGTAGGTACATGTACAAAATTTCAGGAAAGTAAGCAACTAACCATGCCAATGAAAGTGACATTTATGCTGATTTTTAAAGGATGAGCTAAATGCCATTTACAGTTCCTCAGGGCTCTCATTCCCTCTTGAAGCTCTCAGCCCAGTTCTCAGCCCCAGCTGTATATTACCGCCATATGAGAAGCACTTTTTAAATGAAAATGTCTGGCCCCACACCAGACCAACAGAATTAGAATCTCTGCTAGGTCCTGATCCCCTCATCCTAAACTTTAATAAAAGTTCCCCAAGTGGTTTTAAAGTAGTACCTGGGTTAAAAATTACTGACTCTGTTCAAGAAAAACATAACCCAGGCCTCAACCAATCTTTTGGCAATGAGGGGAGAAAGAAAACGATTTCAATAGGAACAAAAGGATCCATGATAGACGTAACGCTAGGAGAGAAGAAGAGGATTCTAAGGTTTCTAGGGTGAAGACCTTAAAATAGGAAGAGTGTTTATGGATGTGTTTGAGGCAGCTATGAGCAAGCAGAGGGAAGAGAAAAGAAAAAATAACCAAGTTTGAAGTACTGAGCACCCAAATAGAGCTATCCTACAGACAGACAAAAACTAGAAACACCTGAAGTTCAAGAAAAATGGGGACTGAATATACATCTTTGAAAACCATAAATACACAGGTGCTACCTGAAGTCATGAAGAGAAGTGTAAACACACAAGGAAATCAGAAGACAGAGAAAAGAACAGAAATCGAAACCCTAAGGAAGACCACATTAATCTGAGGGGAAGCACATCAAGGGAACGTTTTTTATTTGTTTTGGATGCTGCAAACTGAGCATGTGTGCTGGCTGCGACAAACATGAGAATATAGAATATGAAAGATGTTAGCCTTAGAAAGAAGGACCCTCCTTCTCTGATGAAAGCAGCTCAGAAATCAAATAGGTATAATACACAGGAAAATGACAGACTCTTAAGAAATCAGGACTGATGCCCAGCAATTTCTTCTGTGAAGTAGGAGGCAAAATAAGCCATGCAGAGAAGTCAGGAGTAGGACAAAGAGAGGAAGGAGAATGGTCAAAATCCACAGACAGCCATTTAGGTTTGGGTACATAAAAGGAACCCAGGGGATAAGTCAAAGCATCTCCAGGCAGTGCGAGTAAAGTCGGGATCGGAACTTTAGAGCAGCACCAGAAGCTCAGTTACATGACTTCCTCCAGCCTGCCATGGAGATCCCAGGAGCAGAAAAAGCCAAACTGTTTGATTCATCCAGGCTTGGAAACCATCAGAGCAAATGTGGCAAGAGTGGCTTGAAACCGGTAATAGTGCTTTTATAAATTTAAAAAGTCAAACTTATTTTACTCTTTTTAAAAACTGGCTATAGCTATTTCCTCTGATAGCCAAAAAGGAGGAGGAGGGTGTGTGGCCAATTCCTCCTTCCCTCTTAGAGAACCTGTCAGAACATCCATGCCTAAACATTCTAGATCCCTTCAACAGTTGATTCCAAGAAATCTAAGCCTGATTCCCCCAGGCTCTTAAAGGATGAAAATTCACTGCAGCCCTTAACTTTCCAGCTGGAAATAAAGACCTGAAACACTGCTTACAACCAATACTGCTTCAATTAGGAGGGAGGGGCTCTTTCTTCCCTAAAAATAAAAGTTCAGGAAACACTGTAGATGGGGAGCGGGGGTTAAGAGAGCAGTTACATTGCAAACCCCGTTAAGAATCTTTTACAAAGCCAGTTAATATTATACATGACACAAATATAGAATTCAGTTCTTCAGGATGAATGCAGTGCGTAAATAACTGATAATTTAATCTCTTCATCACACTTGGAGTTCACAAATTCGTCCTGCCATCTCCTACACCACTCTTAAGGTAGGTAGATGCATCAATCCCATTTGAATACTGAACCACCATATGGAGAGTACCAAGGTCTGGAAAGAGGACGAGGGTAACCCGCGTGAGCACCTACCACGTACCAGCCCTACTGTGTGCCAGACTCTGGGCAAGACACTTTACATCCTAGGGGTGCAGTTCATTTTAAAGACGAATTAAGATGTTAACAGCCACAGATCGGCATTAAGGAGAGTAGGAGCATCTGAAGGTTTAAGTGTAAAGGAAAAAGAAATGTTAGCGACGGTGGTTAACGAGAAAGTGAAGGGAGAAGAGGCGAGTTGGGAAAGGAAGGCATCTGGGAGCAAAAGGGCAAAACCCAGGGGCACATGGCGTGCTGGTGGGGGTGGGAGGGCGCGAGTGAAATGTAGAGAGGACGCGGTGTAGAGGGACAAGGATAGGGTGAGTCCGAGCAAGGGAAGCCCGGGCAGAGGTGAGGGCAGAGGTCGATCCGGAGGGGCCTGGGCATCTCATCCTCGGAAGGCGCCCCGACGGACTGCGGGGGCTGGGAACCCCTGCCGGCCCTGGGAAAGGGAGGAGAAGCAGGGAGGGGGCGGGAGAGGGCGCGAGGCCGACCGCGGCGGGGGCAAGCCAGGCGACGGGGAAGCCCAAGACCCGGAAAGGCCGGCGTGGGGGGCAGGCGTGCGGGAGCAGGCGGCCGGCCCGGCTGGGACGCGGGACTCCGCGTTAGGAGGTTGGGGGGCGGGGGGGCTGGACAACTGCCCGGGAGCGGAGGGGAGATGTGCGGGCCGGAACGACTAGGGCCGAGGGACGCCAGGACAGAAGTGACCGGGACAAGGAGCCAGGTGGGTGACGGCGGCGGGAGGACAGCGGGGCCGGGACGGCGTTCCGAGCGGAGCCGCAGCGAGCGCGGCGTCCCCCTTACCTGGGATGAGTGAGGAGCCGCCACGCCGCCTCCCCAGCATCCTGGGCTCAGCCGCTTCTCCCACCGCCCTAGGTGGGGGCCATTCCGCCCACCTCGGGAGCCTGCCCTCACCGCCAGGAGCCAGCGGCTGCCAGCCCGGCCCGGCCCCGCGGAGCAGCGCCGACGCGACCCGCGCCCGCGGCCGCCTCAGCAGCGACTCCCGCTGTCGCCGCTTCAGTGCCTGCCTCCAGCCCCCCAGGCGGGCGCGGGATCACACGCGTGCGGCGATTGGCTGACGGGCGCCCGGCCCCGGCGATGTGTCGGCCTCTCTGATTCGTGAGTTCCTCTGGCTGCCCTTCGAGGGGGGCGGGGCTCGGCCTCGCGCCAGGTCCAGCAGGCGCTGAAGGGCAGGGTGGGTCTGACGTGGGGGCGGCTGGAGCGGCCGTGCGTCCCCGCGTGTGCGCGCCCCCCGCGGGGTTCCGGGGCCGCCACCTGCCTGAGCAGGTTGTTACCGAGCAACGGTGCGCGCGACCTAGACGGAGGGGAGCAGCGGACAGGTGGCGGTCCACGCATCCCCACCCCCCCAACGTGGGTGGCCCTCATTCTTGAAACCCTGAGACCAGACAAGAGAACGGGTTTTTCCAAGAACCACCCCCATTGTTTGTCCCTGATTCGAATCAAATTCGCACATTACATTCCACACCAAAGTGTAAATGAGTGATTGTAGGTTCTGTCTCCATCACAGGAGCGAGAAACTGATACTTGAAACAAGTGAAAACTAGTAAAGGAGAAAAGGGCAAAGAGCAGGGAATTGGGAAAGGGCTGAAATTTCACAACTAAAAAATAACTGTTAGGGAGTTCCCTGTTGTGGCGCAGTGGTTAACGAATCCCGACTAGGAACCATGAGGTTGCTGGTTCTATCCCTAGTCTCGCTCAGTGAGTTAAGGATCCCGAGCTTCGGTGAACTGTGGTGTAGGTCGCAGATGCGGCTCAGATCCCACATTGCTGTGGCTCTGGCATAGGCTGGTGTCTGCAGCTCCAATTAGACCCCTAGCCTGGGACCGTCCATATGCCGCAGATGCAGCCCTAAAAAGACAAAAAAGACCAAAAAAATAAAATTACAATTAAAAATAACTGTTGGAGTTCCCATCTTGGCTCAGTGGAAAGGAATCTGACTAGGAAGCATGAGGTTGCCGGTTAGATCCCTGGCCTGGCTCAGTGGGTTAAGGATCCAGCTTTGCAGTAAGCTGTGGTGTAGGTGGCAGACCTGGCTGGGATCTAGCTGTTGCTGTGACTGTGGCTGGCAGCTGTAGCTTTAATTAGATCCCTAGCCTGGGAACCTCCTTATGCCCCATGCAGCTCTAAAAAAAGCGAAAAACAAAAAAACCCACTGTTCATGTTCACAATTCATTCCTACAGGTATATCCACACTGGGATCTCTCAGCAATTAATTCAGCTCTATGAACGTAGATTTGAAAAAGCTCAGGAATATAACAGCTATGTTCAAAATTCCTGTCTACCATCTTAAAATGAGTTTTGTATTCTATAGGATAAGTTCTGTAGAATATGTATCTCGGAGAGTTGCTATAAAGAGCAAGTGAGGTTGAAGCTCCCGTCATGGCTCAGTGGTTAACAAATCCGACTAGGAACCATGAGGTTGTGGGTTCGATCCCTGACCTTGTTCAGTGGGTTAAGGATCCAGCATTGCCCAGAGCTGTGGTGCACAGTAATTCATAGTAGCCAATAAAGTAAAAACAATCCAGGTGTCCAACAATTGCTTAAAGGATAAGTACATATGGCATATCCATTCAGTGGAATACTCTTCAGCCATAAAAAGGAATGAAGTTCTGATATATGCTATAATGGGAATGTGTCTTGAAAATATCATGCTAAGTGAAAGAAGTCAGTCACAAAAGACTACATATGATATGAGTACATTTGTTTGAAATGCCCACAGTAGGCAAATTCATAGAAAAAGCAAGTACATTAGTGGATGCCTTGCGCTGAGAGGGTTGGGGAAAAATGCGAAGTGATTGCTAATGGCTATGGGATTTTTTTTTTTTTTGAGGGGGAGCGATTGATGAAAATATTCTAAAATTGACTGGTGATAGTTGCACATTCTGTGAATATCCAGAAGGAAAAAAAAAAAATCATTGACGTCTGTGCTTAAAGTAGGTGAATTGCAGAAGTTCCCCTCGTGGCTCAGTGGGTTAGAACCCAACTAGTATCCATGAGGATGAGGATGCGGGTTTGATCCCTGGCCTTAGTGGGTTAAAGATCCGACCCACAAGCTGCAGTGTAGGTCACAGATGCAGCTCAGATCTGGTATTGCTGTGGCTGTGACGCAAGCCAGCAGCTGTAGCTGCGATTTGACCCCTAGCCTGGGAGCTTCCACATGCTGCAGGTACAGCATTGAAAAAAAAAAAAAAAAAGCAGGTGAATTGTATGGCATGTAAATTTTATCTTAATAAAGCTGCTATTTTAAAAAAAGAGCAAATAAGTTAACAAAACTCTGAAAGCCCTGGGCTATGGTGCTGCTCTAAGGACATAGACTCAGTATATCCGTTTTCTCTTTATTGGTTTGGCAAAACCTTAAAAGCAATTTGATCTGAGGAAATTTAAAGAAATATCCACCATGAGATTTCCTTTGGAACATTTAAATCAAATGAAGAAGATGATCTGATTTGACCCAAGCTGCTCGGGAGCAACAGAAATGGACCACTAGGATTATAAACCTCATCAAAAGAAAATGAGCAACATCAGGCAGTGGTGCTGGGTAAACCTGACAGCCCCATGCAAATCAACGAAACTGTAACACACCCCCACACCATGCACAAAAATAAATTCAAAGTGGCTTAAAGACTTAAACATAAGACAAGACGCCATCAAACTTCTAGAAGAGACCATGGGCAAAACATCTCTGACATCAACCTTAAAAATGTTTTCTCAGGTCAGTCTCCCAGAGCAACAGAAATAAAAGCAAAAAGAGACCAATGGGACCTAATCAAACTGACAAGCTTTTGCACAGCAAAGGAAACCAAAAAGACAACTTACAGAATGGGAGAAAATTGTTTCAAATGATGCAACTGACAAGAGTTTAATCTCTAAAATATGCAAACAACTTATACAACTCAACAGCAAAAAAGCCAACAACCTGATGGAAAAATGGGCAAAAGTCCTGAATAGACATATTTCTCCAAGGAAGACATACAGATGGCCAACCAGCACATGAAAAAATGCTCAACATCACTGATTATTAGAGAAATGCAAATCAAAACTACCACGAGATACCACCTCACATCTCACACTTATCATTATAAGTCCACAATAACAAATGCTAGAGGGGGTGTGGAGAAAAGGGAACCCTCCTGCACTGTTGGTGGGAATGTAAGCTGGTACAACCACTATGGAGATCAGTATGGAGGTAACTTAGAAAACTAAATATAGAACTACCATATGACCCAACAATCCCACTCTTGGGCATATATCCAGACAAAACTTCCCTTGAAAAAGACACATGCATCCGTATGTTCATTGCAGCACTATTCGCAATAGCCAAGACATGGAAACAACCTAAATGTCCATCAACAGATGAATGGATTAAGAAGATGTGGTATATATACACAATGGAATACTACTCAGGCATAAAAAAGAACAAAACAATGCCACTCACAGCAACATGGATGGAACTAGAGACTCTCATACTAAGTGAAGTAAGTCAGAAAGAGAAAGATAAATACTATATGATATCACTTATATCTGGAATCTAATAAACGGCACAAGTGAACCTTTCCACAGAAAAGAAAATCATGGACATGGAGAACAGACTTGTGGTTGCCGAGGGGGAGGGTGAGAGAGAGGGAGCTTGGGGTAAATAGATGCAAACTATTGCCTTTGGAATGGATAAGCAATGAGATCCTGCTGTATAGCACTGGGACCTATCTCTAGTCACTTATGATGGAGCCTGATAATGTGAGAAAAAGAATGTATATATGTATGTGTGACTGGGTCACCTTGCTGTACAGTAGAAAATCCACAGAACACTGTAAACCAAGTATAATGGAAAAAATAAAAATCATTTAAAAAAGAAAAAAAATGAGCAACATCAGGAGGGAGAAAGCAAGAGGAAAGGGAAAGGAGACAGCATTCCACTGGCTGATTCTAGCACCAGAGGGCTGCACGCAGTCATTTAACTGGTTGGTTTTTGGTTTTGTTTTTGTTTTTTTGGCTGCACCTGCGGCATGTGGAAGTTCTCAGGCCAAGGACTGCATCCAAGCCACAGCAGCCACCTACACAGCTTCGGCAAAGCTGGATCCTTAACCCACTGCACCTCAGCAGGAACCCCTTAACCAGTCTTTTAGTATTAAGTAAGAAGTGTATCCCATTCCATTTCCTGCATTCTAGACCCCTTCAGAGAAAAATAGCTCACCGTGCCCTGAGGAATCTTGAAGCCACAGCCAGCACCATGGGGAGCATTAATCCCTTAAACACAGCCTCTGCCAGCCTCTCTCCAAAAGCCAGATATGCAGCTCTCTGAGATGACCTTCACAATGCTCAGAAAATACTTTGCTTACCTACAAGACCTGGGGGAAAAAATAATAATAATAATAACCCATGGCAGGATGTCTCCCTGAGCAAGACAGCTTCATGTGGGCCAGGGACCACACTGTCTGTAAAACACAGACCCAGGAGTTCCCATTGTGGCTCAGTGGGTTAGAACCCGACTAGTATCTATGAGGATTCGGGTTTGATTCCTGGTTCAGTGGGTTAAAGGATCCGGCCTTGCCACAGACTGCATGGTAGGTTGCAGTTGAGGCTCGGATCTGGCCTTTCTGTGGCTGTGGCGTAGGCCTGCCGCCAGAGCTCTGATTCAGCCACTAGTCTGGGAACTTCCATATGCTGCAGGTGCAGACCAAAAAAATAAATTGATTAATTAAATTAAAAAACACAAAAAGCAGCCCCAACTAGTAGCCGATTGATCTGAAGCAAAGCTCAGGGTCGTATGAGAACAAGTTTTTCTGCTTTCTAAATCTACCCCCAACCCATATAGCACATGTTAAGAAAAAAAAAAAAAAAAAAGACTGAAATACTCGTAAGTGAAAAGAACAGAATTAAAAACAGTGTATTTAAATTGTATTTTTTCAGGTACACACAGGCACTGCATGCATGCTTGTGGTTTTCAGAGACAAGCTCCCAAAAGATGCCCAGTGGTTAACTGGCACAGTGGCTGTTTCTGGGAGGGAATCTGAGGGATTTGGGCACAGAAGTGGGAAAGATATTTGTTTTTCACTATAGTACTTTTAGGCACTTTATGCAGTGTTGTGCCCTGTGCTTGGATTACCTATTTAAAATGAATAAATACATTTTTTTTTCCTTTTTTAGGGCTGCACCCATGGCATATGGAAGTTCCCAGGCTAAGGGTCAAATCAGAGCTGCAGCTGCCAGCCTCCACTACAGCCACAGCAATGCAGGATCCAAGCCAGATCTGCAACCTACACCACAGCTCACGGCAACACCGGATCCTTAACCCACTGAGCGAGGCCAGGGATCGAACCCACATCCTCATGGATACTAGTCAGGTTCATTGCCGCTGAGCCACAACGGGAACTCCAATTCCATGAGTTTTGCATAGAATACAAATACTTGGAACACTCTGGATCTATTCCACCGCCCCCCCCCCCCAGCTTTACAAACTCTTCCGAGTGATCAGCTCAGACACAGACAGTCTCACCTGAGAGAGTAGACAGATTCATCCCCTGACCAATAGGCAGCTCAAAGGGCTCAGAGACTGTTTCTTCCAAACAGCCCGACAGACCCAAGAAAAGAGAGGCAGAGGACAAGTGCTCACTGATGCCCCAGCGAATACCCAAAAGCTGCCGGCTTCTTCTAGTTCACCCTTTGCCCAGCTTCTGCCTCAAGGAGTCCTCTCCCAGCGGCAAGGCTTGGCTGAGAGTAAGCCAGGACATCTGACCACAGTCCTCTCACCTCCTGGAAGAAGAGTTTCTGTGCCACCCCCCTAAGAACACCCAGGCTTGGAGGAGAACTAAAGAAGCAGCCCGGTCCTCCAGTACTTTTATTTGGGGGAGGGAAGGGCGTTGCTGGCTTTGCTTTGGTTTCTGGAAGGACATCCTCCTTCATGGCACGTCCATCCCAGGATCTGGCATGGAGAGAGGATGCTGGTGGAGGTGGGAGGGTGGCAGGGGCGGGGAGCCCCTCAGAAATGGAAAATTGGGGGTGAGGATCAAGCCAGGTCCTACGTTTTTATTCTCTGTCTCGGCCCAAGGGAGCTAGAAATGAGGGTCAGGAGAAAGAAGCTGGGACCCCGGAAATGGAGAGGACAGGCTGCCTTTGCAACACCAGGGAAGGAGCAGAGATCCTTCAGAGAACACAGATGTGACCTGGGAGGAAGGGGACAAGTGGGGACGAGGAGTTCCCAAGGGGAAGGGCAGAAACGGTGATGACAGAAGATGGTTCGTCCCCCCGACCCTCCATCCTGTCCCCACCGTGGGGCTTGGTGCTGGTTGAATGAATGGATGGGTGAGTGAATGGATAGACGATTAGCAGAAGCTGTGGCTGTCAGTGAAGACGGAGGCAGCAGGGCAAAGCAGAGAGAGACACGGGGAAGAGACTAGGAGGGCACTCGGGGGCCAGCCTGGAAGGGCAGGGATACTCCAGGTGAGGGCCAAAGACCCTTGATGGGGAAGTGAGGGTTAAACTTTCACTCCACTTAAAGTGACCCCCAAATCCCTGGCCGATTTGAGATAAGATGAAACACTTACCTGCCACCAGCATCGAAGAGCCCATGAACTGCAGGAGACACCTCACGATTTTCTTGAAGCTTGTGGGCTAGAGGGATTTAAGACGTAAAGAAAAGGGGGAAAAATGAGCATGCCTCTTCACTTTCCCCACCCCTAGATCCAGGAAGACTGGCCAGGTCAGTCCCCTCCGCCACATCAGCATTTTAAAATGAGAATCCAGCCCAGCCTATGAGCAGGCATTTTCCAAATGGCTACAGAATTCCTGCACCTTCCAAAAATACCTCTTCATGCAACTCCTGCCAGGGAGGGAGGGCCCCATGCCCAGGCTGGAACCAACCAATTGGGCTTCCTGAGCCCAGGAGTTGCCACCCTCAAGCTCTGCGGACCCCAGAGACAGGAAATACCCAGTGCTTCACAGGTAAACCTAGCCAGACAGCTACTGATGCCGAGCTGAAGACCGGAGCAAAGCAACCTCTGGTTCCACTTATGACAAAAGAGATTAGATGACTTTCAGGAGTAGTTTCCAAACCTCACTTGGCATAGAAACCACCTGTGCAGCTTTTAAAATAGATACCAGGCATCTGGTCAGTTTTATGAAGCAAAAGCTCTTGGGGGAAGTTCCCGTTGTGGCTCAGTGGTAATGAACCAGACTAGTAACCATGATGATGCAGGTTCGATCCCCAGCCTTGCTCAGTGGGTTAAGGATCTGGCGTTGCCCAGAGCTGTGATGTAGATTGCATAAAAAAGAAAAGCTCTGGGGGAAGGATCCCCCCGACTCCCAAGGGAAAGAGATGGGGATTGTGACTGGGAGGTAGCACCAGGGGAACTTCAGAGAGGCTAGTTGATAATATTCTGTTTCCTGACCTGGGAACTGACAGGTTTGTTCATTTTGTGAAAATTCAGCAAATTATAGCCACATGTACACTCTTCTGTATGATTGTTACATTTTTTTTCTTTTTTTCTTTTTTAGGGCCACAGCTGCCGCATATGGAAGTTCCCAGGTTAGGGGTCAATTGGGAGCTGTAGCTGCTGGTCTATGCCACAGCCACAGCAACACGGGATCCGAGCCATGTCTGTGACCTGCACCTCAGCTCGCAGCAATGCCAGATCCTTAACCCACTGACCAAGGCCAGGGATCAAACCTGCACCCCCATGGATACTGGTCGGTTTCTTAACCTGCTGAGCCACAACAGGAACTCCCCACTTTATTTTTTTAAAAAGCTCCCCTGCTAGATTTCAGAACCACAAGTTGGAGGTTCAGGATGAGGGGTTTAGGTTATACACAAGAGAGAGGCTGGGTGCTTTTGAGTATTGGCTGGAGTAGCTACAGGGTCTGCCTTTCTTTTTAGGCAAGTCTCTGACCCTCAGGGGAGAAAACTCCAGAGAGCAGAGAGGCCGGGATGGGAAGTGCTCCGGGGAGGAGCCAAACTTCTCTGCTCATGGATGCTGACCAGTGCAGACCTGTCCTGCTCATCGCCTCTTGAACAGGGCACTCAAGCCTCCTGTGATCTATTTCAAGAGGAGCATTTTCTCCTGCAGCTTTGCCTTATCCTCTGTGGTTAAAGAGGCTGCAGAGGCTACCAGCTTCTTGCAGTCCTCCCAGGTCCCTTTCCTAGGGTGAGCTGCTTCTTCGAAATAGCATTCGTTTACCAACAGGATGGGAAACATTTTTTCATTCATATCATCTATGTGTTACATTTAGTTGTGGTATCACTTTAGTCTCTTATGCTGTGGTCCATGCTCGGGTTGGAAAAGAATTTTCCGACTCAGAGCAGGGTGAAGAAAAGACAGCTTTATTGAGGCAAGAAATGCTGCAAACACAGCAGGCTGACTTCCTGCTGATCAGAGAGGGCCCCGACCCTAGCTCATGGTCATTCTTTTCTGTTTTTATAGCCCAGGGACAGAGGCGAGAGAGGAGAGGTCTTACAATACACTTGCTGAGCTGATGACTGGTTGAGGAAAGAGGGGTCTTCTGATACACCTGCTGGTTGGTTGGGGGTGTATAATGCCCCTAATAGGGGCACGGTGAGGAATAAGTCAGATGCCTCTCCTGGTAGGGGGTAGGAGGAGTAGACCAGGTTGCTCAAAGCAGAGAAGAGGGCTCAGGAACTTTGTAACAATTACAATGAGATAGGTGGGATGATAAGTGTCTGGTAATTCTTACCCCAGCCAGAGGCTTTTTGAGTTTTATCTCTTTGGAGAGGCCTTGAAGTCCCACATCTTTATATTATGGAAAAGTTTCTCATTCTCTCATTCCTGAGGCATCCTGGTTATTTGTAAAACAGCCAGCAACTTGACTTTGTCTGCTGTCTCAGGTTATGCATTTGGGGGGCAGGAAGGCCCCAAGGGGGAGGTTGTGCCTTTCTCACAACATGGCAGCAGGAGGCGTACATGAGGTCAATTTGTCCCATCAGTGCCGAGGTTAACTGTGATCATCTGGTTAAGGTGGTATCTGCTGGGTTTCTCTACCGAGAAGTTATCGTTTTTCCTTTTGGAATTATAAGTAATCTGTCAAAATGACTTCGTATTTCAAAGACTGTGGAAATATCCCGTTCCTCTCTGATGATGATTCCTGCCTGGCCCTGATGTGCCTGCCAGTCATTCAAGGAAAGTGGAGCTGGCTGGTGTCCTGGAGCTGAGGTCACAGAACTAGGATGTGCAGGGAAGGAAAAGCAACAGGGACAGGAAACTGTGCAGAGAGGAAGGTAGGTAGTCCCAGCGCTACGCTGGGAGCTGAGCTGCGGCTCACCGAGGTGTGGGTGGCAGGCAGACCATACCCACCCCCTCGGGGCTGCCTCAAAGGTACGAGCCCTTCTCCAGAACCCTGACCTGCAGAGGGGAACCCGTTTTCAGAAAGCAGGAAATTCATCCTTTCCTCCTTGTTCCCTGGTGGCCCCTGGTGCTCAGAAGGGGGAAATGCCCCAGAAGCATTATTTCCAGAATATTTCCAGGGGCCCAGAGAATCTGGGCTTCCAGGCCTGACCCTCCCAGCCAGCCTCACCCCCCACCCCCACCTGTCCCTACCAGCTTGCTCCACTCCTTACAAATATTTGCTCTGCAGTTGGACACAACCCTGGGCTGGCAGTGGCAGTGGAAAGTGGGGGAGGGGGGCACACCCACAGGACACACTCAGCCTGGGACAGGTCGGCCACAATTCTCGTATGACGGACAGAAGGCTGCTTGTTTTCTGTGGCTAACATAACAAATGCTCACAAATAATTGTATGGCTTAACGCAATAAGTGTTTATTCTTTTCCGGTTCCTAAGGTCAGAAGTGTGAGGCTGAGGTGTCAGCAGGACCCGGCTCTGGCGGCAGGTTCTGGGGGAGATTCTTCCTTGGCTTCTTCAAGCTTTAGTGGCTGCTGGCAATCCTTGGCTTCCCGGGCTGCATCCTCCAATTTCTGCCACTGTGGTCATGTCGACTGAAAAATATGCTCAACCTAAAAGTTGAGAGTTACGTTTTCTTTGGTGGGCATTCTGAGGACTTCAAACCTGAGACAAGGCTCTCAGATCACGTGAGGGACCGCTCTGAAGAGGCAATGGGGGGGTCCAGGATACTTAGGAGGTTTTGCAACAAAGACCAGGTAGTTGGAACATTAAACAATTACTGCATTTTTTATTTTGTTTTCTTTTTAGAGCCGAACCTGAGATCGGGGGTAGAATCAGAGCTGCAGCTGTCAGCCTACCCCGTGGCCACAGCAATGCCAGAACCGAGCCACATCTGCAACCTACACCGCAACTCACGGCAATGCTGGATCTCTAACCCACTGAGCAAGGCCAGGGATTGAACCCACATCCTCATGGGTACTAGCCAGGTTCTTAGTCCACTTAGCCACAATGGAAATGCTTGTCTTTTTTTTTTTTTTTTTTTTTTAATGCTATTGAAGTGTAGTTGAATCAAAAGGTTATTGTTAGTGAGAGAAAACCAGACATCTCAAGTTAATACTTTTAGTTAGTGCTTTTCTATGTATGGGAAGATGCAAGCGTCTGGGCTCCTTGAAATCATTCCTTTGAAATGCACCTGGCTGTGTGGGGCCAGTAGCCTGGGCTTTCACATCCTGAGTCTCCTCAGGGTGCACTGTTGGGGTGGAGGCAGTGAGGTGTGGAACGGGTAGCTGAATGATTGACTGCTAGATGGCTGGCATCCTGCCTCCATCCTGAGTTCCCTCAGGGCCCACTGTCAGGGGGCTGTAATGTGATGGTTTGATGGCTGCAACATCCTCTGTTTACTGATCTGCAGGCAACTTTTTTTTTCTTTTTAGGGCCGCACCCAAGGCATACGGAATTTCCCAAGCTAGGGGTCATAGTGGAGCCACAGCAATGCTGGATCCAAGCTGCACCTGCAACCTACATCACAGCTCACGGCAAAGCCAGATCCTTAACTCACTGAGCGAGGCCAGGGATGGAACTCGCATCCTCATGGATCCTAGTCGGATTCATTGCAGCTGAGCCATGAAGGGAACTCCCTGCAAGCAAGAGTTTTTGTTCAGTTACATCTCCCTCCTCTTCCTCTCTCTTATAAGGAAACTTGTCCTTGGATTTGGAGCAGGACCCTAGAGACACCCAGAAAGTCCAGGAGGATCTCATAGTGAGATCCTTAACTCCTTTACATCTGCAAAGAGCCTTTTTCCACCTCAGGGCACAGTCACAGGCTCTGGGAGTTAGTGCATAGCTTTTGGGGGCCACCCTTCAACCCATTACAGAAAGAATGTACTCTGCTCCATCCTGCACAAATGTTAGTTTTCCACATGTGTCCCTAACAAATTCTGTTTTATGGTTAGGAGTCATTAAAGTAATGACTGTTTGGGTCTACCTAAATACACACACGCACACACACACACACACACACATACACACACACACACAAAATGACATATCTACACACAGATATTTACACTTGTACCCAGGTACTTATATGAAACGTGCCTGTATACTGTATGTATTCACTCACCACGTATTTATTGAATGCCCACCATGTGCCAGCCCCTGTGGAAACACTGGAAACACATCAGTAAACAAGGCAGCAAGCCCAGACCTTGTTTACATTCTGGTGAAATATTTACACACATGCAATGAGCATAGTATGGATGCGGAATATGCAAGAGCTTTTCCATGCCCAGGGGCTGAATTCAGCAATTCTAGGCCACAGGCACCAAGGGAATGGGAAGCCCCTTAATGCAAATAAACAAAGTCCCCAGCAAAAGAGCTTTAAAAACAACAAATCCTTGATTAAGTGAAACACTGGTGAGCAGGGGTGAACCCCATTTCTGAAAAAGCAAATCTCTGCATTGTTGCAGAGGGGCTTGGAGTTCTGGGGTGTGAACTAGAGGAGTCTGAACAAAGGGACCGGCTGGATCTTGACCAGCCAGATCACATGAGAGGCAGGAGATAGATGGGCCCTGGGGTGAGCAACTGGAATCTGTCCCCTGTGGTGAGATACTTCAAGATAAAGATTAGGGCAGGCGCGAGGAGGAGCTATGTCCTGCTTGGATAAAAGATAGAGAGCACATGTTTCTCATTCTTGAGGTCAAGGGGACCTCCGGAATGACATACGTGCAGAGAGATTCCTCAGGAGCCAGGGAAGGGAGGGACCCGGACCATAGTACATCCTGTCAACTTCCCAGAAACCCTTGCACTGGAATCCATCTTGGCTAAAAGATGTGTGTGTACTCAGGGGAGGGCCCTGAGTCAGGCCAAATGTGGACTCAAGGCCAGACAAAGCAAGATGATTGGCCAGAGGAAGCCCCACACAAGTGATTTAAACCACCCTCAAAGCATGTGGCTCTCTCTTTCCCTCTGTCTGTCTCTGTCTTTCTCTATCTCTCTCTCCCTCCCCTCCACCCTGCCTGCGCTTTCTCCACCTCCGTCTTCTCTCTCTGAATAAAACACTTTATTGGCCTCACTACTCTCGGTCTCTTTGTTGCAGTTTTTTCTCCAAAGGAACAAGGATTGGGAACCTACATCCAGTGGGTAGGTTCAGCACTCTCACCCCGCAGTCACCCGAGGACACATGCACATGCTGGATTTGAGGTCAGCCTGAAGGACAAGGAGTGCCGGGCCACTTGGGGGGCGAGCCTGATCACAAGAGGCACAGTGGAGGCTAGGGGTCCGCCGATGGCAGTGATGTGCAGGATAAGGTGAGATGAATGAATGACTATAGCCTGGTGTGAGCTCCCAAAACCAGCACTGGCACCAGTGCAGTGGGCGTGTGATGTGGCGAGTCGGATAGGCTGAGCTGCAGACTCCGAAATTCCCTTCCACTATGATTCCTGTCGGGGGGGTGGACCACAGGTGAGACTCTCATGACAGTCCGAGGATGGAAGGAAGGCAGCAGCCATTGCGTAGCACACACTCTGTTTCTGCCCGTTATTCACGCAGCTGTTCTCTCGTGCCCCTGGGTCCTCCTTCCCGAGGGCCTGTGAACAAGCTTCCAACTTTGTCTGTGGGGCTCCAGCCAGCGTGTGACCTTCCCTTCCTTTACGGAGCGAAAACTGTGGAGAGTACCCTGCTAGTTTTTCTTTCTTTCTAACATTGAAAAATCAAAAAATCACATCTTGAGTGACTAAGAACTAGATCATCTAGATATCCCAGGGTTTCCTGAACAGGCCATTAGCGTGGCTATTCTTAGTTCTTTTTCATATAAATTTAGAATTAGCTTGTCGAGCTTTATTTAAAAACATGTTGTCAAGCAGGCTTATAGAAATAGAAGAGAAATGCATGGTTAGCAAAGGAGGAAGGGGGGGATAATTTAGGAGTTTGGGATTAACAGACACACACTTTATATAAAAGAGATAAACAATTATACATTAATAAAATTTTTACAAAGATTATTACTATAAAAACATAAAATAGATAAACAAGGATCTACTGTATGGCACAAGGAACTATATACACTATCCTGTAATAACGATAATGGAAAAGAATCAGGAAACAAAAGTTTTATATATATATTATATATATATATACACACATATCTGAATTACTTTTAACCAGAAACTAACACTACACTGTAAATCAACTGTACTTCAATAAAAGTTGTTTGCTTTGAAAAAAAGAGAAAGTGAAGACCTAAATAAATAGAATATAATCATTTAAAATTTTTATAAATAAATAAAATTCACAAAAGATATAAAAATTGTAATCTAAAAACAAAACGAAAAACATGTTGAGATTTTAATAAGGATTAGGTATAATCTCAAATCGATTTGGGGAGAATTAAACCTTAAAATATTGTTTTCCAATCCATGGACATGGTATATTTCTCCAATCATACATCGATCCAAAAGAAGACATCCAAATGATGGGATTATTAGTTCAGTGGACACCCATGGGAATGACTGGCTGGCACTACTTGCCTGAGGGTTGCTGCCCTTCCTCAGTGCTTCCTGATTCAAGCTTCCAAATTTTCATCTGACTGTGTCCCCTGCTCACAGCTGATTGGCTCAAGGGAAATCACCCTTCCCAAGCTGATCCAATGAGTGCCTTCTTATAGATGTTTTGGACTGGAGATTAAAAGAAAGTTGAAACAGGCTCTTTTTGGTTGGTATGAGGCTGTAAAACTATAAAATTTAGGAGCTCTCTACGATCATGTTTCAGGTCATGTGGACTGGAGGGTTGGAGGCAGATGCACTGCTGAGAAAAAAGAGTGAAGCTCAGAGAGACACAGAGACAAGACCGAGGAATCTCTGACTCCATGCAATGTCTGAGGCCCCAGTTGCATACTTGCTGCTGAGTTCCAAGAGACCTACGTTCCAAGAGATCCATTGGTTCCAAGGGTATATTGTTCATTGAAATAAATCCACTTTTAGGCTTAAGCTATTTTGAGTTGAGTTTCTATCACTCACAACCGCGTCCTACATAACGCAGCTGAGTAGGCGGAAACGTTCATCCTCAGATGGATTTCAGGTGAGCACCTGGCTTTAAAAAGCTCACAGGATAGACTGCAGTCTGCTGCCCCTAGAGGGCAGCACTCTTTGTTCCCGTCTGCAGAAATTTTGTTGCCTCTCTTGGGACAGGTATCAGAGGTGATTGCTCTTATCCTCTGATACAGAATTTCTATACTAAGCACTTATTTTTATGTGTGGATGCCAAACTTAGGTTAGAATTTTATTACCATATTTATCACTAAAATCCCCCAGATGATCGTGTTAGGGCTATTATAGGCCCAACTGACAAATGTTACATACGTCAGGATGTCAAAAGTCCCCCAAAATAAGATGCAGGTACCAGATGGGACTTCAAGAGAAATACTAAAAATCTTCACCACTTCTGTCTCTCTTGATAATGAGCCTATTCACCAGGAGGCAGGGTTGCTATAGTGATAAGAGAGTAAGAGTCTGAGTTTTCAGGAGATTGAAGGGAAGAATTTTGAAGGTGTTGTGCTGCAAGAAAAAGGTATATTCTGTATATACAGACAGTCCTCAATTTTGCTGAATACAAAAGTCTTTACAGGTCTTAAACAGTCTACACTTTCCTGCGTTTCATATACTATACACTGACAGACCCAATGCCATTTTTAAAGACTGAATTCCAACTTTTCTCTCTCAGCTAACTCTGGATGATTTCAGGCTAATTCCTGGGGACGCTGGTGGGTCGCTGCCAAGAGTCCCATTTCAGCATCATCAGCTGTCATCATTCTCAGTGTGGTAACTGATGTGATTATTTAAATATTTAATGGAATAGAAAATACTATGTAAATGAAATTGCTGATCAGTAATAAGAAACAAGCTCTCATAAACTTAACCCAGCTGAGATGAAAGTGAGAATAAATTGAGTTAGAACTGGAGGATCTTTTATCACTTATATGTGGAATCTAAAATACAACACAAGAAGTTCCTTGGTGGTCTAGTGGTTAAGAACTTGGCATTGTCACTGCTGTGGTTTGAGTTACTGCTGTGGCTTGGGTTTGATCCCTGGCCTGGGATCTTCAGCATGCCATGGATGCAGCCAAAAAAATACATGACACAAATGACCATACCTACAAAACAAAAACAGACTCACAGACATAGAGAACAGACTTGTGATTGCCAAGGGGAGGGAGTGTTGAGGAGGGAAGGATTGGGAGTTTGGGATTAGCAGATGCAAACTATTATATATAAGATGGATAAACAACAGGTCCTACTGTATAGCATAGGGAACTATATTCAGTGTCCAGTGATATACCATAATGGAAACGAAAATAAGAGATATATTTATAAACTGAGTCACTTTGTTGTACAGAAGAAATTAATACAACATTGTAAATCAACTATATGTCAATACATTTTTTTTAAAAAATTGGTGAATCTTCAGCTTCAAGTCAGGAATTCATCCCACTAAAAGTGGTCAATTGCATGTTTATTTGTGAAGGGAAAACAAATCAATGTTTGTAGAGCAATAAAAGACCCTGTAGACTGGGGAAGTACACTCTTTTGGACAATGCCTGAAATGTCCCCAGCCCTGAGAAGCACCATAAAGCAAACCAAGTTTTCTGTGATTCCACAAGGCAGCCTTATCTTGTCTTTTCTATGTTTCCCTGACAACTCCAAGAACGTTCTGGCCATTAAATTTTAACAGGGTTGTAAAAATGGTATCATGTTCTAAACTTTCTAAGCCAAGGTTATATTACTTTCATTAAAGACAAGACAACAGCCCCCAAATAATGTCACCTGCGACTTAATAATTATAGTTTTGGCCTCTCCTGGACGTGGAATCTTAAACCCATCAACGAGGAGTTAACCTGGTTATAGCATTAGGGGGGCAATCGGCCTGATAGACCCCTGCTGTCCCCTAAAGGAAGGTGACCTTGCTACGACCAATCTGCTTTTTCCTTGCCCCCTTTCTTCTGCCAGTAAGTCTTTTATTTTGTGCAGCTCCTGGGAGCTCCTTTCTATCTGCTGGATGGGATGCTGCCTGATTCATGTATCCCTGAATAAAGCCAGTAAGATTTTTAACATTTACTCAGTTGAATTTTGGTTTTGCTTTTTTTTAGGGCTGCACCCTTGGCATATGGAGGTTCCCAGGCTAGGGGTCTAATCGGAGCCGTAGCCACCGGCCTATGCCAGAGCCACAGCCACGCAGTATCCGAGCTGCATCTGTGACCTACAGCACAGCTCACAGCAATGCCGGATCCTTAACCCAATGAGCGAGGCCAGGGATGGAACCCGTGACCTTAAGGTTCCTGGTTGGATTTGTTTCCACTACGCCGCAATGGGAACTCCTGAATTTTTTTCTTTTAACACATTGTAATTATAAAGCTCTCTACCACTATCGAGCCATAGCTAGATGATAGAGAGATGCATACATACATAGGTGATAGACAGATACATAAATAGATAATAGACAGGTAGATATCCTCTGAGATAGAAACTTTCAGTCAACAATGTCTGGATCTGATTCTCTGGGAGGAAAATGATCCAGACCTCAAGGAGTGAGGAGAGACTCTAGCATTTCTGACCTGACGAGTTAAAATAGCTTGGGAATGTGCTGTCTGCTGGGGAATAGCCACATGAGGACACATTTTACTCATTAATGCTGATGCAGGCCAGATTGCTTTCCAAGAAACCCTGCCCCGTCACTTTTTCCAGCCATTCTCGTCTGAGGACACAGAGGAAATGGAGAAAGGCTGGGTATTCTTGGAAGGAAAGCTGTGCCTGAGCTTGGTGGCCAGAGTTCCAACAGGGGTGTGTGTGCAAGGCAGGGTGTGATGACAGAAAGAGCAGCCCTCTGGGTCCTCCAGGCAAGAGCAGGAGATTTGGCCACTGGCTACGTCCAGAGACCACACTCCCCTGGATTTGGAGGCCCGAGAAGAAACCACTCCAGAATCCAAGCATGACCCTAGTTTCCCTTTGCTTCTGAAACACGGCCAGGGCTCCATTTGCAGCCAATCATTCCAGCTCAAGAGATTTTGCAGCTTGAAGAACGGATTTGGAACGAAGCGGTGGTTAAGTACCCAGCAAAGTTAGCTCAGGGGACCTTAGCTGAGAACACATCACCTGGAGAGATTCGCCAAAAGTCATAGACCCTCGACCCCCATTCTGAACCCACTGAATCGGAGAATCTGGGGCCTGGAGATAATAATGCAAGCCCTAAGGTAAGGGCCAGTGCAAGAGAAGACATTGCCAGTAAGGCCAGGCCATGGCCTTGATCTTTTTCCTCTTTAGGTTAAAAAAAATGTCAGTTTCACCTGAGTTGCCATTAGAAGCTGTATTCCACAGGGTGTGCTAGACCAGGCTTTTCATTTTAATTAGCATACAAATCACACATCTCATTAAAGTGTAGATTCTGATTCAGCAGGTCTAGGATGGGGGATGACACTTCGCATTTCTTTCTTTCTTTCTTTCTTTTTTTGCTTTTTAGGGCCACACCCATGGCATATGGAAGTTCCCAGGCTAGGGGTTGAGTCAGAGCTACAGCTGCCAGCCTACACCACAGCCACAGCAACGCGGGATCCAAGCCTCATCTGCGACCTACACCACAGCTCATGGCAACACCGGATCCCCCACCCACTGACTGATGCCAGGGATCGAACACAAATCCTCATGGATACTAGCCAGATTTGCTTCTGCTGCACCACCACGAGAACTCCCTCCAGTTTACACTTCTAACAAGTTCCCAGATGATGCTTCTTTTATGGGTCCATGGTTCATACTTGGAGTAGAAAGGGGGTTAGGTCAGGGGTTCTTAGCCTGGGGTAACTTTGTCGTCACCACCCCCAGGTGACATCTGGCAGTGAGAAATGTCTAGAAATGCTTTAGCTTATCAAGAGGGAAAGGGTGGGAGGGCTGTTCACCACTGAGTTGGTGGAAGCCAGACATCTTACAGGGCACAGAACGGCCCCCACAGCAAAGAATAATCCAGCCCCAAATGTCTGTGACTCTGAGGCTGAGAAACCCTGAACTAGACCAAATACAGAATTTATAAGTTTTCTGAAAAAGTTACGTTAGTCTTAACTCCTTGCCCATCAAAGGTATAAAAAGGTTGGCAGTTAGAAGTCAAGAGGAAATCGGAGTTCCCAGTGTGGTGCAGCGGAAACGAATCTGAGTAGTAACCATGAGGGTTCGGGTTCGATCCCTGGCCGTGCTCAGTGGGTTAGTGATCTGGTGTTGCCGTGAGCTGTGCTGTAGGTCTCAGATGCAGCTCGGATCCCAGGTTGCTGTGGCTTTGGTGTAGGCCGGCAGCTACAGCTCTGATTTGACCCCTAGCCTGGGAACCTCCATATGCCGCAGGTGCAGCTCTAAAATGCAAAAAAAAAAAAAAAAAAGGAGGAGGAAAATTTTTGGAGAGAATTTGCTAGAAGGAGAGGTGCATTTGCGTCACCTCTAGTGACTGAGGAAAAGAATTCCTCAGAGAACTCACCCAAGTAGCCAAGCCTGACAATACTGGCTTTGGAGTTCCCGTGTGGCACAATGAGATCTTCAGTGTCCTGGGAGCGCCGGGAGGCAGGTTCCCTCCAGGCCCAGGAACAGCGGGTTAAGGATCCAGCGTTGCCGCAGTTGCAGCTTAGGTCACAACTATGGCTGGGATCTGATCCTTGGCCAGGGAACTCCATATGCCCCGGGGCAGACAAAAAGGAGGGGGAAAAAAGGCTTTAAAGATCCAACAGATCTGAAACCAGTTCTCAGCAGTTAACTCTCCAACAGCGACTTTCCTGTTGCCCTTTTTTGCATTTCAATGCGAAGCCTACAGAAGTCGGGTTGGCTTCCACCCGGGCTCTCCATCCCATCTTGACCCTGAGAGTCTTCTCACCTCTTCTTAGCTCCCACCTGGTTTTCAAGGCCTTATTAAAATACTTTCCCAGACCTTCCAGGCCTGGGGCAGTCTGGCCTTTTTCCTATGTTTTCCAGATTGCTGTCACAGCACTCTGTGTGTGCCCCTGTTATCACAGCTCTCCTCACATTGTATTCTTTTTTAACTTTTTTAACTTGTTTTTTTGGCTATACCCGCAGCATATGGAAGTTCCCTGGGCCAGGGATCGAACCCATGCTGCGGTTATGATCCCTGCCACAGCGGCGGTAACTCGGGATTCTTAACCTGCTGCACCACACAGGAACTTCCTGTATTCTTTCAAAAACAAACAAACAAAAACCTTTATAGAGATATAATTCACATTCCATACAATCCATCCTTCTAAAGCGAACCATTCAATGTTTTTTAGTTACATTCAGAGAGATGGGCAAACATCACTATTGTCAATTTTAGAACAGCTTCAGCATTTCCGAAAGAAGCCCTGTGCCCTTTTGTTATTCCCCCTCATCCTCCACTTCCCTATAGTCTTTTTTCCTTTTTTTAATTAAAGTATAGTTGATTTACAACGTTTCTTCAATTTCTATTGCACAGCAAAGTGACCCAATCACACCCAGTTCCCTGTGCTACACCGGAGGACCGCCTTGCCCATCCATCCCAAACACAACAGTCCGCATCCAAAAGCCCCGAACTGCCCCTCCATCCCACTCCCTCCCCCGTCCCCCCCTGGGAACCACAAGTCTGCTCTCCTTGGCCTTGATCCGTCTCTTACTTTGTTTTTTGCTGTTGCTGTTGTTTTGCTTTTTAGGGCCACACCCACAGCACGTGGAGGCTCCCAGGCTAGGGGTCGAATCTGAGCTGTAGCCACCGGCCTACGCCAGAGCCACAGCAACGCGGGATCCAAGCCGCGTCTGCAACCTACACCACAGCTCACGGCAACGCCAGATCCTTAACCCACTGAGCCAGGGCAGGGACCGAACCCGCAACCTCATGGTTCCTAGTCGGATTCGTTAACCACTGCGCCACGACGGGAACTCTGACCACATATTCTTAATCCATCTCCCTCTAGTCTTAAGCAGGCACTAATCTACTCTCTGTCTCTATAAATTTCCCTCTGACAGACATTTCATGTGAATGGAATAATACAACATATGGTCTTTTATAACCGGCTCCTTTCGCCTAGCATAATGTTTTCAAGGTTTATCACTATTACAGCATGGAGGAATACTTCATTTCTTTTTGAGGCCAAGTGATATTTCATTGTATGGATATGCTACATTTTGTTTACCCGTCATCAGTGGATGGACATTTGTGTTGTGTCCACCTTTTGGCCATCGTGAATGATACTGCCACGAACATTTGCGCACAAGCTTTCACGTGGACACGTTTTCCTTTATTTATTTATTTCTTGTTTGTTTCTTAGAGTCACACCCACGGCATATGGAGGTTCCCAGGCTAGGGGCTGAATCGGAGCTACAGCTGCCGGCCTACACCACAGCTATAGCAATGCTGGATCCAAGCTGCGTCTGCCACCGACACCACAGCTCACCACAACGCCGGATCCATAACTCACTGCGAGAGGCCAGGGATCGAGCCCGCGTTCTCACGGATACTAGTCAGGTTCATTACCGCTGAGCTACAAGGGGACCTCTGGACACAGGTTTTCATTTCTCTTGAGGGTGAACTTAGGAATGGAATTGCTGGATCCTATGGTAACTCCACATTTAGTCATTTCAGGACCTGCCAGACTGTTTTTCACGGGGCTGCACCATTCCACACTGCCACCAGCAGTGTCTGAGGCTTCCACATTCTCCGTATCCTCACCAATAGTTGTGTGTTTTTCTGATGATAGCCATTTTGGTGGATATGAAGTGGTATCTCCTTGGAGGTTTTGTTTTGTTTTTTTCTTTTTTGGCTGCACCCAAGAAATATGGACCTTCCGGGGCCAGGAATCAAATCTGAGCCACAGCTGCAATCTTATGCCACAGCTGCCGCAATGCTGGATCCTTACCCCACTGCATCAAAGCAGGAACTCCTCTCGTAGTTTTGATTTTCATGTCTCTGATGGCTAATGATGTTGAGTCTATTTTCATGTGCCCTTTGGCCATTTGTATTTCTTCCTTGGGGAAAAGTCTATTCAGCTCCTCTGCCTATCTTTCAATTGGATTGTTTGTTTTTGTTATTATTGAGTTGTAAGAGTTCTTTATGTATTCTGCATACCAATCACTGATGAGACATAAGATTTGCAAATATTTTCTTCCATTCTGTGAATTATCTTTTCACTTTCTTGAGAGGGAGCAAAGCTAGCCCACAGAGGAATCTTATGTTTAGCAAAAACATCTAGGTCCTACTATCTGTGCCATCCATTGTCATAGTCTGGGCTGCCCAGTAAGACCAGATGTGAGAGCTATCTGCATGCCTGGCAACTAAAGCACCTGTCTCTTTCTTCCTTCCTTCCTTCCTTTCTCTTGCTCTCTTTCTTTCTCTCTCTCTACCTTCCTTCCTTTTTCTTTCCTTCTAACTTAATTTTTTCCAATAATAAAAAATACAGACTTATTACAAACGTTTTATGTATTTATATGTGTGGCTGCTCCCACGTTATGCAGAAGTTCCCGAGCCAGGACTGAACCTGTTCCACTGCAGTAACCTGAGCCACAACAGTAACAACACTGGAGCCTTAACCCACTGAGCCACCAGGGAACCCCTACAAACACTTGAAAATGCACAGCAAAGTATTAAAATAGAAAGAAAACCACCACTCAGAGGCAATCACGAATAACATTCCGACAATTCCTTTTGGCCTTATTAATGTACAGTTTTTGAAAATCATAGATGTAGTTCCCATCGTGGCGCAGTGGAAACGAATCTGACTGGCATCCATGAGGATGCAGGTTCGATCCCTGGCCTCGATCAGTGGGTTAAGGATCTGGCGTTGCTGTGGCTATGGTGTAGGCTGGCAGCTGCAGCTCTGATTCATACCCTAGCCTGGGAACCTCCATATGCTGAGGGTGCAGCCTGAAAAAGAAAAAGAAAAGAAAAGAAAAATCGTAGATGAGAACATATTTGAGGTAGATTCTTGCAGCAAAGGCCTCCCATTGGTTCATGTCTCCCTCTCTCCAAGCCCTTGCTTGCTGCCCTCCCACGCCGACTCGGCTTGGTCATCCTGACTGGCTTTGGCCAACGGGATAGTAGCAGATGCAAGGAGGGTGCTTGAGGCTTGAAATGTGCCGGCACCTCGGGGCTTGTTCTCGGCGTCTCTTTGAAACCAGGCAATTGGTATGAGAAGAAGCCTGGACTAGCCTTTTGGAGGCTGAGAGATCACTGGATACAGAGATGAACTGTCCCACATGAGGCCTGTAGACCAACCAGCATGCCAACCACCAGGCATGTGAGTGAGGCCTTCCCAGACAATCTACATGCAGCCGCAAAACATCCAGACACGCAAAACAAGGTAGATAAGACATGTGACTAAATTTGGAGTGGTTTGTTAGATGGCAAAAGTTGACATATACTCATTTATATAAAATCCTGTGACTTTTTTTGCCCTTGATATTTTAACACAAGCACTTTATCATATGATTGCAATTCATGGTTGTGAACATCTGTTTTCAACAGCCACCTGAGAGTGCCATGAGGCATACATCTAGTTTACAAAATTGTTGCCCTATTGTGGGTTTTTTGTTTGTTTGTTTGTTTTTTTGTCTTATGTCTTTTTCAGGGCTGCACCCGCAGCATATGGAGGATCCCAGGCTAGGGGTTGAATCAGAGCTATAGCTGCCAGCCTACATACACCACAGTCACAGCAATGAGGAGTCCGAGCCACATCTGCAACCTACACCACAGCTCATGGCAACACCAGATCCGCAACCCACTGAGCAGGGCCAGGGATCGAACCTGCATCCTCATGGATACCAGTTGGGTTTGTTAACCACTGAGGCAAAACGGGAACTCCTGTTGCCCTATTGTTTGACATTTAGGTTGTTTTAATTTTGGCATTCATAATATTGGTAGTTGATATATTTATGCATAAAGATTTTTCCTATATTGCCTCCATAATTTTTTTTTTTACTAATTTTAATCTGTCATTTGAACTAGACAGCTTTAGGATGTATTTCTGATAAGGATTAAAAAAAAAAAACCATAAGGACAGTTCCATTATCACACCAAAAGCATGAACTATAGGACATCAATATCTTCCAACACTCAGTCTATGCTAATTTCCCCTGATCGTCTGAAATGATATTGACTTATTCAAATCAGACCTAAGGAAGGTCTTTGTTGAATAATGTGTTAACTTACTGTGCCTATAAATTTCTCAGGAACTGGATTGGGCTGATTGGCTCCTTATGATGACATTTAATCCATTTCTCTAGGCTTTGTAGTTCATGTCATCCCAGAAGCTTGATTACATACGTGTTTAAATTTTGGAAGCTCCCGCTGTGGTGTTTGGGGAGTGCTGGGACTCAGGTTCGATCCTCCGCCCAGCACAGTGGGTTAAACATCGGATGTTGCCACAGCTTCGGCTTGGGTTGAGGCGGCAGCTCGGATCTGATCCCTGGCCCCGGAGTTCCATGTGCCTCAGGGGCGGCCAAAAATGAAAATAAATACATAAGTAAATTTTGGAGGTGGGGCAAGAATCCTTCATTGGAGATGGTATGCTCCCTACTGCATCACAAAGTAAGGCTCAACCTCCTCTGGTTTTCCCTTTGACTGACCAGTGGGTGCAGAAGCTGTCAGCCTGGTTTATCCATTATAGAGTTCCCATTCGCATTTCACCCAAGACTTTCAATAGCTGCTGGATGATCACTGCCTAAATTTATTATTTTATTAGGGGTTGCAAATGGTGATTTTTCTAATCCTATAATTATAATTCTTTTATTTATTTCTTTTTTCTTTTTTTTTTCTTTTTTTCTTCTTCCGCTTTTTAGGGCTGCACCTGCTGGCATATGAAGGTTCCCGGCTAGGGGTTAAATCGGAGCTACAGCCGCCCGCCTACACCACAGCCACAGCAACACAGGATGCAAGCTGTGTCTGTGACCTACACCACAGCTCATGGCAACGTCAGATCTTTAACCCACTGAGCAGGGCCAGGGATGGAACCCGAATCTTCACAGATTCTAGCTGCACCACGATGGGAATTTCCGCTCTAATTCTTTAAAAGAAGAACTTTCCTGGGTATCCTAATATATCGTTGATAAGGAAAGTCATGATAAGTGCTTAATTCTTTCCTTTCTTTACCAACTTTCAGAATAAGTTGATATCCTAGAAACATCAAAAGATGACCTTTTACTTTTGTTTCTTAGCCTTATGAGTCCCTAGGTGACTCTGTCCCTGATATGTTTCAATCCATTTCAGTCATTATTCTTCTGAATGCCCAAATTGTTCTGTTTTGCCCCAATTAGGGTTATTTCCTATAAGCAACATGTGAAAATATCTGTTTATTTCTTCTCTTACAAACACTGAATATGCTTATTAAAAAATATACACGCACATATATTCACTATCAATAGATTTTTTTTTTTGTCTTTTTGCCTTTTCTAGGACCACACCCACAGCATATGGAGGTTCCCAGGCTAGGGGTCGAATCAGAGCTGTAGCCACCAGCCTACACCAGAGCCACAGCAACGCGGGATCCGAGACACATCTGCAACCTATACCACAGCTCGCAGCAACGCCAGATCCTTAACCCATTGAGCAAGGCCAGGGATTGAACCCACAACTTCATGGTTCCTAGTCGGATTCGTTAACCACTGCGCCACAACGGGAACTCCTCAATAGGTTTTATTTATTTATTTATTACTATTATTATTATTTTTTTTTTTTTTGCCATTTCTTGGGCCGCTCCCGTGGCATATGGAGGTTCCCAGGCTAGGGGTCTAATCGGAGCTGTAGCTGCCAGCCTATGCCAGAGCCACAGCAACGCAGGATCCGAGCCGTGTCTGCGACCTACACCACAGCTCACAGCAACGCCGGATCGTTAACCCTCTGAGCAAGGCCAGGGATCGAACCCGCAACCTCATGGTTCCTAGTCAGATTCGTTAACCACTGCGCCACGACGGGAACTCTGATTTTTTTTAAATGATACGTGTGAGCTGATTTTTTTTTCTCATATCTAAAGGGGTTGAAAGTTTTTATGTGTCATTAGCCATTTGTATTTATCTTTTGGTGAATTGTCTAATTATATCCTTTACTCATTTACCTATTGGTTGTTAGCAGTTTCTAAAAACCAATTTATATTTAAAGATATTAATTCTGTGCCTGTGGTATTTGTTGCAGAATTTTTTCCCAGGCGATTGTTTGCCTTTGATTTTGTTTAAGCACATAAATTCTATGTCTTTATAAAGGTAAAGCTACTTGTGAGTGAATCCCATGTTATTAAACTTAGAAAGTTCTTTTCTATCGTGTATTTTGAATACTCTTTTTGTCTATTTTATTCTGGCATTTTAATGGGTTAAAAATCAACCTAACTCCTTAATCCATCTGCTCTTAATTTCGATGTGAAGGTATTCGGGTAGCACACGCATTATTGCAGTTTTACAATGTATTTTCCATGTAAGAAATTCTCTGTTATTGCTCTTATTCTTCATAGATGTCTCAGCACTCATTATGTCTGTTCTTTCAAATAACTGTGTACTAGACACTTGTCATGTTTTGGAGCTGCCTGTTTGGGACATTTTCAGCTTTATGACTCCTGCCCCTTCCCCATCTCCCAAGATAGAAGCCAGGAAACGTGAGTTTCCTGTCTCCTTTGCAGCTAAGGAGAGGGCATGAGACCTAGGCTCCAGCATCCACCATACATGCATGAAACTTTCAAAATAAACAATGTGACGAAGTGGGCTGTGTGTGGAATTCATTTGCTGGTGAGGGTGATAAGAGATATCTACCTTTGGAGGCTGGCACTAGCTGTGAGGCTGAGTTTCAGGCACCCGGGTGGCATTGGTGCTGGTGGTAGCCGTGGACACAGTTGGTTTGCATCCCTGGCTTTACTACCAATGGGCTCAGCGCCCAGCGGTGGGAAGACTGGTTGCCTCATTAGGTCAGGTCTGCAACGTGTCTGGGCACTGGTCCTGGGAGCTCAGTGCTAAGTGGTTCTGAGAGTTCCCCAAGGCTGACCAATAAATGCCTTTTTTGGAGTTCCCATCATGGCTCAGCAGAAACGAATCTGACTAGCATCCACGAGGATGTAGGTTCAATCCCTGGCCTCACTCAGTGGAGTGAAGGATCTGGCGTTGCCGTGAGCTGTGGTGTAGGTCACAGACGTGGCTTGGATCTCGTGTTGCTGTGGCTGTGGTGTAGGCCAGCGGCTACATCTCAGATTCGACCCCTGGCCTGGGAACCTCCATATGCCGTGGGTGCGGCCCTAAATAGACACAAATAAATAAATAATAAATAAATGCCTTTCTGTGCAGACAAGTGAGAGTGTGTTCTAATGTTTATAACAGAACCTTGACTGACATGCTAGGCAAAACTAAATCAGAGAAGAAAGGCATTGTATCCAGGATGAATTGCAGATATTGTCTGGAGTCTAAACTGACCCTTGATATTTGACGTGTGCGCCACGTGGACCTGCAGCACCAGTGACATCTGGGAATTTGTTAGAAACGCTTAATCTTAACTTACTCCAGTCCTGCTGAGTCTGAATGTACATTTTAACAAGATCCCCAGAGGATGCGGAAGCACAGACTGAGAAACACTGGTCTAGGGATTCCCAGCCTTGGCTTTACTTCCCCCCACCCCCGACGATACTTTAAAATCACTTGGGTTTCATTTTAAACACTGCTGTCCATTTATATCCTACATGACAACAACTGATTCAGGAAAAGAAACATCACTGGAGCCTAAATGACAGAGCAAAAGATTGTTGGGGAATAGATTTTCCATACACTTCTAAGAATTTCCCCACAGATGTTTATTAATTACAAAGGGGAAAAATGACTTTTACAGCAGAGAAATCTGGCAGACACTGTGTAAACAATGACAAAACTTAACATCACACATGATTGGTCAAAGGGAGAGCATGACCCTCCCAACAAGAACAGGACGTTGCCTACGTAGAATTTCTGCCAAAAATGATTACGCTGGAGCGACTACTGAGGGGCAAAAACCAGACAAACCCAAACTGACAATCTGTAGATCAGCTACCCAGATTCTTAAAAAAAATGTCAGCTTCACAAGAGTCTAAAATGACCGGGAGTTGTTCTAGAATAAAGGCAACGTGATGACTAAATGCATTGTATAATCTTTTTTTTTTTTTTTTGTCTTTTGTTGTTGTTATTGCTGTTGTTGTTGCTATTTCTTCGGCCGCTCCCGCGGCATATGGAGGTTCCCAGGCTAGGGGTTGAATCGGAGCTGTAGCCGCCGGCCTGCGCCAGAGCCACAGCAACACGGGATCCGAGCCGCGTCTGCAACCTACACCACAGCTCACGGCAACGCCGGATCGTTAACCCACTGAGCAAGGGCAGGGACCGAACCCGCAACCTCATGGTTCCTAGTCGGATTCGTTAACCACTGCGCCACGACGGGAACTCCGCATTGTATAATCTTTACATACTGAATTGAGGCGGGGAAGGCTATGAAAGACATTTTCAGGACAATTTTGGGGAAGTCTGGATCTTAGCAGAATTGTCTCAATGTTAAATGCTCTAGGTGTGATAACTTGAATGTGGTTTGTGTAATTAATTTTTTAAAACTCAGCTGAAATGGGCGTTAGGACAGGCCTGTAGGGCGAGCTCTCATGCCCCACCTTGCTTCATCAACTGCTCCAAACACGAGGAGCCCTCACCTCTGCATCTGCGACAGGAAGGTGCCTCTGCTTTACCAGCCCCCGGGAAGAAGAGAACATCTCTCCACCCCGTGACAGCCCACAGCCAATCAGAGACTGTAGCAGCCCAACCAATGAGAAGCCTCCATACTTTGGAGACCCAGCTACCTCCAGTGGATTCTGGTTATCAGAGTCCCTTTCAACAAATCCCTTTTCCCTATTAAAGCAAGTTCCCCTTCCCTGTTCTCTGGATTTGCCTATGGTGTGCTGTAGCTCATACATCCCCAATTGGAATTCCTCTGTTATCCCTAAATACACTCACTTGTGCTGATAATATAACTGGCTGTTCATGCTATCAAAGTTGATACTTGGTGTCAGAAGGGGGGGGGGGGTTCCAAGGAGGTGAGTTTGGCCCTAAACAGACATAAATAAATAGATGAATAAATGCCTTTCTGTGCAGACAAGTTAGAGTGTGTTCTAATGTTTGTAACAGAATTTGTAAGAGATGATGTCTCCTGGAAGTGAGCAAGGTACCTGCATCAAGCCCTCTGTGCTCTTTGCTTCTGTGAGTCACCACCTGCTTTCAGCTTGAAGCCTCATCTTGGGTTCCAAGCTCCACTCTTGCATTTTTGAGCTGACTTCACCAGGGATCTGGAAAGGGTTTGTCATTTCTGATTCAAGACTTCTGGAGTTCCCGTCGTGGCGCAGAGGTGGACGAATCCGACTAGGAACCATGAGGTTGCGGGTTCGGTCCCTGCCCTTGCTCAGTGGGTTAACGATCCGGCGTTGCCGTGAGCTGTGGTGTAGGTTGCAGACGCGGCTCGGATCCCGCATTGCTGTGGCTCTGGCGTAGGCCAGTGGCTACAGCTCCGATTCAACCCCTAGCCTGGGAACCTCCATATGCCGCGGGAGCGGCCCAAAGAAATAGCAAAAAGACAAAAAAAGAAGACTTCGTCCTTGGTGAGCACTCAGTTGTTTTCTGGAGAACAATAATGAGGTACCCTTTTGGGGATCAAGCTAACTGGGTCTAAGAGTTGGTTTTATTCCTTTTGGAATCTGGGCTAGGACTCTAGCAACTTTCTTGGGGTTTCAGGAGAACTTAGAAAATGAAATCCTGGAGTTCCCATTGTGGCGCAGTGGTTAATGAATCTAACTAGGAACCATGAGGTTGTGGGTTCGATCCCTGGCCTTGCTCAGTGGGTTAAGGATCCCGCGTTGCTGTGAGCTGTGGTGTAGGTCACAGATGCGGCTCAGATCTGGCGTTGCTGTGGTTATGGCATAGGCCAGTGAAGACAGCTCCGATCAGACCCCTAGCCTGGGAACCTCCATATGCCACGGGTGCAGGCCTAAAAGGACAAAAGACAAGAAAGAAAGAAAGGAAGGAAGGAAGGAAGGAAGGAAGGAAGGAAGGAAGGAAGGAAGGAAGGAAGGAAGGGAATGAGATCCTGGTCCCATGAATGCTCTGAGGGCACAGGCCTCCTTTGGGGATTCCAGCCGCTTTCATGACTCAAAACTATGCCCCTCCTATTTGTGCTTTTTTTTTTTTTTTTTGTCTTTTTGCTATTTCTTGGGCCGCTCCCGCGGCATATGGAGGTTCCCAGGCTAGGGGTCAGATCGGAGCTGTAGCTGCTGGCCTATGCCAGAGCCACAGCAATGTGAGATCTGAGCCACATCTGCAACCTACACCACAGCTCACGGCAACGCCGGATCGTTAACCCACTGAGCAAGGGCAGGGACCGAACCCGCAACCTCATGGTTCCCAGTCGGATTCGTTAACCACTGCGCCACGACGGGAACGCCTACTTGTGCATTTTTAACAAAATGGGCTGAAAGAACTAAAGGTAATCCAGAGGTACAGTGGCCTTTATGGGGAACTTTCAGTCTCCCCAAATTCTTTTTTTTTTGAAGATTAAATTGGAAAACTGTGGTTTAAAAAAAAGCAAATGGTGTATTTATTTTTATTGGTATCTGGAAGCTTCCAAATACACACAAAACTCTAAAATTGCCTCTTTGCAAGATACTGTTTCTAAATTGGCAGAAACAACCAAAAAAAAAAAAAAAAAAAGAGAAGAAGAAGAAAGAAAGAAAACAACCAAAAAACGAGAAAAGAACAAAAGAACAAAAGGACTTCTGAATCCTCCCCCAACTCCTTTGTCCCAGGTCGCATCCTGTGTGTCTTCTCTGCCCCTTTGTCTCAACTGCACCCTGGCAGCTATCTTCTGCTCTGGCTCCACCCCTGTGCCATTTCCTTTGTGAAAACCCACCACTTTAAAATCAGACCCTCTGAGGAGCCAAATCCTAATCCCTTAATGTTTCTAAAGTTACCTGGAGCCAATAAACAACTAGAAGGGAAGACTTAAATAGCAATTGCTCTAGATTTTTGGTGATAGCCACCTAGGAGAAAAACTTGCTTTCTGTTTCTGTTTGTTGTTAAGTCACCCACCCTGTTCAAAAGGATGGACCTTTGAAATATATTCACCTTAAGGAGTACCTTTAAAAGAGAGGATTTCAGACCTTTAGGGAGATAACGTATTGCATTCTTTGACTGGTAAGCCTGAAGCTTCTAAAGGACAAATTGTCTCCAGAAACAGTTCTAAAAACATCCTTACTGCATGCCAGAAACACAATTTGGATCTAACTCATCTTTTGAGTTTGTAGCTGAGACATGGATAAAATTTATTTTATTTATTTTTTTTTTGTCTTTTTGCTATTTCTTGGGCCGCTCCGGCGGCATATGGAGGTTCCCAGGCTAGGGGTCGAATCAGCGCTGTAGCCACCGGCCTACGCCAGAGCCACAGCAACGCGGGATCCGAGCCGCGTCTGCAACCTACACCACAGCTCATGGCAACGCCGGATCGTTAACCCACTGAGCAAGGGCAGGGACCGAACCCGCAACCTCATGGTTCCTAGTCGGATTCGTTAACCACTGCGCCACGACGGGAACTCCGTCATGGATAAAATTTAAAACGAAACTAGAAGGTGCCTCTTTGCATCTGTCTGTATTTGAATGTGTATCTTTATGTGTTATATGTATAGTAGATGTGTGGGGGTTTTTTCCTTTCTTTTTTTACCTGCAGATGGTATTGCTAAAATTAATTTGTAAAAGAGCTCTATTTAATTGGCTTAAAAACAAACAAGCACTTACATGAATTAAAATATCAGACAGTGACTGGCCTAGGTCTTCAGGTTTACATGATCTTAGATTAATTTTGGTGAGTGAAAGCTTGTTTGGGATTTAATTAAAACTGGCATATTTTTGGAGTTATCAGTGCTGAAAATAATGCAGGCATACAAATTTCATTCTCCCTGGGTTCACTGGTCAGATAAGTTCGTGTTATCTTTGTTATATAATTTGTCAGCAAGAAAAGTAAATTTTTTTGTGAGTGATCTAAACATGATGGTTGAAAACAAGTAAATTGAATGGATATGGATGAGATAAAGTTTCACTGGTAAAGCTTTTAAGCAGCCTTCCCATTCTATATACTAATAACAAAGATCAAAAGAGAAATTAGGGAAACAATCCCATTTACCATCACATCAAAAAGAAAAAAATACTTAGGAATAAACCTACCTAAAGGGACAAAAGAGCTGTACTCTGAAAAATATAAGATGCTGATGAAAGAAACAAAGATGATACAAACAGATGGAAAGAAATACCATGCTCTGGGATTGGAAGACTCAATATTATCAAAATGACTATACGTCCCAAGGCAATCTACAGATTCAATGCCATTCCTACCAAGTTACCAAGACATCTTTCACAGAACTAGTACAAAATATTTTAAAGTTTTTTGGAAGCACAGAAGACCCAGAATAGCCAAAGCCCATCCTGAGAAAGAAAAATGGAGCTGGAGGAATCAGGTTCCCTGACTTCAGACTGTACTACAAAGCTAGTCTTCAAAACCATGTGGTACTGGCACAAAAACAGAAATGTAAATCAATGTTACAGGATAGAGAGCCCAGAATTAAACCCACACACCTACAGTCAACCTATGACAAAGGAGGCAAGAGTATACAGTGGAGAAAAGACAGCCCCTTCAATAAGTGGTGCTGGGAAAACTGGACAGCTATAGGTAAGAGAATGAAATTAGAACACTTCCTAACACCAGACACAAAAATAAACTCAAAATGAATTAAAGACCTAAATAGAAGACCGGATACTACAAAACTCTTAGGGGAAAACGTGGGCCAAACACTCTCCGACATAAACCACAGCAATATCTTCTCAGATTCACCTCCTAGAGTAATGACAATAAAAACAAAAATAAACACATGGGACCTAATTAAACTGAAAGGTTTCTGCACAGCAAAGGAAACCCTAAACAAAATGAAAAGACAACCCACAGAATGGGAGAAAACTTGTGCAAATGAAGTGACTGACAAGGGATTCATCTCCAAAATTTATAAACACCTCCTGCAGCTCAGTACCAAAAAAAAGCAAACAGCCCCATCAAAAAGTGGACAGAAGGTCTAAACCGATAACTCTCGAAAGAAGACATACAGATGGCCAAAAAATACATGAAAAGATTTTCAACATCACTCATTATTAGAGAAATGCAAATTAAACCACTATGAGGAACTACCTTACACCAGCCAGAATGGCCATCATCCAAAAGTCTACAAACAATAAATGCTGGAGAGGGTGTGGAGAAAGGGAACCCTACTACACTGCTGGTGGGAATGTCAACTGGTGCAACCACTGTGGAAAAGAGTATGGAGATTCCTCAGAAAACTAAAAATAGAACTACCATTTGATCCAGCAATCCTACTCCTGGGCATCTATCCAGAGAAACCCATGACTCGAAAAATAACATGTACCCCAATGTTCACTGTAGCACTATACATAGTAGCAAAGACATGGAAACAACCTAAATGCCCATAGACTGGAGAAGTGGATAAAGAAGATGTGGTACATATACACAATGGAATATTACTCAGCCATTAAAAGGAAAGAAATAATGGCATTTGCAGCAACATGGATGGACCTAAAAATTATCATACTAAGGGAAGTTAGTCAGACAGTGAGACACCAAAATCACATGCTGTCACTTACACGTGGAATCTAAAAAAAGGACACAATGAACTTCTTTGCAGAACACATTCTGACTCACAGACTTTTAAAAACTTACAGTTTCCAAAGGAGACAGGTTGGGGGGTAGGGGAATGGGCTGGGGGTTTGGGATGGAAATGCTATAAAACTGAGTTGTGGTGATCATTGAACAACTATAAATGGAATAACATTCACTGAGTTAAAAAAATAAATAGCCTCCCCACATCTTTTTGGTAACCTGAAACCTTACAGTTTTGCTCCGTCAAGTGGCAGGTAGTCATTAAACGTTTATATCATTCCCAAGGAAGATCATACACTGAAATGTTATTAAAAAAATGGATTCATCCATTTTTGGTTTCCTTTACAAAGGAACAAAGGATATCCGAGTCTATTGGTAAGCATGCCATATTGGAAATTTTACTATGAGGAAAATATGCTTTTAGGAATTATGAAATGTACTCATAAATATGCCAGTAACAGGCTGTTCTGGTGAAGCTCTGGGAAATAATAAGGGAAACCACTCTGTACGCAAGGAGAGGAGGCTGTGTGCTTTGGTGTTAAAGGGTGTGACGGATGGAAATGCATTCTTTGAGGGAAAGAAGAATTTTGTCCTATAATGAGGCTGATTGGTTCAGATTAGGGAAGAGGAAAGATAGGACCAAAAAGCTAAGTGGAAATAGTAAGTTGTGGAAGATTTATGGAAAAAGGAATTTTTTTCAAAGAAACTTTATGTGTGGTAGCTGATGAAGATGATAAAGATTTTGAGAATAAACCTTAAAATCAGTGGTGTACTTATGTAAAACTAAAACTTCATATTCTTCCATTTGCTAAAAGAACAAGCTTTTCTTGGAGTATTGGTCTGCTCCTTACAAGAAATTGTGAAAGGCTGTTTCTTACCTGTAAGGAACCTGCTTGGAAAACAGATTTCTGTTTTACCAAAATTATTTTCTGTGCTTCCTGTTGTCTTAATTAGGTCTCTGATTAGTTAAGAAAACGAAATCGTCTCAGTATTAAAAGAGCTAAGTCTCTTACAACTCTGTAAACTTTTCTAATGTTTTTGAAAGTATATTTCATTTTTTAAAGAAATTTCATGGAGGAGTTCCCTTGTGGCACAATGGGTTAAGGATCCAGCATTGTCACTGCAGTGGCTCAGGTTGCTGCTCTATCCCTGGCTCAGGAACTGCCACATGCTGTGGGCAAGGCCAGTAAGTAAGTAAGTAAGTAAGTAAATAAGTAAATAAATAAATTTTTTAAAAAATAGGAGCTACTGCTGTGGCGCAACGGAATTGGCTACATCTTGGGAGCACTGGAACATGGGTTCAATTCTCTGCCCCCCACAGTGCGTTAAGGATCTGGCATTGCTGCAGCTGTGGCTGAGGTCGTGACTGTGGCTCAGATCTGACCCCTGGCCTGGGAGCTCTATATGCCACGGGGTTGCCAAAAAAGAAAAAAATAAAATAAAAAATAAACATTTTAAAAAATAGAGATTCATGGAAAAGACTCTAGCGGGTACTCTGGAATATAGATTTTTGATAACTTCAGGATCATAACACTGAACTGGATAAGAATTTCTAGAGCGCTAATGGAAAACCTATGGCTTTAATATTCTGTTTACAAGACATCATGGACCCCTTTTTCTCCTCTCTTTTAAGCAATCTGTAACTTACAGCAATTTGATAAAGTGTATCTTCACAACAAAAGCTGAAACATTTATCATTCTCTCCCTATCTGGTCCCACAAAAGTTCTGAAACACTTATTAAATAATCTCATGTTTCATGACTATTTATTTGCATAGGCTCCGTGGGAATCTGCTCTTGTAAGAGGACCCGGAATACCCAGCTCTTGCTTCTTTTGGTCCACACGTGATAAAGGGAGACATATCTGTACTGCAAAGCCCTAATTGCTCCTATCAAAAATAAGCATGCTCCGTTAGAGCACTTTTTTCACAGCGTGCTCCTGGGAGATGCAAATCAACATCACACGTGACAGCCTGGAGAGTTTGTGTGTTGGAGTGGCTCCATCAGGCACTACTGATTAATCCTTCTGCTGCTCAACCCCAGGGAGGGGACACCTAGATCTCTGTGTCACACCTAAAGAAGGCCCTGAGCCCCAACTGGACTTGCACAAAGCAAATGACACGAGGTATTCAGCTTTCCCAAGAAGTCGGGACCAGGCCTCTATCCTTTTCTTTCAGCACTGCCCCTTACCTTATTTCCTCCCTCCCTTCCAGGGAAGGACCATGCCCATGTCTGTATTCCCCAGCTCCTTGTGAACGGGGGAAATAGCTCTGATTTTTGAGATATTTCTGAAATATTTCTGAAACCCCTTGGTTTCCAGCTGGATTCACCACTGGAAACCTCAGCCCATCTAAGATAACACTGGCCCTTTGGTCCACCTTGTAAGTAAATTTCACTAGGGTTCCAGGTGCTAGTGTCTGTCCAAATTGTTCTGTGGGCCTATTTTACTGAGTCAGGGTACTGCGCCTAAAATTATTCCTTCCTTCAAGGTGACCCAGCACCTGGGATGGGAAAACAAGATATTTTGAATATTTGCATAAAAAGGTCTGTGGAGCCGCCAAATGCAAGCCTTGGTTAAGTAATGAATAAATCCATAGATGATACTATCACTTATACAGTGGCCTGTGTACACACCTGATTATACATTCATATGTGGAAATTTGGGGAATGGCCTTTATGATAGAGCAACTCATCACCTTGACCGCTGGAGGATTCAAAGACAAGTGTGCCCCTGCTGAATTCACTATTTTGTTCTCCCTATAAAACCAAACAAGTCTCTCATTGGTCTGTTCTATTAAACCTTTAACGATCACCTTAAGCAAGAACTTCTAGGAGGTGTACAGAGTCTGGTTTTGCCAACGCAGGGAGAGCTTTATTCCTATGGATTTGTGAGTGACAGTGAACAAATGATCAAGTATCTCCCCCTGATATTAAGAGAGTGGACTGACTCCATAGCCAATGCAGTTCCAACTCAGCAGTGGTCACTTATCTCATTGGCTGAGGTAGTTCAGAGCAAGCACAGTGATTACAGCAAATTTCTCCTGACAAACCACTGTCTTTTTCAGCTGGCTACCTTCAGGTCTGGGCTCCGGGTTTAGCACCATCTTACAAACTGGGTTTATTGTTTTTAATTGTGCTTTCTAGTTAAGTTATGTACCTATTGCTTGTTGACCTTTTGCAAAAATGACACACCTAATAAAGATGAGTTAGTTCAGTGCTTTGAGAAAATTTCTAATACTTACAACCTTTTAACTTTTAACAAGAGTTCTTTTAACTTTTTTTTGTCTTTTTTTGCTATTTCTTGGGCTGCTCCCACGGCATATGGAGGTTCCCAGGCTAGGGGTAGAATCGGAGCTGTAGCCGCCAGCCTACACCTGAGCCACAGCAACGCAGGATCCAAGCCGCATCTGCAACCTACACCACAGCTCATGGCAATGCCGGATCGTTAACCCACTGAGCAAGGGCAGGGACCGAACCCGCAACCTCATGGTTCCTAGTCAGATTCGTTAACCACTGCACCACGACGGGAACTCCTCTTTTAACTTTTAACAAGAAGAGTTCTCCCTGCCACCTCCCCTTGTTGCTCAAATGCAGCCTCAAGAGTCTTCTGATTTGCATATTTTCTCTCTGACATGGGACATAACAGCCAGGGAAGATCCTTCCTGGCCCTGAGGGATAAACCACTATATGCAGAGATCCTAACTCTTGATTAGCAATGCTTTCAAGGATATATATTGATCAAAAGGGGGAAATGTGGAATTAATTAAAGGAACCTCCGCTAAAATTGGAGTTGGGGCAGGTCTGTAGGAGGAGCTCTCATACCCCACCATGCATCATTGCTTACTCCACACAGGAAGAAATAAATGGTTACATCTCTGACAGGAAAATGCCTCTTCTTTACTAGCCAGCACAAGTAGAAAACTTCCCTCTACCATGACAACCCAAGCAATTAGAGACTCTAGTAGCCCAACCAATGAGAAGCCTCCATAATTTTGGCTACTAGCTTCCTCCAGTGGACATTTTGGTTATTATAAGCCCCTCCCAATTCTCTTTAAAAGCAAGATCTCCCTTTCTTATTCTCTGGATTTGCCTATGGTCTGCCATAGTTCATGTATCCCAAATTGCAATTCCTCTGCTTTTCCCAAATAAACTCACTTTTCCTAGTAAAATAACTATTATATTATTAGAGTTGACAGGTTATGTGTAAGAGTACTTTTATTGTTAGGAAATGCATACTAAAATTATAAAGTATCATGATATCTACACTATAAATAGTTCAGAAAAAAATCCATGTATAAAATATAAAAGGGAGATAGGAGTTCCCCTTGTGGCTCAGTGGTAACAAACCTGACTAGTATTCATGAGGATGCAGGTTTGATCCCTGGCCTTGCTCAGTGGGTAAAGTATCCAGCATTGCCATGAGCTGTAGTGTAGGTCACAGACACAGCTTGCATCCTGTGTTGCTGTGGTTATGATGTAGGCTGGCAGCTACAAATCTGATTCAACCCCCAGCCTGGGAACTTCCATATGCTGCACATGCGGCCCTAAAAAAGCAAAGAAAGAAAGAAAAATAAAGATTATAAAACAGCCATTTCAAAAATGGCCTTCTCTGAAAGGACACACACCTTAATGTTACCAAAGATGACTCTTGGGGAGTTCCCGTCATGGCTCAGTGGTTAGCAAATCCAACTAGGAACCATGAGGTTGTGGGTTCAATCCCTGGCCTTGCTCAGTGGGTTAACGATCCGGCATTGCCATGAGCTGTGGTGTAGGTTGCAGACACGGCTTGGATCTGGTGTTGCTGTGGCTCTGGCACAGGCCGGTGGCTGCAGCTCCGATTCGACCCCTAGCCTGGGAACCTCCATATGCAGTGGGAGCGGCCCTAGAAAATGCACAAAGACAAAAAAAAAAAAAGACTCCCGAAGGAGCAGGAAGTTGGCAAAGGGGAACTTTATGTTTTATTTCATATATATTGTTTAAATGTGCAAAAGAGTGCTCTGGGTTTTGTTCCCTTTTTTATTAAAATGTTTCTTGGATTAGTCAGCTTTTGCTGCAGTAACAAACAAACCCAAATCTCAGTGGCTTATAACAACAAGTATTTGTTTCTCATGTTACATGAGGGCTGAGGACAGGCTGTACTTTGGTTCTGTGTATTTTCTCGCCCTGGGACCCAGACTAAAGGAACATATATATGTGAAACATACCTTTCTCATAGCAGAGGGCAGAATCACTGGAGACCAAGCCAAACCGTGCAATTGCATTTAAAGTTTCTGCTCAGACATGAAAGGAGCCATCCCTGCTCATAGGCCAAAGACTGAAAGAAGTCATGGGGCCACACCTCACAAGGGACCACTTAGCAAGCAAGAATGTATAATCACCTTATGGAGAAGTGAATGAGTAATGGTGAAACAATGATATACTCGACTATACCTCTGTTGAATTAATTTCATCTACTTTAAGGAAACTTTTTTTGTCCTTATATATTTTTTTTTTCCTATGGACTCATGTTTTTCTTTTCAGTTTTTGATTCCCTGTTTGAAAATAGAGGCAGAAGACTTTTTAGCAATGCTTTTCAATCTACGGGTAGTGACCCTTTAGTGAGTCATGAGACTAACTTAGTGGAGGCATAATCAGCATATTTGTTTAAAGGAAGATTAGAACACAATAGAAGAGAAAATTATAAAAGAAGATGGCCTGCAGTAAAGATAAGGATTGTTTCACAAAGCTTTTGTTTCGGTTACATATATAGGTTCATATATTGATACAAGCTGTATTTTTTTGTTGTGAGTTTTAGCAAAAAAAAGAAAAAAAAATTAAAGCATTGACCTAGAGGACAGGATAGATTGAGGGACTGACTGCTTCCAATTCCCATTTGGATTCAAAGAAGCTGACACCAGGGAGGAAGGGAAACCTCCTATAGAAGCTGATCCGATCACCAAAATACAATTGAAGGCTGCATTGCCCCTCCCTCTCCCCTTGCCCCATCCTCCTTCTGGGCTGCAGAGGCTAGAAATCCTAAAACTACATTTCCCAGACCCCACGGCAGCAAGATTCCCAGTGGGAGTCAGCTCCTCCTCATCAGGTGCTGTGGGAGATGAAAGACGGCTCACGCTCCTGGCGACTCCCGCCCTGAGAGGGGGACGTTCATTCTCTCCACCAGAATCTGATCTGGCCTTGGAGGCTCGTTTGGCCAAAAGAAGGCACTAGCGAACAGCTTCTCCAACGTGGCGTGTAGGTCATCAGAGAACTTGCAGCTTCCATCTCTCTTGGAACGCTCACGCTGGGGGAAGCCATCTGTGACCCAAACATCCTGAAGTCCCTGGAGGATGAGACATTATGTGAAGGGGCCCAAGATGGGAGTGAAGAACCTATCTTGGAAGTAAAGCTCCAGCTTCTCCAGCATGGATCAGAGATGGACCGCCCAGCCAAACCCTCTCCTGACCCACAAAATCAGAATCAAAATAAAAGTCATTTAAGTCACCACATCGTTTTGTGTTTGTTTTGAAACTTGCATTTGGAACTGAGTTAAGCAGGAAGACAGTGGCAGGCAAGAGGCAGACATCTGCTTCTTGTTTGGGTGTCTTGAAGCAGATGTCTGATATACAGGGTACTCTTTTTTAGGGCTCCACCCTTAAAAGGTGTGAGCGTCAGGCAAGTTCTAGGACAGGACGCTTGGGAACCAAAAGCCATCATGCTGAGAGACTCCAGAGGCTAACACTAAGGACCACAAGAAAGCCAAGAAGAGAGCTTGGGATGCAAAGCCAGAAATGAAGCAAGACAGAGTGATAAACCCAGGCAGCCAACCTGTGCTGGACACTGACTGTGCCAGGAGTGCATGAGCCCTCTGTGAACACTGGATACCCACCCCGGCCCCCAGCTACTAAGGAAGTAGTATAGTTACTCTTATCCCTCACCTTCATAGACGAGGAAATCAAGGTACCCTGAGTAATTGCAAAGTCCTGCAACTCGTAAATGGCAGGGCCTGCATGCCTCTGGCCTGGAGCCTGTGCTTGTGCTGCCCACTCACCCGCATGGCTTCAAGGCCAGGAAGGAGGTTGAAAAACAGAGCGAGGATGAAAGTGTATGCGAGGTGGGTGTACGGTCGAGTCACACAAGTATAGACCGGATTCAGCCGCTCAGACCGTCTTACGGTAGTTGTCCTTTGCTCAAGATTGGTCACGGGAGGGCCCCCGCCCTCATTCTCTAGGACACGGTTTACAGCCTTCACCACTCTTGCCGCACTGTCAGGGCCAAGAACGTTCCTAATGGGCCATAAAGCTCTTCCCCGGTCCTGGTAACCAGAGGCCGAGTAAGAGCCCCAGACTGTTCAGACCTCTTCTCCTGGCTCTTGTGAGATCCAGGTGAGTGCTGGCCAAGAGAACTGCTGCAATGAGGGTGGAGAGTTTTAAGCTGGTTCCTATAATCTTCGGCCCCTGGTGCAACTCCCATGATGATGTTGTGTTATGTGGCAAAGGGGACACTATCCAGGCCGGCTTAATCTAATCACAGGAGCCTTTTAAAAGCAGTTCTGTTTTTTCGGTTGTTGTAAGGCTTTGGGTTTTTTTTGTTTTGTTTTGTTTTTGGGGGGGTTCTTTTTAGGGCCACACCCATGGCATATGGAAGTTCCCAGGCTAGGGGTTGAATCAGAGCCCCATCTGCGACCTATATACCACAGCTCACAGCAACGCCAGATTCTTAACTCACTGAGCAGGGCCAGGGACTGAACCTGTGTCCTCATGGAGACTAGTTGGGTTCGTTACTGCTGAGCCACAGTGGGAACTCCCTAAAAGCAGAGTTTCTTGGAGTTGTGGCTCAGTGGATATAAATCCAACTTGTATCCATGAAAATGTGGGGTTTTGATCCCCGGCCCCATTCAGTGGGTTAAGGATCTGGCGTTGCCGTGAGCTGTGGTGTAGGCCAGCATCTGTAGCTCTGATTCAGCCCCTAGCCTGGGAACTTCCATATGCAGCACGTGCGGCTCTAAACAAAACAAAACAGAAAAAAAAAAAAAAGAGTTTCTTTGTTTGGTCGTGGAAGAAGTAACAAATATCTTCTTTTCTCCCCCACATTTAATTTTATTTACTTTTTTGGCCACCTCATGGCATATGGAGTTTCTGGGACCAGATCCAAGCCCCAGTTGCAACCTACATCACAGCTGTGACAACACCGGATCCTTAACCCACCGTGCCAGGCCAGGGACTGAACCCGCGTCCCGGTGCTCCAGAGACACTGTGGATCCTGCTGCGCCGCAATGGGACTCAAAGATCCTGTCCTTGACCAAACTCCAGCCAGGGTCCTCGGAGTCCTCTTCTTGGCCTCAACTTTGGCCTGTAAAGGCTCAAACAAACACTAACAGTTTCTAACAGCTCCAGGTCACAACCTTAGAGGGACCGCAGGCCCCTTTAAAGTACTCGCCTACGGAAACCCAAGAACTGACTGTTTGCGCCAGTCAAAACCTGAAGCCAGGACCCCGTCTCCCAGCCTCTGTGGCAGGGCAGGAGCCCAACCCTGATGCGTGCCAACGCGTGGGCCCGGCCAGCCCCGCTGCACTCACAGCAACTGAGCTGAGCCTTTGCCGTGTTGCTCTGCTCTGACTCTCCCGAGCCCCGGTCTGCTGGACTCTCTCGCCTCCTGCAATAGTTCTTACGGATTACAATCTGTCCTGACCCCCTTTAACTAGCGTCCAGCTGTGTTTATCTTTGACAGAAGTCAGAGGGATTCCAAGGGAGAATGATTCAACACACTGGTGCTGCTTTGAAGGTGGAGGGGCATCTTGCAGCAAGGACGGGGGCCAGCGTCTCAAAGCAGAGAGCAGCTTCAGCTCAGAGCCAGCAACACAATGGGGAACTCAGTCAGGATTTGAACTCTGCCATTACATTGGCTTGGAAGTGGATTCTTTCCAAGGCCTCCAGATAAGCGTCCAGCCAACGTTTCGGTTTCAGCCTTGTGATATTTTGAACAGAAAACCAAGTCGAGCCTGCCCAGCCTTCTGACCCATGAAACTCTGAGCTAATGAGTGGGTGTTGTATGAAGCTGCCAAATTTGTGGTAACTTGGTACAAGCTGTAGAAAAGGAACACCCTTTGTTTGACCCAGAAATCCCACTTCTAAAACTCTGTCCTAAAGATATACCATCAATAATATAAAATACATATGCAGGTTATTTATTGCAATCTTATTTTTAGCTGCGAAATCCTGGAAATTACCTAAATGTCCAAGCAGAGGATATTGGCTGACTGAATGGCAGTATTTACTCTGAAGAATAAGGAAAATTTCTATGCACTGATGTGGAATGATTTGCAGAAGTGGAGAAATTAATTACAGAAAAGCATATTATATTATAAAGAAAAACCCTATTAGGAGTTCCCACTGTGGCACAATGGGATCAGCAGCGTCTTGGAAGCACTGGGACACAGGTTCACTGCCTGGCCTGGCACAGGGGTTAAGGATCTGGTGCTGCTGCAGGTGCGGCTTAGGTCACACCTGCAGCTTGGATCTGATCCCTGGCCCGGGAACCCCACATGCCACGGGGCAACCAAAAAAGGAAAAAGAAAAAGAAAAAGAAAAATTTTATTGTCTACCTTGACATTACAGAGAATACTCTGAAAACTTCTCTTCTCCAAAATGTGGTTGTTTTCCTGGTACCAAGCAGTTCCGTGTCACCAGCTGAGTGTCAATTCTGACACTATCTACCTGGACACAGCACCGCAGCCCATGGGTTAAGAGTTCAGTTCCACAAGCCTGCCCCCGCTTTAGCCAATCACAGCTCCAGGTTGTTACCTGTGCTTCTGACGTGCTGGCTGTAAATCGGAGGTTCCCGGACCCCCTCCTCAGGTTTGATTAGTTTGCGAGAGTGGCTCACAGCACTCACAGCAAGTTTTGCTTATGTTTGCCAGTTTATAATAAGGGAGCTGATAAAGGCTACAGATGAACAGCCAGATGAAGAGGTACTCGGGATGGGGTCCCAAAGTGCCCCCAGCACAGAAGCTTCTGTCCCCATGGGATTGGGGTCCACCCACCCTCCCAACATGTGGAGGCTTCACAGCAGGTTCATTAACTTTTGCTGTAAAGGAGTTTTTATGGAGCCTCCTCTCCAGTCCCTCTCCATCACCTCGAGGTTGGTGGGAGTGTCTGAAAGTTCCAACCTTCCAATCCCTGGGTCTTTCTGGGCACCTGAGGCTACCTAGGGGCCCCCCACTAACCTCATTAGCATAAACTCAGGTGTGCTCAAAAAACAGGCTCCTTATGAGTAAGTACAGACGATCTTGGAGTTCCCACTGTGGCTCAGCCGTAACGAACCAGACTAGTATCCATGAGGATGGGGATTTGATCCCAGGCCCCACTCAATGGGTTAAGGATCCAGCGTTGCGTGAGCTGTGGTGTAGGTCACAGACACGGCTCGGATCCTGAATGGCTACAGCTCTGATTGGACACCTGGCCTGGGAACCTCCATATGTCACACATGTAGCCCTAAAAGGCAAAAATAGCTAAAGACAATCTCATCACTCAGGAAATCCCAGGGGTCTCAGGAGATCTGTGCCAGGAACTGGGGACAAAGACCTAATATATTTCTTATTAAATCACACATATATAGGGTCCTCTCTTTAGCATGAGACTGAAGGGAAATTTTTTAAAGTTTCATATACCTGATGATCATTACAAAATAAAACACAGGAAGGATAAATCAGAAAACAATGCTGTTGGTTACCTACGAGGGGTGAAGGGGAGAGAGTGGAAGTAGTATTTCTCCAAACAGAACGTTTTGTATAGTTTGGACTTGAAAGTACGGCAGTATCTCACATATTCAAAAACAAAATTACATCAGTAAGAATGGAAAGGAGGTAAGTTAAAACTGAGAGCAAACTGAGATAATGGGATGAGTCATATTTCAGATAACTACCATAAATACACTAAAAGGAAAAGGAGTGGAGTTCCCAGCGTGGCACAGTGGTTAACCAATCTGACTAGGAAACTTGAGGTTGCGGGCTCGATCCCTGGCCTTGCTCAGTGGGTTGAGGATCTGGCATTGCTGTAAGCTGTGGTGTAGATCGCAGACACGACATGGATCCCGCGTTGCTGTGGCTCTGGTGTAGGCCGGCGGCTACAGCTCCAATTAAACCCCTAGCCTGGGAATCTCCATATGCCACGGGATCAGCCCTAGAAAAGGCAAAAAGACAAAAAAAATAAGGAAAAGGAGAATTAATTCGAGTAACTTTACACAGGGTTTGACCACAGACTTTCAGGTGGGGGCAGGGAGAGCAGTGGGAGGGGGAAGAATTGGAAACAAATCTTGAACTCCCTTTAGTAGGTTTACTGTCTGTAATGGTTTAGGTGAAGCAATTCGAAAAACATTTGGGGTGTAATAAACTTTTGTTGTCTTTTTAGGGCCACACCCACTGCATATGGAGGTTCCCAGGCTAGGGGTCGAATCGGAGCTGTAGCTGCCAGCCACAGCCACAGCTACACCAGATCTGAGGCCCATCACTGAGTGAGGCCAGGGATCGAACCCGTGTCCTCATGGATCCTAGTCGGGTTCGTTAACGAAGCCACAATGAGATATGGAGCCACGAGGACTCCGTATTTAAGATGTAATATAGGATTGAGCAAATACGTTGATACATTTGGAAGCTAGGATTCTTGCTGATGGAAAAGGGACTTACAAATATGGAATGGACAAGGCAAGAAATAACTGTAAGGAGGGACCAGTGTAAATCATGATTTCGAAAGCATATATATGCATATTTGTGTTATACATATGTACACACATATATATTCCAGCATATTATTTCCTAGCTGTGTCCATGTAAAGAGTCAGGAAGCAAAAGCACCCCAGTAGCAATGAGAACACCTAGTTCTCCCAACTTAATCTCCAACCCCTTCCCCACTAAAAGGAGTTAGGCTTCTCACAGAAAGGACTGAGTCTGGGGCTGGTACATGACAGGCCTGGAATCCCTTTTTATACCAGACAGTAAGGAAGTGCTTTTAATAAAATGAGGTTTTGGAGTTCCTGTTGTGACTCAGACAAAACGAATCTGACTGGTAACCATAAGGATGCAGGTTCGATCCCTGGCCCTGCTCAGTGGGTTAAGGATCCGGCATTGCCCTGAGCTGTGGTGCAGGTCGCAGATATGACAGGGATCCCGACTTGCTAAGGCTGTGCTGTAGGCCGGCAGCTACAGCTCTGAATTGACCCCTAGCCTAGGAACCTCCATCTGCTGCGGGTACAGCCCTGGACCAATAATAATAATAATAATAATTTAAAAAAGAGGTTTTGAAGGCAGAATGGAAGACGTGGGGAAACTGCTGAGTCAGCAAATCACTATTTTGTAACCATCATGATACAGATCGGATCAGGCAAGAATCATCAGCAGATGCTCAATCTAGAGGGCGGTTTTGAGAAGGAACACGATATTTGCCTGGTCTCCCTGCCCTGCTTATTAGTTGCAAGGGAGAAAACACCAGCAGCGATTAATTCTGCCGTGAAGTATTTAGGGATAAAGATGCATGATGTATTTAACTCGCTTTAAGACGGTAGCGGGCAAAAATGTATATTTTTATATTGTGCTGGTTTTATTTTTGCAAAAGTTTGTGAGCTTGAAATTATTTCTAGATGGTTTAAAAAAAAAAAAAAGCCACTCCATGGAACATCTCTGAGAGTAAAGCTCTTGAAGAATGCAGTTTGCATTCAAGAGAGGGTTAAGGGACTGACGGAATAGTCACAGCAGATGAGGAGCTGGACTAGGGGACCACAGCCGATAGGCTAGCGGCAGAATCCGAGGTAGCTGAGGTGGGCATGGGCCTGCTGGAGATGTGAACGTCCATCATGAAGCCTGAGCCAATAAGGCACCTTCCACTAATGCCCACACTGGCCTTGGGCATCCCCAACCTGCCAGGCTTAGGCCACGTCAGCCCCGGGGAACAAGCCTCCCCCGTGGAGATCTCCAGACGCAGGTTCAGGATCTCCTATATCAACCTCAGATGGTCCTGACCCGCTAGAGCTTGTTCTTGGCTCTGTTTCTGACTGATCCCTCCTGGTGACTTCCTCCTCCCAGCATTCAGAGCATGGCTTTCCTCCAGGTTTTCTGGCTTCACATGCCTTGCCCTGGCCCTGACTCCTTGGTCTCCCTATGACTCAGGGCTCTGGCTCCCTGCCCCAGGACCCCACCCTGCCTAGGTTCTGGTCCTCCCAGCTAAGGCCCCAGGGGAGGGAAGAATGGGGATGTTTAACCCAGCACTTGCCAGGTTACTGAGACTCTCCACCCCTACCTCTGAAAGGACACCTGGGGGCTTCTGGTTCCGTGAACCCAGTTGCTAACCGAACCATACCTGCTGAGCACTGCAGGTAGTCACCCAGGAAGCTGCAAGCAGGGGAGAAGCCTGAGTAGCTGGTACTGTGTCAGGGGGTTGGCTCCTGACGGCAGAACACACCCAGCATGTCAGAGCCCATAGCCCTGAAATCTGCCCGCCCTACCTACCCTCTCGAGGTCAGGCGTGTTTGGGAAAGAGCATCATAAACAGGCTTGCTCAACAGACCTGATGCTCGGAGGCCACGATTCCAGCTAATACTTGCTTCCCAAGCTCTAGCACACGAGCTCCAGCGCTAGAGCAGACAGTCCTGAGTCTACTCCCATTTCTACCACTTGCTAGGAGCACTTGCACCACTGTGGCCCCTCTTCAGCTTCAGTTTCCTCATCTGGGACAGAGGGAGAAGGCATGATAGCACCCAGTGCAGTATCTGGAATGTGGCTGGTGCGCAAAAAACAGTAGCCATCGATTCAAGAATCATCAGTAGATGTTTAAATTAATGAGTGAAAGTTTGATGAGGAAAAGGATATTTATATAATCTTAAAATATCTCTCCCTAAATTACTTATGAATTTAAAAAGGGAAAATAATCAAAGGATACTATTGTGAGAGTGAAAAAAACTTACAAATGGGAGCAAATATTTGCAAAACATCTGATAAGGGAATAATATCCAGAATATGTAAAGAACCTGAACTCCTGCAACTCAACAAATGTAATTCAAAGGACGTGAACAGACACAGGTCCAAAGAATAAATACAAGTGCTCGACAAGTACATGAAAAGACACAACATCACTAATCATTAGGAAAATGCAAGTCAAAACCACAGTGAGATGCTGCTATTAGGATGGCTGTCATTAAAACAAAACCAGGAGTTCCCGTCGTGGCGCAGTGGTTAACGAATCCGACTAGGAACCATGAGGTTGCGGGTTCGATCCCTGGCCTTGCTCAGTGGATTAAGGATCTGGCGTTGCCGTGAGCTGTGGTGTAGGTTGCGGACGCGGCTTGGATCCCGAGTTGCTGTGGCTGTGGTGTAGGCGGGCATCTACAGCTCCGATTGGACCCCTAGCCTGGGAACCTCCCTCCATATGCCGTGGGAGTGGCCCTAGAAAAAATAAAAACAAACAAACAAAAAAGACAAAAAGAAAAAGAGCAGAATAACATTTCTATAAGATAATGACAGCACACCAGAAATGAATGTACAGAAAACAGCTCAAATTATCCTATTTTAAAACCAGCTACAAATTAAAATTACACAAGACATGAAAGAACCAGAGTAAATGAAATTAGAAAAGCTCAGAAATGACTAAAGAATTAGAAATAAAAGGAGAAAAAAATGAAGACTAAATGAAAAGAAACACAAGCGCAAATAAACGCAATTTAAAACTCTTGAGGAGAATGGGAGGGAGGGAAAATTTTTAAGAAATCATAAGAGAGAGTAAAATGATTTGAATAAAAATGCTAAGTATGGGAGTTCCTGTCGTGGCGCAGTGGTTAACGAATCCGACTAGGAACCATGAGGTTGCAGGTTCGATCCCTGGCCTTGCTCAGTGGGTTAAGGATCCAGCGTTGCCGTGAGCTGTGGTGTTGGTTGCAGACGCGGCTCGGATCCTGCGTTGCTGTGGCTCTGGTGTAGGCCGGTGGCTACAGCTCCGATTGGACCCCTAGCCTGGGAACCTCCATATGCCGCGGGAAGCAGCCCTAGAAATGGCAAAGACAAAAAAAAAAAATTTAGAAAAAAAAAAAAAAGGCAAGTATGGAAGACAGGCAAAGAAGAGCCAATTCAGAGCATAGAGGCCTCTGAAGTAGAGAACTGAAGCATGTGACTAGAATATAAAAATCAGGAAAACATATACAAAGATTTATCTTGATATAAAATATGTATAAAATCAATAAAATATATAAAATAAAAAAATTCAAGGAGTTCCCATTGTGGTTCAGTGGTAATGAACCCAACTAGTACCCATGAGGCTGTGTTTTGATCCCTGGCCCCGCTCAGTGGGTTAAGGATCTGGTATTGCTGTGAGCTGTGGTGTTAGGTCACAGAGGCGGCTTGGATCTCGAGTTGCTGTGGCTGTGGTGTAGGCTGGCAGCTGCGGCTCCAATTCGACCCCTAGCCTCGGAACTTCCACATGCAGAAGGTGCAGCCCCAAAAATGCAAATTAATTAATTAAAAAATCCAAGAAATGTTTCTGAATTTAAAGGAAAATGTTCAGCGTATAACCTAAGTATACCATATACCTAAGAATACTTGACACTAGACTTTCAGGAGAAAAAAAAATCTTTTGGATATCTAGGCAAAAAGAAAAACAAAAGAAAAAGCAAGTGGCTTCTATGAGAAACAAAATTAAGGATATTGCCAGGCTTTTTAACAGCAAGGCTTGATGCCAGAAGAAAACAGAGTAATAGGTTAGTCAAGGGAAAGAAAATGTGACTCAAGGACTTACTATTATTATTTTTGCTTTTTAGGGCCACACCCGAGGCATATGTTGCTACGCTACAGCAACACCAGATCCAAGCCGCGTCTATGAGCTACACCACAGCTCACAACAACACCGGATCCTTAACCCACTAATCGAGGTCAGGGATCAAACCCGCAACCTCATGGTTCCTAGTTGGATTCGTTTCCACTGAGCCACGATGGGAACTCCTCAAGGACGTATTATATCCAGCAAGATTGACTTTCAAACACAAACTATTATCAACATGCAAGAGCTCAGGGAATATTGTTTCCACGAGATCTTACTGAAAGATTCACAAAAGAAACGACAGATGGAGCAGCCTGGGATCTTCATCATGAAATTCTAAGAAAAAGAAAGGGATGGTGGGAAGGGTCTGAAGATAAAGAGTCAAGTTAAAAACACAAGAGAAAACTATTGTGGGAAGGGACGCACACTTGGGTAATTAAACTAGAAAGAAACCCAGTGAGGCAGCTATAAAAAAGTCAGGACTGTGGATACTTCATGTGGGAGGAAGATGACTGTATTTGGGACAAGGGGAGAGTTCCTTGAGTGGCTGGCAAAGTTCCATTTCTTGACCTAAGCGGTATTCACAAGGGTGTTTTCCTAAGAATTCATTATGCTCTGAATCCCAATCTTAAGATTCTCTTTGTAACTCACATAATTTATATAGGGTATTTTTTAATCTGTTATTTTATAATAAAGGTTGAGATGATTTAAACCAAATCCTCTTATCACTGCTTTCCCAGACAACTCTGCACGGAACCAAAACAGACGTGACTTGTTAAACGGATTGCATGAAGGTTGCAATCAGGGGTGACTTCTAGCTTTATGTAACAGGACAAGGTGAGAATGACAAAAATATCACAAGGCCATGATTAGCTTATAGCTAACAACAACAAACGTGTACAGTGTATAGTGAAGAGAGAATACTTCAGCTTAAGGTGATCAGGAAGGGCTTTCTGGAGAATGGAGGAGATGAGCCAGTCAATTGCGTTAGAATTTGGATACTTGAAGAAGGCATGTAGTATAAACAAATGGCACAGTATATACAAAAGTATATGGAGTTCCCGTCGTGGCGCAGTGGTTAACGAATCTGACTAGGAACCATGAGGTTGCGGGTTCGATCCCTGGCCTCGCTCAATGGGTTAAGGATCTGGCGTTGCCATGAGCTGTGGTGTAGGTTGCAGACGCGACTCGGATCCCGAGTTGCTGTGGCTCTGGCGTAGGCCGGCGGCTACAGCTCTGATTCGACCCCTAGCCTGGGAACTTCCATATGCTGCGGGAGTGGCCCTAAAAAAGGCAAAAAGACCAAAAAAAAAAAAAGATTTAAAAACATAAGAGGTGGGAAAACAAAAAAACACGTTCAAGGAAATGTTCCCTAATTTTTTACTCATTCTTCAAGTCCAAACATTACTTTCCCAGGGAGTCTTTCCTGATTCTGCCAGACAAGGTCAGGTTCTCTGTTACATGCTCTCTCAGCTCATCCTTAACCCACCGAGCAAGGCCAGGGACCAAACCCGCAACCTCATGGTTCCTAGTTGGATTCATTAACAACTGGGCCACAATAGGAACTTCTCATTCTCATTTCTAAGTCAAACCACAGTTGTAATGAGATTGGTCATTTAGCATCTCTTCCCCTAGAACATAAAACTTTCTGAAGGCAGGGATCTGGATGGTGGTCACCGTGTAGCCCCATGCCCAGCCCTAAGCCTTGCATGGTACACACTCAAAAATACGTTAGGTGAAAAAAAATTTTTTAAATGTGTTTGGCTTATCAATGAGTGGATCCATTTCACTGGAATGGAGGGTGGTATCAGAGACTAATACAGTTGGAGATTTTACTGAAATGACCTGGATATGAATGACCTAGGATGTTAGGGTTAAATGCTTAGATTTTTCTTTGTTCTTTAAAAGAAATTAAATAGGAGTTCCCGTTGTGACGCAGGAGGAACTAATCTGACTAGGAACTGTGAGGTTGCCGGTTCGATCCCAGGCCTCGCTCCGTGGGTTAAGGATCTGGTACTGCTGTGAGCTGCGGTGTAGGTTGCAGCCTCAGCTCAGACCCTGCTGTGGCTGTGGTGTAGGCTGGTGGCTACAGCTCTGATTCGACCCCTAGCCTGGGAACCTCCTAAACCACAGGTGTGGCCCTAAAAAGCAAAAAACAAACAAACAAAAACAAATTAAATAACCAATGTGTTGTTTCACCATTCTGGAGGCTAGAAGTTCTAAATCAATTACATTTATCAATTTACCGGTGTCAGCAGGGTTGGTGCCCTGTCAGAGCTGTTCCTGGTCTCCCATTAGCCGTCCATGGCCATCTTCTGCGTGTGTCTCTTCACAAATGCTTTCTGTGTCCAAATTTTCCCTTTTTATAAGGATACCAGTCATACTGGATTAGGGCCCACCCAAATGATATCCCTTTAACTTGATTACCTCTGTAACAGACCCTATGTCCAAAATAAGGTCACGTTCTGATGTCCTGGTGGTTAAACTCCAACATGTCATTCTTACGGGGACAGAATTCAACCCATACAACATGGCCACCTCCCACTCAACATTTCAGACAGGTGACAGGTTTTCTTTATTCTACATAGATTCACGTGAAACTCCCTCTTTCCCTCCAGAGCGATCTCCATGTTACCCGCCCTCCCAATGTGTTTCCATAGTGCAGTAAGTTTGTGTTCTTTCTTTTTCAATATATATTCATGGGTATAAGGGCCTGCATATTATCTCTCGGTGGACTCTGCGTGCCGGTAAAAGCAGAGATGCTCTAAGGCGTATTTCATACGCCTAGAATCCTATTTAGAATGAATGATACAACAACAATCCATTCTTCTCTAAATTTTAATTTACCTTGGTCAGAATACCAAAATAAAATACCTTTAATATTTTCCAAAGAAATATTGCACATTAATAGAAATGCAAAGTCTTACTTTTTAATATTTAGGCAAACAGTATAGCTTCTATTCCAAAAATAGCCAGAATATGGAACGTCATATTCTTTTTTTTTTTCTGCTTTTTAGGGCCACACCCCCTGGCATGTGGAAGTTCCCAGGCTAGAGGTCGAATCTGCCGGCCTGCACCAGAGCCACAGCAATGCAGGATCCATAACCACAGCAATGCAGGATCCATAGCCACAGCAATGCATTTTTGACCTACACCACAGCTCATGGCAATGCCAGATCCTTAACCCACTGAATGAGACCAGGGATCAAACCTGCACCCTCATGGATACGAGCTGGGTTTGTTAGCACTGAGCCACAAAGGGAATTTCCAAGTTAGTGTATTTTTCAGCTCCAGAATTTGTTTCCTTTTTATAATTCTTTGTTACTATTCCCATTTTGTTCATATATCACTTTCCTGATTTCCTTTAGTTCTTTGTCCATCTTCCTTTAACTCTGAGTATATTTCAGACAGTTGTCTTAAAGTCTTTAGTCTGATACCTGTGTTTCTCAGGGAAGGTTCCTGCACTTCATTTTCTTCCTTTGAATAGGCCAGGTTATTGCAATTTTGCAGTAAAAAATTTGTAGCTGCTCCTTGCAATCTTGTTGAAAATTGAGCAGTTGAAAAAACAACCTCCTCTCCTAGCCTTTGCAAACTGAGTTTATCCAGCAAAACCTTTTACTGATTAGGATATGTTGTGATCCTTGGGATCAACCAAAGTAGAAAGATTGTCTTCAGATGTTTTCTTAGCACACATCTCACCTGGATGCATGTATCTCTTTTGATTTTCCTCTGTACACATGGCTTTTACAGGTCTTAATGTCCCAGAGTTTCTCCTGGGGGCCTTAGATGAGAGTCTACTGTGTGGCTCCACCCATTATGTCTTGTCTTAGGTATCTTGAGTCTTAAGTCTCTTTATTTGATTATTTTTTTGTCTTTTGTCTTTTTTCAGGGCCGCACTTGCGGCACATGGAGGTTCCCAGGCTAGGGGTCTAATAAGAGCTGTAGCACTGGCCTACACCACAGCCACAGCGACCCGAGATCTGAGCCATGTCTGCGACCTACACCACAGCTCACAGCAACGCCAGATCCTTATCCCACTGAGCAAGGGATCGAACCAAAACCTGATGGCTCCTAATTGGATACGTTTCCACTGTGCCACGACGGAAACTCCCCCTCTTAAGTCTCTTTATAGATTTTTTTTTTTTTCTTAAATATGGAACACTTCACGAATTTGCATGTCATCCTTGCACAGGGGCCATGCTAATCTTCTCTGGATGGTTCCAATTTTAGTATATGCTGCTGTAGTGAGATTTTAAAAGCAATTCTTGCCACTTTCTGCTGTGTTCCCCTGCAGAGCTCAATTAGAGGAAATAGAAACTAGTTCTTCAGGCAGGTCCCAGACAGAATATTGTGAATAAGTTTTGCTCTGCTCCCTCCAAGTTAAGAGAGGGAACTGAGAAATGAGCTACTGGCTTCCTCTAGACCAAGACTACCCAAAGGTGAGGAATCAAGGGTGAACGAAAATTCCACAAAATTTCTTACCATTTTGAAGGTAGCTTTTTCTTGGAGTTCCCTGGTAGCCTAGCAGTTAAGGATCTGGCACTGACAATGCTATGGCTCAGGTCACTGCTGTGGTGTGGGTTTGATCCCTGGCCTGGGAACTGCTGCATGCCATGCGTATGGCCAAAAAAAGGATGTAGCTTTTTCTTCATTGGCCATTCACCTGGTTACTACAGGCCTTTGACTGTTTTCCAGCCCTCCCACAAGCTTACTTTAGCTAGCCTTTGGTTGTTTTTAATGTCTCAGCCAGGGAACAAAAGGTTGTAGCTTCATATCCCTCCATTTTGCTCGTGTCACCTTAGTAGAATTTTTATTTTCAGTGTCATAACAAGACTTTCAGTTTTTGAGCTGAGGGTACGATGCAAAGCAAAATTACTTTATAGAGATATTACGTACAGACAGGGTACACAATGGATCAGACAGCAAACCGTGGAGGCACTAACTAACCCGCCTTATTCTGCAGGCTGCATGCCACTTGAGATTTGACTCTGTGGTCGAAGGACATAGGTCTGAACCCGGTACACACTATGTGCTCCACAAACCTTTATTGAACAAAACACCTAAAATTATAGCTGATGTGACTGAAAACGGAATTCCCAGGCCAGCCCCATACTATGTGGTATATAAGACAATCAAGAGTAAACACAATCAAGAGCACACACTTCTGCATCATGCTAGTGTGCAGAAACTCCACCAGGATTAGGCAGCCAGCTCTTGAAGCATCCATGGAAAGATCCCAGATGTCCTGCAGAAACGTAAGCCACACGGAGGACCTCACGAGGAAGCTTATTGGTGGATAGGGAACCTTCCCCTTTCCACTCTGGAACTATCTAAACAAGGATCAGCAACTTACAGACTGCTGCCCAATTCTGTAAACAGCTGTGCTGGAACACAGTCCTATTCATGCATATGTCACGCACGGTTGCTTTCACGTTGTAATGCAGAATTATATAATTGTGACATTAATTTATGACCTGTGATGGCTAAAATATTATCTTGCCCTTTACAGATAAATAGCACCTGGCCCTGTTCTAAACAAAGGCGTGAGGTCCAAAGAGGGCAGAGGCTGCTGCGGATTATAAAACATATAATGAGGGCCCACGATGACAGATAACTCCCACAGGGTCTGACTGATGAAACTTAATCACTTTCTTTTCAGGGACAGAACACTCAGGGAGGAAAAAGGTTTTAACAAATGGCGCTAGGACAAATGGATACCCACATGCAAAAGAATGAAGCTGATGGAGTTCCCATCATGGCACAGCACAAAGAAATCTAACTAGGATCCATGAGGATGCAGGCTCAATCCCTGGCCTCGCTAAGTGGGTTAAGGATCCAGTGTTACCATGAGCTGTGGTGTAGGCTGGTAGCTGCAGCTTGATTTGACCCCTAGCCTGGGAACCTCCATATGCCATAGGTGTGGTCCTAAAAAGACCAAAAAAAAAGAATGACGCTGAAACCCTTCCTCACACCACATGTAAAAATAACCTTAAATGGACTGAAGGCTGAAATGTATACAATTTTTAGAAGTTACATTGGAGTAAATAGTTATGACCTTGGTTTAGGCAATGAATTCTTAGATATAATACCAAAATCACAAGCAAAAATAACAAAAGAGAGATATATTGTATTTCATCTAATTAAAAACTTATGTGCTTCAAAGGACACCAACATGAAAGTAAAAAGACAACCCCCCAAAAGGGAGAAAATAACTGTATATCACATATCTGCAAAAGATTAATACAGAAGAAAATGTAGGTGACCTTGGGCTTCAGGATGACCTTTTAGGTACAATATCAAAAGCATGATCTGTGAAGGAAAAAATGGATAGGACAGAATTCATTAAAATTAAAGTCTCTCTGTGAAAGGTACTGTTCAAAGAATGAAAAGACATGCCACAGACTGGGAAAAAATATCTGTAGAACACATATCTGATAAAGAACTGGTTTCCAAAATATACTTTAAAAAACCTCTTAAATCTCAACAACCAACTTATTTAAAAAGTGAGCAAGATTCCTGGCCCAGGAACTTTCCCAGGCCATGGACATGGGTTAAAAAAAAAGAAAAAGAAAAAAGTGAGCAAGAGATCAGGACACTTCATCAAAAAAAATTAGAGAGATGATAAATAAACAAATGAAAAAAACGCTGAACATATGTCTTTGGGGAATTGTAAATTAAAACAAAAATGTGATACTACTGTACACCTATTGGATGGCCAAAATCCAAAACACCGACACCATCAAATTCTGGTGAGGATGTGGAACAAAGGGGACTCTCATTCATGCTGGTGGGGATGCATAATGGGATACGGCCACTTTGGAAGACAATTCGGAAGTTTCTTATAAAAAACACCCTTACCATACGCTCCAACACTCCTTGGTATTTACACAAATGAGTTAAAAACTTTTGTCCACACAAACCAACATACAAATGTTTACAGCAGCTATTTTTTGGCCATGTCCATGGCATATGGAAATTCCTGGGGCAGGAATTAAATGTGTACCACAGCTGTAACCAGAACCACAGCAGTAACTACGCTGGATCCTTAAACCTGGTGAGCCATGAGGGAGCTCTGTAGCAGCTATTTTTTTTATAACTGCCAAAACTTGACAGCAGCCAAGATTTCCTTCAATAGGTGAATGGACAAACAAACCGGAAGATCCAGACAATGGAATGTTACTCAGTACAAAAAGAAATGAGCGATCATACCATGAAATGACATGGAAAAACCTTACATGCATATTGCTGAGTGAAAAATCCAATCCAGAAAGGCTACATACTGTATGATTCCAACTACATGACATTCTGAAAAAGGCAAAACTACAGAGACAGTGAGAAAGTCAGTGGTTGCCAGGGATTCAGAAGGATGAATATGTGGAGCACAGGGTATTTTTAAGGCACTGAAAATACTCTGACGATGCTGTAATAATACTGTATATAACATTATGGTACCTCAGAAAACTAAATATAGAACTACTATATGATCCAGTAATCCAGCTCTTGGGCAAATATGCGGACAAAACATTCATTCAAAAAGATACATGCAAAGAGGCCTGAACCTCATGAGATTAAGAAGGCGGAGTAGAAGGACTGGAGCTCACCTTTTCTCATAAAAGCAACAAAATGACAACCCACCACTGAACAACCTTTGACCAAACAGACTGCAAACTATCAAAGAAGCTATCCTACCCCAGAAGACAAAGAGTCACCTTCTCTCATAAAAGCAACAAAATCACAACCACTGAACAATATTCAACCAAATAGTCTGCAAACTATCAAAGAAGATATCCTACTCCAGAAGACAAAGAGAAGGCCACATCAAGATGGTAGGAGGGGTGATTACATGACATAAGCAACCCCATACCCGCCAGGTGGGCAGCCCACAGACTAAAAAGTAACTGTTATCACAGAGACTCGCCTACAGGAGAGTTCTGAGCCCCACGTCAGGTCCCCACACCTGGGGATCTGGCATCGGGAGAAGGAGCCCCAGGAGCATTTGGCATTGAGGGCCAGTGAGGCTTGTGCACAGGAGCTCTACAGGACTGGGGAAAATGGAGACCTCTTTCTTAAAAGGCACACACAGCCTTTCATGTGCACTGGATCCCAGGGCAAGGCAGAGACTCCGTAGGAATCTGGGTCAGACCTGACTGTGGTTCTTGGAGGATCTCCTGGGAAAACAGGGTGTAACTCTGGCTCACTGTGGGAGAAGGACATTGGCAAAGGTCTTGGGAATAATCATCAGGCTGCACTCCCCTAGAGATGGCCATTTTGGAAAAACCTGACCCCACCTATCAGGGCTGAGAAGCCCCAGGCCAAACAATAATCCTGGTGGGATCATGGGCCCACTCATCAGTAAACAGGCTGCCTAGAGACCCCCCAGGCACACGGCCACCTCTGATCTCACCCAGACAAGAGGGATAAGAATCATCTCCACCCACCAGTGGGCAAGCACCAGTCCCTCCCATCAGCAAGCTCCTGGTACCAACTTCAGCCACAAAGGGGGGCAGACATCAGAAGCAAGAGAGGCTATAACTCTACTGTCTGCAAAAAGGAGACCACACCAAAAATCTATACAAAATGAAAAGGCAGAGAAGTATGACTCAGGAAAGGGAGCAAGAAAAAAACCTCAGAAAAACAGCTAAGAGATCTGGACATTATCAACCTCCATGAAAAACAGATCCTTTAACAGACGATAGTGAAGATGACTCAAGATCTTGGAAATAAACTGGAGGAAAAGATTGATAAATTACAAGAAACTCTGAGCAAAGAAATAGAAGATTTAAGGATTAAGCAAACAGAAATGCAAAATACAATAACTGAAATAAATAATTCATTAGAAGCAACCAATAGCAGAACACAAGAGGCAGAAGAACGAATGAGTGAGGTGGAGGACAGACCAGTAGAAATCACCAATGCGGAACAGAAAAAAGATTGAAAAGAAATGAAGACAGTCTAAGAGAACTCTGGGACAATGTTAAATGCATCAACATCCATATTTTAGGGGTACCAAAAGGAAAAGAGAGAGAAAGGGCCAGCAAAAATATTGGAATAAATAGCTGAAAACTTCCCTAACAGGGGAAAGGAATCACTCACTCAAATCCAGAAAGCACAATGAGTACCATTTAAAATAAACCCAAGGAGGAACACCCCAAGACACATTAACCAAACTGATCAAAATTAAAGACAAAGAAAAAATACTGAAAGCAGCTAGGGAAAAGAAACAAATAGCATACAAGGGAACCCCAATAAGGTTATCAGCAGATTTTTCAGCAAAAACTCTGCAGGCCAGAAGGGAGAGACACAATATACTTAAAGTGATGAAAGGAAAAAAACCTCAACCAAGATTACTCTATCCAGCAAGGCTCTCATTCAGATTTGAAGGAGAAATCGAAAGCTTTACAGACAAGCTAAAGCTAAGAGAATTCAGCACCACTAAACCAGCTTTACAACAAATACTAAAGGAACTTCTCTAGGTGGAAAAGAAAAGGCCACAACTAGAAACAAAAATGCGACAAATGACAAGGCTCACCAGTAAAGGCATACATAGCAAAGGCAAGAAATCATCCACACACAAATATGCTACCAAAATCAGAAATCGTGAGAAGAGGAGGATACAAATGCAGGCACTGACACTGGAGATGCATTTTCAATTAAGAGACCAAAAACTTAAAATAATCTTGCATACATATATCAAAACTCCTATATCAAAACTTCAGGGTAACTGCAAACCAAAAATCTACAATGGATACACGCACAAATGAGAAAAAGCAATCCAAATACAACACTAAAGATAGTCATCAAAATACAAGAGAACAAGAAGAAGGGAAGAAAAAAGAGCAACAAAAACAAATCCAAACAGTTAATAAAATGGCAATAACAACATACATATCAATAATTACCTTACCATGTAAATGGACCAAATGCCCCAACCAAAAGACATAGACTGGCTGAATGGATACAGAAACAAGACTCATATATATGCTGTCTTCAAGAGACCCAGTTCAGTTCTAGGGACACATACAAACTGCAAGAGAGAGGATGGAAGAAAATATTCCATGTGAACAGGAATCAAAAGAAACCTGGAGTCAGAGTTCCCATCATGGGTCAGCAGAAATGGATCCGACTAGTATCCGTGAGTACGCAGGTTTGATCCCTGGCCTTGCCCAGTGGGTTAAGGATCCAGTGTTGCTGTGAGCTGTGGTATAGGTCGCAGACTTGGCTCAGATCTGGCATTGCTGTGGCACAGGCTGGCAGCTACAGCTCTGATTCAACCCCTGGCCTGGGAACCTCCATATGCTGTGGGTGTGGCCCTAAAAAGCAAAAAACAAAACAAAAAACTGGAGTAGCAATACTCATATCAGACAAAATAGACCCTAAAATGAAGAATATAAGAGACAAAGAAGGACATTACATAATGATCAAAGGATCAATCCAAGAAAAAGGTATAACAACTGTAAATATATATGCACCCAACATAGGAGCACCTCAATATATAAGGCAACTGCTAACAACTTTAAGAGGACAAATTGACAATAACACAGTAACAGCAGGGAACTTTAACACCCCTCTTACAGCAATGGACAGACCATCGACAGAAAATCAACAAGGAAACACAGGCCCTAAATGACACATTAGACCAGATGGACTTATTAGATATTTACTGAACATTACATCCAAAAGCAGCAGAATACACATTTATCTCAAATGCACATGGAACATTCTCTAGGACTGCTCACATTGTGGCCCACAAATCAAGCCTTGGTAACTTTAGGAAAACTGAAATCATATCAAGTGTCTTTCCAACACTGGAAATCAACAAGAAAAAAAAATGCAAAACACAAATACATGGAGATTAACACACTATTAAACGCCAATGGACGATGGAAGAAATCAAAGAGGAAATTAAAAAATACCTAGAGGCAAATGACAACAAAGATACAACACTCTAAAACCTATGGGATGCAGCAAAAGCAGTTCAAAGAGGGAAGTTTACAGCAATATGAGCCTACTTCAGGAAACAGGAAAAAGCTCAAATAAACAACCTAACTTTACATCTAAAGCAGCTAGAGAGAGAACAGACAAGACCTAAAGTTAGCAGAAGGAAAGAAATCATAAAGATCAGAGCAGCAATCAATGAAACAGAAACAAAGAAAACCACAGAAAAGATCAATGAAAACTAAACGCTGGTTCTTTGAAACGATCGAAAAAATTGATAAACCCTTAGCCACACTTATCAAGAAAAAGAAAGGATTCAATTCAATAAAATTAGAAATGAAAAAAGAGAAGTAACAATGAACATCACAGAAATACAAAGGATCATAAGAGACTACTATATGCAACAACTATACATCAATAAAGCAGAAAACCTGGAAGAAATGGACAAATTCTTAGAAAAGTACAATCTTCCAAGACTAAACCAAGATGAAATAGAAAAGAAGAAAAGACCAATCACAAGTACTGAAATTGAAACTGTGATTTTAAAAACTTCCAACAAATAAACTCCAGGACCAGATGGCCTCACAGGTGAATTCTATCAAACATTTAGAGAAGAGCTAAGACCTATCTTCCTGAAACTATTCCAAAAAAGTTGCAGAAGAAGGAACACTCCCCAACTCATTCTATGAGGCCACCATCACCCTGATACCAAAACCAGACAAAGATACCACAAAAAAAAGAAAACTACAGGCCAATATCACTGATGAACACAGATGCAAAAATCCTCAACAAAATACTAGCAAACTGGATCCAAGTGTATTAAAGGATTGTACACCATGATCTAGTGGGATTTACCCCACGGACGCAAGAATTTTTCAATATCCGCAAATCCATTAGTGTGATACACCGCATTAAAACACTGAAGAATAAAAACCATATGATCCTCTCAATAGATGCAGAAAAACCCTCTGACAAAATCCAACACCCATTTCTGATAAAAACTTACCAGAAAGTGGGCATAGAGGGAACACACCTCAACATAATAAAGGCCACATATGACAAACCCACAGCTAACATCATTCTCAATGGTGAAAAGCTGAGAGAATTTCCACTAAGATCAGGAACAAGACAAGGATGTCTGCTCTCGCCACTACTATTCAACATAGTTTTGAAAGTCCTAGCCAGAGCAATCAGAGAAGAAAAAGAAATAAAAAGGAATCCAAATTGGAAAGGAAGAAGTAAAACTCTCACTGTTTGCACATGACATGATACTATACCTAACACCTAGAGAAAATCCTAAAGACGCTGCCAGAAAACTGTTAGAGATCACCAATGAATCTGGTAAAGTTGCAGGAGACAAAATTAATATACAAAAATTGACTAATTCTATATACTAATAATGAAAGATCAGAAAGAGAAATTAGGTAAACAATCCCATTTACCATCACATCAAAAAGAAAAAAAATACTTAGGAATAAACCTACCTAAAGAGATAAAAGACCTGTACTCTGAAAACTATAAGACGCTGATGAAAGAAATCAAAGATGACACAAACAGATGGAAAGACATACCATGCCCTGGGATTGGAAGAGTGAATATTATCAAAATGATATACTGGGAGTTCCAGTCATGGCACAGTGGTTAACGAATCCGACTAGGAACCATGAGGTCGTGGGTTCGGTCCCTGCCCTTGCTCAGTGGGTTAAGGATCCGGCGTTGCCGTGAGCTGTGGTGTAGGTTGCAGATGCGGCTCGGATCCCACGTTGCTGTGGCTCTGGTGTAGGCCGGTGGCTACAGCTCCGATTGGACCCCTAGCCTGGGAACCTCCATATGCTGCTGGAGCAGCCCAAGAAATAGCAAAAAGACAAAAAAAAAAAAAGACTATATTACCCAAAGCAATCTACAGATTCAATGCAATCCCTATCAAATTACCAAGGACATTTTTCACAGAACTAGTACAAGATATTTTAAAGTTTTTCAGAAGCACAAAAGACCCAGAATAGTCAAGGCCATACTGAGAAAGAAAAACGGAGGTGGAGGAATCAGGCTCCCTGACTTCAGAAGATACTATAAAGCTACAGTCATCAAAACTGTATGGTACTGGCACAAAAACAGAATATTTATCAGTGGAACAGGAGAGCCCAGAACTAAATCCACATACCTACATTCAACTAATCTATGACAAAGGACGCAAGAATATACAGTGGAGAAAAGACAGCCCCTTCAATAAGTTGTGCTGGGAAAACTGGACAGCTACATGTAAAACAATTAAATTAGAACGCTTCCTAATACCATACACAAAAATAAATTCAAAATGGACTAAAGACCTAAATAGAAGACTGGATATGATAAAACTCTTAAGAGGAAAACACAGGCCACTCTCCTACATAAACCACAGCAATATCTTCTCAGATCCACCTCCTAGAGTAATGACAATAAAAAATAAATAAATAAACAAACAGGACCTAATTAAACTGAAAAGTTTCTGCACAGCAAAGGAAACCCTAAACAAAACAAAAGGACAACCCACAGAATGGGATAAAACTTTTGCGAACGAAGTGACTGACAAGGGATTAATCTCCAAAATTTATAAACACCTCCTGCAGCTCAATAACAAAAAGAAAAAAAAAAAGAAAAAAAAAAGAAACAGTCCCATCAAAAAATGGGCAGAAGACCTAAACAGACAATTCTCTATAGAATACATACAGATGGCCAAAAAAACACATGAAAAGATGTTCAACATCACTAATTATTAGATAAGTGCAAATCAAAACTACTATGAGGAACCACCTCACTCACACCAGCCAGAATGGCCATCATCCAAAAGTCTAGACAGTAAATGCTAGAGAGATGTGGAGAAAAAGGAACCCTCTTACACTGTTCGTGGGAATGTTAATTGGTGAAAACACTATGGAAACAGTATGAGGAATCCTCAGAAAACTAAAAATAGAATTACCATTTGATCCAGCAATCCCACTCCTGGGATACATGTACTCCAATGTTCACTGTAGCACTATATACAATAGCTAAGACATGGAAGCAACCTAAATGTACGTCGACAGAGAAGTGGATAAAGAAAATGTGGTACACATACAAAATGGAATTTTACTCAGCCATAAAAAGGAAAGAAATAATGGCATTTGCAGCAACATGGATGGACCTAAAAATAATCATGCTAGGTGAAGTTAGACGGTGAGACAGCAATGTCATATGTGGAATCTAAAAAAAGGACACAATGAACTTTGCAGAACAGACACTGACTCACAGACTTTGAAAAACTTATGTCTTCCAAAGGAGACAGGTTGGGGGGTGGGAGGGATGGGTTGGGGTTTTGGATGGAAATGCTATAAAATTTGGTTATAATTATTGTACATGTAATAAAATTCATGAAGTTAAAACAAAAACAAATAAATAAATAAAACAAAGCAAAAAATAGGAGTTCCCGTCATGGCACAGCAGAAACAAATCCGACTAGGAACCTTGAGGTTGTGGGTTCGATCCCTGGCCTTGATCAGTGGGTTAAGGATCCAGCATTGCTGTGAGCTGTGGTGTAGGTCACAGAAGCAGCTCAGATCTGATGTTGCTGTGGCTGTGGCATAAGCCAGCAGCTGTAGCTCTGATTAGACACCTAGCCTGGGAACTCCAAATGCTGTGGGTGTGACCCTAAAAAGAAAAAACAAACAAAAAAAGCCTGAGATTATGAACACACCTAAAGTAAGTAGATTAATTTTTAGAACTAAGTTTAAATTTGAAATAAAAATTGTTATAGAAAAAAAAAGAATTAAATCTCCAGTTGTAAAATTACAAGTATACAGCCAACCTAGGTACTGGTATCAATGCCACTGAATCAATTAGCATAATTTGCTATGCTTTATGGACCAACCACTGTAGAAAAACTATCTACATTATGAAACAGTATAACGTTACTCTTCAGTTTGACACTAGTTAACCAGAAAGCGGTACCCATAAAAATACAACATTGTGATATTTTAGTTCATCAATTATTCTTATAGATGGATGAAGAATCATCAGTATGTATCTACTAAAGCCTGTAAATGGTATCTGGTATTTATTGGAGTATACTGATTGTGATGTGTGCTGTGGTCTGTTATTTTGTCTTTTTGTCTTTTTAGGGCCACACCTGCAGCATACGGAGGTTCCCAGACTAGGGGTCGAATCAGAGCTGTAGTCGTCGGCCTATGCCACAGCCACACCAGTGCAGGATCCGAGCCGCGTCTGCGACCTACACCACAGCTCACAGCAACACCGGATCCTTAACCCACTGAGTGAGGCCAGGGATGGAACCCACAACCTCATGGTTCCCAGTCGGATTCGTTAACCACTGAGCCATGACAGGAACTCCAGGTCTGTTATTTTAACTCCTTTGTAAAGTTTGTATACATGGAACTATCTAAGGAATTGTCTCTATTTTAAAATTTAATTAGTATATATTTAATAAAACACTGAATAATGAATATTTTTCTAGTCTAAAAAAAAAAAAGGCACACACACCCTTATGTTCATCACAGCACTATTCACAATAGCCAAGACATGGAAACGACCTAAATGTCCATCAAAAGATGAATGGATTAAGAAGATGTGGTATATATATATATATATGTGTATATATATACACACACACACACACACACACACAATGGAATACTACTCAGCCATAAAAAGAAACAAAATAATGTCATCTGCAGCAACATGGACGGAACTAGAGATTCTCATACTAAATGAAGTAAGTCAGAAACAGAAAAACAAGTACTATATGATCTCACTTACATGTGGAATCTGAAATATGGCACAGATGACCCTATCTACAGAAGATGAATAAATCACGGCCAAGGAGAGGAGACTTGTGGTTGCAGGGGGAAGGGAGCGGGTTGGACGGGGAGTTTGAGGTTGGTGGATACAAACTTAGCATCTGGAATGGATGGGCAATGGGCTCCTACCGTACAGCACAGGGAACTGGGTGGGACTAGGTCACTCTGTTGTACAAGATATTGAAAAAAGGCTGTAAATTAACTACTTTGATAATAATAATAAAGAATTAAAGAAAACACTATACATAATATTATGTCAAAATCCACTCTATGTATTATTGCACTTTATGATGTGCAAAACAAAGAATGAACCTAATGTAAATGTGCGACTTTAAGTAGTAATAATGTATCAATATTGGCTCATCAACTGTAACAAATATACCACAACAATCCAGATGTTAATAGTGGAAACCTTTTGTTGGAAGGGGCGAGGAGAAGGGACTATATAGGAACTCTGTACTTTCTGTTCAAGTTCTGTTAAACCTTAAAATTCTTTTTTACTTTTTTTTTTTCTTTTCTGGCCTCCTTGAGGCATATGGAGTTCCCCAGCCAGGGATCAGATCCAAGCTGCAGTTGTGACCTACACTGCACCACCTGCAGCAGCACTGGATCCTTTAACCCACCACGCCAGGCCAGGGATTGAACCTGTGTCCTGGAGCTACACAGATGCTGCCAGCAGAAACTCTCCCTAAAACTCCTTAAAAAAAAAAAAAAAAAACTAGTAATTTTTTAAGATGTAAAGGATTTTAATAGACAATTTTCCAAATAAGATATACAAGGGGCCAGTAAGCACTCAACCTCAGTAGCCATTAGGAAAATAAAAATTAAAACCACAATGAGTTAGCACTTCACAATCACTAGGATGGCTATCACCAATAAGAGGGAAAATAAGAAGTGAGAGACTGTACCCCATCAGGTTTTGCTGGCATAGGTGCTATGCAAAACAGTTTGGTAGTTCATCAAAAAGTTAAATACAGAGTTCCCATATGGCCCAACAATTCCACTCCTAGGTATATGCAAGAAAAGAAAACAGTCACAAAAAATGTGTGAATGTTCAGAGCAGCATATTCAGAACAGCCAAAGAGCAGGCACAACCCAAACATCTACCAAGTGATGAACAGATAAAATGTGGTATTATCCAGTCAATGGAAATGTGGTATATCCATTCGGCCATGAAAAGGAATGGTACAACATGTTTTAGCCTTGAAGATATACTAAGTGAAAGAAGCCAGATACAAAAGGCACATACTGTATGATTCCATGTATACGAAATGTCCAAGACAGGCAAATACAGAGAGAGAGAGAGAAAGTACAAAGTAAATTACTAGTTGCCAGAGACCACGAGGAAATGGGAATGTAGCATGACTGCTAATGGATATGAGGCTCCCTTTAGGGGTGATGAAACCATTCTGGAATAAGTTGTAGTGATGATTGTACAATCTTGTGATTATACTCAAAATCACTGGGTGGAATATTTTAAAACGGTAAATTTTATGGTATGTGAATTATCTCCTAAGTTTAAAAATAGGTATAAGGATTTCTGGGAAGTTCTGGGCCATTTTGCTTCCTTTTATCCCCTTCGTTCATTATGTAATTAAATAAGGTTGATGGTCCTTTTCAGGGGATGTGATCTGTTTTATATACAGTTTACTGAGGCATGATCTGTTTATAAGAGTGACAATAAATTGGCTCAGGGGAAAAAATGATTTAGTGAAGAATATACTGGAGGATTGACTCACTCGTCCCTCACTAGGGTATAAACTCTTGAGGGCTGATATGGTTACACAACAACTATTAGAAAAATGGTACCCACTATTTCAGGAATGAACCTTGAATAAATGGCAAGTCCCCTGAGCTGGCAGTGGGTCATCCAAAAACTCTGAAGCAAGAAGAGGCAAGGAGGTTATTTGGATAAACCACTAACTGGGAATCAACTTCATTTTTCCAGAGCTCAGGAGCACCTTCTCGAAAGATCACCTCCCCTCAGTGCTGTGTCTCCCAGAGTGACCGGACTGGGTGTCAGCCTCCACGTTCGGAACGTAATTTAACTACGGACAATGCATTTATTAACTTTCACAGAGACCAAGGATAACATACAAACAAACATTTTTTCTTTTTAAAGAATAAAACAATCACCTGGTCAAACATTAAAACCATACAGAAGGATATAAAACAAAAAAGCAAGTCTCCCAGTCTCCCAGCTCTCCTTCCCAGATGTGATCCTGTGTAAATTACAACTTATTTCTGATATATTGATTATTAATGTGATGGGGATATTACACAGACCATATTTCTTATAAAGAGTAAGTCTGACCTAATCAGAAGCTGAGGCTAAATTCGGATCTAAATAGATTCAATTTAAGAAAAATACTAACATGTATATATTTTATATATGTTTTCTAAGTCAGATTTCTTTTTTTTCCTAATCAAGGCAAAACAAACTCTTGAAAGATAAAAATAGCACAAGTTGGCAGTCACCTGGAAACAATTTATCATCAACTAATCAAGCCTTAAATCCATGAAGCAAAAAAGCACCTCAAAAATGCAACAACAATGATATGAGCACCTAAATAGGTGTCTTGACAAATCAATAGCTCCTGGTAAAATTCCTGATACTTGAAGGAGATTTAAAAATAAATGCCCTGTTCATGTCAACATTGCCTATGAGCAGATCTCAACTGATCCTTAGAAGATAAGGTTAAGATGAACGTAACTGCCAGCTGGCAGGGGTGGTGGGGAGGCTGAAATAACTTGGGAATAGCAAGAGGTGGGAAGTAATCCAATTAACAGAAGCACTGAAAATATGTAATTGCACAACAAAATGAGTACCAATTTGAAAAATTAATGTCTATGGGCATTTTCTTCCCCAAATAGGGAGCAGAGTGAACGGGGGAATTAATTTTTAACAATATTCCTAAGACCTAAGGGCAACTACACGTCTGGGGCTACGACACTCTCCAAAGCATGAACATTAAGAAGTTCTTCATATGGTAATTATTCTAATATTTTAAATTTTCAAAAACTGATGCAACCTTGCAAGAGCCAACAAATTTAAAGTCTTATTAATCAACCTCTAGCTCTTCATATTCTGTCCACAAAAAGAGAGACATAACTGTGCCCTTTAAAAAGATGCAATGTGCCCGTTGTGCACATGAAGCTCACCTGCTGGCCTCAATAAGCAGCGCCTGTCACGGGGCAGGAAACTGAAGGTAGGCAGAAAGACAGGCGACGCGGTCATTCGGCCTGGATGCCTCTTTTCAACGGGAGGGAGCTGGCGCTCTAACACTTCGGACTAACTAGGGAGCTGGCTCACAGGGCCCACGCCAGCAGAGGAAAGGGGCCTGAGGAAGGGCTGGCCAGGCTGTTCTTTTATCTCTGTTTCTCGCAAGGAAAAGAGTCCTCTGAGGTAAGCCAAGGTCAGTAGCTGATTTTAACTCAGAGCAACCATTTGCTGCTTTGCGCGTTTTTAGCCCTCTACTGGGATTCTCCTAACTCAGCTTTCATCCCAGCAGTGCTCCGCGGCCTTCAGGGAAGCGCCCAGGGAAGCAGATGGAATTAATTAGGCGAGAGCCCATCAAAGGCAACAAGGAAGTGTTCCACCAGCTATGCACAAGGACCTTGCCCCGAACACGCCAAAGACCATGGAAGGATTTTTACCACAGGGGGTTCCCCGTCCTTGTCCTCCTCGACCCTGCCCTCCTTTCTTTAGCTCTCTGCCCTGACCACACCTCAGCCTGTCTTTACCAGGTTTCTTCTCCAAAGCACAAGAATTTCTTTTTAGCTTCTTTTTGAGGAAGGCTTATTTTTGTGGTTTACCAAACCAGCCACAAAATCAGGCCTGTTGGGACAGAAGGTAAAACCAAATAAACAATCCTTTGAATGTCTGGGAAATGGCTGCTGGGCCTTTCGACTTCACAAGACCCTGGAGCCAACTGTGCTCTTCTAGGCCGGGTCCTCTTCGTCCATTGTCACGTCATCGCTGGTATGTGTCTTCTGCTCAGCCTCTGGCCCGGCAGGCAGGATGCTGGTGACGGTGTGGAGCAGAGCTTCGATCTGCTCCTCTGTCAGCCGTTCTTCACTCTCCTCCACCATCTGCAGAAGGAAAGAAAACCCTCCAGGAGTTACAGAGACGCCTCGATGGCGGGGCCCAGCCTCGCCCTCTTCACCCATGTTATTCCTGGTCTAGGCCCAGGGCTCAGGGCCTGGCTCCTGAGCCACCCCTGGTCTCCGGGTCCTCCATCTTCATGAATGGGAGAAGCCAGCTCAAGTTCCAGAGTAAGCCAGTGTGAATGCTCCACAAGGGTCAGTGAAAAAAGCAAGCTGCAGGTTAACATTTTTTCCTGAAAGAAAAAGCAAACCCTAACAGTTCTCTACCCATCCATATACACACATGAATATGTTGGACATGCAAAGAAAACCCACCTCTGGGGAGCGAAATGGCATCTTATATACTTTGGTAATTTCACAACAACACAGCTGTAACTTATAAACTGTATCAACAACTCTTTGGATGACCGCCCACTATGTGCCAAATGCTTTATATATTTTTGCTAATCCCCACTACTATCACCACTGACAACAGCCCTTTAGGGAGCTTCTGTGCCCAGTGCAGCGCCGCACCTAGTACTTCATGCTCATTATTTCTGTTAAACCTCACGACAAGCCTGGCAAAGGGCAGAATCCCAAGCCAGGCCTGCCCATCTCTAACACCTACAATCTAACACAGGCCGCACGGCCTTGGCCAGGAGAATGCAGAACAGGAGTCTGTGAATGACAGCTGGGAAACAATCTCCCACGACCCCATCAAAGGTCTGCTTCGAGCCCAGTTTCTGACGTGCTCCTGGGCAGCTGAACATAGAGATGATGAAATCCACAATCATAAGCCAGTTTTCTTAGCCTCATCTCTAATTCTCAATATGTTAACAAACAAAAAAATAATGCAATCAACCACTTTTGTAAAAGCAGCCTGCAGGCAGTCAAGTTACCTAACCACACTCACTTGGTGGCATGAGCCATCGATCACAAACCACTTTCTCAGCTAAAGATGTCCAGGGTCCTATCCTATGGCATTTCCCATAACAATCTCTGAAATCTGGCCACTAAGATCAAAAGGAGTTCCAGAAAGAATTTCTGGCAGATTTAAGTAAAGCATGATGACAAGCTAGGCTTATGATCCTAAAAAAGACTTCAGTTTGACTGCCTAGCTTTACAAACAATAGTACAGAAGCTAAAGAAGTCTGGTGATGTGCCCAAGATCAAACTCCCAGCAAACCACTGGCCTCTTCACTCATCTCAGTCCAAAAATGTTTCCAGAACTAGCCAATACTCCTGGATGTTCCAGAGTAAAGATCCAGAGTGAACCAAGGAAGCTACTTCCCCTCATGCTGTGAAATAAAACGACCATATTCTAAAGATTCAAAGGCTCCACGTAACTTCTCTACTGAAAAAGGAACAATCCTCAAAAACACACTTTTAAAATTAGACACGTAAGGAGTTCCCGTCGTGGTGCAGCTGAAACGAATCCAACTAGGAACCATGAGGTTTCAGGTTCCATCCCTGGCTTCGCTCAGTGGGTTAAGGATCTGGCATTGCTGTGAGCTGTGGTCTAGGCTGAAGACTCAGCTCGGATCTGGCGTTGCTGTGGCTGTGGTGTAGGCCAGCTCTGACTGGACCCCTAGCCTGGGAACCTCCATATGCCAAGGGAAGCGGCCCTAGAAAAGGCAAAAAGACAAAAATAAATAAATTAATTAATAAATTAAATGTAAAATTACAGTCTGTAAAAGGAAATAATCTAATATGCACTGCCTCCCAAGAATGAAGGAGGAGGAGGGAGGAATATATCTAATTTGATTATTTAATCCCGAGGAAAAAATGATCTCCATTTGGAAGGAAACAGACCATCGTTCGACCAGTGACAGCCTCCCACCAGCATCTGCGCGGTGCTCCACACCTATCGAGGGGTTTTCCTGGAATCACCGCCACCAGGGCGTCTGCAGGAGGCTGTGCACAAAGTCAGGACAATTCACAGAGGAGCACGTGGAGGCTCAGCGTTACAAGGACAACATGATCTGGATCTCTCAGCAAGGTCTTTTGAGACTCTGGATCCCAGCTTCTTCTAAAATACCATGGCCTTGGGTCGGAGGTTCTATCATTTCCTTTCTCAGACACACTGTATGGCACACTTGAGTCCACTGGTTTGAAAGAGTTTGGCTACATGACCTCTGAGGGGTCTTTCTAGAAAACCAGAGAGGATTTCAACAGGCTACCTTCTTGCATCCTAATCTCTGGGCTTGGCAAATCGGGTTTCAGGTAGGTGTTCCTGGCAATAGGGCTGATAAGCTTTACTAATTTTGCCAAATTTGCCAAGAGAAGAAGTTTTTATCAGCAATCAACCTTCAGAGACAATTAGAGTCAGGAAACTCTCTTTCCCAGTCAAAGAATGAAAACCTGAGCTGCATTAAACACAATGAAATATACTCAAAGAAACTTGCAGAAACCAAAAACTTACTAACCCCTCTGGATCACTAGAGTAAATAATTACATTATTCCTCACCTTTTCTTTCCAACACAGAAGAAACAGAACCCAGATAAAGAAATGCAAAGCATCATCTCAACTTTCCCAAACATCAAAGGGTTCAAGTCATTCAGAATGTAAGAGTTAATGAAATGTAAAAATACAAAGTATTTGCAGACAAGTCCACATGAAAGATACATTTTTTTATCATTTACAAAAATTATATTGGTGCCCAGGGGCCATCAGACTGGGCTGCTATACTCCAAAAACTGCTGTTTTTCACTCTAAGCTGCCAAGTCTAACCTTCTACTTTCCTCAAAACAACTCAAAATCTCATAGCAACCGAGACTTCTAGCTCTCTGACACAGAACAGTTCACTTAACCTCTATAAATTTCAGTGTTCTCTAAAGTAAAACAAAAGTAATGCCTATAGTAAGGACCAAAGGAGAACACACATGATAGCGTCTTATAAGCCATAAACTATACAATGCAAGCCTTTTCATAATCATTAAATTATAACAGGCACAGATAACAGTATTGGTTCAGGACAGCGGCCTGTGAGGTCACAGGGTTCACGGACCTGTCCTCAGGCCACGGGTCCCAAGTGAACGCGTGGCAGGGCATGGCGCCACTCCCACAGCTGGGTAGCTTCCTCACACACAGCCGGCAGCCAGCCGTGGATGTGAGGACCACAACGGGCCACAGCCGAGGCATAACTGAGAGAGAGAAGCTTCAGCCTCCTGAACTGAACCCTGACAACTGCTATGTTGGGATGACTTTTGGATCCAGGGAGAATAACGGCTGTCGGGTTAACGCAGGGGAATGAATTCTCACGTCCTCTGCGCTTTCTACTCTAGCGAAAACCTCATTTCTTATCCCTTTCTGATGAGAAGAGACACTTCCACAAACCTTGGTAAATGCTTTGCTACCCTTCGCAGCCAAATCCCAGGCTGGGGAAAAAAATCTGGCCCCAAATGGTCCCATTGCTGGACAACAACACGTGGTTTTTCTGAAGGCCCACCTACCTACCTGTGAAAGGAGAAGCGCGTACAGAGTCTGAGGGGATGCCATGCCAAAAACACACGGCCTGGAGAAACAGAGCAAGGCTTCTGAATCAGACCCACTCGGCCACTCGCTAGCCAAGATTACGGCGAGGGCATCACAGGTGACATACACAAAGCCCCTGGCACCAAGTCTGGCACACAGCAGGCAGTCATAATAGCAGCTAATCTTACCAAGTAATGAAGGCTTTCTACAGGCTCTGGGACACTAATCCTCCTCATCTCTTCTCTCCATCTGTCATTAAGCCACGCATAACACATGTTGCTGATTAAAGGTGGAGGAGACACGACATGTGATCTTTAACCCAGAGGGACAGGGATTAGTTTCTTGCTGTTTTGTTTGTTTTTTTTTTTTCCTCTTTTCTAAACTCAATCTCCAACACAGTTGAAAGCATCAGAATAATGAGGGTATAAAAAAAAACGACCTCTATTTAGCCTAAAGGCCTGTTCCCCCAGAAGGCACCCTTTATGGAAGGAATTTTTCTAATTTAATTTTAGGTGCATTTTGAAGAGCAGAAACAACGAGAAGACAAGCTTTAGTCAAAAATTAAATACCACACAACCCTTTCAAAAAAGGTTGTTTTTGGTTTTTGGCTGCACCTATGGCACGTGGAAGTTCCTGAGCCAGGGAATGAACTTGTGCCACAGCAGCGACCTGAGCCGCTGTGGTGACAATGCCAGATACTTAATCTGCTGAACCACATGGGAATTCTAAGGGTTTGGGTTTCTTTTTTTTTTTTTTTTTAAGCAATTCTAAATATCAGGAGTATTTTTGGCCATTTTCTTCCACATTTTTCTGAAGGAAATTTGACAAAGCTAAATACTTCTAAAACTGACTTTGGAGACTGCTTTATTCTCCATCTTAATTCTCCAGCCAAAGTTTTTTACTGGTAGTTGGAAGGCCTGCCTAATATTTGTAGCTTACCAATGAAAATGCCACAGGCAGCAGATGCCAATACAGCAACCACTTGGTGTGTGCTGCCAGATCCCGTTTTCACTTTCTCCATATACAATCTTTGCCTTCTATGCTGGCTTCCCCAATTCTAAAGCCTTACGCTATGATTGCAATTTAGACCTTGCAAGTGCTGAGGTTCCACTGAATGGTTTTATGCAGGGAAATAAGACCATCAAACGCACAGTTTTAGAAAGTAAACTATGATTGTGGCGTAGAAGATGGACAGGAGGGGGCTGGACTGGAGGCAGGGAGGACAGTGAGAGGACAACTGCAAGGGCCGAGCTGAGAAATGGTGACAGAAATCAATGCAATGCAGGAGGGAGAAAGAGAGGGCAAGAGGAAACAGAAGCAGCAGAGCCCGGGATTGACCCACTGGGAGAGAACAGGAAGGGACTGACCTCCGGGACCCAAGCTTGGGAGACTGGGTCCAGAGGGTGAGCATGTGGGGAAGTACGCATATGCTCCATTAACCAAGAGAGGATATGGGAAGGGTTGGAGGGTGGGAGTGGGGGAGAGAACTCCACCAGAGTCACGCTGAATCTAATGTTTTCATGCAGCATCTGGCTGGCAATAAAGAACTCCTACGGAATGGCCTAGGACACTGGGGAGACAAAGAGCTGCCAAGTCAGAGCCCCAAACTCTACAAAAAGAATTCCATTTTCTCCAGTCTCGTCCTGTCCCCAAGTCCGTACTAACTAGGATCAAACTGGTGAGGTCTCCTTTCACTTATAAAACGGGAGGTCTGGCAGTCTTTTCAAGTAATGGCTGTTCCTGGCTGCTCTGTGCTCAGCCGTTATGACCCTTTCTCCCTCTGAGACCCAGAAACCAACCCGCCCAAGTTCAAGCCTCCTTCACGTACCAGCTGGATCTCAACAGCAGTCATAGGTCTGTGATTCAGCAGCTGAAGCTTTTCAGCTCTGTCAAAAGAAAAGTACAGAGCATTTAAAACTCTCATACCCCTAAGGATCTCAAGTCCTGGCCAAGCCATTTAGAGAACACTTGGTCAGATAACACATGGAAGAACAACTTGGAAGGTGGCCCTCAGTTTCTTCAGTCGTAAAATGAAAGAATGGGAGCAGGAGAGTCCTATGTCAGTGACTCTTACTCAAGGACACAAATGTGTACTGGCACAGAGGCTAAGGGTACAGAGGCTTGGATTGTAAGAAATACAGCAGAAAGCACAGGGGTTTTTTTTTATAAATTTTATTTGGAAATAAATAAAATAATGCTTTCTTAATCCAAATAATAGAAAGTAAAGATTAACAAAATAATCTTGGTTGGTCATCGCTTAGAATTCTTTCTTGAGATTAAGATTAAATGTTACTCAGATTTGACCTGACCTGTTATCTTACTAAACAAAAACAAAGACTCTTAAGGGGATGGGAGTTAATACACAGTAGTATAAGACACAGTCTTATGTCCTCAAGGAGTTTACAATCCAGTTGGGGAAAGAAGACAAATACAAGCAAACTTTAACAAAATTATTTTGTTTTGTTTTGTTTTTTTTTTTTTTTTTGCTCTTTAGGGCTGCACCTGTGGCATATTGGAAGTTCCCAAGCTGGGCAACGCTGAATCCTTAACCCTGAGCCAGGCCAGGGATAGAACCCACATCCTCATGGATTCTAGTCGGGTTCATTAACCGCTGAGCCATGAAGGGAACTCCCCAAAAGATTTAAATAACAGTTGAAGATACTAATTATTGTCTGTCACAAGACAATATACAGCTCACTGCTGAAAGGGAGGTTGAGATGTGTGGATTCTCAAAGACGACAGGACTTGAAAAAAAGACTCACCCCTGAGCAGGTGATAATTCACCTTTCAAATCAATTCAATATTTAGTGAGCTTAAACATATTCTGGAATAAAGAGAAAAATAAACCACCATTCCCATCGCCAGGTCCAGGGAAGCAGTGCCAGGTCCCCACTTCTCCCTAAGCCTTGGTTTCATCACCCGCCAAACACGAATGACTTAGCTATCTTACAAGGAGGTTATGAAGGATGAAAATCTTGCCATTTATAGTGGTGGCAGCTACCACTTGTTACCTACTTTCCATACGGCAGGCACACTTACCTCAGACTTGATGCTGAGGTGGTAAATAAATAATGTGCCCAAGGCTACACAGCTAGTAAATGGCGGTGCTGGGACTCTTGCCATCAAAGCTCGAATCCTCCAGCCACGTGCTTCTCATATTCACAGTGTGCACAGTGACGACTGACCCTGTCATTTCTCCACAAACGGCAGTCACTACTAAGGCAGCTGTAGTTAAGTTCAACTCCTCATAATCCCCCAAACATTTACTCTAGGCTAAAAGAGGAAGGCATCATAAAGAAGACGACTCTTGCACTGGGCCCTTTAAGGATTTTCTAGGGGAAAAGGATGAGAGAAATGGGCAGTCAGGGCACAAACAGCACAAGTAAACTCCCAGAAGAACTAAAAATTCATGGAGTTTTAGGAAATGGCTGCTAGAAAGGCTGTGGAACACAAGGTTGAATGAGTCACATGGAACACCACCACTAAGGGCCGTGACTCCCAAGAGGCTGCATGTTACTTTGTAGACACAGGAGAGCAACCAAGGAAAGGACTGAACACCTTGCTGGGGTGGAAAACCTGTGAAATGGAAGCACTTCCGGGTGAGAGAAAACAAAAGCTGTGAACTAGGGCGTCAGCAGCAGGGATGGCAACCAGTTTGGACCTGTCAAATGTTCCCGGTCACTCTCAGGTCTAGTCAACAGGACCTGACAACTAGAATGGGTGGGAGGTAGAGTGAAGGAAAGGAAAGAACTGAGGTTTACTGTCAGATGTTTAGTCTGTTTGGAAAAAAGGTATTTACTGAAATTTGAATTTGAGTTTGTGGTACTTTTGAAACAACAACGAAGAGGTCTCTGTTAAACAGTCTGTCCAGTTCTGGTTCTGTCTAGAACTAAAGAAAAGAAAAAGACCAGAGCTGGATTTATTATCAAAGAGTAATGTGAAACCACAGGAGTGGACATCAGCGTTGAGAGACCAGCTGCAGAGGAAGTGAAGAAGCAGGACAGAAAACCACAAAACACCTCCATTCGAGGGGCCGGGAGAAAAGGTAGCGAGGGAGAAAGGAGTGAAGAGAGAAAAAGGGAACCCAGGAGAGTGATGCGATGGAAACCAAGAGAGGAAAAGTTCAGGACAGAGGGTATCATCAACAGTGCCAAATGCTGAAGACAGGGAAGGAGGTTGATAGTGGAGAAGGTGCTGGATTTCCCAAAAAGGCGGGCACTGGTGGCCTGGGCAAGTGGTTCAGTGGAATGACAGTAGTTCAATTTCAGAAAACAAAAATCAAAAGATTAAGGATCCCAAGATGTTCTTAGGCCTGATTAGATTTCACGGAACTCAAGTCATTTTGGAGTGGGGCGTTCACAAGGACCCCATTAACCCAGCACAGGAATTCTCGGGAGCCATGAGCGCCTGCGTCAGGCACTCTGACAATCAATGGTAACCAATTTGTGATCTAAAAATTCCCCTTAATTTTGCTCTAAAGTCATGAGGCTTTTGAAAGGCAACCACATCACTGCCCCTCATATTTTAAACTGTTTTCTGTATAGTTTGTGTTGATATCCTTGGATATCAGAAAAAGTCCAGTTTTTCTGGTACCAAAACAAATTTAGGTTTGGTTCATGTATAAAGAGAGACCTTTAAGGAGGGTCCAAAGCCACTCTCCATTTCTGCCTACGAAGAGCCAGAACAGAGGTACTGGGGTTTGTGCTTCTGGCAGAGCGGGTCTAAGAGGATCCTCGTGAGAGACGAGTTCAAAGATGACAGCTGGGAGGGAATGAAATGGGTCTGCATGGCTTTCTGTCCTGCACCACCGAGTCAACGGAGACTGGTGGGAGGGAACGGGAACCTAGGGCTGAGGGTGGGATACAGAGCAAAGGGCAGAAGGGAAAAAGCAGACAACCAACATGTTTCATTTATAACAAGTAATAGATATCAAAGACTTACAGGAGATTAAAGACCAATCAGAATAATTTGGCAACTTTAATTAGATGATCAAAGCTCTCTCCAAACCTAATCTGAGGCTGTATTACTAAAAGCAAAGACCCAGCAAAGTAATTCTGTCCCATAATTCTCCCCCTAAGGAAGATCCTTAGGGCTGCTTCACCCACATTCATTTTATGAACAGATACCTCTCCTGCATCGAAATGCTCTAGGGAGGCACTTCACTCCTACCACCACGTATGTGGCTACTTATTAGGTATGAAAAGTGACTGACAGTTTGGGCACCAGAAAGCCATCCCAACAATGTATGCCTAAGCCACCACTTCAGGTTAATGTTGTGAAAAGCTATGTGATGTCTTTCCTGGCACAGAGGTGCATTTGGTTCCTCACTGGATGCTGAAGCCACCAAGTGAGTCACCCATGAGGCTTCCCTTCTGCTGAGTTGTAACACAATGGCTCCCTGCATGACTGCACGCTGAGCAGTGCTGGGAGGACACCCTGGGGTGGAGAGGAACGCTGCCAGCAGTAGCCTCTGCTCCGAATCTGGACCTGCATCCCACCCTCCTTGCACCACCAGCACTGCCGGACCAGCTGGAGAGATGGGAACAACCACTCATTAAGCTATGGGGACTGTGGAACCTAAAGTGCTAACAGCCACAGACTGGGCCATGGGAAGATACTGTGAGGTGCCAGGAAGAGCAGCTGACATGGTGGGGACAAGGCGAGGGCCCAAGGCTCAGACCACAGCCCTCCGAGCAGGCAGGTGAAGCATCAAGATAGTGTGGGGCCTGAGGAAGATGCAAGATCCACGTGTACACTGAACGCCCGGGAGGCTGGCAGAGTAGGTCTGCTGTGGTGGACGCTGACCTTTGCTGTTCATGGTGGCTGCAGGTCCAGTTCGGTTCAGTGTCATGGGCAGAAATAATCTCTTGACTGAAGTAAAAAGGCCTCAGTTATGGCCTGAGGAGGGCAGGTTCTGGAGGGAAACTGAGGCATGTCTGTTGCTAAAGAGACAAGCAGATGGAGAGGCTAAAATTACAGGAGAAAGGGAAAGACCCTCAAAAAGAACCCCACGGTTCGAAGTTCCAGTAAAAGGGTTCATGTTCCACCGAGATCACATCAATGTGGGGAAAAAAAGGCAAATGTGAGGAGACGGGAAGGGAAAGGAGTTCATTTTGGATAGTCTTCTCAGCGAAGCCGAAGTGAGGTCACCATCGGAGAGGTCTGGATGTGAAGAGGGTTACAGGACTAGGAGCTGCAGAGACCTGAGTACGGAGGAGACCTGCGATAAGAGCAGCAAGCAGCTTGCGGGCCCAACCGAGTCGGAAATACAGACCCTCCCGCAAGACAAAATTATTTCTCTCAACCATCACCATCCAACAGTATGAATAAAAATAAAAAGCAGGAACAGAGAAAAGACATGGCTGAATAAATGAGCATCTCAGCTACAAATCAATCAAAGCAACAGAACCAGTTCACAGAATAGTCATTATCCTGCCTGGCTGTGAACTGCTGGAGAAGTGTCTGCAGTGCAAAAACGATCTTGTACGTCTTTTATCGACGAAAACATTAACAGCGGCTCCCTGAAAAACCCGACCTGAGTGTCAAACCAACCAAGCAAGCCCTCTGCTCTGCACTCCAGGAGCTGAGCCCTGCTGAAAAGAAGTCACAGAACCACACTGCTGCAGATGCCAGGTTTGGGGGCAGGGGCCAGAAACATCCCCACCCCCACCCGGATTCATAACCAAGCTTATTTTTACCATCTCTACTTTCTCCCCTTCACCTCTCAACTCACTGCACTTTAGCTTCTGCCCCAAGTGATCACCAAGACTGTTCTCGTTAAAGGACTCCATGCTTCTCTGTCCTGCCCTACCCCGCCTCTGCGAGACCTGACATTGCTCATCACTCCCTCCTTAAAACCATTTCCCCCTGCGGCTTCCACAACACCATTCCTTCCTGCTTCTCCTATCTTCCTGACTATTCCCTCCTACCTCTTCCTAGGTTTTCTCTTCTGCTTGCCTCTCTAAGATTCCATGGTGCCATCTTTCATCCAAGGAATCCATGTTTTCAAGCTGTGTGAGCTGAGCTCCAGACCTCTGTAACCAATTGCCACCAAAAGATCTCAGACACATTTCAAACTCAACACACCCCAAAGCAATCTAACTACCCTTTCGAACAAGCCAGCTCCTCCCTCTGTACATCCCATTTCGGTAAAGAGCTAAACGCACAGGACAGAAAACTGCGTCACCCCGACTCCTCCCTCTCACCCACTGCCCCATATTAAGGCACCAAGAATTACTGATTATACTTCTTTCATGATGTCTGTCCCCCCCCCCACCATTTCTACAAGCCACTTCAATTCTTCTTGGTTAGAGGACAAAGGCCTCTGAACTCAAAGACTTTTTCAATCTATCTTCATTCTAACAAGTGAAGTTACAGTTATTTTTTTTTTTTTTCTAATGGCCACAACTGTGGCACAGGGAAGTTCCTGGACCAGGGACTGAATCAGAGCCGCAGCTGTAGCAATGCCAGATCCTCTAACCACTGTGTGAGGGGTGGGGATTGAACCCGCACCTCCACAGCAACCCAAGCCACTGCAACTGGATTCCTAACCCACCGTGCCACAGCGGGGAACTCCTTAAGGTATCTTTTAAAAGATGAAAATCTGATCATCTCATTATCCTGCTTATCTATCTTCTCACTGTCCTCACAGTTTTTGGTATAAACTTTAATTTCCTCAGTTCAACCTCCAGAAGCCATTGAAATTTGGTCTTTGTCAGTCTCCCTAGGTTCATATGTCTTCACATTCCCTAACCACGCATTTCCCAATTGAATGAAACCACAAGCTCTATATAGGAAAACATCAGATACTTCCAGATTCCAGGCCCTAGCACTTCATGCTCCCTTTGCTTATTAGAAAGCGAATGCTCACCTGTCTCTGGCTGTCTCTACCTTTATATGAAAACCCAGCGTCACTTCCTACTGACAAAATGATACACTCAAATTCTGACACTTTAGTGTCTAATTCGTCCCCACTGCCATAGCACTTACACTGTATCTATTCATCTTTGTACCAGCAACACCTATGACTAAGGTGGCATGAGATAAGTGTGATCTGAAAAATAAATTAAACAAAGAGCTAGAGAAGCACTGACTTGCAGAACTTCTAGAGAGAGACAACTGTCAGGGCAGGAGAGAGTAAGGGGCAAGCTTCCACGTTCTCTAAGCAGACAAAGTAACCACATTCCAGATATTAAGGAAACCTTCAACCCATCCATCTGCTCTGACTTTTGCTGGCCCCAGAGATAAGAGTCCCAAATATGGTGCCAAAGTCTAAGAGTAATCTGTGCACAGAAGAATCTCTTTTGGGGACCCAAGGTTATTTACAGACCTGCCTAAGCTGGGTCTCAAAGATGAGACCTTCCAGTCCTGGCAGACACAGCTGTACATCTTAGGGAGATCTCAGGATAAGATCTGGGACTGCAAGCCAGGCTGCAGCTTTTTTTGTTTTGTTGTTTTTTTCTTTGAGGGGCTGCACTCACAGCATATGGAAGTTCCAGGCTAGGGACTGAACTGGAGCTATAGCTGCTGGTCTACACATCAGCCACAGCAATGAGGGATCTGAGCCACTCTGTGACCTACACCACAGCTTGCAGCAATGCCAGATCCTTAACCCACTGAGCGAGGCCAGGGATCGAACCCGCATCCTCAGAGATACCACGTCAGGTTCTTAACTGCTGAGCCACAAAACGAACTCTAGGCGGCAGTTCTTAGGAACCAAGTGCCTTAGGCAAAAAATGTAAATGATTAGAGTACCAAATTCCTTGGGGGAATTAACCTGCTACAGGTAAAAATGATACAGGACTTCAGCAGAGTCTCAAGACTATCATTTTGCTGGATAAAGCTAAAAGGCAAATAAAACATGGTTCCTACCAAATCCTCAAAGACTCCAGTGGAGGTTTTTAGCAAATTAGTGGAGCTCCAGTTTGCATTACTAGGGCCAGACCAGTTAAGGGTATTATACTGAATCTCCTCTTCCTGAGAGGATGGTAGAGAGAAACTCTATCAGGGGAATAGTCAGACATCAGCATGAAAGAACACATTAGCAGGTTCTGTTATAAATGTGGTTCCCATCTGAAACTGTACTGGCTAGCACAAGATGATCCAGGTCTTAACAGCATATGGCAAGCAGCCCCCTGAGTCACCAGGCACTGAGGCCAAATGAATTCCAATGGGCTGCAACAGCTGGCAACCTTCCAGAGGAGCCAGGCCCAGCGACAGTGAAAGAAGCCTACCAGTCCCCTCTACCGGTTGTTTTCAGAACAACACTGCCTGCAGCTTTTGCTTCTGACAGTCAGAACCTATATAACCCACCAAAGAACCCTGGCATGTTCATCTGTCCCAGGAATCAAACACTTAACGAAAAGGGTCAAAAAGGACTTCACAGGAGTTCCCGTCGTGGTGCAATGGTTAACGAATCGGAGTAGGAACCATGAGTTTGCGGGTTTGATCCCTGGCCTTGCTCAGTGGGTTAATGATCCAGCATTGCCGTGAGTTGCGGTGTAGGTCGCAGACGCGGCTCGGATCCTGCGTTGCTCTGGCATAGGCTGGCAGCTACAGCTCTGATTAGACCCCTAGCCTGGGAACCTCCATATGCCATGGGAGTGGCCCAAGAAATGGCAAAAAGACCAAAAAAAAAAAGGACTTCACAAACCCTCAAATTTAGGATCACAATGCAAAAAAGGAACCTGATAAAAATCCTCCTCTGGAGTTCCTGCTGTGGCGCAACAGGATTGGGGGACGTCTCTGCAGCTCCAGGGCACAGGTTCGATCCCCAGCCCAAAACAATGGGTTAAGGATCCAGCATTGAAGCAGCTGTGACACAGGTCACAACTGTAGCTCAGATCTGATCCCTGGGACTCCATATGCTGCAGGGTGACCAAAAAAGAAAAAAAAAATCCTCCTCTGGGGAATTCCTGCTGTAGTGCAGTGGGATCGGTGATGTCTATACAGTGGCTTAGGCCACTGCAAGGCACGGGTTCAATCCCCAGTCTGACACAGTGGGTTAAGGATCCAGCATTGCTGCAGCTGTGGCACACGTCACAGCTGAGGCTTGGATTCAGTCCCAGGCCCAGGAACTTCTATATTCCATGGAGCAGCCAAAAAGAGGAGAAAAAAAAAACACCTATGAATATCACAATCTGCTTTAAAATTTATATACATTATAGCCAATCATGAGTAAGCTTGCAAGGCAATTCATATTTGTAGGCTTCTTGAAGGAACTGGGAAGCAAAATATCAGACAAACAGCTGAGGTCTTAAAAATCAACTATTAGGACTTCTGTGGTAGGCAAGTCCACTAAAACCTCTTTCTGCTGTTTACAACAACAACAAACTCAGGACAAAATACAAAAGCAAAAGTCTGGACTCTGGAAACAAAAGTAGGTGGACTGGGAAGGGAAACAAAACTCAAAAAAAAGAACGAGTTGTTGCTGGGGATAGATATGAGTTTCTCTTTTCCCTTCTTCTTTCACAAGCCCTGATCCTCAGGACCGTCCTTAGCAGTGCTGCCCTAAGGCAGTAGCTCCACAGACAGTTAAAACCCCAAGAGAAACTCCATCTTTCTGGCCAGAAGATTGAGAAAAGGGGCCCCAGAGATCTGGCGATTTGGGTAAAGCCCACAACTTGAGGGCAGCTCCTTTGGGAACCCTGACAGTGGGTGTGGCCAGGAAGGAAGCCAGAATGTGGTCCAGAATGCCAAGGATTATCTTTTTCTCCCCTTTCTTCCTTTCTCCCTCCCTTCTTTGCCCCAAGATGGCACCAGTGACAAATGCACACCTGGGCAGCTGAAGCAATGAGAGAAATCTAGACCCAAAAAAGGGCACATGCAAGCCAGAGAGTCTAGGGGCAATCCCAGGGAGGAGAACCAGAGAGAGGAGTCCTCTAAATCTGAGTAGCAATCAGCACAAGTCCTAGGTTCCCCTTGAGCTGTTCATGTACAGAACAGCCCCAAACAACAAAGAGACGCAGCACAGCAAAGACCCTGAGAAGTGAACAAGTTAAACCACAGCTCCAGTTTTATAAGCAAAAAAGATCCAAAGAAGCACAGCAAAGGTTTTAAAACCTAATCTTTTTATACTGAAATCCTTGCCATGGAAGCCAAGAAAGACTTGAGGTATGAACCTAACTGCTAAAAGAAACAAAAAAAGGCAACATTAACCGGAGGTGTTTCACAGGAACCAGAGCTCCAAAAAAATACAATATTCAAAATGTCCAGGGTACAATATAAAATTAATTCAATGAGGAAAATACCACTCATTTTCAAGGGAAAAGATAATCAACAGATACCAAACTTATGATGACTATAACGAAGGAATCATAAGACAAAAACTTTAAGGTAGCTACTACTACAGCGTGGTATAAGTAAAAGTTCTTGAAATGAATGGAGTGATAAAAATTCTCAGGAAAGAGACAAAAATTACAAATAAATGAAAAATTTTAGAACTGAAAAAGATATGAAAATTAAAAAGTCACTAGGTGGGCTTAGTAACAAAATAGAGTTGAATATAAAGAGTCTGCAAACTTATAGATAGTTCAATAGGAACTACCCCATTTGAACAACAAAGAGGAGAAAAAATGAATAGAGAGGATTCAGGGAAGACAGCAGAGTAGGAAACACCAGGAATCTGCACTCCCCCCCCCCCCACCTGCACAACAACTGTCTAGACAACTGGACCTAAATGTAAGATGCAAAACTGTAAAACTCCTAGGAGATAACACAGGAAGGAGAAAACCTAGATGACCCTGCACATGGCAATGACATAACACCAAAGGCACAATCCACAAAAGAAATAATCGGTAAACTGGACTTGATTAAAATTAAAAAACATATGCTCTGTGAAACACAAAGTCAAGAAAACAAAAGAGAACTTCTCCTGTGGTCCAGCAGGTTAAGGATCCGGCTTTACGGCAGCAGCTGGAGTCACTGGCCCAGGAACTTCCACATGCCATGGGCACAGCCAAAAAAAAAGGGAAAACAAGATAAACCACAGACCAGGGGAAACACTTGCAAAAGACACATGTGATAAAGGACTGTTATCCAAAATACAGAAAGAATTCTTAAAACTCAACAATTAAAAAAAAAAAGCCCAATTTAAAAAATGGGCAAAAGAACTATTTACAATAGCCAAAACATGGAAACAACCCAAGTGCCCATTTACAGATGACTGGATTATAATATATATATACACAGTGGAATATATATATATACATATATATATATGTATATATACACACACACACTGGAATATTACCCAGCCATAAAAAAGAATGGAACACTGCCACTGCAGCAATGTGGATGGACCTAGAGAATTATTATGTGCAGTGAAATAAGTCAAAGACAAATACTATGTATCACTTATATGCAGAATCTAAAAACTAATATAAATGAATATATATGCAAAACAGACTCACGGATATAAAAAAAACTTGCGGTTATCAAAAGGGAGAGGGGAGAGGAGAGAGACAAATTAGGGGTATGAGATGAACTGATACAAAATACTACACACAAAATAGAAAAGCAACAAGGATTTACTACACAGCAGAGGGAATTACACCCAGTATCCTGTAATAAACTACAATGGAGTATAATATGCAAAAATATTGAATCATTAGGCTGTACACCTAAAATACAATATCGTAAATCCACTATATTACAAAAAAAAGAAAGAATAAATAAGTGGATGAAGGATGTTAATAGGCAGTCCATAGAAAAAGCTTTTAAACATTGAAAGAGATGCTCAACCTCATTCATCATAACAGAAGTGCAAATAAAAATAAGGTATCACTTTCTCACCCAGCCAAAAAAAAAAAAGACATGAATAGACATGACACCTCACCAAAGATATAATGCTGACAAATAAGCTTATGAAAGATGCTCCACATCATAGGTCATCAGGGAAATGCAGTTGCAACAATGAAATACCACCACCTACCTATCAGAATGGCCAACATCCAGAACATGAACAACGCCAAATGCTGATGAGAATGTGGAGCAATAGTAACTCTCATCCACTGATGGTGGAGATGAAAAATGGTAGAGCCATTGTGGGAGACAGTCTGATGGTTTCTCACAAAACTAAATATACTCACTAAATATAGAACTACCATATGATCCAGCAATCCCGCTCCTGGCATATATCCGGACAAAACATTCATTCAAAAAGAAACATGCCACCCCTGTATTCATTGCAGCACTATTCATAACAGCCAAGACATGGAAACAACCTAAATGTCCACTGACAGATAAATGGATTAAGAAGATGTGCTACATGTATACAATGGAATACTACTCAGCCATAAAAAAGATAAACTAATGTCATTTGCAGCAACATGGATGGAACTAGAGATTCTCATACTAAGTGAAACCAGAAAGGAAAAGACAAATGCCACAGGATATCACTTATTTGTGGAATCTAAAATATGGCACAGATGATCCTATCTACAAACAAAAAGAGAACATGGCCAAGGAGAACAGACATGAGGTTCCCAGGGGAGAGGGTGAGGGAGTGGGAAGGACAGGCAGTTTGGGTCTTTTGGATGCAAACTGTTATATTTGGGATGAATGGGCAATGGGACCCTACTGTATAGCAGAGGGAAATGGTGTGATTGGGTCACTCTGCTGTATAACAGAAATTGAAGAAGAACCGTTATAAGTCAACTATATATATAATTAAAAAAAAAAAAATCTAGAAGTTCCCGTCATGGCTCAGTGGTTAACGAATCTGACTAGGAACCATGAGGTTGGGGGTTCCATCCCTGGCCTCGCTCAGTGGGTTAAGGATCCGGCATTGCCATGAGCTGTGGTGTAGGTAGTAGAAGCGGCTTGGATCTGGCGTTGCTGTGGCTCTGGCGTAGGCCGGCAGCTGAAGCTCCGATACGACGCCCAGCCTGGGAACCTCCATATGCCAGAGGTGCAGCCCTGGAAAAAGACAAAAAAAATAAAATAAAATAAAATAACAATAACAATAATAAACCCTAAATATACTCTTACCATACGATCAAGCAACTATGCTCGCTGGTATTTAAGCAAAGGAGCTGACAACTTTTGTTGACAAAAAACCTGTACACGAATGTTTACAGTAGCTTTTTTCCCCTATTTTTTTATTACAGCATAGTTGATTTACAATGTTGTGCCATCTGTGGCTTTTTTTGATAACTGCAAAAACATGGAAGTACCAAGATGTCCTTCAATAGGTAATAGATTACTAACTGTGGTATAATCAGACAATGGATTAATCAATGCTAAAAAGAAATGAGCTAAGAAACCCTGAAAAGGCATGGAAGAACTTTAAATGCATCTGAGAAAACTACATATTGTATGATTCCAATTACATTACCTTCTGAAAAAGCCAAACTATGCAGAGAGTAAAAAAGGTTGGTGATTGCCAGGGGTTGTGAGTGGGGTGGAAGGATAAATGGTTGGAGCACAGAGGATTTCTAGGCCAGAGAAAAGAAGCTGCATGATGCCATAACAGTGGATAATGTCATTATACATTTGTCCAAATCCACAGAATTGTACCAACACCACAGGTAAATCCTAATACAAACTATGGACTTTTGGTGTTAATGACGTGTCACTATAGATTCACTGGTTCTAACAAATTTACTACTCTGATGGGAGATGTTGATAATGAGGGGGCGGGAGCATACAAAAAATCTCTGTACCTTACCCTTAATGCTGCTAAAACTGATCTAAAAACATGAAGTCTTAAAAAAAAAAAGAAAGAAAAAGAAAAAAGGAACAGAGATGATTCTGTAAAGGTGCTAGAGTAGGAAGTACCAGATATCTGCCTCCACCCCCCCCCCCCAAAAAAAATGCACTGGCAGATCCCATCTGACATTAACTACTTTGGAGCCCTAAAGTCTACTGAAGGCTTGCAACTTCCAGGTTAAGTTTGGAAGGTAAACAGCAGTTAATTTTGTTCAATTTTAGATCTTAGCACAGTAGCAGCTGCCCATCCTCCAACGCCACTGGCAGGTAGCTGTGCACACAGACTGTGGAAGCTCAAGAGGGCAAAAAAGGATCTTGTCCTCCAAATATCAAGGATCCATGCACTAATCACCAATTGTTGCTTCTGATCACAGCGATGCAAGCAGAAGGGCAGCAGCCACTGTCGTAGCACCTGCCCAGCACTGCTGCAAGCCCCTCCCCCTCCAGCTGAAGTGACTTCTAGGACTTAAAGGGCCAGCGTCCTTTCCACCCTCTTCTTTCTTCTTTTTCTTAAAGCTCAGATGCTAAAAGCTAGGACATTCAAAAACAACCGCCTATATACAGAAAATCAGAGAGTGACTATGAATGCCGAGAAAAAGGATTATACTCAGAAAAGGCCTTGAGTTTATACTTCAGGCTTATCCTTAGCACAGAGACAATCCACAAAATACAAAAACAGCAAACAATAAACAAAACCCAGCATGCCTGGGGAAAGGAAGAAAATCTGATTTCCAGAGTTACCCAATTACTTAACATCCAGTTTTCAACAGAGAAATCACAAGGTAAACAAACAAAAAACAGGTATGACCCATTCAAAGGAAAAAAATATATATCAGAAAATGTCCTTGAAAAAAAATCTGATGGCGGAGTTCCCATCATGGTGCAGGGGAAACAAATCTGACTAGTATCCATGGGGATGCAGATTTGATCCCTGGCCTTGCTCAAGTGGGTCAAGGATCTGGCATTGCGTGAGCTGTGGTGTCGGTCACAGACATGGCTTGGATCCTGCGCTGCTGTGCCTGCAGTGTCAAAGGCTGGCAGGTACGGCTCCAATTCGACTCTCACACTGGGAACCGCCATATGCTGTGGATATGGCTCGAGGAAAAAAAAAAGAGAGAGAGAGAGAAAGCCAAAAACACCCTGATGGCAGGTGTATAAGAAAAAGGTTTTAAAACAACTATTTTAAAGATGCTCCAAGAATTAAAGGAAAACATGAAGAAAGTCAAGAAAACAATGTATGAATAAAATTGAAATATTAATAGAGACAAACAAAAAAACAAAAGAAATTCAGGAGCTGGAAAGTACAATGACTGAAATGAAACATTAGAGAGATGTGAAGGCAGATGTGAACAGGCAGAACAAAATCAATGCCCTTGAACAGGAAAAGGGAAAAGATCACGGAAAAATGGACAGAACCTATGAGGTCTATGGAACACCATGAAGTGGACCAACACACACATTTTGGAAGCCCCCGAAGGAAAAGAGGAGAAAGGGGCAGGAAGAATAAGTGAAGAAATAACAGCTGAAAACCTCCCAAATTTGATGAAAAACATGAATATAAACATCTAAGAAGCTCAATTCCAAATAAGATGAACTCAGACCCACGTGGAGACACATTATAAACAAACTTGAAAGACAAAGACAAAAACAGACTCCTGAAAGCAGCAAGAGAGAAGTGACTTGTCATATACAAGGGAACCCGTCATTAAGATGGTTGGCAGAGGAGTTCCCGTCGTGGCGCAGTGGTTAACAAATCCGACTAGGAACCATGAGGTTGAGGGTTCGGTCCCTGCCCTTGCTCAGCGGGTTAACGATCCGGCGTTGCTGGGAGCTGTGGTGTAGGTTGCAGACGCGGCTCGGATCCTGCGTTGCTGTGGCTCTGGCGTAGGCCGGTGGCTACAGCTCCGATTCGACCCCTAGCCTGGGAACCTCCATATGCCGCTGGAGCGGCCCAAGAAATAGCAACAACAATAACAACAACAACAACAACAACAACAACAAAAAGATGATTGGCAGATATATCATCAGAAACTCTGGAGGCCAGAAGGTAGTGGGGCCAATAAACTCAAAAGTGCAAAAAGAAAAAAACCTCTCAAGTAAGAATGCTATATCAAGCAAAACTGCCCTTTGAGAATGAGGGAAAGGAGTTCCTTGGTGGCTCAGCAGGTTAAGGAAGAGTGGACAGAATATTATCATTTTTACCCCAAGCAAACACGATTGTCTCATGATTTAATTCATCAACTTTATTCTAAATCTCAGCTGTCTCATCTATAATCCCATGATCCTGCTGTAAAAGAGCTCAGAGTATTAATTATAATTCAAAACCCAACTAAACATAAACACACAGTTGCTGAGGATGCCTTTTGTAAGCTAACGTTTTCATTACCTGTCAATATTTTCCCACTTAACATATTTTTTACTTACTTGGTCAACTTGTGGTTCTTCATTGCTGTGAGAAATTCTCTTACAATCTCAGGACTCTGGTGCCTACATGGTGTTTTTGATATGTATTTTAATGTCTATTAAAAAAGAAAAAAGAAAACGTAAGCATAAGACAAACAACCCTGAATGAGAAAGAGAAAGTAATGGCTATAATTTAGTATTCTAAAATTTTGTTTCAAAAATCTGCTATAAAACAAACGGCTTCAGGAGAGTCAACCTTTATATAACAGGAATTCCTCAAAAAGAAAACCAGTAAGTAGAACAAAAGAAATAATTACTGAAATTAAAAACAAAACAATTTTAGAGTTCCCACTGTGGTGCAAGGGGATCAGCAGCATCTCTGCAGCACCAAGGTACAGTTCCATCCCCACCTGGCACACTGCGTTAAAGGATCCAGCTGCTCGAAACTGCGGTTCAGATCTGATCCCTGGCACAGGAACTCCATGTGCCACGGGGCAGCCAAAAAATAAAAAACAAACATGAAAAACCTTTCTGATCTTAAAGAAAAGACTCAGTCTGACAACTGAGCTGTCATATTTCAGAAAAAGTTTTATAGATAGGGAACACAAAAAATAAAATAAAGTCACAAGTCCATATACATACAAATGACTCAATAAATGGATTGAAAGGAACAATTCTTTCTTACAGAAGAACTCTATTAAAAAATAGAAAGAATGAGAGAAATAAATCACCATTAGAACATGGCACCATGGAGTTCCCGTCGTGGCACAGCAGAAACAAATCTGACTAGCATCCATGAGGATGTGGGTTCAATCCCTGATCTTGCTCAGTGGGTCAAGGACCAGAGTTTCCATGAGCTGTGGTATAGGTCACAGATGCAGCTCAGATCCTGAGTTGGTGTGGCTGTGGCATAGGCTGGCGGCTGAAGCTCCGATTCTACCTCTAGCCTGGGAACCTCCATATGGCGGAGTGCAGCCCTAAAAAAAAAAGAAAAGAACGAAAAAAAAAAAAAAAAAGAACATGGCACCACAGTAATAATTACTGCAGGAAGGACCCACCAATGAATACTAAAATTAATGGGTAAAACCTTAAGGAGAAGTCAGATATTTACATAGTCTCAAAGCATCTTCTCCAAAATACTTATTAATTATTGTGGTAGTTTTAATGTACGTCCTCAAATTCTTTAATATCCCTCCCTTCAAAAGGCGAAGCACAATCCCCTTCCCCTTTGAACATGGGCTGCACTTGGTGACTCTTTTCTAATTAACAGAATATGGAAATGGAAAAACAGTAACTTTACAGTGGAGAACCAGGCAGATACCCCCTTAACCAAGTGATCAAAGTTAACAGTATCAGTAATAAGACACTGATATCACGTACTCTGTATCATGCAATGAGAAGGGCACAAAATAACTTTCTTTAAGGCACCATGAATTAAAAGCAAGAATTCTTAATTCTTAAGAATTAATAGAGTGCTAGTGAGCATAAACCAACTGTGTATAGTTATGGTACTTGATAGCTTGAAATACGGTTATAAAACTAATTACCAATTAACTTTTTTCTTCTTCGAAAGAGATGAGCTATATAACATAAAAAAACATGAATGAATAAGTGAACTCTGGGGTTCTAAACACATGTTAAATGAACAAAATCAGATGAGAAGGAATGGTGACTAAAAAAGTGCTAAACCCCTTATTTTCCGTAAAAGAGATTATGATAAAATAATGCAGCTTTTCAAATCTCTTTGAAAAGATAAAAACAGTTAAATCCAAATCTCTATAGAGAAAATCAGAACAGAAAGGAAATAACAAGAAAAATTTAAATGACAGATACAAAATTAAAGATCACATAGAACAAACATAATGGCTTTGATGTTCTTTTTTAAAGACAGAACATATAAGATTGGTAGGAAATGCAACAAACTATTAATATCGTGAACTACTTTTCATTTCTTCTTTATCTTTTTTGGTACTGAGTTTTCTGTAATAAAAGGTATCACTTTCTCTGCAATAAAGAATTTGGTTTTTACCAAAAAAGATCTGGCCTTTGCCCTCAGCTTCTGGGAGGTAACCTCCAGGCTCCTGGAACATTATACCCAATAAGAGTACCTGTCTGGGGGCCTTAGGTCCTACTGGATGGCCTTAACAATGTTTGAGCCAGGGCTTTGGGTCATGCAGTATCAGTGGGGCTGGAGGCTGACGTGAACTACACAGGCAACCAATAATTCGATCATGCCTAGTAAGGAGCCCCTATAAAAACTGGACATCAACGCTCAGCTGAGAGTCCCTAGTTGGTGACATTCTGTGTATACTAACACACACTGATTTCAAGAGAAACATGTTCTGACTTCACATGAGAGGACAGTGGAAGCTCTGTGTTTAAAAGTATCGCTCCTGGGAGTTCCTGTCGTGGTGCAGTGGTTAACAAATCCGACCAGGAACCATGAGGCTGCGGGTTCGGTCCCTGGCCTTGCTCAGGGGGTTAACGATCCGGCGTTACCGTGAGCTGTGGTGTAGGTCACAGGCGTGGCTCGGATCCTGCGTTGCTGTGGCTCTGGCGTAGGCAGACGACTACAGCTCCAATTAGACCCCTAGTCTGGGAACCTCCATATACTGCGGGAGCGGCCCAAGAAATGGCAAAAAGACTAAAAAAAAAAAAAAGCATCACTCCTGGAATCCCCATTTGCTTCTTCCCTTGGCCAAAACTTTTTTTTTTTTTTTTTGGCTGCCCCTGCAGCATGCAGAAGTTCCTGGACCAGAGACCAAAACCTTGGCCAATTTTAATGTGTCTTTTGTAAATCAATTATAATAATAAAAAAATTGGAAAAAAAGTCAATAAAATAAATATCTTTTCCCTGTTAACAACCTATAAGTGTGAATATAATATGCTTTCAGTAAGTTCTGTGAGTACTTCCAGAGCGTTATTAAACTGAGCATGACCTAGGTATCCCTGACTTGCAATTGGTATTAGAAGTAAGGACAGACTTTTGATTATTTCTTCTAACTTTATAGATGGCTAAACTCACAACTGGCTAAACCCTTTCCACTTCTAAAAACAGAACAAAAACTGGGTTAGAGTAAAACTACTCAAATCAGACAACAGGCAGTCATGACTTGGTGGCTAGCCATCAGCAAAATAAACCAACCCCCTTCAGTGGTAGTTGGAGCAGACCCTTAGGAAGCCTAGGCTTACTTCATATGTGATAGTATTCAAGTTCTGCTGCCCAGAACTGTGTTTATTCTTGCTGCTTTCTTTGCGCTGCTCTTTCAGATCAGTCAGTAACTGGAACACCTGAGAAGAGATATATAAAAGATTTTCATAAATAAATTTGAGAATTGTACCAACTTCAAGGTCAATGATTTTAAAGGATAAATAGAATAATACCCTTTTCTTCTCATAAACCCTCCCCACAGCTCCTGCATTAGAGCAAATGAGTCTGAGAAGTATCTTACATTTTTATTTATTTATTTGTCTTTTTAGGGCTGTACCAGCAGCATATGAAGTTCCCAAGCTAGGGATCCAATCAGAGCCAGCCTATGCCAGAGCAAATCTGTGCAACTGGAATTTTGATGATCACATTTTAGGAAAATTTACTTTCAAATACTCAATATATTATTTTTGAGATCAAAGAAGATCAGTGACAATTGTTACTTGAAATAGTTTAAATAAGTGAATTTGCACTACCTGACTTAGATAAAAGAGCCTTTTAAAAATGTCAGATGGGAGTTCCCGTCGTGGCGCAGTGGTTAACGAATCCGACTAGGAACCATGAGGTTGCGGGTTCGGTCCCTGCCCTTGCTCAGTGGGTTAACCATCTGGCGTTGCCGTGAGCTGTGGTGTAGGTTGCAGACGCGGCTCAGATCCCGCGTTGCTGTGGCTCTGGCGTAGGCCAATGGCTACAGCTCCAATTAGACCCCTAGCCTGGGAACCTCCATATGCTGCGAGAGCGGTCCTAGAAAGGGCAAAAAGACAAAATAAATAAATAAATAAATAAAAATGTCAGGTGGGAGTTCTCATTGTGGCTCAGCAGTAATGAACCCAATTAGGATCCATGAGGATGCAGGTTCGATCCCTGGACTCGCTCAGAGGGTTAAGGATCTGGCATTGCTGTAAGCTGTGGTGTAGGCCGTAGACACGGCTCAGATCTGGCGTTGCTGTGGCTCTGGCGTACCAGTGGCTACAGCTCAGATTAGACCCCTAGCCTAGGAACCACCATATGCCCTAGAAAAGACCAAAAAAAAAGACAAAAAAAACAAACAAACAAAAAAACAAGCTCATAGATACAGAGAACAGATTAGTGTTATCTAGAGACCAGGGCTGGGGCTGAGGGGTAGAGGTGGGGGGGATAAAACTGATGAAGGTGATCAGAAGTTACAAACTTCCAGTTATGAATAAATCATGGGAAATTATGTATAGCATGGCAACTATATTGTTAATAATACTCTATTGCATATTGGAGAGTTGTTAAGAGTAAACCTTAAAAAGTTATAACAAGAAAAAAAAGAATTACGTAACTATGTATGGTGACAGATGTTAACTAGACTTATTATGGTGATCATTTTGCAATATATACCAGCCACTGTGCTGTATACCTGACACTAATATAATGTTGTATGTCAGTTTTATCTGAATAAAAAAAATTTCCTAAAATAAATGTTTTTTTAAAAAAAGATCCTGCTTCTCTAGCATGAAAATCTAGATTAATTTATTTCTGGAAAAGAAAAATTATGAAGTGATAAAAGTGGTTTACCCAAAGAAAAAAAAGAACTTCAGATGTAAACTTTTCCCACAAGGAAGAAGCATATGTGTATCAGTGCTAACAAGAATGGGAGGAGTAAATCTCTTTCCTGCAGCAGGGAACTGAGAAGCACACAGACAGTAATAACAAGATACAATGCAACCCTTCCCTTGCCTGTCATTTCTTTCAGAAATAGTGGCATGCGACCCAATTAATGCAACATTTCCTCAATGGATCAAACACTGAACACCTTCTCCAGAGTCCAGACTGAACAAGGAGGCTCCTAAAAGCCAATGGCTTGACCAGTGGCCACTTTCTTCCTGTTATGAGCAGCAACCACTGAAGATGAACATTTAGGAAGACAGGAATACGGCCCACTGGGTTCATTCTACTACCTTCTACATATATCACAGTGGAGACTCAAATCTCCTGTAAGTCTTTGTGAGTTTAGACCTTGATAGATGAAAAATTGACAACGAATATATGAATGGTTCTTTCTATACCTGAAGTTACTATCAGACAGTTTTGCCGATACCAAACAAGATCCAGGCAAAAAAGAAGGTAGGTAAAAATAATGTTCTATCCTCCTTCTCCTCTTTCCTTCCCTCCTTTCTTTCTCTAACAACCCAACCCTCAAACCCCCAAATGCCAAATTTGTTAGTTCCCACTAAATTATTCATAATGGTGAGTCAACTAAGCTCTTGATCCCAAAATGAAGGTGTTAATACTTATGAGACTATTATGAGGATCAAAATAAACATTTATAAAAGCATTTTACAGCTAGAGAGTGGTCATTAGGAAAAGGTTTAAGTATTTTAATGAAAAACTTTTGCAAACAGAATCAGTTCCAAAAGAGATGCTTCTGTCTCATGAAGGCATCCCAAGTGAAGATCTAAAACCTCTGGGGTTTGCAGCAGGTTGCCTACAGTGACTAAAGACTTCCCAGCTTCCCTGAATTACTATGCTGTATGTAATTTACCAAACTACAACTATTCCAAGGTCCACCAGATGGTGCCATCTCTTCTATTTTCAAGTGGGAGAGCCAAACAAATTCAGTCATTTCTAACCAAAACTAATTTAATAATCTTCAGGAGCAAAGAGCAAATCATCAGGGAGGAAAACATGATAATCCAAAGCTATTTACCTCGTAGTTACTGAGCAGTGCAGAATTGGCATCCTTCCTGCAAAATAAAGTAAACTATCATCAATGTGGGCTCACATCCCTTTGTGGGAATTAAATATTTACAAAATAATCCCTTTGTAAAGACTCAAGTCCAGGAACTTGGGGACCACAACCTAAGATTGAGAAATGTCCTAAGTCTTACTGATTTAGTTGGCAATGGGCAATTTCAGAGCAAATTCTTTTTACAGCCATAGTATGTCACACATCCTTCACCAGATGGGCGATTAAAATACTGTACTGATCCCTGGTCCAAACAGGCAGAAGTTAAGAAAAGTCCAACGTCTAGAGGAAGTTAGGTACAGAAGAACACAGGGCAAAACCACAGAGGGAGGAGGGGGATGTCAATAAACAGAGGGTGCAAGAACTGACTGGAGACACAGAGTGCTGTCTCGCCCCACAGCCAGGCTCTCTCCAGCACCATCTGCCCTCCACCGGCTAGTGACATTCCGGGCAGCCAACTCTTCCTGCTGAATCACCCGAAACGGGATCCTTAACACTAACATGGCTGCTAGAAATTCCAGCGACATCAGGAATCCTGCCAGAGAGCCACAAAACTCCCAAGGTGCTCATCTTCCCTACCACCTCAAGAGTAGAGTTAACGTGTCGAACAGGGGTCAAAAGCCTGACCCCTGCGCAAGAGCCAACCAAGCACAGTGTGCTAATTAAGAACACAGTTTTGGAGTTCTCTGATGGCCTGGCGGTTAAGAACTTGGCACTGTCATGGCTGTGGCTCGGGAATGATCCCTGGCCTTAGAACTTCTGCACGCTGCAGGTGAGGCCAAAACAAAACAGGGTTTTGACCTACAGTACAGCACAGGAAACTATATTCAGTATCTTGTAATAACCTATAAGGGAAAAGAATCTGAAAAAGAATTAAATACATATATATATATATATATATATATATATATATATATATATACATACACACACGTATAACTGAATCACTCTGCTGTGTACCTGAAACAATATAAATCACTATACCTCAATTAAAAAATATATACAGGCTTAGCAGAGGCAAACTATTACATTTAGAATGAGTAAACAACAAGGTCCTACTGTACAGCACAGGGAACTATATTCAATCTCCTGGGATAGACCATGATGGGAAATAACACAAAGAATATTTCCCAGGGAGTTCCTGTTGTGGCTCAGTGGGAAAGAATCTGACTAGGAGCCGTGAGGTTGCAGGTTCAATTCCTGGCCTCGCTCAGTGGGTGAAAGATCAGGCATTGCCACGAGCTGTGGTGTAGGCTGGCAGCTGTAGCTCTGATTCAACCCCTAGCCTGCGAACCCTCCATATGCTGCAAGTGCAGCCCTAAAAAAAAAAAAAAAAAAAAAAAAGTTCCCCACATAGAAAATAATATAAAAAAAGAATAGGGAGTTTCTCGTCGTGGCTCAGCAGTTAACAAATCCAACTAGGAGTCATGAGGTTTTGGGCTCGATCCCTGGCCTTGCTCAGTGGGTTGAGGATCCAGTGTTGCCTCGAACTGTGGTGTAGGTCACAGACATGGCTCGGCTCTGGTGTTGCTGTGGCTGTGGCTTGGGCAGGCAGTTACAGTTCCAATTAGACCCCTTGCCTGGGAACCTCCATATGCCTCAGGTACGGCTGCAGAAAAGACAAAAAGACAAAAAAAAAAAAGAATAAACATAGGCATGCACACGTACATATATGACTGAGTCACTTTGCTGTACAGCAGAAATTGGCACAACATTGCAAATCAACTATATGTCAATAAAAAAAAGTTAAATTAGTTTTGAAATCAGACAAATCTGGGTTCCTATTACAGCTCTGTCATTTATAAGGTATGTGAGTTTTTGTGAGTTAATTAACCCCCCAAAGCATCCTCATATAAAACAAAAAATGGGGATAAACTAGTATCTACAAGTACAGCCTGGATTCTAAACCCAGCTCTGGGAGTTCCCATTGTGGCGCAGTGGTAACAAACCCGACTAGTATCCCTGAGTACTCAGTTTGATCCCTGGCCTCACTGAGTGAGTTAAGAATACAGCATTGTTGTGAGCTGTAGTGTAGGACACAGATAAGGCTCTAATTCGACTCCTAGCCTGGGAACTTCCATTTGCCACGGGAACAGTCCTAAAAAGACAAAAACAAACAAACAAAGTAAAGAAATAAACCCAGGAGTTCTCGTCGTGGCGCAGTGGTTAACGAATCCGACTAGGAACCATGAGGTTGCGGGTTCGATCCCTGCCCCTGCTCAGTGGGTTAACCATCTGGCGTTGCCGTGAGCTGTGGTGTAGGTTGCAGACGGCTCGGATCCCGCATTGATGTGGCTCTGGCGTAGGCCTGTGGCTACAGCTCCTATTCAACCCCTAGCCTGGGAACCTCCATATGCCGCAGGAGCGGCCCAAAGAAATAGCAAAAAGACAAAAAAATAAAAAATAAAATAAAAAAATAAACCCAGCTCTGCTATCCATTAGCTGTGTGAATTTGGGTAAGTTATTTAACTGCTCTATGCTTAAATTTCCTGATCTATAAAATGTCAGTTATAGTACCAACCTCGTAAAACTATTATAGGATTAAGTTGAAACATGTAAAGAACCTGGAAAACACTTTTTTTTTTTTTTGTCTTTTTAGGGCCAATCCCTTGGCACATGGAGATTACCAGGCTAGGGGTCAAATCAGAGCTATAGCCACTGTCCTCTGCCACAGCCACAGCCATGCCAGATCCAGCTATATATGTGACATACACCACAGCTCACAGCAACGCCAGATACTTAATCCACTGAGCAAGGCAGGGATCGGACCTGTGTCTTTATGGATCCTAGTCAGATTCACTTCCGCTGAGCCTCGGTGGGAACTCCAGAACCTGGAAAACACTAGGTGCTCAATAAATGCCATCTATTATCACTACTACCTATGCTACCATCATCACAACCTCTTCCCACTTCAGAAAGCTGGTACAAGGATGAAAGGAGACGACAAATTTTATAAATATAACACGTTTCTTGGTATTTATTGGGATCTCCCTCAACAAAGGCTATCATTTTTAAAAGATATCATCTCACTGAAATTCTCATTAAAAACTGTGATTTAGGAGCTATTGTGATTCCTTCTTTAAAGATGATGAAACTGAAGCTCAGAGATTAAAACACTTGCTCAAGGGCACACAGCCTAACTAACATGGACAATAACTATGGAATTGTCAAAAATAAAACGGGACTGGACCAACAGAAACCAAAAATGCAGAATCCTAAAAATTCAGGAAGGAGTTTGGACTTGACATAATGTGCAACAAAGATTACAGATGGCTCTTAAACTAGGAGCGGGGCTGTATGATGAAAATGAGGACACAAAATTTCAAAAACATGGACGAAATAGATGGGTGATTTCCCCAATCAATCAATAAAGCAAAATAAGCAGGTAGTTAACACAAGGACCCAACCTAGGCCTTAGGTCATCAGCACAGTGACGTCAGCAACTGTAATCAAATCAGCATGTGAAGCTTCCCAAATGCTATGTCATTCAACAAATAGCTAGGATTTCACAAAAATGCTGCTTTGCCCAAATGACCACAATTGCACTCAGGTCACAAAGAATATCATATTTAAAGGGAATCTAACACAGGAAGGATAATGCATAATTAGAGCACATGTTATGGCTCATTAAAATTGAAAATGACAAATCAAACCACATGTCATCTTTGCCTACTTAATCAGGAAGTCAGCCCACAAGGCCTCCTTCTATCTTTGCTTGAAATTGAATTACAACTCCCTGTGTCCTAACATTCGAGGCAACTAAGACATCCCTTCCTGGAACAGAATGGAGAAAAATTACAAATGTTATTTTTTCTCAAAGCCAATGGATCCATCCCAAGTGCCACTGAGACAACTTCATTTCCAAATAATAGTCCCTTCCCTGTGATGCAGACTATTCCATGCCCTGGGAAATCTGTCCTGGACTCTTCCAAATTATTGCTCCTCTGTCCAAGTGAACACTGTTAATTGCAAGAATCCAAAGAACATCATCTGCCTTTTCCAGAGCCAATACCCAGAGAGGGAAAGGCTCTTTCATGTGTATTTAATGAACTTGTGTTTGCGGGCCAAAACAACAATGGATGTTTAAACAATTACTGTATCTTATAGACTCTGGAGGGCAGAAGCTAATTTATTCACTGATTTTTTTTCTTTCTTTTTTTGCCTTTTTTAGGGCCTCACATGCAGCATATGAAGTTCCCAGGCTAGGGGCCCAATCAGAGCTACAGCTGCCAGCCTATACCACAGCTCACAGCAACTGTGGATCCATAACCCATTGAGCAAGGCCAGGGATCAAACACGCATCCTCATGGATATTATTCGGATTTGTTTCCTCTGCGCCATGAAGGGAACTCCCTCACTGACTCTCTTACTAGGAAGAAAATTACTTTTTTTACCCAGACAAATACTAGTGGAATAAATGCCAAAACATGCTAGGCATTAAAATATCAATGAGTACAGTATCTGTCTTTCAAGTCCTAAGTGAACTATGTATATTGGGAAATTTTTTAAAGGCAGTTTTTATCCTGGAGATGTTACTGTAACCACCGCTTAAGTGGCAGGTTGTTGAGAACAAGATATGGTGAGAGTTGACAGACATCAACTTAATCAAGGTCATCTAATTTAACAGCACAAGTAATTACGACGACGTGATGCGCTGAGAAGGAAACGTCCCTTATGACAATCCTGTCAAAAAACTTAAACCTAGTTATGAGAATATAAACAAACGCAATTTGAGGAAGCTTCATAGCAAATGGTCTAGATTCTTCAAATATCACTGTCATTTGTCATGATGCCAATGTCACAAAAAGAGGCTAGGAGACTGTTATTAAAAGCGATTAAAGAACCATAAAACTAAATGCAGTATGTGACTACTGACTAGATCCTAAATCCATTAAAAAAAAAAAAAAGCAGCTAAAATATTAGGAAAGCTGAAGAAATTTTAATACAGATTGCATTTTAATTTTTATCAGTGCTAAATTCCCTGGGTGTGAAGATGGTATTGCAGTTACACAGGAGAACACACTTTTTTTTGTCTTTTTTTTTGCTATTTCTTGGGCCACCCCTGCGGCATGTGGAGGTTTCCCAGGCTAGGGGTTGAGTCAGAGCCATAGCCACCGGCCTACGCCAGAGCCACAGCAACGCGGGATCCGAGCCGCGTCTGCAACCTACACCACAGCTCACAGCAACGCCGGATCGTTAACCCACTGAGCAAGGGCAGGGACCGAACCTGCAACCTCATGGTTCCTAGTCGGATTCGTTAACCACTGTGCCACGACGGAAACTCCAGGAGAACACACTTTAAAAATTGATAAAATGATACATCTATAACTCTGGGATAGTTCAGTAAAAAGTGTGTGTATGTGTGTGTGTATGTGTGGAGAATGCATGCATGTGTGACAGAGGGAAGGCAAATATATCAAATGTTGACAAATGGTGACTCTAAGATATAAAAGGTACTTGTGATGCTCTTTTTGCAACTCTCCAAAGAGTTTAAAATTTTTCAAGGTAAAAAGTTGAGAAAAATGAAGATGTAAAACTAAAGAATTCTCTAAGTTTAAAACAAAGACATTAGTATAACTTATAATTGAGGACACTTTCCTCCCATGCTCCTTCACATTCTCTTGTAGGACTGAGAATAGTACTGATTTTATTTACGGATGTTTAAAATGAATATTCTAAGTGAATATTAAATACTGTCTGAATCTAAACTTACAGGAAGGCAGTCACTTAATTTCCTTAAGTAATGAATTAGCTGACTGAAGTTGACTTGCACTTTGAAATTTACCTATAAAATTTCCTTAACTTTCTGCTGAGTCAATTTAATGGATATAAACATCTATTCGGAATAAACAACAAAATGATCTATTGACAGACCTTCCTTAGAGGCACACACACGTACAAAAAAGCCCAAGCAAACAGTGTCTATTAATTGCCACACAGTTAACTCTTAAGAACACAATGACAACAGAATTGTTCAAATTCTTCCATGTTCAACCTAAGTTATCAACCCAAGTCCTGCTGTGAAAAACTAAATTGTGATCCAAGAAAACTGAACAGGCTTCCAAGTCAATGAACAATTTATTTATTTCCTTTTTTTTAGGGCCATACCCACGGCACATGGAAGTTCCCAGTCTAGGGGTCAAATGGGAGCTCTATCTGCCAGCTATAGCCACAGCAGCAACCCGCAGCCACAGAAACGCCAGATCCAAACCACATCTGTGACCTACACCACAGATCACGGCAACGCCGGATCCCCAACCCACTGAGCAAGGCCAGGGATCGAACCTGCATCCTCGTAGACACTAGTCAGACTCATTTCTGCTGTCCCACAATGGGAAGTCCCTCAATGAACAATTAAAACTGCAGCATTCTCTTAGGAGCTAGCAAACAAATTACCTTCTTTTCTGTCCTGTTACTGAATTGCTGAAGGACCTCTTAGCTAACTTCTCTAAATCTCAGTATTTCCAGCTATAAAATGAAGGAAATTCTGATATTATCTCAAACAGATTATAGAGAAGAGTCCATTCTCCCTATGTATATTAAGTTCAAGAGTAAAAGAATGGGAGTTCCCTCTGTGGCACAGGGTGTTAAGGACCCAGCATTGCAACTGCTGTGGCTTGCTGCTGTGGTGTAGGTTCGATTCCTGGTACTGGAACCTCCATGTGCCACAGGTGAGGCCAAAAAAATAAAAATAAAAGAATGAACAGAAGAAGTTCCCACTGTGCTACAATGGGTTAAGTATTCAACTGCAGTAGCTTGGGTTTCCACAGAGGTGAAGATTCAATCTCTGGCCAAGAGCAGCGGGTTAAAGGATTCAGCGTTGGAGTTCCCATCGTGGCTCAGTGGTTAACAAATCCGACCGACCAGGAACCATGAGGTTGTGGGTTCGATCCCTGCCCTTGCTCAGTGGGTTAAGGATCCAGCATTGCCGTGAGCTGTGGTGTAGGTTGCAGATGAGGCTCAGATCCTGTGTTGCTGTGGCTGTGGTGTAGGCCAGTGGCTACAGCTCCGATTAGACCCCTAGCCTGGGAACTCCACATGCCATGGGAAGCAGCCCTAGAAAAGACAAAAAAATAAAAAAATAAATTAAATAAAATAAAGGATCCAGTGTTGCTGCAGCTGTGGCACAGGTCACAGCTATGGCTTGGGTTCAATTCCTGGGGCAGGAACTTCTAAATGACATGAAGCCATAAAAATTTTTCTTTTTGTCTTTTCTAGGGCAGCACCCACATTATGTGGAGGTTCCCAGGCTAGGGGTCTAATCAGAGATGTAGCCACCAGCCTAGGCCAGAGCCCCAGCAACTCAGGATCGGAGCCAAGTCTGCCACCTACACCACAGTTCATGGCAACACCGGATCCCTAACCCACTGAGTTAGGCCAGGGATTGAACCTGTAACCTCAAGGTTCCTAGTCGGATTCATTAACCACTGAGCCACAACAGCAACTTCCTCGGCCATAAAATAAAAAAAATTAAAAAAAATGAAAAAATCAATGAATAGAAAGTGGAGTTCCCATGGTGGCTCAGCATAAACAAACCTAAAATAGAGGACTGCAAAATCAATTTAATGGGTCAACATTCTATTTTAATAGAAGAGAAGAGACTACTAGAGTTACTGTATACAACACTGTCTCAGGAAGCTTTCACTTCAGATACATATACGTATTGTGGTTTTTTGGTTTTTTTTTTTTTGTCTTTTTGGCATTTCTTGGGCTGCTCTCACTGCACATGGAGGTTCCCAGGCTAGAGGTTGAATCGGAGCTGTAGCCACCGGCCTATGCCAGAGCCACCGGCCTATGCCAGAGCCACAGCAATGAGGGATCCGATCCGCGTCTGCAATCTGCACCACAGCTCACGGCAACGCGGGATCCTTAACCCACTGAGCAAGGCTAGGGATCGAACCCGCAATCTCATGGTTCCTAGTCGGACTCGTTAACGAGCGCCACGACGGGAACTCCAATTGTGTGTGTGTGTGTGTGTGTGTGTTTTTAAGTCTGCAAAACAGTACATATAAACGTGAAACATGAAGTAAAAGAACATAAAAGAAAATGTCAGGATTAAACAATCAGAGTTCCTGTCCTAGCTCAGCTGCAACGAACACGAGAAGTATCCATGAGGATGTGGGTTTGATCCCTGGTCTTGCTCAGTGGGTTAAAGACCCGCACTGCCGTGAGCTGTGACATAGGTCGCACAGGAGGCTCGGAGTCTGGCAGCTGCAGCTCCTCTTCGACCTCTAGCCTGATAACTTCCATAAGCCACACCTGTGACCCTAAAGAGCAAACAAAACATAAACATGTTGCCAAAGAGAACGCAACATAGGTATAAAAATCCACATACAAAGTAGCTGCAAAAACTTCCCTCTGCACGCAGTACAAGGAGCAAACATGGAAAAGCCGATGTGGAGTTACAATTGTTAGAATGGCTTCTACTCCTAGCCCCCCACCCCAACCCCACACGGCTACCTGCTTCTTAACTACTTTGCAGAGCACCTCCACTGCTCCTAAGCAAAACTCTACTCCAGCATTTCCCCACCTCTCCTCCAGGTACTTCCAGGCCGGACCCAGGGTTTTAGTAAGTCCCTGCTCTCATACCGAGCTCCCCACCGCGACCTGGCAACGCTGTTGAGTGGGTGAGGGAGGGAACAGACACCTGGCACCCCTAAAGGCAGCCGGGCCAAGTGGCCCTCGCCCCACGTCCTGAGCACGCGGTGGGAGAGGGGACGAAGGTTCAGAAGGCCGGAGGGAGAGTCCCTTCCTAGCCTCCTGGCCCGCCGCCCTCCCCGCCCGCCCGGACGAGGAGTCGCCCCCGGCCCACATCTCCCGGCTCCCAGGAATTAACCGTCCCCTAGCTCTGAGCGTCGCCCTTGAGCCGACGACGCGCCCCGGCGGCTTACACTTCCATGTCGTCCCCGCCTCGTCGCCTTCGGCCGGACACAGACCCTCACCGGCCATCCGCTGCTCTCGCCGCCCGCGCAAAGCGCCCGGAAACCGGCTCCGCGGACCGCGGTGCACGCCGGGATCGCCGCACTGCACGCCGGGATCCTGGAGGACCCCCGTGGGGCCGGGGGCGTTGCTGGCTCGTCTTGCCGACCTGTCTCTGCGCTCTTGGTCCGACCTCAGGCTGTCAAACGTTTGCAGAAGGACTTAGCTCACGTTTTCGTGGTCTAGGGTATATCCAAGTATTAATTCCAAACATGTAATCGGATTAGTAGGCATTTGCAGCGTTAAAATCCCACCCCTTGGATAGTAGCGATGGCAAGGGGCGAGGTGGCCCTGGGCTGCTGGACATGCTCTCTTTCAGGATCTGGACGCCGAGTAGGTGGTGCTTCTGAAAATTCGGTGGGCTGTGGCTTATGTGCACATTTCTGTATGTGTGTTATAATGGAATAAAACGTTCTAAAAGGTGAAAAAAAATCTCAGACTCCCTTCTCCCTGTTCCCATTCTTTAGCACTATTTGTCAGAAAATTATGAAGAGACTTCTTGACAGTCTCTGATCTGGCCTTTCTAAGAATTTGCCCAAATGGAATCATCAGATGCTTGACGAAAGATCAACGTGTAATGATAATTTTGCTGGGAGATAGCCTACATACCCAACAATGGAAAATTGATAAATCGTGTTTCAGCCATACAGTATACAGTACGATATATGTGGCCCAAGTAATCTTGTAGCATATTTGATATGCTGGGGAAATGCTCAAGACAGATTTTTTTTTTAAGATGGAAAATGATGTGTTGTGACTCTAATAATCTAAAGAAAAATAATGCATAGGGGAAAAAAAGACCTCAGGGTAAGGGTGATAGAGCCACCTAATCTATGAAATTTTGTCTTAAAAAAAAAAAAAAAAGAGTTCCTGTTGTGGCTCAGCAGTTAACAAACCCGACTAGCATCTATGAGGACTCAGGCTCTATCCCTGGCCTCACTCAGTGGGTTAAGGATCCAGTGTTGCCATGACCTGTGGTGTAGGTCACAGACGCGGCTCTGGTGTAGGCAGGATGTTACAGCTCCTGTTCTACCCCCTAGCCTGGGAACCTCAAATGCTGCAGATACAGCCCTAAAAAGACAAAAAGAAAAAAAAAAGTGGAAGGCTTATGTCTATTTTCTTCTGAATTTTTAGTATGTTTGAAATATTTGGAAGGAAATATGCCAAAAATTAAAAATGGCTGGTGTCTTTAGGAGATGAATCAATTGCTAATTTTTCCACTTTTTTATAATTATATCAGTTATCATTTACTAAACACTGTCTCCTTGATAAGCATTTTGTTATTCCCTGATATTAACAGTTAACAATGCAGGCTTTGCAGGCAGCCTCTGATTCTGTTTATCTCCATCAGTTTATTAGGGGTTGTTTGACCTTGGGAGATTACTTAACCTCTCCTAACCTCAATTCACTAATCTATAAATCATAGGTCCGTTAGGTATCTACATAGTAAATGCTCGACAAATATTAGTTACTATGACAGTACAACCATGTTACTCTATGAGGTAGATTCCTTTGTCACTCAAATTTTACTACTGAAGAGACTGAGGCAGGCTTGTTTTTTGAATTGTACACTTTGAATGGTTGAATTGTATGGTATCTGATGATTTAAATATCAATAAAGCTGTTAAAATATTTTTAATGGATATTTGCCTATGGGGATTGCTTTGGAAGAGAAGTGAGGGGAATTTAACATTTAACTTTACACATTCAGAATTTTAATTTTTTTTTCAGTTTATGTGTTATTTTTAAACTATGAAAATATGTTTTTATTTTTATTATTTATTTAATTTTTTTTTGGTCTTTTGTCTTTTTAGGGCCACACTTGCGGCATATGAAGGTTCCCAGGCTAAGGGTCCAATCGGAGCTGTAGCCACCGGCCTACGCCACAGCCACAGCAACACCAGATCCGAGCTGCGTCTGTGGCCTACACCACAGCTCATGGCAACGCCAGATCCTTAACCCACTGAGCAAGGCCAGGGATCAAATCTGCAACTTCATGGTTCCTAGTCGGATTGGTTAACCACTGAGCCATGACAGGAACTCCCAAAAATATTTTTTTAAACAACTAATTTTCATTAAGAATCACAGGAGTTCTTGGAATTTCTGCCATGGCACAGTGGGTTAAGAACCTGACTGCAGCAGCTCAGGTCGCTGCGAAGGTATGGGTTGCATTCCTGGCTGGGGAAGTGGGTTAAAGGATCTGGTGTTGAAATTCCCATTTGTGGCTCAGCAGTAATGAACCCCACTAGTATCCATGAGGGTAGAGGTTCAACCCCTGGCCCTACTTGGTGGGTTAAGGATCCAGTGTTGCTGTGAGCTTCGTTGTAGGTCGAAGACACAGCTCAGATCTCGCGTTGCTGTGGCTGTGGCTATGGCCCGCAGCTGCAGCTCCGATTCAACCCCTAGCTTGGGAACTTCCACATGCCATGGGCTCAGCCAGATAGATAGATAGATAAAACTGAAAAAAAAAAATCAACATGTAAATAAAATGCCAACCCAGACCCAGCTGGCCTGATTCAGGTGGAGGGTCCCCTGGACCTCCCTGGAGCAGGGCAGGGCCCTCAAAGAAGTCCTAAAGATGCCCATTGCATTATTCACTCAGCAAACATGCCTGCTGGCCCGTCTGGTGCTGATGATACAAGTGTGAATAATACACATCTCCCGCCCTGCCTGGTTGACAGCCTAGTTGGGGAACCAGCTCTGGACGTCAATAACTACAACGTGCTGTGCTTGGAAGCTGCAGAGAAGAAGCGTGAATGACTAATGAGGTGGAGAGGCGTCCCAAAGCCAGGGCCTTTTGAGCTGGGTGCAGGGAGGGACGCACACGGCCAAGGCTTCAGGGATGGTCTTCCACAGAAGAGAGGGGGTGCCTCTGAGGGCCCCGTGATAAAATGGCTAAGCTGCACGTTCTCCAAGGGACGCTACCCTGAGAATTTGGGGGCCATATGCTGCCACCCAACCTATCTCATGGAGGCAGCAAAGTAGTCAAGAAAGCTGCCCAGAAGGAGCCTGCACAGTGAAGTGACCCAGGCAACAAAGCAGGGCCAGTCCACAGCCGAAACTCCTGCCTGGCCTGTCCCCACTCAGGGCTACCCTGCAGCGTTCCTAAACTGAAGCTACCTAATGAGTCTCTGTTCTTTGCCACTCAAAACACACACTTCCAGAAAATGGCTTTTTTTCCCTTAACAGCAGGCCTTTTTTAGGCAGAGGTATTAAATATTTACAAAGGGTCAGAGCATCAGCAAAGCCGGTATGTCCTCCAAGTGGAAATGTCCTGTTGAACAGTGAACCTCCTCCTCCTCCCCTCCCCTTCTTTCCCCCCACCCCCAGAGCCCAGAAGGAAATTGGCAGATAGAGCCTTTGAAGGTATAAACAGAGATTCAAATCTTTAGAGTCACCCAGGGAGTTCCCTTGTGGCACAGTGGGCTAAGGATTCAGCATTGTCACTGCAGTGCCTAGGGTCGATGCTGTGGCAAAGGTTCACTCCCTGTCCCCAGAGCTTCCACGTGCCGCAGATGAGGGAGAAAAAAGAAAAGTCACCCAGGAGTTCCCGTCGTGGCTCAGTGGTTAACGAATCCAACTAGGAACCATGAGGTTGTGGGTTCAATCCCTGGCCTTGCTCAGTGGGTTAAGGATCCGGCGATGCCATGAGCTGTGGTGTAGGTCGCAGATACAGCTCGGATCTGGTGTTGCTGTGGCTGTGGTGTAGACCAGCAGCTGCAGCTCCAATTCGACCCTTAGCCTAGGAACCTCCATATGCCGAGGGAGTGGCCCTAGAAAAGGCAAAAAGACAAAACAAAACAAAACCAAAAAATTTAAAAAAAAAGAAAAGAAAAGTCACCCAGGGAAAGAAAGTCTGGTAAGACCTGCTGGGTGCTTACCAGCTGCCAGAGAGTTGATCTAAGCTGTCATGTGTGTAGAGTCATTAAATCCTCAGGAAATCCGCATGGGGATGGGGCCAGGTGCTGCAGTGGCATGCTCACCTTCACTTACCCCAAGGGCTTCTCAGGGCTATGCCAGGGTTCTCAGGCTTCTCAGGCCGACTCCAACCTTACCCCTCTCCCACCTGTTCTGCACTAGACCCTTCCTAGATCCCTTTGATGCACCACGGTGGTAATTTCAGGGGTGAGAGGCCAGACAAGGTTTCCACTCTTCTGAGGCAGATAAATCCTGTCTAGTGCTCCGCCGCAGCTGAAAATGACTCGCATCCATCTGAAGGGTCCTGAACCCCCAGAGGGGCAATGAGAATGGACACAGAAGCTTTGCCTATGTTCAAGGTCCACCAACAAAGTAGAGTGGGGTTGGGGGTCCCTTTTTTCCACCCCAGGGGCAGGATTTGTAGACCCTTGGTGACATCCAATCCTGGGTTGTACTCCTGGGGACACACGGGGATAAGGCAGTCGAATTTGGTGGTTACAGATGTGGGTTCTCAAGCCTGACAGTCTGAGTTAAATCCAGGCTCTATCACTCACTAGCTGTGTGATCTTAGGTAAGTTTTTTAACCTTTCTACAGCTTAGTTTACTCATCTGTAAATAGTAATAGCAGTACTTACTTTACCGGTGCTTAATATAGCACCTGACAAATGGAAAGTGTGGCGGGAAATGTTAACTATTATCGTGCCACACATCCAAAGCAAGAAAATGAGATTTTGAATAAAGCTTCAAGAATACAATGATAGGCATTCCTGCTGTGGCTCAGCAGGAATGAACTCGACCAGTATCCATGAAGATGTGGTTCAATCCCTGGCCTCGCTCAGTGGGTTAAGGATCTGGCAACACCATGAGCTGCGGTGTAGAATAAATAGTTGTCCTCATGAATATTACTACTTCAAACCAGCTTTATCCTGGCCCAGCAGGGCTTCATTTAATAATAATAGCAACTATCACTTAGTATAATCTGACATCATACGTATATGATTTCTCTCCCACTCAATGCTCCATGCATGGGTAAGATTTTCCCTTTTGAGTTAAGGAGTTAATTCATTTACTCCAAGGAGTTAAGTCACTTACTTGAGGCCACACCCAAGGAATGATTGTGGCTCAGATTCAACCCGTGGCTCCTCTGACTCTCAAAGTCTGGATGAAGCACATTCCAGGAGCTTCCTGGTGGCTCAGTGGGTTAAGGATCCAGCATCATCACTACTGAGGCTGAGGTCTCTGTTGTGGTGTGGGTTCAGTCCCTGGCCAGGAAACTTCCACATGCCACAGGAGTGGCCAAAACAAAAACAAAAAACACGAAACATACCTCCAGTATGATAACTGCTGCCTGAGCTCTTCTGAAGTGCTGCCTGGGCTGGGTCGCCCACAACTGTCTCCGTTAAAACTAACAGGACTGGGGAGTTCCCATCTTGGTGCACTGGAAATTAATCTGACTAGGAACTATGAGGTTATGGGTTTGATCCCTGGCCTCGCTCGGTGGGTTAAGGATCCGGCGTTGCCATGAGCAATGGTATAGGTTGGGATCTGGCGTTGCTGTGGCTGTGGTGTAGGCCAACAGCTACAGTTCCGATTGGACCCCTAGCCTGGGAACCTCCATATGCTGTGGGTGTGGCTCTAAAAAGACAAAAAAACAAAACAAACAAAATAAACTAACAGGACTGGGGCTCTTGACCATTCCTGTGGCTGCACACTCAATACCATCTATATGGGGTCAATCTTGTGATTCTATTTTTTTTTTTTTGTCTTTTTCTAGGGCCACACCTGCGGTATACGGAGGTTCCCAAGCCAGGGGTCTAATCAGAGCCACAGCTGCCGGGCCACACCACAGCCAGAGCAACGCCAGATCCAAGCCGCGTCTGGGACCTACACACAGCTCACGGCAACGCCGGATCCTTAACCCACTGAGCAAGGCCAGGGATCAAACCTGCAACCTCATGGTTCCTAGTCAGATTTGTTAACCACTGAGCCATGACGGGAACTCCTATATGGGGTCAATCTTATTTCAACAAATGGAGAGTGTGGTAACCCACAGCCCTCAAGACTCCTAGTCTGACATCAACCTTACAAATGTTTTCTCAGGTCAGTCTCCCAAGGCAACAGAAATAAAAGCAAAAAGAAACCAATGGGACCTAATCCAACTGACAAGCATTTGCACAGCAAAGGAAACCATAAAAAAAAAAACCAAAAAGACAATTTACAAAATAGGAGAAAATAGTTTCAAATGACGCAACTGACAAGGGCTTAATCTCTAAAGCATACAAACGACTTCTACAACTCAACAGCAAAAAAGCCAACAACCCAATGGAAAAAATGGACAAAAGACCTGAATAGACATATTTCTCCAAGGAAGATATACAGATGGCCAATAATCACTGATTGAAAAAATGAAAACATCACTGAAAAAATGCTCAACATCACTGATTATTAGAGAAATGCAAATCAAAACTACCACGAGATACCACCTCACACCAGTCAGAATGGCCATCATTAATAAGTCCACAAATAACAAATGCTAGAGGGGGTGTGGAGAAAAGGGAACCCTCCTGCACTGTTGGTGGGAATGTAAACTGGTACAACCACTATGGAGAACAGTATGGAGGTAACTTAGAAAACTAAATATAGAACTACCATATGACCCAACAATCCCACTCTTGGGCATATATCCAGACAAAACTTTCCTTGAAAAAGACACACGCACCCGTATGTTCATTGCAGCACTATTCGCAATAGCCAAGACATGGAAACAACCTAAATGTCCATCAACAGATGAATGGATTAAGAAGATGTGGTATATATACACAATGGAATACTACTCAGCCATAAAAAAGAACAAAATAATGCCACTCACAGCACCATGGGTGGAAACAGAGACTCTCATACTAAGTGAAATAAGTCAGAAAGAGAAAGACAAATATATGGTATCACATAGCTGGAATCTTTTTTTGTTTTTGTTTTTGTTTTTGTTTTGGTCTTTTTGTATTTTCTAGGGCTGCACCCACAGCATATGGAGGTTCCCAAGCTACGGGTCTAATTGGAGCTGTTGCCGCAGCAACACCAGATCCTTAACCCACTGAGCAAGGCCAGGGATCAAACCTGAAACCTCATGGTTCCTAATGATATTTGTTAACAACTGAGCCACAACGGGAACTCCTGGAATCTAACACATGGCACAAATGAAACTTTCCATAGAAAAGAAACTCTTGGACTTGGAGAAGAGACTTGTGGTTGCCAAGGGGGAGGGTAAGGGAGTGGGATGGACTGGGAGTCTGGGGTTAATAGATGCAAACTATTGCCTTTGGAATGGATAAGCAATGAGGTTCTGCTGTATGGCCCTGGGACCTATATCTAGTCACTTATGATGGACATGCTAATGTGAGAAAAAAATGTGTACATGTACGTTTGACTGGGTCACCTTGCTGTACAGTAGAAAGTTGACAGACACTGTAAACCAACTATAGTGGAAAATATAAAAATCATTTTTAAAAAGACTGTATATAAATGTATAACTGGGTCACCCTGTCGTATAGCAGAAATTCACAGAACATTGTAAATCAACTCTAATGAAAAATTAAAAAAAAAAAGACTCCTAGTCTAACTTTTGTTTTCACCACAAAGACTGGAAAGACAGTTGACGGTCATGTGAGATTTAATAATGATCCTTTAGGCCAGTTGTTTTTAACTCAATCCCTTGGGTCATTAATTTCTGATAAATCAATCTCTTGGCATGCTCGCCAGACGGATGTTATTGCTGCCTGCCCAGAACACAGGCTTTGTGGCCAGACTGCTGGGGTTCATCCTCAGCTCTGCCACTTCCTAGCTGGGTGTTGAGAAGCAAGTCACCTGACCGCTCCCAGACTCAGTATTTTCATCAGCAGAATGGGAGTAATTACAGCATTGACCACAAGAGATGGATGTGAGGATTCAAGTTCTATAATCACTATATAGGAGTTCCCACCGTGGCGCAGCGGAAATAAATCCAACTAGTAACCATGAGGTTGCGGGTTCAATCCCTGGCCTTGCTCAGTGGGTTAAGGATCCAGCATTGCTGTGAGCTGTGGTATAGGTTGCAGATACAGCTCAGATCTCAAGTTGCTGTGGCTGTGGCGTAGGCCGGCGGCTACAGCTCCAATTCAACCCCAAGCCTGGGCGCCTCCATATGCCACAGATGCAGCTTGGATCCCATGTTGCTATGGCTGTGGCGTAGATTGCAGCTACAGCTCCGATTCTCAACTCCTAGCCTGGGAACTTCCACATGTAGGCGCAGCCCTTAAAAAAAAAACAAGAAGAAGCAAACCGGTAGTCAAGGAAAGTCCTCACTTTCTGAGAAGGAGACATGTGAGTAAAGACATGAAGAAGGGGACACATGCGGAGACTGGGGTCAACATTCCAGACACAGGGGACAGCAAGCTACATGGAGACCCCATGGCAAGAACATGCCTGGATGTTCGAAGAACACAGCGAGCCAATGTGGCTGGAGTAGAGAATGACTGGGTGACAGGAGAATCACAGGAGAAGAGGGTAGGGGGGTAAGGAAGAAGGGGGAAGGGGCAGGTCCCTGAGTCCTAGGCCCCTGGGAGGATGTTGGCTTTCACTCTGAATGAAACGGGGAGCCACAGGAGGGTTTTGAGCAGAGAAGTGACATGATCTAACTTAAATTTTTAAAAGATCCTCTGCTCCTGTGTTAGGAAAAGACCTTCCAAGAGCACGGATGGCATCAGAGACACCAGCAGAAAGGCTGTTGTAAGCTAATAGTCAATGCAAAAGATGACGGTGGCTCAGTCCAGGGAGAAGCAATGGACGTGGGAGGAACAGTTCAATCCTGGATATAATTTGAAATAGATCCAGCAGGATTATATGACTGATGAGATTTGGATGTGAGGGGAAAAACAGGAGTCCAAAGGTTTTGGTCTGAACAATTAGCTGCATGGTGTTGCCACTTATTGTCACGGGAAAGACAAAATGACAATCGCTTTTGGAGGTTGGGAGAGCAGGGCTTCGGTTTTGAGCATGTTGACTTTTAGATGTCTTTTATTTATTTATTTATTTATTTGGTCTTTTTGTCTTTTTAGGGCCGGTTTTGAGCATGTTGACTTTTAGATGTCTTTTATTTATTTATTTGGTCTCTGTGAGGATGCAGGTTCAATCCCCAGCCTCATTCAGTGGGTTAAGGATCTGGTATTGCCATGGCTGTGGCATAGGCCATAGCTGCAGCTCCAATTTGACCCCTGGCCTGGAAACTTCCGCATGCTGCAGGTGTGGCTGTAAAAAAAAAAAAAAAAAAAAGAATGCAAAAATAATGTGGCCTTAAAAAGGAAGGAAATCTTGACTCATTATACAATATGAATATACTTTGAGGAGATTATGCCAAGTGAAGTAAGCCAGTCCCGAAGGGAGAACAATGTATGGTTCCATTTAGATGAGATGGCACAAAGTAGTTAAATACATATATACAGAAAGTAGGCTGGGGGCACTGGGTGAAGTGGAATTGTTTAATGGATACAATTTCAGTTCTTCAAGATGACAAAGTTCTGGAGTTATGTTTCACAGCAATGTAAATGTAACGCTACAGAAACGTACTCTTAAAATTAATTAATATGAGGAGTTCCCTGGTAGCACAGCAGGTTACAGATCTGGTATTGTCACTGTAGTGGCTCAGGTCGCTGCTGTGGCCCTGGTGGCTGCTGTGGTGTGGGTTCGATCCCTGGCACAGGAAATTCCACATGCCGAGGGTGCAGCCAAAGGAAAAGGAAGAAGGGACTCTGAAGAGGCATGAGGATCCTTGGAGTATGATGGATATGATCACTGTCTTGAGTACGGCGTGGTTTCATTTGTGAATATGTGTCAAAACATAGCAAATTATACATTTTAAATATGTATATATTATTGTATATCAACTAAATATCAATAAAGCTAATATATACATTATATATTTATACATATACATACACACACATCCATATATATCCAGGTTCATGAGGCTTTTATGTATTTATTTATTTATTTTGTCTTTTTGTCTTTTGTTGTTGTTGTTGTTGTTATTGTTGTTGCTATTTCTTGGGCCGCTCCCACGGCATATGGAGGTTCCCAGGCTAGGGGTTGAATCGGAGCTGTAGCCACCGGCCTACGCCAGAGCCACAGCAACTCGGGATCCGAGCCGCGTCTGCAACCTACACCACAGCTCACGGCAACGCCGGATTGTTAACCCACTGAGCAAGGGCAGGGACCGAACCCGCAACCTCATGGTTCCTAGTCGGATTCGTTAACCACTGCGCCACGACGGGAACTCCTCATGAGGCTTTTAACAGTGAGTCCATGAGCATTTTTTTTACCGCTTTCTCAACACCCTTTTTAGCCTCCATTCATTTGCCAAAGGGTTTGCCCCCTGCGTGCTGTTGGATATTCAGGAAAGGGACCTCATGTTTGCAGAGCACCACTGACTTTTGCAGGAAGGGATGTCAGGCACTAGCAGGCAGATCCCAGGGATTTGCCACAACATTCAGTTGTCAGGACCAATGGCTGGTCTCAAGGGCTTCCCTGCCCACCTTGTGGCCTCCTGCAGCCCAGTTCTAGGGCTTCTGTGGGAGAAGAAGGAGAGGGCTGGGGGTCAGGATTAAGAGGCCGAGCCTTGCTTCCAAGGAGCTCACAGTAGGGTAGGGGAGAAAGCCCAGAAGCCACATGCTACTAGTTCGGGGAAAGACTGTTGGATGCTCCTCCAAGACCCCACAAGAGCCTGCAGCTGGACACCTGGTTCAGCAAGAGTCTTCCCAACACTGAAGATGCTTGGCTAGAATACTGACGGATGAAGGGGAGTAGCAAAACAGACAGTGAGCAGGGCATTCCAGGCAGAGGGAAGAGCATTTAGGAAAGTTTGCAATCGCCAGATGCATTCTAGCAACTCCAAGTAACTCCACCCTTGAGTGAAGGCTAAAAACCAGTAACCCACGAGGTAACCCAGCTATTGATCTCTTCTCCCCTCCATTCCTCCCTCAATACTGTTGAGATTTATTTTTCTAAAAAAGTTTTGGATCCCCGATTTTTTTTTTTTTTGCTTTTTTTTTTCAGGGCCACACCCGCAGCATATGAAAGTTCACAGGCTAGGCCTACACCACAGCCACAGCAATGTGGGATCCGAGCCGAGTCTGTGACCTACACCGCAGCTCACAGCGATAGCAACACTAAGATCCTTAACTCACTGAGTGAGGCCAGGGATCGAACTCATATCCTCATAAATCCTAGTCAGGTTCCTTAACCACTGAGCCATGAAGGGAACTCCCTCCGCTGACTTTTAAAATCTGTTTGCCCAACATCCATTCATGATCAAGACCCTCGCCAAAGTGGGTATAGAGGGAACATTCCTGAACATAATCAAAGCCATTTATGATAAACCCACAGCAAATATAATACTCAATGGGGAAAAACTGAAAGTCTTCTCACTCAAATCTGGAACAAGACAGGGATGCCCACTCTCACCACTGCTCTTCAACATAGTTTTGGAAGTCCTAGCCACAGCAATTAGGCAAACAAAAGAAATAAAAGGCATCCATATAGGAAGAGAAGAGATAAAACTGTCACTGTATGCAGACGACATGATACTATACATAGAAAACCCTAAGGACTCAACACAAAAACTACTCGAACTGATTAATAAATTCAGTAAAGTAGCAGGATATAAGATTAACATTCAGAAGTCAGTCGCATTTCTGTATACCAGCAATGAAATATTAGAAAAGGAATACAAAAATACAATACCTTTTAAAATTGCACCTCACAAAATCAAATACCTCGGAATACACCTGACCAAGGAGGTAAAGGACTTATATGCTGAGAACTATAAAACTTTAATCAAAGAAATCAAAGAAGATATAAAGAAATGGAAAGATATTCCATGTTCCTGGATTGGGAAAATCAATATTGTAAAAATGGCCATACTACCCAAAGCAATCTACAGAGTCAATGCAATCCCTATCAGATTACCCATGATATTTTTCACAGAACTAGAACAAACAATCCAAACATTTATATGGAACAGCAAAAGACCCAGAATCGCCAAAGCAATCCTGAGAAACAAAAACCAAGCAGGAGGCATAACTCTCCCAGACTTCAAGAAATACTACAAAGCCACAGTCATCAAAACAGTGTGGTACTGGGATCAAAACAGACAGACAGACCAATGGAACAGAATAGAGAACCAAGAAATAAACCCTGACACCTATGGTCAATTAATCTTTGACAAGGGAAGCAAGAACATAAAATGGGAAAAAGAAAGTCTATTCAGCAAGCATTGCTAGGAAACCTGGACAGCTGCATGCAAAGCAATGAAACTAGAACACACCCTCACACCATGCACCAAAATAAACTCAAAATGGCTGAAAGACTTAAATATAAGACAGGACACCATCAAACCCCTAGAAGAGAACATAGGCAGAACACTCTGACATCAACATCATGAATATTTTCTCAGGTCAGTCTCCCAAAGCAATAGAAATAAGAGCAAAAATAAACCCATGGGACCTAATCAAACTGACAAGCTTTTGCACAGCAAAGGAAACCCAAAAGAAAACAAAAAGACAACTTACAGAATGGGAGAAAACAGTTTCAAATGATGCAACTGACAAGGGCTTAATCTCTAGAATACATAAGCAACTTATACAACCCAACAGCAAAAAAGTCAATCAATCAATGGAAAAATGGACAAAAGACCTGAATAGACTGTTCTCCAAGGAAAATATACAGATGGCCAGCAAACACATGAAAAAATGCTCAATATCGCTGATTATAAGAGAACTGCAAATCAATACTACCATGAGATACCACCTCACACCAGTCAGAATGGCCATCATTAATAAATCCACAAATAACAAGTGCTGGAGGGGCTGTGGAGAAAAGGGAACCCTCCTGCACTGCTGGTGGGAATGTAAACTGGTACAGCCACCATGGAGAACAGTTTGGAGATACCTTAGAAATCTATCCATAGAACTTCCATATGACCCCCGCAATCCCACTCTTGGGCATATATCCGGACAAAACTCTACTTAAAAGAGACACATGCACCCGCATGTTCATTGCAGCACTATTCACAATAGCCAGGACATGGAAACAACCCAAATGTCCATCGACAGATGATTGGATTCGGAAGGTGTGGTATATATACACAATGGAATACTACTCAGAAATAAAAAAGAATGACATAATGCCATTTGCAGCAACATGGATGGAACGAGAGAATCTCATACTGAGTGAAATGAGCCAGAAAGACAAAGACAAACACCATATGATATCACTTATAACTGGAATCTAATATCCAGCACAAATGAACATCTCCACAGAAAAGAAAATCATGGACTTGGAGAAGAGACTTGTGGCTGCCTGATGGGAGGGGGAGGGAGTGGGAGGGATCGGGAGCTTGGGCTTATCAGACACAATTTAGAATAGATTTACAAGGAGATCCTGCTGAGTAGCAAGCATTGAGAACTATGTCTAGATACTCATGTTGCAACAGAACAAAGGGTGGGGAAAAAAATGTCTACATGTAAGGATAACTTGATCCCCTTGCTGTACAGTGGGAAAATAAAAGGGAAAAAAAAGTTAACTATTAAAAACAAAAACAAAAACAAAAAAACTCTTTTCTCCCTATGACCTATGGAACCAAGACCAAACCTTCTCCTTTGACATTCAAGACCCTGACCTGCCCCAACCTGCTTCCCACCTCTCCTCCCCACCCCTGTCCTCAAGCCCCTGACCCTGTGTGACAGGCTCTCTGAAGGTTTCCTGTTCTCCAAGCAAGCCATTCACCTTTTGGTCTCTGGCCTCGAGGACTTTGCCCAGGCTGCTCCCCCTGCAGGGAATGTTCTAATCCTCTTTTTCGCTGAGCTAAAAGCAAAATGACCCATCTTCTATGACCCAGCTCAGGGGACATCTCCCCCAGAATGTGGCACTTCCAGGGCAGAAGTTCGAGCCTGTACTCCTGGCGCCTAGAACCCAGGCTTTCATTTGTGCTGAAGTCGTGTCAAGGACCCCTGAGAACCCCAAGATAAACGCCCCGCCCTGCGCTGCCCTCTGTGCTCCCTGCACACCTTGTCCACGCTTTGTTAGAGCTTCTTGATGCAGGTATCATTTCTTCAGCGTCTAACTCTGTATCTAGTGCAGAGGAGGTGCCGGGAACGTGCTTGTTGAATGAATGAAAGATTGGGCATGCCATTTCACCTTATACCTCTAGTGAGCCCGCCAACCCGGCCCAGTGTCTTTGCCTCTATCCCTAGCCTAGGTCTCCCTCCTGTGCCCGCGGCAGTCTGCAGTCTTGAGCACTGTCGCTCAGGCACCACCCTCACGGTTCCCTACCTGTGGGGGATCAGCCCGGAGCAGCTCGGAGGCGGCTCCGCCCACAGCCCGGGTTGGAGGGAAGAGGCAACGCCCACCAGGCCGGGCCGCCAGGATTGGTGCGGCCGCTGCCAGGAGGAGGGGGCAGAGCCAGGCAGCTGCTGACGCTCCCGGCCAGAAAAGCCCAGCCGGGTGGCTCCGAGAGACGCACGGCGCAGCCTGGCGGTGGTGAGTGTGCGGCTGGACAGGCGGGGCGGGCGGGAGTGGAGGACGCAGAGGACCCGGACGAGCGCCCTAGGGCTGCCCACGTCCGCCTACACCAAGCGCCGTGCCCCAACCTGGAGCCGCCTCGCCCCAGGGACCCCCGGCCAGGGGGCCGAGGAGGTCCTCAGTCCTGTCCTGTCTTCCAGACCCGGAGGACTGAGGCTCCCGGACGACGAGGAACCGCCCAACATGGCATCAGAGGTTAGTGGGACCTCGGGGACGCCTGTCTGCCGATCCTCCAAAGGAAGGGGTGGGGCGCCCTGGGGGCCGGTCGGGGCGTGACCTGCGCCCGCGATCTTCCCGCCGCCCTCCTGGTAATTGTCTTCGCTGGCTCCAGGCGGTGGGTATCCCATGGCGCACCTGCCAGAGCCCCAGGGAAGAACTTTGTCCCGACTTCCCGGTGTCCCCACCACCGTCTGCTCTCCCTCCTCCCCTGGCTAACGTACCAACCCACACGGCTGAGGAGGGTGCCCCTGACCTGACTCGATAGTGGTCTAAGCCAGGAGGAAAAAGGTGCTGCCCACTCGTTCAGCCCCCTTACCTCCTCATTCCTCCCCACCCCACCCCGTCAATCCCCATCGTGTTCCCCTCTCCTGGTAGCAACTGGTGCCTGTGTAGCAGAGTCCACGTGACTCTTGCCTGTGTTAAGAGCCCGGAGGTAGGGGACTGTGCCTTGTGGCCCCAGTACCTGGTGGCTTCCGGTCTCACTGGCCTCTCCCCCTCAGAGCCAGAGGACTCCTGGGTCCTGACAGTGGCAGGAGGCCAAGACACAGGTTCCCTTCCTTGGGCCTCAGTTGATGTATCTGGCAGATGGGAATAATAACAGCTGTCTGTCTGCCTCTGTGAGGTACTGGATCATGAAGTCATTGCTTTGAACCCGTCAGGTAAAAGGGGCTGTTTGCTCGATCCCAGTGAAGGGAACCCTGGACCTGGGGAGCAGGAGGTCTGGGTTTCAGTCCCTTTCTGGCCCTCCGGAGCTGGCAAGTCACTTCCTCTCTGGGCCTTAGTTTGTTCTTCTGAGTAAAGTGGCTAAGACCACCGGCCCTGCTGGCTTCTGGGTCATGGTGGAGGGTCTATGGCAGGGCCTGGACTTTGGATTCAAAGAGACTTGGTTTTTGAAGTAGTTACTCAACCTCCCTGAACCTCTTTCCTCATTTGTAAAATAGGGGTAACAGTGCCCACCTCCTGGGAGGGTGTAATAGCGTCTGGAGAGTGCCTAGCACAGGGCCCCACAATAGTAGGTGCTCAATAAACGGTGTTAATGACACAAAGAGTGACAACACTGCTATTCCCCACGGGTGTTCAAAATTGGCTGTTGCTCACTCATCCCAGCCCAACCTGGTGTCCCTGTGCCCTTGCCCCAAAGGGACCCTTCTGGCCCAGATGTGCTCTGGCTTACAAAGCCCTCTCCCACCACCCGGCTCCTCACTCAGTGCCCAGGAGGTGGCACCTCACTCTGACATCCTCCTGGGGTCCTTTTAGGCCTGCCAGTGGCATAGAAGCTCGGTCCGATGTGGAGTAGGCCTCCTTCAGGAGACTCTGCTTGCCCCAGGCTGTCCTGTGGGTTGGCACTAATTGGTTTGGCTGCAGCCCCACTTGTTAAGTAGTTGTTATTACGAACAACCCATGAAGGGAGTCCAGGGACCTGCTGGGGAGGTGCTGCCCAGCCACTGGCTGAAAGGCTGACTCCCTATCCTGACTGGCTGGCCCTGGCCCTCTGACCCCCGTGCTAAGGACCAGGGAGGGCCTCACGTGGTGCTTTGCTGGAGGTCTAGGGTTGGCTGGGCAGCAGAGGGCTGAGCGGCGGGTCCAGCCTCTGAGGGGCACAGAAGCTGCATCTGCAGGGCAGAGTCCTCTGGCAGCCAAGGCTGCTGCACACTGAGGGTCAGCTCAGAGCCTGGGTCCAGAGCACGGTGGAGGTCTCGATGGTGCCAGGAGTGGAGTTAAGGCACACCCAGACCCTGGCAGCCCCCGGCCAAGAATTTACCCAGAATTTACTGTGCTCTGTATGCCATTAGCTTAATCTAATTGAACGCTCGCAACTCCATCAAAAAGGTGTTATTGTTATTCCTAGTTCATAGAGAGGCAACCCCGAGGGTTAGAGAGATTACGCAACATACGTATGGTCAAGAGGCTAACACAGGTTTGGGACACTGCCGGGGGACAGAGGAGAACATATGTCCCCGGAGGCCACTGTAAACCACCCCTCCACAGAAAAGATGTCAGTGAAGTAACATGTCCACCTCCGCCCAGCACCCCCTCCTCCCCTCCTTGACACATGTCCTTGGCATACCTCCCTTGGCATGCTGGGCGTTCCACTGCCCCTCAGGGGTTCTGCGCCCCTCCCCCATCTGTCCCATGCCCTGACCTATGCCCTCTTTCAAAACAGAGGTATCTCTGTCCCATCCCTCTGCCCTTGGCTCCAGGGGGGCAGAGGGTCAGCCAGTGACCTCCCAGAAGGCAATAACAAAGGGTGCCTCAGGGGGCTCTCCAGAGGGGGAGGGGGAGGCTGGGAACCTAGCCCCACCCCCAGCTGGGGGAGGGAGACCCAGGCAGCGTGAGACTGAGGGGCCCCTCAGGTGCCTCCTCGCTGTCCCTGCAGCAAAAATTCAGAGCAGCAGAGCGAGCAGAGGCCCTGATGGAGTGTGGGGTTAGCGCCTCGGGCTGCCCCTCTCTGTGGCGCAGTAGCACTGGTACCTCCTTCAGAGGGTGGCCGATGGTGCCTGGCACACAATGAGAAGGGGACGTATGTTAGTATTATTGTCATTGCCCCTCGAATAGCAGAGCTGGATTCCAACTCTGGATTCCAGAGTGATTTCTCACCTTGATCAGTGGCAGGAAAGGTCCCGGAAGTTCTCTGTGGCCTCAGAGGTGCCTGTCACCATCTCCCTAGAGCAGCACCGCCTGGTGGGAAAGATGCCCCCTAACTTCAGCGTCCAGCCAGGTTCCCGCATTCACTCCCTGAGTGACTCTGGGCATGTGCCTGATGCTCTCTGAGCCTCAGCTCCCTCATCTGTCCAGTGAGAGGCTCCCTGCCCGCCGGCTGCCACTGCCATCAGACTCTGATATCTGTCCCAAGGGCCCTTTGTGAGAGGCACTGTTCTCAAGGGGGGAGGAGATTCATAGCGTCTGCTCTCCTGGCTAGAGCGGGAAGCTGTGGGGTGGCCGCTTTGTGGGTGCAGTGGACCCCATCATGGAGAAGTTCAACGCGTCCATCGCCTATGACCGGCACCTGTGGGAGGTGGACGTGCAGGGCAGCAAGGCCTACAGCCGGGGCCTGGAGAAGGCGGGGCTCCTCACCAAGGCTGAGATGGACCAGATACTCCACGGCCTGGACAAGGTACCCTCCATGCCCTGACCTCCCCCCTCCCCACCCGCCCCCGGGGTCCCAGGCTTCCATCAAATCCCCGCGCGCCCCTTGCAGTGTCATCCCAAGCATCTCCCGTCCCCTCGTGGTGATTATAAGCCCAGAGAGATGCCCTTTAACCTTGTGCTGTGCTGTCTCTCTTTATTTTTCAATGCCCCCTGTGGTCCGTGGCTCCTGAGCAAAAGTGCACCAGGCCAGAGATGCTCCTGGGGTGGGTGGTGACACAGCCCCTCCTGTGAAGTGCTGCCAGGACTCAGCTGCCCGTGCCTGCCCTCTTGACCTCTGTGTTGCTGCCACCTGCTGCAGGTAGCTGAGGAGTGGGCCCAGGGCACCTTCAAACTCAACCCCAATGATGAAGACATCCATACAGCCAATGAGCGGCGTCTGAAGGTGCGACACCAGCCCCGCCCTCCACCCTGCTTGCCCTGCGTCCCTTTGAGCATAAGCACCAGCATTCTCTTCCCTTCATCATATGACCTCAGAACAGGAGGTCTCGGCGGGGATGGCAGGGACGTAGGCAGCACCAGGGGACCCTGAGGCAGGGAGGGAGGGCCACAGGCTGGGGAGGGGTGCGCCCCACCTGGGCTGACCCCGACCGCCCGCTTCCGTGCACCCCCCAGGAGCTCATCGGTGAAACGGCAGGGAAGCTGCACACAGGACGAAGTCGGAACGACCAGGTGCTGCAGCCCCCTGCCCTTGTCCCCACCCTGCGCCTTCCCAGCCCTGGGGAGCACAGGCAACAGACTTAGGGCTCAGCCTCGATCCTGGCTCCCCAGGGAAGCAGCACATCTGTGTCCCTGAGGGCCACCTCCTTCTCCCCACAGGTGGTCACTGACCTCAGGCTGTGGATGCGGCAGAACTGCTCCACCCTCTCGGCCCTCCTCCGGGAGCTCATCAGAACCATGGTGGATCGGGCAGAGGCGTGAGTCCCCGGGACACCGGGTGGCAGAGACGGGATGAAGGCAGCTGAGGACTCTGCTCCGCTGAGACAGGCAGCCACAGACCTAGGTGGCAGGGGTGTTGAGGGTTGGGGAGCCAGGCTTTGGGGCACAGGGGTTCCCAGAGCTCCTGGACCGAGAGAGGCGGGGCAGGAGCAGCCAGGCGTGGGGCACTTGCTGCAGCATCCCTCCCTGAGGCAGCCCCGCTCAGCAGCAGGGCAAGCTCACCCTTGCAGATCCACAGGCAGGAGGCTAAGGCGCTGGGCGGATGATGCCCTGAAGCCTGAGGAAAGGGGCTGGCTGGCCTGGGGCAGCCAGAGAGTCACCCCTCAGCCTGCCCGTGCCCCATGTCCCCATACCCACCCAGCATGGCGGGCAAAGGACCGAGCCGAGGGCCGCCTCCCGCTGGCCTCATCCCAAGCTCTGGTTCTGGGACATCACGGCTGAGAAGGCTCTGTTTGGTGTCAGAGACAGGGTGGACCCCTCCTCTTTCCCAGCTCCCTGTGACCCCTGTTTCACTGCCTTCACCGCTGGGGGAAAACAAGGGCCCAAGAACTGTCATCCTGGGGGCAGGTATTGGGAGGAATAGGGAGTGACTGCAGAGGAGCCGAGGGTTTCTTTCTTGGGGCGATGAAACTGTATGCGGATGGCTGTACATGAACCGTATACTTAAATTGGGTGGTTTATATGTGAATTATATCTCAATAAAGCTGTTTATTTTTTAAAAGCAGAACTGTCACCCACAGCACCTCTGCCTCTGCCCTCCCTACTTTAAAGGGTCCCCAGCTATTCTGGGCGCCTCTGGAGCAACTCTCACACTCACAAACTCACTGCCAGGTGGTATCTGTGTGTGTCTTCTCCCCTGCCTGGCCCCTGCCCAGATCTGCTGCCAAGGTGCAGGGCCCGAGCTGAAGGCATCACCTATGCTTGGTCCCACGCTCACCCCCTGGAGGCCCCACTTCCGGACTCTTCCCTGACACCATGTTTGTCCCCAGGAGATCACTTGGTCCCTTATGCAGATTCTTGGTGGGCCCGCCCTGGAGGCCTGCAGGGTCCTAAGTGTCACAGGCAGCCTCGCCTGAACCTCCAGAGCCCCTCAGGCTCCCCGCCTTTGCTCTTCCCCCACCAGGGAACGTGACATCCTCTTCCCGGGATACACACACCTGCAGAGGGCTCAGCCCATCCGCTGGAGCCACTGGATCCTGAGGTGAGCGGGGCGGTGCCAGGGGGGCCATGCCTGAGGGGAGGGGCGCAGGCTGCCCTGACCCTCCTGCTCCCGGCTCCCCACAGCCATGCTGTGGCACTGACCAGAGACTTCGAGAGGCTGCTGGAGGTGCAGAAGCGGATCAATGTCCTGCCCCTGGGGAGGTGAGCAAGGCCCCAGGACCCTGAGGGTGGAGGGGGTGGGCATGCCTGGCCACCTGGCATCTCTCGCCCCCTCATCCCTGCCCCCGGAGAAGCTCCAGGTGGGCCGTATGGGGGTCCAACAGAAGAGGAGGAGGCAGGGAGGACAGAGGGGGACAGAAAGCCAGGCAATCAGCCTACTGTCCGAGGTGGGAGGGGACAGGGGACGACCACACATGGCCCCTCGGCTCTGAGAGGATGACGGGTGTGTCAGCAAGGCCAGAGCTCTCTAAAGAAGCTCCAGAGAGCCAGCCAGCAGCTCACAGTGTGTCATGTCCCCTGCGTGGGGACAGGTATCGGCACCCAAGCTGACCGGCAGTGGTCCTGGCAGCTAGAGCCCGGCACGGGTGTGCACGTGTGTACGTGCCCGGCCTGCCTGCCAGGACACCCACCCCGTTCACTCGGAACCCCCTGTCTCGGCAGCGGGGCCATTGCAGGCAACCCTCTGGGTGTGGACCGGGAGCTGCTGCGAGCAGGTGAGGCACGCTGCCCCTCCTCCTGGGAGAGCGGGAGCACCACAGACACCCCGGGCCGGGGTCTGCGAGAAACCGGCCCGTGATCTGTGGACATGAGGCTGGAAAAGCAAGGGAGGCCCGGGGTCGGGGTGCCTGGGGCGGGGGAGACTCAGGGCTCCCACCTCCCTCCCGGGACGTATACGAGAGACCCCCCCCCCACCCGCCGACCTCCTGCCCCTCCAGCTCCCCCTCCCTGAGTGGGCGCTGGTTCAGGGGAGAGAAGGCCCCTCCTTCCTCCGGCCCAGCCCCGTTGCCTTCCCCCTCCCGCCTGGTCCAGAGCTGAACTTTGGTGCCGTCACTCTAAACAGCATGGATGCCACCAGCGAGCGAGACTTTGTGGGTGAGTCCTGGCAGCCAGCCCACTGCAGCAGGGTGTGCCTTTAGTCCCCCAGCCCTGGTGCCTCTCCAGCTTCCTGCTACCCCTGTACGGCCCACCTGGAGCTTCTCCGGGGGCAGGGATGAGGGGGTGAGAGGTGCCAGGTGACCAGGCAGCCGGCTCTCCCTTTCCTCCCCCAAGCCGAGTTCCTGTTCTGGGCTTCGCTGTGCATGACCCACCTCAGCAGGATGGCCGAGGACCTCATCCTCTATGGCACCAAGGAATTCAACTTTGTGCAGCTCTCAGACGCCTACAGGTAAGACATCTGCACCCAGGACCTGCCTTCCTTCCTCCCCTCACTCCCCAGTCCCTGGGCTGACCTGCCTAGCAGACCAGCCAAGGGGCAGGGGAGCCCCTTCAGCCCCCAGCTCTTTGTCTCCAGCACTGGAAGCAGCCTGATGCCCCAGAAGAAAAACCCAGACAGCCTGGAGCTGATCCGGAGCAAGGCGGGGCGAGTGTTTGGGCGGGTGAGCAGGGCAGGGAGTGGGGGCAGGCCTCCACGCTGATCCGGAGGGGCCCAAGGGACCTTCCGGGACAGCTCCGAGGTGCGGCCTCCTCATCCTCGCCCTCCCCTCAGTGCGCTGGACTCCTGATGACACTCAAGGGACTTCCAAGCACCTACAACAAGGACTTGCAGGTATGAGTGCATGAGGGATCTGCCTGCATACACATCACATAGCAGTTCTCGGGGTCCTGGCACGCCCAGGCAGGGGCCCCACGGAACTGTGCAGCCAGCCCTTGACCCCCCCCTCCCCCCGAGAGCTCTCACCCTCCCTGGGTGCAAGGTGTACGGGGTGCTGAGTGTTCCCAGGGGAAGGCAGTGGGGACCTGGCTGCTGGGCCCTTATCTCATGCCTCGTGCCTCCTAGGAGGACAAGGAAGCCGTGTTTGAAGTGTCTGACACCATGAGCGCCGTCCTCCAGGTGGCCACTGGGGTCATCTCTACGCTGCAGGCAAGACACGCCTCTTCACCACTAGGTCCCGAAACGCAGGGGTGGGATGCCGGGAGGGTGATCTTGAGAGGAGGCAAGGGTGGGTGGGTGGGACTGGAAGCCCTGGGGCAGGGGGAAGGGTACCTGCTTGTTCCTGCCCTGGGAACAGTGAAGAGACAAACTGAAGCTGCTGCAGTCGAATGGAAGTGGGTTGGGCTTCAGGGGCCCCATCAACTGCCCGGCCACATGTCTTCTTTTTTTTTTTTCCCCTTTTTACAACCGCACCCACGGTGTATGGAATGGGCTAGGGGTGAAAGGGAGCTGTAGCTGCCAGCCTACGCCACAGCCACAGCAACACTGGATCCGAGCTGCATCTGCGACCTACAGTGCCGTTTGCGGGAACACCGGATCCTTCACCCACTCAGTGAGGCCAGGGATTGACCCTGCATCCTCAGAGAGACAGTGTCAGATTTTCAACCCATTGAGCCACAGCGGGAACTCCCAGATGTCTTTTTTAACCACTTACTATGGGAAACTGCAGTACACAACAGTTGAGAGGATGTATGATGAGCCCCTACGCACCAACACTCTGCTTCAACAACAATCAACGCTTGTTTCGCTGTCTTGATCCACTCTACTCCCCACCATTGTTTTTAAGCAAATCCCCTCATCCTGTCATTTCATTCCTAAACGGTTCAGGGTGCGTCTCCGAAGCAGTGGTTCTCAGAGTGTGGCCCCAGGATCAGCAGCATCAGCGTCACCTGAGAACTTGACAGAACAGCAATCCTGGGCCCCACTCCGGGTCTACTGAATCAGAGATTCTGGGTTAGGCCACAGTGATCCCTCTGCGTATTAAATCCTCCAGGTGATTCTGATGCTCAAGAGCCTTTGACAATGTCAAGGCAATCCCTGGACACAGCTAATAATTACCAGTAATTATGAAAAGATGGTGCAAGCAGAGAGCACAGACCAGGGTGGAAGAGGGGATCCGCCCAAGGCAGGGGACGTCTTGGCTGAGGTGGCTGGGCCGGGGGCTGGCAGCTCCAGGACCCAGGGTCCCCAGGAGTCACCACTCGCCTGGCCTGCTGTCCCCAGGTTCACCGCGAGAACATGGCACAGGCTCTTAGTCCCGACATGCTGGCCACTGACCTCGCCTACTACCTAGTCCGCAAAGGGGTGAGTGTGGGGCAGCCAGGGTGGAGGGGCCGGGGGACAGGGCTGTTCTCCAGGCGGGGGGTGGGGGGTGGGGGTGCTCAGGGAGGGCACAGGCACCCCCAGCAGTACTGAGAGCGGAGGAAGCCTGTATCAGCACGCCCTCCGCCCTGGCGCCCCCCAGATGCCATTCCGCCAGGCCCATGAGGCCTCCGGGAAAGCCGTGTTCATGGCCGAGACCAAGGGGGTGGCCCTCAACCAGCTGTCCCTGCAGGAGCTACAGAACATCAGGTACGTCCCCTTCCTCCCACCTTTCCTCCCTCTGCCGCCCTCCAGGAAGCAAGGCTGGGGTGGCCGGGCCGCCCTGGTCCATCTCCTCCTTCCCCCCCAGCCCCCTGTTCTCGGGCGACGTGAGCCAGGTGTGGGACTACAGCCACAGCGTGGAGCAGTACACAGCCCTGGGTGGCACCGCGCGCTCCAGTGTCGACTGGCAGATCGCCCAGGTGCGAGCACTCCTGCGGGCACAGCAGGCCTAGAGCCCTCCTCTCCCCGCTCCCAAATAAAACAGACCCAAGCGGAGGCTGTGTGTGGTTCCTGCCCAGCCTGTCTCCCTCCGAGGGGAGCTCTCGGGGGTCTTGAACTGGCAGTAAGAGTCCTCAAGGAAGTGGAAAAACGGGGCAAGCCTGGCTAGAGTCACAGCTGGGGAGGGAGGAGGGGCTCTCATCAGAGTTTCTGCCCTGCGCACCCCCCACACTTCGCTGCCGGGCATCACGGAGCCTTGGGTGTCTTGGTGGACCCGATGGGCTTGATTAACCCGGTCAACCCCCGTCTATCGCCCTTCCTCCCGGTGTCCTTCCTGCTCACACACTCCCCTTGCGTAAGCCCGTCGGGTACCACTACAGGGTACCCCTGAGAGGGATGGTGTGGTTGGTGATAAAGTCAGTTATCCGGCTAGCCTGTGACGCCAGGCACCAGGTGGGCTTCCTGCATCCCCGAGAGTGATGTGCAAGCAAATTCCCAGCCACCAGCCTGAGGGAGGACCACAGCCAGGGGGTGCCAGAGGGGCCTGCCCGTGTCGCGGTTAAGGGAGGGACGGTCACCAGAGGCCAGGCCTGGCCCACGGTAAGTATTCAGTAACAGGGAACCTGCAGAGATGCAGAGACCTCTTCTACACAAATCTCATCACAATCCTGATGATAAAATATACGTCAGACATTTCTTAACAACAAAGACGAATAAGTTCAACCCAAAGAGGAAAGAATAACTCCCCCTCGCCCAAGTGATTCTGGGAACAATGAAAAGACTCCCAGTGAAACAACCAACACTCCAGCAGTGGGGACACGACACACACCACTTTTCCCAAAAGGCTCAAAGCCGTGGATCATAGACAGAATCTTCTAGAGTCACGGTTCTCAATGTGTGGTTCCTGGCCATTATCATCATTATCCTCAAACTCCTTAAAAAGTAAATTTTCAGAGAGTTCTCTGGGTGGCCTGGCAGTTAAGGGTTTGGCACTGTCACGGCTGTGGCTCAGGTTCGATCCCTGACCCGGGAACTTCCCCACGCCATGGGCTGGCCCCTCCGCCGCCCCCACCCCCCAAAAAGCACTCTGGTGCATCTCCATTCCATTTCACAGCCAATCAAAACTCCTTGCCATGGCTTTAAAAAAAAAAAAAAAAAACACCCAAATTTTCAGTCCCCACAGAGACCTACTAAATCACATGCTGGGTGGGGCCCAGCAATTTGTTTCAGCAAGTCCTTCGGGTGATCCTGATGTGTGTGTTCAGGTTTGAGAATCACGAATCTTTAGAATCTTATTACACCAAGTTGTAACAACAACAAAATCCAATAAGAATAATAACACTAAAAGGATTATATATCATGACCAAGTGAGATATTCCCCTAGAATGCAAGAATGGGTCAACATATAAAAATCAGTGTAATGTACCACATTCACAGAATGAAGAGGAAAGAAAATCACATGAGTATCTCAATTGATGCAGAAAAAGCATTTGTTAAAATTCAGTATGCTTTCATGATACAAAATGTTCAACAGGGGTTCCCATCGTGGCACAGTGGAGACGAATCCAACTAGGAACCATGAGGTTGCGGGTTCGATTCCTGGCCTCGCACAGTGGGTTAGGGATCCGGCGTTGCTGTGAGCTGTGGTGTAGGTCAAAGACGCAGCTGGGGTCTGGCATTGCTGTGGCTGTGGCATAGGCCGGCAGCAACAGCTCTGATTAGACTCTTAGCCTGGGAACTTCCATATGCCGCGGGTGTGGCCCTAAAAGGACAAAAGACCAAAAAAAAAAAGAAAAGAAAAATCACAATTAAAACAAATGACCTGAGAGTTCCCATCCGTGGCTCAGCGGAAACGAATCCATGAGGGCACAGGTTTGAATCATGGCCTTGCTCAGTGGGTTAAGGATCTGGCACTGCCATGAGCTGTGGTATAGGTTGCAGATGCAGCTCACATCTCAAGTTGCTGTGGCTGTGGTGTAGGCCGGCAGCTACAGCTCCGATTGGACCCCTAGCCTGGGAACTCCTATATGCCGTGGGTGTGGCCCTAAAAAGGCAAAACAAAAATAAAAACAAAAAACCAACCTGATTCAAAAATGGGCAGAGGAGTTGAGTAGACATTTCTATAAAGAAGATAAATGGATGGGCAATAAGCACATGAACAGATGCTCAACATCATTAATCAATAGTGAAATGCAAACCAAAACCAGATGGATACTATCAAAAAACAGAAAACAGGAGTTCTTGCTGCGGTGCATTGGAAACAAATCTGGCTAGTATCCGTGAGGATGCGGGTTAGATCCCTGGCCTTGCTCAGTGGGCCGGGGAGCCAGCGCTGCCATGAGCTGTGGTATAGGTCACAGGCTCAGCTTGGATCCTGGGTTGCCGTGGCTGTGATGTAGGCTGGTGGCTGTGATATAGGACAGCAGCTATAGCTCCAATTGGACCCCTAGCCTGGGAACTTCCATATACCATGGGTGAGGGCCTTAAAAAAGTAAAAAACAAAACAATACAGAAAACAAGGGTTGGCAAGGATGTGGAGAAATCAGCGCTTGTGCACTGCTCATGGGAAAGTGTAAGAACACCACTCCTTGGATTTAGAACCCATCCGAATCCATTGCAACCTTATTTTAACTGTCACATCTGCCAAAAAAACTCTATTTCCAAATATGGTCACTGTTATGGGTTAAATTGTGTCACCCAAAAAAGGTATTTGATGGGAAAAAAAAAAATCAATGAAACAAAAAGTGAGTTCTTTGAAAAGATCAACAATATTGACAAAGTTTTTGCTAGACTGTTCAGGCTGCTCTAACAAAATACCATGGCTTATAAACAACAGACACTCATCCCTCACAGCTCTAGACACTGGAAGTCTAAGATGAAGGTACCACCAATGCAAGGTGAGGGCATGAAATGTCTTCTGGGTTGCAGACATCTCATTATATCATCCATCACATGCATAAGGAGCCAGAGATCTCTCTGGAGCCTTTTTTATAAGGGTACAAATACCATTCACATGAGGGCTTTGCCCTCAGGACCTACGCACCTTCCAAAGTCCCCACCTCCTAATACCATCACATTCAGCATTAGGATTTAACAGATTAGTTCTGTGTGGACATAAACATTCAGAGCACAGCATAGTTTTACAAAGGGAAAAAAGAAAGCTGCAAATAACTAAACTCGGAAATGAAAATGGAGGAGTTCCCGTCGTGGCACGGCAGAAACAAATCTGACTAGTGTCTACAAGGATGTGGGTTCGATCCTGGCCCTGCTCAGTGGGTTAAGGATCCGGTGTTGCTGTGAGCTGCGGTGTAGGTCACAAACGCAGCTTGGATCTGGTGTGGCTGTGGCAACTCTGATTTGACCCCTAGCCTGGGAACTTCCATATGCCGAAGGGGTGACCTTAAAAAGACAAAAAAAAAAAGTGAAAATGAGGATGGTAACTACCAAGTTTATTGAGATAAAAAGGGTTATAAGAGAATACTCTGAATGACTGCACACCAACAAATTACGTAACCTAGAAGAAATGGACACATTCCTTGAAACACACAAATTACCTAAACTTACTCAAGAAGAAATAGAAAATCTCATCATACTCATAACAAGTAAAGAGATTCAGTCAGCAATCAAAAACCTCCCAACAAGAAAAGTCCTGGGAGTTCCCGTCGTGGCGCAGTGGTTAACGAACCCAACTAGGAACCATGAGGTTTCGGGTTAGGTCCCTGCCCTTGCTCAGTGGGTTAACGATCCGGCGTTGCCGTGAGCTGTGGTGTAGGTTGCAGATGCGGCTCGGATCCCGCGTTGCTGTGGCTCTGGCATAGGCCGGTGGCTACAGCTCCGATTAGACCCCTAGCCTGGGAACCTCCATATGCCGAGGAAGCGGCCCAAAGAAATAGCAAAAAGACAAAAAAAAAAAAAGAAAAAGAAAAGTCCTGGACCAGATGGCTTCATAGGTGAATTCTACCAAACATTTAAAGAAGAATGAACAGTAATGGTTCTCAAACTCGTTCCAAAAATGGAAGGAGGAAGGAGCACTTCCCAACTCATCCTATGAGTCCAGTCAAAGCCAGATAAAGACATCACAAGAAAATGAGATTACAGACCAATTTCCCTTACGAACATAGATGCAAAAATCCTCCACAAGATATTAGCAAATTGAGGAGTTCCCCGTGGCGGGTGAGCAGTGGAAACGAATCCAACTAGGAGCCATGAGGTTGTGGGTTTGATCCCTGGCCTCACTCAGTGGGTTAAGGATCCGGCATTGCTGTGAGCTATGGTGTGAGTCACAGACGTGGCTCATATCAAACATTGCTGTGGCTGTGGCACAGGCTGGCAGCTGTAGCTCCAATTTGACCCCTAGCCTGGGAACCTCCACGTGCCGAGGGTCTAGATGTTTTCTGTACATTATGTAACATGTGATCTTTTGCCTCTGAATGTTTTTAAGTTCAATGTATTTACACTGTATTTGCATACACTATATTTGCATGTAATATATATGCAAATTGAATTCAATACCCTACCTAAAGAATTATTCACCATGACCTAGTGGGATTTATCCCAGGCATTCAAGGGTGGTTCAACTAAGAATGTCAATCAATGTAATGCATCACATTAGCAGAATGAAGGAAACAAAACCGCATGATTTTTTTTTCTTTTTTGGCCATATGGAACTTCCCAGGCAAGGGATTCAATCTGAACTGCACCTGCAACCTATGCCACAGCTGCAGCAATGCCAGATCCTTAACCTGATGCACCACAGTAGGAATTCTTCAAAACCACATGATTATTTCAACTGGGGTAGAAGAGGCATTTTACAAAATCCACCATCATTCTATAATAAAAACTCCTAGAAAAGTAGGAATAAAGAGACTATTTCTCAACGTGATAAAGGGTATTTATGAAAAACCCACAGCTAATATCATACTCAAAGAGTGAAAGCTTTCCCCTTAAAATCAGGAACATGACAAGGATGCCTGCTTTTATTCCTGCCGTTAAACACTGTACTTTAGGTTCCAGCCAGAGCAAATACTGCTGACCCTTGAGTAACGAGGGGTTAGGGACACCAGCCCTCTGAGCAGTCAAAAACCCACATACAACTTTACAGCTGGCCCCTCGTATCCGACCTTCTGAATCTGCTTGTTGCCATTGTATCTCTTTTTTGTGTTTTTCCCCTCTTGCCCTCGTGCTACAAGCCAGGTCTCCCTTTGGCACTGGGCCTTCGTTTCTGTCTCCCCTCTACTCCAGCTCAGGTGGAACAACTCCTTGCCCCCACCCTGGCTCCCTTGAGATTGTAGAATTTGGATTCTGAGGTTTCCAGAGCCATCCTCCTCCTTAGAGCATCTACTTAACCCCATGAGTTGGCAATGCAACAGGTGCTCACATGTAGGTCTTGTCCCAGAGTCATAGGATGCCCGCCCAATATTTGAGACAAAGGCTTGTCAGTTTGGCTGGGTAAAGGGACTCTGGTGGGAGCAGGGACCTGGCTGACCTTCCGCAGAGGGGGAGTCAGAAGGAGCAGATCAGTTTGATGAGTTCCTTTCTCAGGGTCAGGAGCCGAACCTGTATGATATCCCAGAGCTAAAACCTCTGATTCTGATGATTCCAGTCCAAAGCAGATTTGCAGTGTAAATACATTGAACTTAAAAACATTCAGAGGCAAAAGATCACATGTTACATAATGTACAGAAAACATCCAGACTAGCCAAATCTATGGAGACAAAAAAATCAACTAGTGGTGGTTTAGGGCTGGGTGGGAGGGAGAGAAGGGTACAGAGTTTCTTTCTGAGATGATAACAGTGTTCTAAAATGGATTATAATGACGGCCACCCATATCCATGAATATACGAAAAGCCACTGAGAGGCACACTTTAAATGGGTGAACTATATACATGTGAGTTATATCTCGAAAAAGTTTTTTTTTTTTTTCTGAAAAAACTCTTTAAAAAAATAAATCTTGGAGTTCCCGTCATGGCGAAGCAGAAACAAATCTGACTAGGAACTATGAGGTAGCGGGTTCAATCCCCAGCCTTGCTCAGTGGGTTAAGGATCTCGCGTTGCCAGGAGCTGTGGTGTAGGTGGCAGACGCAGCTCAGATCTGCCATTGCTGTGGCGGTGGCGTAGGCTGGCAGCTGTAGCTCCGATTAGACCCCTAGCCTGGGGAACCTCCATATGCCATGGGTGTGGCCCTAAAAAGCAATAAATAAATAAATAAATAAATAAATAAATAAATAAACCTTAAGATGCTCTTTGATATAAAATAATCAATCAGGACCTACTATATAGCACAGAGAACTATACTCAATATCTTGTAATAACCTACGTGAGAAAATAATCTGAAAAATAATCGCCATGCTGTACACCTGAAAGGAACACAACATTGTAATTCCGGACTATACCTCAATAAAAAAATTGGTATGGGAGTTCCCGTCATGGCGCAGTGGTTAACGAATCCGACTAGGAACCATGAGGTTGCGGGTTCGGTCCCTGCCCTTGCTCTGTGGGTTAACGATCCGGCATTGCCGTGAGCTGTGGTGTAGGTTGCAGACGTGGCTCGGATCCCGCGTCACTGTGGCTCTGGCGTAGGCCGGTGGCTACAGCTCCGATTCAACCCCTAGCCTGGGAACCTCCATATGCTGCGGGAGCGGCCCAAGAAATAGCAACAACAACAAAAAAACAACAACGACAAAAAAAAAAATTGGTATGGAAAGATTGGATTGATGTGAAGGAATGTATGTGAGTTTATATAGAGAATAGCGAACTCTAGTTTGCATCTCTGTCCAAAAGAAAGAAAGAAAGAAAGAAAGAAAGAAAGAAAGAAAGAAAGAAAGAAAGAAAGAAAGAAAGAGAGAAAGAAAGAAAGAAAGGAAGAAAGAAAGAAAGAAAATGTGCTTTCTTTGCTGAATCCAATAGGAGAATGAAGACTGTTTTCAGCAACCTGAACATCAGCATTCCAGAAAATGTCCCTGTCACTCGGGCAGTTGCTGTGAGGGGCCCTGGAGGAATCTTGCAGAGGGACAGTGTTTGGTATGGAGCTCAGTCTCCTTGGAAAGAACAGGAAGGGGCTCTGGGTTGACAAACAGCAGAGAAAAAAACCAGCTCCAGTTCATGCTGACCACAGTCAAACAGAGACGTGATCAAGGGTGTTCCACGGGCTTCCATTACAGGAGTGTGTCTGTGTGTGCTCACTTCCCCAACCGTGTCTGTATTCAGGAGAACAGGTCTCTTGAAATCTGAAGTTTCTTGGATGAAAAATCTGCAGGGTTCATATAAGGCCAGGCATTGCTTATGCAGTATCTCAAGACCGGAGAGTGATTTGCATTGACCTTGCATCAAATTCAGCTGCTCTGACTCAGCAAGCCATAGGTAAAAACAAGGAAATCAGAAAAAATTGGGATGTTATCCATATCTCTGAAAAATCGGCAGTCTGAGGAGTAAGACCTAAGAGACGCCTCGCTATGGAAAGAAGAAGATACCAAATGATCCCCAAGACTAATTTGTGGTATCTTTAAAATGCACTGAAATTTGTCTATTGGAAAAAAAAAAAAAAAAAAAAAGGGGAACTCTCACATGTGTGCTCTGATCAGCTGAGTGTCCTTGTGACCAGCTTATTATGCTCAAGCTTTTGTGTCCCTCACGTCTTTGCAAGGACATTTTGCATTGATGCACCCCGCCACCAGGGGGAGCTTATTCTATTATTCTCTGTCCAGGCCATCAGAAACTGTCAAGAATCCCTTAGCAGAGTGCCTGCTCCTGGAGGCTGCTGTTACTATTGCCATCACGTGGTAGGAACCCAGTGGGCACCCCCCCCACACACAGTCTCCCCCACCGGGTCGCCAAGTGATCCTCTGTACGCTCTCCCCTCCGACTGAGGTCCCCTATCACTGCGCTTATGAAAGGGGTCACCGTGTGGCTCAGGCCAAGCAGCCAGGCCTTCAGTTCAGGGCCCTGACTGTAAATGTGGTGGCATGGAGTTCCCGTCGTGGCGCAGTGGTTAACGAATCCGACTAGGAACCATGAGGTTGTGGGTTCGGCCCCTGCCCTTGCTCTGTGGGTTAAGGATCCGGCGTTGCCATGAGCTGTGGTGTAGGTTGCAGATGAGGCTCGGATCCCGCGTTGCTGTGGCTCTGGCGTAGGCCGGTGGCTACAGCTCCGATTCAACCCCTAGCCTGGGAACCTCCATATGCCGTGGGAGCGGCCCAAGAAATAGCAACAACAACAACAACAACAAAAAAAGGCAAAATAAAATGTGGTGGCAGCTGCTATCCCAGGAGGAAGTTCTGTCCTAGTGAGGAAACAAAAGAGCTGACATCTGAGCCAAGCTTAGAAAAATAACCCAGGAACTATGCAGCCTCCAAGACAAGCCTGGGAAGGTTGTTTCTGGGGCCAAGGAGCAAGTAGACCAGTAGAAAGGCACTGTGGGGTGGAGGAGATGCAGAGAAAAGTCGCTCAGGACAGATTTACAGCCAAATAGCATTGTGACCCATGCTTCAAATATATAATAAAGACGAGTACAACACAAAAAAAGAGAAAAGACCCAGAAAGTTGCAGGCGAGATAAAAATAAGGGAGATCTCTTTGTGAACCATACATAAGCAGAGGTGGTGGAAGAGGAGACACGTAGGCTGGGCAGCTTCGGAGGGGTGGCTGGGAGGAAGAACGCCCTGTGTACAGACCCCGAGTGGAAAGTAGCATAATGTCTTTTCTTTTCTTTTTTTGTCTTTTTGTCTTTTCTAGGGCCGCACCTGCGCGGCATATGGAGGTTCCCAGGCTAGGGGTCCAACCGGAGCTGTAGCCACTGGCCTACACCAGAGCCACAGCAACTGGGGGTCCGAGTTGTGTCTGCAACCTACACCACGGCTCACGGCAACACCGGATCCTTAACCCACTGAGCGAGGCCAGGGATCGAACCTGCAACCTCCTGGTTCCTAGTCGGATTCGTTAACCACTGAGCCATGACGGGAACTCCCATAATCTCTTTTCTATCAAAGGAAGTCTTTTGGTTACTCCGTTTTGCTCCGGTTTTGGCTGAAACGCCTTCCTGCGATCCCACCTCCTCTTTCTCTCTTCTCCCAGTAACAATTCATTTCAAATTAGCCCACCGAGAAGAATGTGCACCCTGAGCTGACCCATGGGAAGGGGACAGGGACATCACCTGCATTAGGAATAAACTGGGGAGGGTCCTTGGTTCAGCGCGCGTGCTTTTTGAGCGCCCACGTCCTTCTGCAGAAGTAAAGAGCCTTCTCGAGATCTCCCCGTGTTCATGTGTCTCATTTGCGACACTGACCATCCGAGCCATGTCCCCAACACCGGGCAGAGTGCTCGGCCACAGCAAAGCGCCACGCACCGACCCCCTGGCCCGGCAGCTCCATCCCTAGGACCCACCTGGGGAAAACCTCACCTGTGAGCACAAGGTCAGAAGGCCTGTGAGCAATGTGCTGATGGGAAAGTGAAAAATGGGAACAACCTCAACGCTCAACAGGAAAAGGGCGAAATCACCAGGGGTGCCTCCACACCACAGGACACGCTCCAGCCATGCGAGTGGATGGACTAGGACGGCGTGTGTCTACATGGCCAGATCTGGCCAAGGCGTGTGCCTGCTGTGTGTGGGGGTGGTTGTCGGATCCTCTCCCAGGAAGGGCACTGATGGCAGGGCTTTGTTATTCAGCCAACCACAGACGTTCTGGAAAGGAAATGGATGCAGTCACCTCAGATCGTGAGAAGTGTCAGGGACAAATCAGAGAGAGGAAGAAGGTGTTGATTTATATCAGGTGTATTGGAGCCAACCCATTTCTGACCCTCATTCCTCTGACTTAGAATTCTCTTCTGCAGCCTTCCTTTCCATAAGGTGGGTTTTGAGGTTCCAGGACCTTTCTTTTCTAATGGAAAGCGGGTATGGTGTCTTGAGAATGTTGCAAGAGAAAAGGAATCTCAGGAATTTCCTCTTTCCACAGAGGGTAGACACCATTCCATGTCATAAAATTGCTTCAAAGACTCTTATCTGAACAAAGTGTGGAAGTGAGACTATTTCTGCAAGTTCTGCCCAGAATTGAAACGTGTTCTGTTTTTCTGTTACTGAAAACTGTCCTTGGGAATGAGATACTGACCCAGGCAATCACAAGGAGAATCTCAAAAACATGGGGAGTTCCCGTCGTGGCGCAGTGGTTAACGAACCCGACTAGGAACCATGAGGTTGCGGGTTCGGTCCCTGCCCTTGCTCAGTGGGTTAAGGATCCGGCGTTGCCGTGAGCTGTGGTGTAGGTTGCAGACGCGGCTCGGATCCTGCGTTGCTGTGGCTCTGGCATAGGCTGGCGGCCACAGTTCCGATTCGACCCCTAGCCTGGGAACCTCCATATGCCGCAGGAGCGGCCCAAGAAATAGCAAAAAAAACAAAAAAACAAAAAAACATGGAGAATGGGAGAAACTAGACACAAAAAAGCATCCTGTACCATTTTATTTATGCGAAACTCTAGAAAAGCCAAATCGAATCTATGATGACACCATGTAGATCAGTAGTTACTTGGGGCCAGGGATGGGGCAAGATAGACTGGCAGGGTCAGGAGGGAACTGCCTGGAATAGTGGAAAAGCCTCCCCCTTCTCTTCATACACATATGCCACACCCACAGCATATGGCAGTTTCTGGGCCTTGGATTGAATTCAAGCCACAGCTGCAGCAATGCTGGATCCTTCACCTGCTGTGCCAGGCTGAGTATCAAACCCACACCTCCACAGTGACCTGAGCCGCTGCAGTTGGATCCTTAACCCTTGATGCCACAGTGGAAACTCCCTGTACATTTTTAATTTTTTTTTTTTGTTGTTGTTGTTGTTGCTATTTCTTGGGCCGCTCCCGCGGCATATGGAGGTTCCCAGGCTAGGGGTCTAATTGGAGCTGTAGCCACCAGCCTACGCCAGAGCCACAGCAACTCGGGATCTGAGCCGCGTCTGCAACCTACATCACAGCTCACGGCAACACCGGATCGTTAACCCACTGAGCAAGGGCAGGGACCGAACCCGCAACCTCATGGTTCCTAGTCGGATTCGTTAACCACTGCGCCACGACGGGAACTCCCATTTTTAATTTTTATTTATTTATTTGTTTATTTGTTTGTTGGCTGCACCTGCAGCCTGCAGAAGTTCTTGGGCCAGGGAGGGAACTCGCACCAGAACAGCAACCCAAGCCACAGCAGTAACAATTGCTGGACCCTTTAACCACTAGGCCACCAGGAAACTCCAAAAGGTCTATATTCTGACAGGTATTTGCCAAAGCCTTGTCACACTATATACTTAGAATGTGAGCATTTCATTATTTGTAAATTATGCCTCAAGGGAATTTGTTTTAAACTATAAAAAAAAAAGTCCTTGGAGTTCCAAGGACTGTTCTGCTACTGTGGTCTGGGTCACTGCTATGGCTCAGGTTTGATCCCTGGCCCGGGAACTTCCACATGCCTTGGGCATGGCCAAAAAAAAAAAAAAGCCCTTGAAGGTATTTCTACAAGATAGGATAGAGTCTTTTAGGACACTCAACTTTAGAGATTGTTTTTACATCTTGTAAAAATAACCTTTAACTTCTGAAATATTTGTTATTCTGATTGGTTGTTATACTTGATAATCGTTTTGCTGGTATTGACATTAAAATAGCAATTAAAATATCAAATGACATCTCTGTATTCCTAAAAGATATACGCACACACACTCTGTAAGGATGAAAATTGGCAGTTCCCTTTTCTCTATATATGTATGAATATATAATAAAACCTATGACTCTGGCAATTCCTTGTTCAACTATGAGTTTGAAAGTCTTTGAGGAGTTCCTGTTATGGTTCAGTGGTTAAGAGAGTTCAGTCAGTGAGGATGGGGGTTCAATCCTTGGCCTCAATCAGTGGGTTAAGGATCCGGCATTGCCGTGAGCTGTGGTGTAGGTCCCAGATGTGGCTCAGATTCCAAGTTGCTGTGGCTGTGGCGTAGGCCAGCAGCTACAGCTCCGACTGGACCCCTAGCCTAGGAACCTCCATGTGCCAAGGGTGCAGCCCTAAAAGACAAAAAGATGAAAAAAAAAGTCTTTGAGGAGCTCCTGTCATGGCTCAGCAGAAATGAATCTGACTAGTAGCCATGAGGACGCAGGTTCAATCTCTGGCCTCGATCAGTGGGTTAAGGATCTGGCTGTGAGCTGTGGTGTGGCTCACAGACACAGCTCAAATTTGGCGTTGCAGTGGCTGTGGCTCAGGCTGGCAGCTGTAGCTCCGATTGGACCCCTAACCTGGGAACTTCCATATGCATGCGTGCAGCCCTACAAAGACAAAAAAAGAAAAAAGAAAAGAAAGTCTTTGAGAGGCAGTGTAGCAGAATGACTAAGAGCATAAATCTCTAAGCAGGTTCAAATTCTACCTCTGCCCCTTACTTGACGTTTCTGTGCCTCAGTCACTGCATTTGTAACACAGGAATAATAACTGTACCTATTCACAGGGTTGTTGTGAGAAGTGAAAGAGTTAATACATGTAAAACACCCAGATGAGTACCTGGCTCACAGTATATCAGTCAGGAGAGGCAAATTGTGCTATAGTAACAAACAGCCCCACAATCTCAGTTATTTGACACCATGAAAATGTATTTCTAACCTATGCCCAACATCCATCACAGGTTGGAAGGGGGGCATGACTCATCCTAACTCACTCAGGACTCAATTTAGACATGTGTTTCCGTTATTGCCAAGGCAGGAATTGGGAGGTGGCAGGTCAGACGCTGGCTCTTACAATTTTTGCTCTCTCAATTGCATTTGACAAAAACAGTCACGTGGTCACACCTAACTTCAAAGGGGCAAGGACCACGTGGTTAGGAAAGAGGAGGAGCGGGAGGGATCGGGAGCTTGGGCTTATCAGACACAACTTAGAATAGATTTGCAAGGAGATCCTGCTGAGTAGCATTGAGAACTATGTCTAGATACTCATGTTGCAACAGAACAAAGGGTGGGGAAAAAAATGTCTACATGTAAGGATAACTTGATCCCCTTGCTGTACAGTGGGAAAAAAAGAAAAAAGAAAAAAAAAAAGAAAAAAGAGGAGGACCAGAAATGCTTGGTGAACAGCACTATTAACTACAGTGGTTAACTACTAAGTTGAATTTTATTTTATTTTATTTTATTTTTTTGGTCTTTTTGCCTTTTCTATGGCCGCTCCTGCAGCATATGGAGATTCCCAGGCTAGGGGTTGAATCAGAGCTGTAGCCGCCTGCCTACCCCACAGCTCACAGCAACGCCGGATCCTTAACCCACTGAGCAAGGCCAGGGATCGAACCCACAACCTCATGGTTCTTAGTCAGATTCCTAAACCACTGAGCCACGACAGGAACTCCTAAATTTAAAGTGGGTAGAGGGGAACTCAATGAGGAGGTGACGTTTGAGCCAAGGCCTGAGTCACAAAGAAGGAGAAACTATGAGAGCACTGTGTTCAAAGTCCCCAAAGCAGGAATGGGCCTGAAGCATCTGAGGAACAGAAAAATGGTTCAAATGTTTGGGAAATGGTGAGTAAGAGTGAGAGCGGGCAGGGATGGGGCACACAGCTCTTGAGGGCCATGGAACGGCGTCTGAATTTTACTCCAAAGTGTACTGGGAGGCCACTGGGGGGTTTTAACCAGATAACATGGTATAATTTTTCTAAAGACCCTTCATTCCTCTTGCTCTGGTGGGATGGGCAGACATGGAGGAGGGGAAGGCAGTTAAGAGGCAACAGTCCAGGTGAGAGAGGGCTGTGGTCTGGACCAGTGCAGGAGCAACAGAGGTGGAAAGGGGTAGAGAGAGTCAAGATAAATCCTGGAAGTAGAGCTGAGGGTTTGGATGTGCAGGGTTAGAGAAAGGAAGGAATAAAGAATGACTCCTCGGTTTCTGGCCTGAGATGCTGAGTGGTTCTCTCTCTTTTTTGGGGGGGGGTTTAGAGCCACACCCGAGGCATATGGAAATTCCCAGGCTAGGGGTTGAATCGGAGCTGCAGCTGCCGGCCTACACCACGGCCACAGCAATGCCAGATCCAAGCCACGTCTGCAACCTACACCACAGCTTAAGGCAATACCAGATCTTTAACCCACTGAGCAAGGCCAGGGATCGAACCTGCATCCTCATGGATACTAGTCAGATTTGTTTCCGCTGAACCACAAAGGGAACTCCCCATGTGGTTCCTGTTCCTGAGATGTAGATTTCTCCCAGAGTAGAAACTGGGCAGTAGTAGAGTTTTCTGAATCAAGAGTTTTGATTTGTCCATGTTAATTCTGACATGCTTTTGATATTTAAGGGTTGATATCAGGTAGTACTACTTCAATATGTGAATTTAGAAACTTGTGGAGTGGACAAGGCTGGAGATATAAACTTGGAGATTGTATTAGCAACCGAAAACCACAAAACACTTATTTATCTCATAGTTTCTGTTTTTCTTTTTTTGTTTGTTTGTTTTTCTTTTCAGGGCCGCATCCATGGCATATGGAGGTTCCCAGGCTAGGGGTCCAATCAGAGTTGTAGCTGCTGGCTTACACCACAACCACAGCAATGCAGGAACAGAGCCGAGTCTGCCACCTACACCATAGCTCACGGCAATGCCAGATCCTTAACCCCCTGAGCAAGGCCAGGGATGGAACCTGTGTCCTCATATCTCATAGTTTCTGTGGGTCGGGAATTTGGGAGTGGCTTAGCTGGGTAATTGTGGTTTGGGGTTGCTCATAAAGTGGGGGTCAGGATGTCAGCTGGGGCTGCAGTCAACTGAAGGCTTGCCTGGGGCTCACCCACCCACATGGCTGCTGGCAGGAGGCCTCAGTTTCCCAACGTATGCCACCCCCCAGGCGGCTTGGATGTCCTTAGGACATGGCAGCTTGCTTCACCCAGAGCAAGCCATCCGAGAGACAGCAAGAGGCAGAAATCACACTTGATCTTGTCTTGGAAGCAACATAATATCACTTCTGCCAACTTCTCATCATTTCTTTCTTTCTTTCTTTCTTTTTTTTTTTAATCCTTTTGCCTTTTCTAGGGCTGCTCCCGCAGCATATGGAGGTTCCCAGGCTAGGGGTCGAATCGGAGCTGTAGCCACCTGCCTATGCCACAGCCACAGCAATGCAGGATCCGAGCCTCATCTGCAACCTACACCACAGCTCACGGCAACGCTGGATCCTTAACCCACCGAGCAAGGCCAGGGATCGAACCTGCAACCTCATGGTTCCTAGTCAGATTCGTTAACCACTGCGCCACGACGGGAACTCCTCTTCATTTCACATAGATGAGCCCTGATATGATGTGGGGGGGTTAGATTATACAAGGACCTGAATCTCGGGAGATTCCACCAGCATACAAATAGTATATGAAGCCATGGGAACGGATGAGATAATTGGGTGGGGAGAGGATACAGACAGAGAACCCTGAGATACTGCACACACGTAAAGATCAGACAAAATAGAGGGAGCCAGCAAAGGAGGCAGAGACGTGACCAGTGGCGTTGGAGGAAAACGAAGAGCAGGAAGCTTCATGGGAACGTAGGCGAATGTTGACCTCTACGACCGAGGGAAAGGTCACTGAGAGTGAGATGAGCGCAAAGGAGTGCGGATCCAACAATCGGAACGGACGATCGTGCCAAGAGCAGTTTCATGGAGTGTTCAGCCTGACTGGAGTAGGGTGAGAGTAAACAGAATGGGAGAATCTGGCGACACTGGGCACAGGAAATTCTTCTGATAAATTTTGCTGTGGAGGGGAACGTGGATCGGAGAACATTTTCTATGATGGGAGATCCTAGAATGCGTTTGAATCCTCCCCAGCCGTGATTCAGTAGCAGGGCAGAAACTGTCGAAGCCAGAGGAGGGGTCACTGTGAGAGGTCCTTGCCAGACGGGAGTTTTGTCACTGTTTTGACACTGTTTCTTGTCACCACTTTGCTGACAATTTTGCACACCCTTTTGCTTGGAACCACCAGACCTTCCAGAACAAGATGCATCAACTATGCTAAGATGTGGGCTAAGACTGGGGTGTGAGTTCACAAAAATACAACTCCTGTTTAAGGTGCTGGCACAGGTTTGTATCCTATGAACAGGGAAATGGTCACAAATTCTATTTTACACAAATCTTATTAAAAAGAAACAAGGTGTATGTGTGTGTGTACGTGTGTATATGCATCTCATATACATATGATAGCATATTCCAAATTTTGGGTTTTTTTTTTTTTAGGTTCATACCCACGGCATATGAAATTTCCCAGGCTAGGGGTCAAATTGGAGCTATAGCTGCTGGCAAACGCCACAGCCACAGTAACATGGGATCTGAGCTGGGTCTGTGATCTACACCACAGCTCACAGCAGCGCTGGATCCCTGACCCACTGATCGAGGCCAGGGATCAAACCTGCATCCTCATGGATATTAGCTGGACTTGTTTCCACTGCGCCACAGTGGGAACTCCAGCATATTCCCAATTATTAAGGAATGTTCCTGCATTATGACTAGGCATCAGCAAGAATGTAATTGTCTGTTTACAACCGTGCTGATCTTTAACTTCTGGCCTCGCTTCTCCTCTGCTGCCCATACATTTCCAGCGACAGCACAGCAAACGTCCGTCTCCGGCCCTGCACCTGGGTATCACGGTATCAGGTAAGGGGCTGGCGCAGTGGGTAGTAGGCACAGTCCTGGAAGCCTCCTTACGTTGGACCCACTAGCAATAACTTTGTACGAGGAAGTGACTCAACCGTATATATTTTTTTCTTTCTAAGGCCACACCTGCGGCATATGGAAGTTCCCGGGCTAGGGGTTGAATTGGAGCTACAGCTAGTGGCCCACACTGCAGCCACAGCAATGCCAGATCCGAGCCACTTCTGCGACCTACACTGCAGCTTGTGGCCATGCTGGATCTTTAACCCACTGACCCAGGCCAGGGACTGAACTCACGTCCTCATGGATACTAGTCAGGTTCTTAACCCACTGAGCCACAACAGGAACTCCTCAACCATATTTTTACATCTCACTAAATCCAAACTTAAGCTCAACTTCCCCTTAGCCAGATCCCAAAAATGCTAGAGTCCATTCCAGTGTTGTCAGACATGAAGACAGAAGGAAAATCAGAGAGCAAAGAGAGAGCGGAAGTCCAAGTAAAATATCTTACTTTTTTGCAAATTTTACAGAAAGAAATTGATGTGTTTTGTTTGTGTTTTGGCCATGTTCGAGGCTTGCAAAAGTTCCTGGGCCAGGGATAGAACCTGTGCCACGGCAGTGACAACACCGAGTCCTTAACTGCTAGGCCACCAGGGAACTCCTAAATTGATGTATTTTAAGTCAGGCTTGCCTCAAAGCCGAGCTTGGGACCAGGGCTTGGATGCTGGGAAGCAGGGCAAGTGAGACAGGGAGAGGGAAAGGCCAAGACAGGACTGGGTCACCGAAGTCCAGGCTGTAAGAAATGGGGCCTTGATGCCACTGGAGGTGCAGAGAAGCAGACAGAATGGCTTCTAGAATTTCTGGCCTCCGGGAAAGGAGGGGAGAGTATGTATCCCCTGGCTCCCCCCCCCGCCCCGGCTATTTCTCTGCCTCTCACTTCTGGTCTGTGCTTGCAGCAGGAGGCCGAGTGGGTGCCTCTGGTTTCGAGAAGGCCTTTGGGCAGAAGGGGAGAGCCTGCAGTGTGTACACATCTCACTCCCAGGCCGCTGCCAGCTCAAGGGGCCGGAATTCTCATGGAGCTGTCCCCTCACAGCTGAGGCTGAAACCAGAGGCGAGCCAAGGGAGGGGACCCGGGGCCCCAAGGCATCTTCTTCATCCCACCCCTGTGGCCGCTCTGCATGTGGCCCACAGAAAGTCAGCTCAGGAAGGGAACCTTCAACCTGGCTGCCGTCTGCAATCTGTAAAGAAGACTTCGTGTGAGAGAGTCAGGGGACTAAAACACAGACGACCGCCGCTGCGGCCTCACTACGTCCATTCTCTCCTTCCTCCACCGCCCGATCTCGACGCCCTTCGTTCTTGGCCATTTTCACTCATCTGGGTTGCCTGCTTGCTCTGAGCCCTTGGTTATCTCGCTCTGTCAGGCCACAGCTGCTACCACTGCCTGCTCACTCTTAACACTGGCCATGGACGCTCCAAGAAGTGGCCCCATAAGTCCGCTGTGCTGCAGACATGCTCCACTGACAGAATCTCAAGAAGACTGGGGTCAATTACCCTGGCGAGTGTAGAAACCCTTTCTTGGCCTGACAGTCCCTGGCTGAGGAGCCCCAGAGCTGAGTTCACTGAATCTTTGATGCGGTCCTGGGGCCTCTGGTGGACGTGGTCCCTTTCTCCTGATCCTGGGAACCAGGACCTCGAAATCCATCAAACCCTAAGGTTGTGAAGATGGGGAAACAAACTCTGAAAATGGGTTTCTGGAGGAGAGGGTGAGGGGGCGGTTTCCTTTTCTATTCGCTTTGATTCCTGGACTGTGTGATCCAGCTGCCAGGGAACACCAAGTGTTGGCACATTCCACATCCCGGAGGAGAGCACCCCACATCTGCAGTGCCCTGTGCCCACGCTGGTGCCTTTGTTAAACTTTTCAAGGCCACTCCATCCTCCTAATAGGCCCCCATTTCTGGGCGATGCCCGCTATGGAGGGGCCAGTGGATTCGGAAGTCATGTGCCCATCCTTAGGCCTCTCTCACCATAAAATGGGTCTGTCATCTGGGGTGATACGGTGCCAGGTCTTATTTTTGCCACATCAGACTGAGCAAAACTTCTGTTAGCGATGCTGATGGACGCCCTGTGGGCAGGGATGCATACCCATACCTGGAGTAGGTATCCACAAGGGTAACTTCCAACTATTGGTCCCCCCCGCCCTGGGGTGGAAGAAGCAGCATTCCCAGATGTGAGATACGCTGATTCCAGAGTCTAGAGAGGCCTGCCAAATGCTGCGTCTTTTTCCTGGCGGTAGGATGAATAAGGTGTAATAAATGCCCTTTATCTAAGAGGGAAGATACTGGCACAGCTCAGGCCACTGTGCCTCTGGAAACATCACTGAGGAGGCAGGCCCCTGAATTTTGGTGGGATTTAATTCTCACCTTCCAGCATGTGTTTCCCTCCCTAAGGCATCCATATAGCACCTGCTCCTTTCTGCTCACAGGCCCAGTCAGCGTGCTCTCATTGATAGTGTCGAGCCAGTAGGATGTTCTGCAGAAGGTCCGGTCCCTGGAGAAGAGACTGGACTATGACAGAGGACAGGAGAGTTTGCATGGTCCTCGGGCCAGACGGTGAACGTCTACCGCTATCTTTCTCACATAATCGTGACCTGCTTTTGATTCTGCTTGTTGATGGGGACTGAAATGAACACATATATCATATCAGGAGCCACACAGCAAGCGCCTGAAGCTGTGGTGCTCTATTCCAGCAAAGATACAGCTTCTGAGCGTCAGCTACCAGTCGGTGAAGTTTATGGGGGCTGACCTTGACCCTAGTCCACACTGGGTCTATCCAGTGTGTGTAGGGGCCGTGGAGTGACCTGGGAAGGGCTGCAGGGGTGACCATCCATCCCTCCGGCACACTCTGCCTTGGATGGTGGCAGCGCCCTGCAGTTCCACGGGGTGACGTGAGGCTGCTGGTTTACTAGCTTCGCAGGTGAGAAGGGGCGGGGCTGCCAGGGCTTCCACCTGACCTTCCTCAAAACGCCATCGAGGCAGCGCCAACATCCCACCTCGTTTCCAGTGAGCCACCCCTGTGGTCAAGATCTGAGGAACCTTCCCAGGGGTGCAGTAGGATTGACTCCAGACAGCCGTTCTGTAACGTTATATCCTGCGTCACGGACGAGAGGCTCCACCCTGCGTCAATGAACCCTCCCTATCGAGCTTTGTGTTCCACCCTTTGGCCTGCAATGCTCAAGTCCACTCTTTCATGGGCTCCCTTCCTGTGGGTACATATTAGCCAGGTCCTGTGAGTCTTCCCTGTAAGAGCTGTTTCCTCAGAGCAGGGCCTCTGCTTCCCTGTTCCTCCTGGGCTGAGACCTGACCCAGCTACTGGTCTGGAGGCAAGAGGCCGAGGAGGCTGGGCTCTAGAGGAGGGTACCTTGTGAGGCAGCCTCCTCAGGTGACACCTTTATCTGCGGTTTCTGTCACGAGGAGGCTACTCTCAAGGCGGTCGGGCTTCTTTAACTGGCCCGATGATTCAGGTAGAGTGAGGGTTTCGAGAGTTTTGGGTGCAACCACGCCAACATCCATATCCTAGAGCTCAGCTCCCCCCCCCACCCCTCTGAGATCTCTGACTCCTGCAGCTCTGGCATCTCACGGTTAAATACTGGGTCCAGGTATCAGTACAGTTTTCTTACAACTGCAGGAGATAGACATCTCTTTAAACAGTGCCCGGGAGGCCCTCTGGCTTTCCTCTGTGCCCTGGATTGCTAGTTACTAAATATAGTTGGTTATTCTTTTTTTTTTTTTTTCTTTTTAGGGCTGCACTCGCGGCATAGGGCAGTCCCCAGGCTAGGGGTCAAATCAGAGCCGCAGCCACTCGCCTACACCACAGTCACAGCAACTTGGGATCCCAGCCACATCTGCAACCTATGCTGCAGCTTGTGCCCAAATCCTCATGGATACTGGTCGGGTTCTTAACCCACTGAGCCACACAGGGAACTCCTGTCAGTCTTTTTCTTGAAGCTTCTTTGGGCACTTAGCAAAAGCACCTTACTTTACAATACTTACAATAATTACCTACTCACAATTCATTTGAGTTAAATTGCCTGGCCTAGTAGTTCCCCCTTTCAACTGTACTTTATCTTAATTCACACCAGGTAAGAGTCTTAGTAATTCTTTTCTTTTTTAATTCTTAAAATTTTTTTATTTTTATTTTTTGGTTTTTAGGGATGTACTCATGGCACATGGAGGTTCCCAGGCTAGGGGTCTAATTGGAGCTATAGCTGCGGGCCTACGCCAAAGCCACAGCAACGCCAGATCTGAGCCGTGTCTGTGACCTACACCACAACTCACAGTAACGCCAGTTCCTTAACCCACTGAACAAGACCAGGGACCAAACCAGCAACCTCAGTTCCTAGTTGGATTTGTTTCCACTGTACCACAACGGGAACTCCGAGTCTTAGTAATTCCAATGCCACAGCATCTCTGGAGCTATCACCCTCCACTTAACAAGAGTGACAGTGGGGCCCTTGTTGCTGAATGACCGGAAAAGTTGTGTAGTTCCAGAATTCCATTCTGAAGTTCCTGTTGTGGCTCAGTGGGCTTAAGAACCCGACTAGTATCCATGAGGATGTGGGTTCCGTCTCTGGCCTCACTCAGTGGGTTAGGGATCCGGCATTTGCCACAAGCTGTGATGTAGGCTGGCAGCTGCAGCTCCGATTCGACCCCTAGCCTGGGAACTGCAGGTGCAGCCCTAAAAAGAAAAACTAAAACTACAGAATCCCATTCGAAGGGTTGGCTTTCTAGAGCCACTTCCAGCTGGCTTCTCTGAAAAGCAGAGCTTCAGATGAAGGCCTATTACATGCAGGCCTTCCTCTGGGAAATGTTCCCAGGAGTATGGCCGCAGGAAGAGGGAGAGGAGAATGAAGTCAATGTCAAAGCACATGAACAAGGTCACACTTGGGCCAAACACAGGGTCTCCCAGAGTTGCCTTCCTAGAGGAGGAAAGGCTGAAACACTCGTCCAAGGGCTCCCATCTCCCTCTGGATGATGGTGGCTTCAGGATGTTAACACCCATTTCACCTCCACATCTCAACTCCAGGGAAGAAGCACAATTCAGCAACTTAGAGCCAGCAGCGGGTGAGCTTGAGCTTTCAGGAACTTGCTCAGAGGCAACTGCTTGAGCTTTCAGGGAACTCAGCTCTGGCTGAAATCAGAGGTGGCGGAAGGGGATGGGATCACAGGGCACCAGAGGCACCAACTACATCACGTGAATAGCTGCGAGCATCCCTCTTAGGGCTTTAGAAGTGGCTAGTGAGGGGCCCTAAAGCTTAAACTGTTTTTTCCTTTTTCCTTTTTTGGCCGCACCCGCCGCATATATAAGTTCCAGAGCCAGGGATGGAATCCAAGCTGCAGTTGCAAACTACCTAACCCACTGTCCCACAGCGGGAACTCCCCTAAAGCTTAAACCTTTAGCTTCAGGGTTAATCTGCCTCTGCAGGGAACTCACGTTTGTCCTGGAGGAAACAGCTGCGGAGGCTGGCTCTCCACACAAAGGCCTGTCCTCCTTCCCTGGTCCCCCGATGCTTGGAGTTCCAGGGTTTCTCTCTCAGGCACATCCTGCCCGCTCCTCTGTCTGGCTCTCTGCAGTCCCGCAGGTAGGGTGGGAGGCATCTGGGAGGTTGACTTTTAAGTGGGACGGGTTCAAAGGTCAATGGCCTCCTTGAGATAAACTAGAATGAGGATGGGAAAGCCTAGAGTTAGCAACCTGCAGACAGGAGGAAATGCCCCAGGGAAGGGGTGCTTCTTCCGGGTCGAGGCGGAATCCACCCCCCAAGACCATTTCAGACTGTCAAACGGTTCACTGGCAATCAAGGGGACAGGGTCACCTGCCGGCGAATTCAGGCACGTCCTCTGACACATATTTAAAGGAAAGGTTCCGGGAGTTCCCGTCGTGGCGCAGTGGTTAATGAATCCGACTAGGAACCATGAGGTTGCGGGTTCGGTCCCTGCCCTTGCTGAGTGGGTTAACGATCCGGCGTTGCCGTGAGCTGTGGTGTAGGTTGCAGACGCGGCTCGGATCCCGCGTTGCTGTGGCTCTGGCGTAGGCCGGTGGCTACAGCTCCGATTCAACCCCTAGCCTGGGAACCTCCATATGCCGCGGGAGCGGCCCAAGAAATAGCAACAACAACAACAACAAAAAAGACAAAAGACAAAAAAAAGAAAAAGAAAATAAAGGAAAGGTTCCAGAGTTGCCACTGGGGCTCAGTGGAAATGAATCTGACTAGGAGCCATGAGGACGCAGTTTCAATCCCTGGCCTTGCTCAGTGGGTTAAGGATCCCGCATTGCTGTGGCTATGGTGTGGGCCAGCAGTTACAGCTTCGATTCGATCCCTAGCCTGTGAACCTCCATATGCCACAGGTGCGGTCCTAAAAAGACTAAATAAATAAATAAAAATTTTAAAATAAAAAAATAAAGGAAAGTTTCAAAATAAAAGCAGGAACATTGTGGCTCAGTGGGTTAAGAACCCGACCTAGTGTCCATGAGGATGCAGGTTTGATCCCTGGCCTTGCTCAGTGGGTTAAGAATCTGGTGTTGCCACAAGTCATGGCATAGGCTGGCAGCTGCAGCTCCAATTCGACCCCAAGCCCAGAAACTTCTGCAGGGGTGGCCAGAAAAAGGAAAAATTAAAAAAAAAAAAAAAAAAAAGAAAAGAAAGGAAGGAAAAGGAAAAATAAAAAAAGAAAAAGGAAAAATTTTTAAAAAAAGGGAAAAAAAAAAAGCAGGAACTACTCAGTAACTTCCTCTCGTCTGTTGGCTTGGTTTTCCCTTTCTCCTTCTGTAGACCCGTCCTTAGAATAGAGGTTGTGTGCCTACATTTGGAAGCAGCAAAGAGGGATCGGGTTTCATTCCCAGATTAGGATTGGGGAGTGGGGAGAAGATTCCCTCCCTCCAAGGGTGAGTGAGCAAGGGTGAGTGAGAAAGAAAGGGGGAGGCAGGGCTGGAGATGCTCCAGAGGAAAAGCTGTAGAGTGGTGGGGGCTCCAAGGAGAGGCAGGGGGTGGTGTGAGAATGGTTTCCAGACTGAAAGACCCGGGAGAAGACAGCTGGATTCAGAAAAATGGGGCGGGGAAATGGAGCTTTGATCTGGTAAAGGAGCAAATAAATAAAGACAGAGTAAACAGAGTGGAAACAGGAGATTGTAGGCTGGGAGGAATCTCAGAAGTCGTGGGTTTCAAAAAATGCAAAGACTGTAGCATGTGGGCCAGTGCAGGATTCACCGGGGGGATGGAAAGGTAAAGGCAAGTCAAGGGGCACAGAACGAAGGCCCAGGATGGGAAGGCCACTCACAAGGACGGAAGGCGGGATGGAGAAGGGGCCTGAGTCAAGGACCACCTTCCTCGGTGGATTTGGGGTCTGTATGTGTGTGGAGGGAGTGGCCTGGAGGCCAAGGGGGGTGAAGACAAAGATGAATGAGGAGGATGGGGAAGAGTTAACTTGTCTGGGCAGATGGGCTTCTAGGCACAGGAATGGCCCTAAGCCCAGAAGCCTGCAGGAGCAGGAGGCCAGCAGGAGCACCCAGTGTTCTGTACAAAGACTGTGCTAAGGAGTTTGGATTTATCCCCAAGGAGATGGGGACCTGCTCATTCCTCCTTTTCACCCCCAATGTGGGGTGTCTTGGGGCCCATCTTCGGATCAGTTCTCCACCTGCCCTCATTTCTTTGGTGACCTCATCCATTCTCACTGCTGACCATGTCCACATTTTTCTCTCCAGAACCATAGGTTTGTACAAGGCGGCAGAATTAGGGGGTAATAAGGAAACTGGCAGATGGAATTTAACAGGGTCTGGTTGTCAGGTTCCTACAATGGGAAACCAAGTTTTACTGGATCTTGACCAAGAAAAAATTTTGACCAGCAGAAAATCAACTTGTACCAAATACATACAGATTGACTTGCAAATGGAAAATCAATTTATTAATTTATAGAAGCAGATCGACACCTATTTATTTTTGCCTGTTTACTTCTTTTAAATACCTGCTTTTTTTTTCTGGAAAGTTTCTTTTTTTATTTTTTGGCCTCACCAGCACGTGGAAGTGCCCAGGCCAAGGCATGAACCCACCCTACAGCAGTAACCAGAGCAACAGCAGTGACACCACTGCAGCTTTAACCCGCTGAGCCACCAGTGAACTCCTGCTGTTTTTCTTTTCTTCCTTTTTTCCTCTCTTTCTCTTATTTATTTTATGGAAGTGCTCAGGCCAGGGGGACTGAATCCAGGAAGCAGCAGCTGTGGCACATCCTTTAACCCACTGCTGCCAGGCCAGGAATGGAACCCAGCCCCTGCAGTCAGATTCTTAACCCACTGTGCCACAGCAGAACTCCCTCCTCTTGTCTCCTTTTGTTTTTTCATTTTTGGTTGCCCCGAGGAATACGGATATCTGGGGCTAGGGATCAGATCTGAGCCTTAGTGAGGACCTAAGCCACAGCTGCGATAATGCTGGATCCTTAATCCACCCTGTCCAGCATGGAATCTGTGACCCAGCGCTCCCAAGACACTGCTGATCCCATTGCACCACATCAGCAACTCCCCTCCTGCTGTTTTGAAAAGTTTCACTGGTGTCACTCTGATTATAAAAATAATGCATTGTTCACTATAGAAAGTTTCAACAATTCAGAAAATTATGGGGAATAAAATGGAAATCATCTATAACACTGACAATGACACTTCACATTTGTCTCTTTCTATTTCTGTGTGGATATAACTTTAGCAATACTGGGATCAAACTATATATACTTTTGTACCCTACTTCTGTTTATTTTTATATTGTAAGCATCCAGGGGGGAAAAAACCTTTAGACCTTGTCAGTTCTTAAAATATATTTATTTTTACTATCCCGGGAAATACTTTGTTTACAATACCAAGGTCCATTAACAGAAGATTGCTTTGGTGACCGTGAAATCTGAGTAAAACGTAATACCTTGAAAATCACGTAATTGTACGGAACAACTGGATCCAGGCCGCGTTACTAGCATCATAGACGCTCTCTCCTCACATTCTTTAAGTGGCCGCTATGCCGGGTACGGGTCCACGGCCCCGGTGACCGAAGGTGGAGGTCCAGGGTCAAGGCTAGGGCCGGGCCACCACGCAGGGCAGACGTCACGAGGCATGGTGAGGCTTCGCCTGAGCTCACCAGTGTCCCGCAGGCATAAGCGAGTGGACGTGGCCCGGGTAGGCCTTCTAGACGCAAAGGGCGAACCTGGCCCCCCGGGGTCCGGTTCCAGCGCCTGGTCCGGCCTCCCTGAGCGCGAGCCGGGGAGGAGGAGGGCGGGGGCAGGCAGTGACCATGCAGACCCGGAGCCGCTAAGCTTCTCTTTTCGGGGAAGGGGCTGGGGCTCGGGCTCCCGGCGGGCCCTCCCCGCGTCGCCGCCCTCGCGCAGGAAGGCGGGCGGAGTGCCGCCTCCCGGGCACCGGCCTCTCCGAGGCCTACCCGCCCCGCCCCGCAATCGCCCCGCCCCTCCCCGCCCCTCAATCGCCTTCAGTCAAGATGGCCCCTCCCGGGCGGGGGAAGGGGGACACGTGACTCACGCCCCGCCCCCGGCCCCGCCTCCCGCGCTTGGGGCTCCGGGCGTGGGGAGGCTGGCAGCTACCTGCCCACTGGGCAATCATGGTCCGGGGTCCGGCGGGCGCCTGGGCCGTGCTCGGCCCGCTGCTCTGGGGCTGCGGGCTGGCGCTGCTGCAGGGCGGGATGCTCTACCCCCAGGAGAGCCGGTCGCGGGAGCGCAAGGAGTTGAATGGCCTCTGGAGTTTCCGCGCCGACTTCTCCGACAACCGGCGCCAGGGCTTCGAGCAGCAGTGGTACCGGAAGCCGCTGCGGGAGGTGCGAGATGCGGGGACGGGGCACGGGGTCAGAGCAGGGAAACTCCTGGAAGTCAGGTGGGGGTATGGGGCGCCTTCCCATGTGCCCTCGGAACTGCTGGCCAAGAGGAGGTTAAAGGCGAACGGGCTTAGGGGGCTTTGGGTCGGCTCACCGGAGGGACCGGGAAGGAGGAAATGGGTGGGCCCGACGCTGCTGGGGGAAGTGGAACCCGAGCCGTGTCCGCACGGAGCAGGGGCGGGTGGCTGCATAGAAGCAGGAGGGGAGGCTTTGGGTATCTTAGGGCCAGCTCTGCCCTGGCAGGAAGGACCTTGGGTTCCAAGGTTCAGGCAGAGGACGGGGCTTGGCAGCCAGCCAGCCAAGGACCCCCCTCTAGTCTCCCCTATGACTTGGTTTGAGTGGGGCAAGCCTGTGTGCCCATCTTTCGCTCGCCTTTCTTAGATCCCCTTTTTTAGTCTTTGCCGCCCAGGCTTCATCAGCAGAGGAAGACAGGGGCGGGGGCTGGGGCCAGGCATGTGCCGCACTCAGAGTTTCCTCAGCGGAGCAGCTCCGGTACCCCTGCCAGCCTTCCTCCCTGGGGCAGTCGGTTGATCACCTTCCTCTTAGTCAGAGTCTTGTCCCTTTAGATCCTCTTTACCCCAGACTGGTTGTGGCCCTGGGCGCAACTCTTTCCATGGAGACCTTGGTGCCCGGGGCTCTGCCACCAGAGCTTGGATACAAACCATCTGAGCAGCTGATGTCATCAGCACGGTTATCCACCCCTTCAGCCAATGTGTATTAAGCCCCTGCTATATGGCAGGGCTGGTGCCAGACTCTGGGCATACAGCTGTGAGGGACAGAAGATTCTTGCTGCTTTGGTGGTGGGTTTTTTTGGCCACACCCAGAGCATGTGGAAGTTCCTGGGCCAGGGATGGAACCCCAGCCACAGCAGTCCCTGCAGGGACAAGGGGGGGAATCTGTAATCCCCAGGGCCACAATTCTGTCTTCGTTGATGGTCACATGCCCCACATATGTCCTCAGGAAACTCTTCCCAGGCTGCTCCCAGACTCACGGAGCTATTTGCCTCACTCCTGCCTTGCCTTCTACCTGAGATGTTCAAAGGTCTGGAGGTTCAAGGATTCCCCGCAGGGCTCAGGTTCACCTAGTTCTGCCAGGGTGTCTGGAGTTCATATCCCATGGGCCCTGGCCCCCAAAGGCCTCCCCTGAGCCCTAAGAGTCCCCCTGCCACTCTCCACACTCTTCAGTAGAGCTGATCACCTGACAGCAGAGGCCTTGTTCACTGTTTTATTCTCAGCGTCTAAAACAGCACGTAGGAGTTCCCGTCATGGCTCAGCAGAAACAAATCTGACTAGCATCCATGAGGACGCAGGTTCGATCCCTGGCCTCACTCAGTGGGTTAAGGATCCCGCGTTGCCATGAGCTGTGTGTAGACCACAGATGCGGCTCAGATCTGGCGTTGCTGTGGCGGTGGTGTAGGCCAGAGGCTCTGATTCGATCTGTAGCCTGGAAACCTCCAAATGCCACAGGTGTAGCCCTAAAAAGACACAATAAAAAAATAAAAATAAAACAGCATGCAGTATGTTCTCTATACACCGTTGAGTGAGTTTGTTCCTGGGTCTACTTCATGGAGTTGTGAAAATTAAATGAGTCCATAAAAGACATGGGTCAGTCGCTGGCAAAGAAGAGTGGCGGGTGGCCTGGAATCTGGGAGAGGTCGTTTTGTCCAGCCTTCTTCCTATAGGCAGGGCTGCTGGGGGACCTGGCCCCCTAGATTCCTAGGTGGTCTAGACCTGAGGCCAGCCCTCGTTTTTGCAGTCGGGCCCCACCCTGGACATGCCGGTTCCCTCCAGCTTCAATGACATAAGCCAGGACGGGCGGCTGCGGAGCTTTATCGGCTGGGTGTGGTATGAACGGGAGGCCATCCTGCCCCAGCGATGGACCCAGGACCTGGGCACCAGAGTGGTGCTGAGGATCAGCAGTGCCCACTACTACGCCATTGTGGTGAGTGCAGCAAGCAGCAGGCGGGGGGCGAGCGGACAGGCACGGCCCCTGGGCACGCATGTGGCTGCCTTGGGGTGCCTGGCTCCCAGCTGTCACGTGACAGCCTGCTTCCTAGGGAGGGGTGGGGGAGGCCCTGGGGTTCGTGCCCTGGGTTGGGAGGGTTGCCTCATCTCTCCCCTTGAAGCTCCATTCCTCTCCTGAGGCAGGTGGCAGGATCCTCAGCCCCACCCTGTGCTGCCCTTCTATGTGAGGGGGCACCTGAGACAGCAGGGCCCCCTCCTCATGTCTTCCTGTGTCTGCAGTGGGTGAATGGAGTCCATGTGACAGAGCACGAAGGGGGCCACCTCCCCTTCGAGGCCGACATCAGCAAGCTGGTCCAGAGTGGGCCCCTGTCCTCCTGCCGCATCACCATCGCCATCAACAACACGCTCTCCCCCCACACCCTGCCGCCAGGGACCATTCTCTATAAGACGGACACCTCCAAGTGAGCAGCACCTTGTCCCCGTCCCCCGTCCCCCACTCCCCTCCCTGCCCAGTAGTCTCCCCGCCAGGGGCAGGGTGGCCTTAGCCAAGGTGGGGCCCTGGCCCTGGGAGGCCAGGGAGGCATGTAAGCTGAGCTCCAAGGACCCAGGGCAAGGCCACTGTCCTCCCACCTTAGGTACCCCAAGGGTTACTTTGTCCAGAACACGAACTTTGACTTCTTCAACTACGCGGGACTGCATCGGCCCGTGCTCCTCTACACCACGCCTACCGCCTACATCGATGACATCACCGTCACCACCGACGTGGACCAGGACACAGGTGAGGCTCCCGCAGGATCTGCCCTCCGCCGGGCCCCACACGGCTTCGTTCCCTGTTTGGAAAGATCCCCCAGCAGAAGGGCTCTGCCAGCACCTCTTAACCCTCGCAGGGTGCCATCCATCTCAGAAGTTGAAATCCAGCCTGTCTGAGCTGGCAGGGGCCTCAGAAATCACCCATCTGCCCAGACTTCATGTGGGGAGGAGGTGAGGCCCCATGAGACGTGGGGCTTGCCTGCAACCGTAGCTCGGGACACCTGAGAACCCCCTGACCCGTCCCCGCTGTGCCACCCTCCCTCCATCTCCCCACACTGCCGACGGAGCTCAAGAAATAAACAGCAGTTGACTGGGGACTCCTCAGAGTGGTGGCCTCCAGGTGCTCCCCTCCCTCTGACCCCGGGTCACATCCATTCCTCTTCTCTCTTGTCTGATCTCTCTTGTCTCCTGCAGGACTGGTGAATTACCAGATTTTCGTCCAGGGCAGTGACCACTTCCAGCTGGAAGTGCACCTTCTGGATGAGGAAGGCCGTGTGGTGGCCAAGGGGATGGGGGGCCAGGGCCAGCTGCAGGTGCCCAGTGCCCACCTCTGGTGGCCGTACCTGATGCACGAGCGCCCTGCCTACCTGTACTCGTTGGAGGTAATGGCGTCGAGCACTGGGGCTGGGGGAGGCCTTTGGTATCCATCCAGCAGCCCTGGCTTCAGCAGGGGTGCCGGACAGGTGGGTAGGCAGGCGAGGTCCTTTGAGCTTCCGAGCCCATCGGGTGGAAGAGTCCCCTGATTTTTTCAGCTGTTGGTGGGGAGGCCCAGTTTTGAAGACCAAGCCCCAGGGGCAGGATGGGTGAAAGTTCTTCCTGGCTCATGGCAGACGCCTGTGCTTCTGCATTGCTCTGCCTCCAGTCCCGGAGAGGGCTGCTGTAGTTGACAAGGGCCGTCCTGCTGCAGCCTGGGCTGCGTGGCCTCAGGCCATCTGGGATGCCTCACACCAGGGCTTGGCTTCTGCAGGTGAAGCTCACGGCAAAGACCTCCGCTGGGCCCCTCTCTGACTTCTACACCCTCCCTGTGGGGATTCGCACTGTGGCTGTCACAGAGAGACAGTTCCTCATCAACGGGAAACCTTTCTATTTCCATGGGGTCAACAAGCACGAGGATGCAGATGTGAGTTGCTCCCCCCCCCCCCCGCCCCATCCCTGTGGGGGCTGTGTCTTGCCATCCCCTATCCTTGTCCCCCAAAGAGGCTGAGGGCAGCTCAGAGCAGTTAAGCCAAATGCTCAAAAGCACTGCCTAGCGGGGCCTGGGCTTAGGCAGGGTAGGGGGCTAACAGGGTGATGTTTGAGGGACCCGGCTCTAGAAGGAAGCACATCTTGGACAGGAACAGGGGACAGGGCCTCATTCTGCTCTGCTGTTCCCTAGATCCGAGGCAAGGGCTTTGACTGGTCGCTGCTGGTGAAGGACTTCAACCTGCTCCGCTGGCTGGGCGCCAACGCCTTCCGCACCAGCCACTACCCCTACGCAGAGGAGGTGATGCAGCTCTGTGACCGTTATGGGATCGTGGTCATCGATGAGAGTCCGGGTGTGGGCATCGTGCTGGTGTGAGTGCCCGCCGCCCACACTGCCCAGTGCCCCTCAGCCCGGCAGGGCGTATGTGACTCCCTCCCTCTCCTCCGCCCCCCCCCCCCCCCCCCCCGCAGCCAGAGCTTCAGCAACGCGTCTCTGCAGCACCACCTAGAGGTGATGGAGGAGATGGTCCGCAGGGACAAGAACCACCCGGCCGTTGTGATGTGGTCTGTGGCCAATGAGCCTTCTTCCTTCCTGGAACAGGCTGCTTACTACTTCAAGTGAGTGTCCCTGCCTTCCCCAGGTTTGGGTCAGGCAGCCACGGGACCTCAGCCCTTTGGGCCGGCTCAGCCTCGGCTGGCAGCCACAGGAGAGCTGGGCGCGGGGTGGGCTGGGCTGGGCTGGGAGAGGCGCAGCGTCTGCTCCCAGCTCAGGTGGATCCATACCTGCTCAGCTCAGGAGACCAAACACCCATCCGCCCAGACTGTGATTTCCGTGTCTCCTTTACACAGCTGAAATGAAATCCAGAGTGAACACATAACTTTAAATTAAAAAAAAAAAAGAAAGAAACAGTGTCATGGCCTTCCTGACATAAGGGAGCGTCATTTATAAAATAATATGTGAGTGCGTGGGTCTGACTCTGCAGAAGACCCAGTGAAGGGGTCAGGCTTTTGCACCTACATGTGGAATCTCCCTGAAGGCACAGCTACAAAAGCTGATGTGGGGGGCTGGAAAGCATGGCCAGTGTTTCCTGCAGTGCTATGCTTTCCTAAAACACTGAGCCACTCCAGGTAGAGTTCCAAGCAAAACTAAATATAATCATCCCTCGATTTTTATAGTATCTCCATCCCTGGGAAATTCAGTGCGTGCTAAAACTGCACAAAATCCTTTGTGATGCTTTGGGTTCATCTATAAAGGGGAGTTAAGCTTTATAAAACTGGCTCGTCTAGGCATATAATTATAAACAGCTTTTTCAATGACATGTGTATCCTAACTATTCTAAAGTTACCCTGTGGGACAGGACCAGGCCATCTAAAGTTCATGGCCCCATCACTGAAGGCCACTAGCTCCCCCCTCCCCCCAGGCATGGCTGTGGAGAAAAACACCCCTTAGGGGCTGTCTCCCCACAGGGGGCTGCTCCCACCTGTCTCAGTTGCTTGGTTCCTTCTCTTTCTTATGATCAGGCATTTCACTTACTGTAGAGGCAGCGGAGGCGGTGGAAATACTCCCTGAGGCAGACACCGCGTATTTCCCAGGGTCCCGGGTGGAGGCCCTGAGGAGTGGACCCCCCACCCTATCCCCCTGGGGAAGCACGTGGCACAGGGGTACTGACCCAGGCTGGTGGACAGGAGTTTTGCAGCTCTCTGAGGCTTCTAGAACATGGACCTGAGGTTCCCGCTGAGGCTTTTTGGGAATTGGAGAGGGAGATGCTTGATTTGGGAGCGGTGGAGATGGGGCAGGATATAAGTAGAGCCGCCTGGGCCGGAGGAGCTCGCCTGGGCTTTGAAGCTTCTCAGGTAACAAATGGGCTGTTTCAGACAGTGGGTTTGGGCTTGAGGCTTGGGGGGCAGTGCTCTGGCCTGTGGAGACCACCGCCTTCAAATGAGAAGAGCTGTGATGGGGAGAAAAAAACCCAGCTGTGAGGAAAGAGAGGAGGAAAATAGGCTTAAACAGTGAACGAGGGGAGTTCCTGTTGTGGCTCAGCAGGTTAAGAACCTGATTAGTATCCATGAGGTTGCAGGATGCTCAGTCGGTTAAGGATCCGGTGTTGCAGTGAGCTGTGCTGTAGGTCACAGACGCGGCTTGGATCCCACGTTGCTGTGGCTGTGGTGTAGGCCGGCAGCTACAGCTCTGATGCAACCCCTAGCCTGGGAACCTCCGTATGCCACAGGTGCGGCCCTAGAAAAGCCAAACAGAACAAACAAGAAACAGTGAAGCAGGGGGACGTGCCCGGGAGGTAGAGCCCTGAGCACAGACCGGCCCTTCTGTTGGGAAGCCTCCTTTCCACCCTCCTTGGCTAACTGCCATGTCTTCAGAGGCTGCTGACTCTCCGGTCCCAGAACACATCACTGATGTGCCCTGTTCTGTGTCACAGAGCCCCGTGCCTCCCCTCCATCCTTCCTGCCACCACTTGTGATCTGTAACACGCCTCTGTGCCCATGTCTGTGCCCCCACCCTCCCCGCAGCTACATGGCTTTTTAATCTCTTGTGAGTGCCCAGCACTCAGCCTGCTTCTTAGTACACACTTCCTAATTATTTGCAGGGGTTTTTTGTTTTTTGTTTGTTTGTTTTTTCTTTCTTTTTAGGGCCGCATCCACGGCACATGGAAGTTCTGAGACCAGGGGTCCAGTCAGAGTTACAGCTGCTGGCCTACATCACAGCCACAGCAACGTGGGATCCGAGCCACATCTTTGACCTACACCACAGCTCACAGTAACTCTGGATCCCCGACCTACTGAGTGCGGCCAGGGATCGAACCGGCATCCTCATGGATACTAGTCGGATTCATTTCTGCTGAGCCACCATGGGAACTCCCCGGAATTACTTGTTAAGCAAATAGATCCATCATAAGCCATACCCCATCCCTTCCTGTTTTGAAGAGCTTTGCCAGAGCCTCGGAACCTAGCTTTTGGCAGCACCCAGACCTCGGCTCCGAGCCTCTCTGACCCCTGGAGGACAGCCTCTCTGGGGGAGGACGAGGATCTGGGGAGAGAGAAAGGAGGAAGGAACAAGTCGGGGAAGGAGCTGTCCAGAGGAACACGTTTGCTTGCAGGCAGGGCGGGGAGCAGGGGGCCTTTTCTGGCCGCAGGATGGGAAGGAGAGGATGCTCCTCCCCAGACTGACGGCGCCGTGTCTTCTGCTCCCTCGGACAGGATGCTGATCGGCCACACCAAAGCCTTGGACCCCTCCCGGCCCGTGACCTTTGTGACCAGCTCCAACTATGAAGAAGACCTGGGGGTGAGTCTGGGGTCTCCACGCCACACTCCCCACTCTGTCCTCTTGTCCTGCCCCGATGCTCAAGGACATGCACTGCTGAGGAACCACGAGCAGCCGGTCCAGCCGTTTCCACCCTTGGCCTTTAGGTTAAAGGGAACCGCCTGCTGATTGGCCGGGCAGTGCGGCTTCTTAAATCTAAGGAGGCTGGGCACCTGGAGGTCAAGTTCACTCTCACTCAGTTCAGACTCAGAGGATTGTATGCTCCTCAGTGTAGTTTTATGGCCCCTCGGTTTAATAGGCTCATAAAAGGGCAGAGGTTTAAGGGCGCTTAAAGCTGTCATTGTCCCGTGTTTCTCAAACCTGGTTGGTTGTCGGAACCACACAGGGAAGCCGTCTGCAAGTACAGCTCTCTGGATTCTGAGATTCCGACTCACTAAGCCCAGGGCGGGAATCAGTTTGCCCAAAGCTCCTCCGTGATTCCAGTCATCAGCCAGCTTTGGGAACCGCTGACTCGGTCCAGCCTCTGGGGCTGAGAATCAAAGGGACAGGCTCACACAGCCAGCTGGACCCCACGGCCACCCTCACAGTCCCTGGGCACAGCAGTGCCTCAAACTGTGTTGAGTTGCACTGAAGCTGTAAAAAAACTTAGAAGCCAGAAAATGCTGCTTCCTTAGAGAACTGGGGTCCATACTCAAAAGTGCTATAGGGAGAGAAATCGTCTAATGCAGGAGTGGATGAGAAAACACTCCAGGCAGGTTTAAGTTGTGAGCACTGTCACTTTCACATGGACGGGACCGCGTGCAGCCCTGGTCTTCTGGTGCCACCTCTCAACAACTCCCTTCAAAGGAGCACAAAGACTGTGGGCAAACACCAGGGTGGCACAGGTGGACCTGGACGTCTCAGGTGGCTTCCCTTCCCCTTCTGGTGGCCCCAGGGAGTCTGTGCGCCTCCTCCCCACCCTCCCGAAGGTTGGCATCTCACCTGATGGGGTATGTGAGCCGTAGTCAGATGCCCACCCAGAGGCACCGCCTCAGCCTTTGTTCCCCGCCTGCATCCTTCCGCCATCAGAAAGGTGCCACAGTCACTCGAGAAAGATGGGCCAGGTTGGTGCCAGGGCAGAGTTTGGAGGTGAGCGTGGGTTCTGGTGACTTTGCTGCTGAGTCCTGAGCACCACGTTGTTCAGACTCACGGCCGTCCTAGCCCGTCACCCGGGTTACCCTCCTAGGAGAGAATTTTCCAGCCACTTTGGGGTTCACAGCACTAGCTCAGGAAGGTGAATCAAGAGGCTTTGTGAAGAGAAAAACTGCCTCCATCCCTCCATTGGGAACGTTTCTCCGGGGCCAGGGCACAGCCAGCGACAGGAGCACCTCCTACAGAGGCACGAAGTCCAGCTGGTATGGGCTCCAGGCTCCCACTGGGGCTGGCACCTGGGCGCCCGCTCTGCCTCATGCGGTCCCGGCTAAAACCAGGTAGGGGTGCCAGCCCAGAACTAGAAACTTGCCCCATTCAGGTCACTTCTGACTACGTTTCCTACACATGTGAGCATCTAAATCATTTTCCCCATCCCCTTCTGGCCGCCTCTGCCAGAAGCACCCCTCCAGCCCCAGCATGCGGCAAACGCTCTCCTATCACGTCCCGACCCGTGGACACACCTTCCCGCTCTCCTAGGTGCCATATGTGGACGTGATCTGTGTGAACAGTTACTACTCCTGGTATCATGACTACGGGCACATGGAGGTGATTCAGCTGCAGCTGGCCACCCAGTTTGAGAGGTGGCATAAGGCCTACCAGAAGCCAATTATCCAGAGCGAGTACGGGGCAGAAACCATCATAGGGTTTCACGAGGTAAGGCGCGTAGACCCTTCGGAGTTACTTGTTCCCTCTCTCAGACAGTGATGTCACTCCCTGCCTGGGGCTAGAAAGGTCCCTCACCTCCTCCCCTGCAGCGGACCAGGCTCCCTCTACGCCCTCGGTGGGGCCTCTGCCTCACTTGCATGGCCCTCAGGCAGCCTCCGTGTTGGCCTTGTTTCCAGACAGCCTCTCACTCGCTGCCTAACAAATCCAGACCTCAGGGCGTCCCGTTAGCGGCTTCCCCTGCCCCCAGGACGAAGCCCTCATCCGCGGTCGGGGCTGTCAGGTCCTCTGCCCTCTGCCAGGTCTTCACCGTCCTTGGCCTTCAGTCCTGGCCCCTGGTCTCTGTTTGCCAGGCTCACTGGCTCGGGCTCTTCTTCTGCCTGGACCACCTGTGTTATAGCACCGAAACTGCCAGCTCAGTAGATTCTCAGTCCGTGTTCAAACCTCAGCTGAGATGGCCTCTCTCCGGGAGGGCCACCCAGCTGCCCAGCAGAGGAAGCTCTCCGCTGCTTGGCCTCCATCTGCGCGTTTCTCCCCGTGGGCTCCCACGATTTGTTCGGCTCTCTGTTTGACCACACCGGGCTCCGGGAGGGAGACTAAGTCCTCTTTGTCACTGCTTCCCACTCACACAGCAGTGTCCGGCACAGAGCAGGTGCTAAAAAAGATTTATTAAGGGAATGAGTGAGATCTTGGTGCAAGGTTCGTTCAATCACTAGTTTGTTTCATTAATTTGTCCTTTTTTTTTTTTTTTTTTTTAATGGCCACACCCGCAGCATATGGAAGATCTCAGGCCAGAGATTGAATCCGAGGCATAACTGGGACCTGTGTCACAGCTGCAGCAATGCCATATCCTTTTACCCACTGCATCCGGCTGGGATCTCTGCGGCCACCCCAAATTCTTAACCCGCTGCCCCACATAGGGAACTCCTTGAGGGGATTTTGAACTGTGGACTCTTGAACTCCACCCCAGCCCCGCTACACGTCACCTGTCATAGCTACTGGGATTCCGTGCCGACACACATTTCTTCATTTGCTGCTCCTTAGTTGTTGAACAGTAACCCAAATGGACCATATTATTCTGTCACTCTCTTCAATTCATCTCGCCTGTGCAGAATGCCATCTCTACAAACTGGCAAAGTAGGGGCAAGTGACTTATGAAGACACAGTACATGCACATTTGTTCTCTCTCTTTGAAAAGGTGACCAACTCTGAATTTTGAGGAAATTCTGGGAGTCCAGGTTAGCACCACCTGATAGAGCTTCTGCTGTGATGGAATGTGCTAGAATTACACTGTCCAGACCAGGAGCCACCAGCCACAGGTGGCTGTTGAGGAGCTGGCAGCTGACGAGCATGACTGAGTTGATGTGGTTTAATGTAGTGTTAAATTTAAACAGCCCCAAGGGGCTGAGTGTTAGACAATGCAAGGTCATTTCCAGTAAAACAAAGTAAGGCAGCGTTCTCACCATGGTGCAGGGGGTTTAGGATCCGGTGCTGCTGCATTTGTAGCTTGGATTCAATCCCTGGCCCGGGACCTTGCATATAAGCTGCGGGTGCAGACATAAAACAAAACAAAAACAAAACACAAAGTAAGGAACTTGACATCTTGCCCTGCCCTCAAATTCAGCTTTGGCAATGGGAACAAAACGGCCCAATTCTACAGCTGGAGCTTCAACGCATCCTGCATGGTGGCATTTTAATTCTTCTTGTTGGGAAGGGGATCCAAAACCACCTGGGTTTGGTTCTCCCGGAAAGTAAGTGAAAGGGTGCATCCTCAAGCATCTAAGACTGAGCACCCCTCCCCACTCCTGAGATGAAAACCTTACGCTCCATGACCATCTGAAAGACCCCTGTATCTTAGTAGCTGACACACAGGAGCTCTTCACCAGATGCTGAGCGAGGCCACAGATGTGGCCTCTGCTTTTGTTGAGCACAGCCTTCTTCACCTGCCTGGTTTCAGCTGAGCTCCCGCAGGGTGGCTTTCTGTAGCTCCTGCCTCGTCTGCTCCCCCAGCCAGCCACCCCCTCCTCCCCACCCCCCAGGGCTCTGCAAGTGCCTGATTCACTCTCATTATACTTACAGCTTGTGTCTTGCCAGGTTGTACAACCCGTGAGAGCAGGGACCCCATCTTTCTTGTTTGTCACTTTGTCCCCAATGCCTGCCATATAAGCAGATACTAAGTAATTTTTTTTTTTTTTTTGGTCTTTTTAGGCCTGCACCTGCAGCATGTGGAGGTTCCCAGGCTAAGGGTTGAAGCAGAGATGCAGCTGCTGACCTACGCCAGAGCCACAGCCACGCAGGATCTGAGCCGAATCTGCGACCTACACCACAGCTCATGGCACCATTGGATCCTTAACCCACTGAGTGAGGCCAGGGATGGAACCTGGGTCTTCGTGGATGCTAGTCAGATTCATTTCCACTGAGCTGCAACGGGAACTCCCTAAGTAATTTTTTATTGACTGGGTGAATGTGCTAAACAGCAGCTGCTTACCCAGATGAGACACAGATGAGTCTGAGTCACACTAGTGCTCAGATTAATGCTGATATTTACGCAAAGCTTAAGTTTTAAATTTTATTATCCAGAGACATACTTTTACACCTAGTGTAGTTCAGCTTTAAGACGGCACTGGGGGAGTTCCAGCTGTGGCTTAAGTGGGTTAAGAACCCAAGTGCGATGGCCTGGGTCACTATAGAGGCACAGCACAGTGGGTTAAAGGATCTGGCATTGCCGCAGGTACAACACAGGTTGCAGCTATGGCTTGGGTTCAGTCCCTGGCCTGGGAACTTCCAGATGCTGAGGGCACGGCCATTAAAAAAAAAAAAAAGTGCACTGGGGAATAGAGCTGGAAAAGTAAGATAAAGCAAATATGAAGTCTTGTTTGTAATACAGCAGTTACTAATGAGGGTTTTTTTTTTTTTCTTTTTAACCCTGGGCTACGTCATACCTTGGCTGTGTGTCTACCCCAAAATCAGCCAGTCCTGAGTCACTGTAGCCCACCATGAGGACAGATATTTTGGTCATGGTCACATGGATCGTTATTTTTATCTAACATTTACAGTTCTGCTGGTTCTGACTCCTAGATTCTCTCTTCGCCTTGAATTCCAGGATCCACCTCTGATGTTCAGCGAAGAATACCAGAAAGGCCTGCTACAGCAGTATCATGTGATTCTGGATCAAAAACGCAAAGAATATGTGGTTGGAGAGCTCATCTGGAATTTTGCCGATTTTATGACCGACCAATGTAAGTGGCCCTTTGGTTCGTGGAATGTACCACTTCTCATTTTTTTCACATTGGCCTTTTAGTTCAGGACATTTTGGTTGTCAGAGCAGAGGAAACAAGAGCAGGGCAAGCTAATCGGATCAGGGCAGGTGCATAGAGGCTTTCCTAGGGAAAGTCGGTGGCAGTTAGCCCGCAGCCATCCCTTGCCTGCTTCCCCAGTCGCTTTATGGTAAACAAGCCAACGGGAGGGCCCACCGTCTCAAGACAGAGGTGGCGAGCCTGCCTCTGTCCGTTTCCCTGAGTATGAGGAACGAGTGGACCTGGTACTTGATTGATTCGTGGGATACACTTGTTATCCCAGAGTAAGGTACAGAGCGCGAGAAACTTAAGACATTTCAGTCGGTTGGCTATTACTCACTTACAAAAGGCGGGTTCCCTGAATACAGGTGAAGTGTCAGAATGTTTTGAATGGGGGAAGATTTAAAAGCCTTCAGTGTGAACAGAACCTGTACTTTCTCAAGCGGGGATAATGAGGGCTACTTCAGAGACAGTCCAAAGGAATCCCATTTCTTTCTACACCTCTAGGTTACGAGCCTCTCGATACACTATAAACTTAGAAGAGCAATCTGGGGACGTGGGAAGGCTTTGGTAGGAGTGGGAGTTACATTACTTATGGGGGAAAGACAGGTTTTTGGAAAGTGAACATTGAATTAAAAATCAGAATGGAAAGAGGTAGGAGTTCCTGTCGTGACGCAATGGTTAACGAATCCGGCTAGGAACCATGAGGCTTCAGGTTGGATCCCTGGCCTTGTTCAGTGGGTTAAGGATCCGGCGTTGCCGTGAGCTGTGGTGTAGCTCACAGATGCGGCTTGGATCTCGCGTTGCAGTGGCTCTGGCGTAGGTCGGTGGCTACAGCTCCAATTCGACCCCTAGTCTGGGAACCTCCGTATGCCGAGGGAAGTGGCCCTAGAAAAGGCAAAAAGACAAAAAAAAAAAAAGAATGGAAAGAGATAAAAGTGAAAAAAGGAAGAGAACACCAGCCTCCACTCTGGTTGGTAAATGAGATTAATGGCTCCTGGAAATACTTGGCGGCAAGTCTAGCTTTGTATGGTAAGAAATCAGCTGTGTGACCTTGGATGAGGTAAAGTGTAAAGTGGGGCTGACGTCCACCACCTCGCAGGCTGACCCAGGGATCCCATTTGATGAGGTCCTTGGCTCCGTGCCTGGCATTTGCTTTTCATGGAAAGAATTATTGCTGTCGAGCGTCTCAGTGGGAAAGACCTACTTTCCATTTAACAGAAGCTGTGGTTTCTCTAGGGGGCGGAGAGAGGGTTTGCTGGGAGCACAGCCTCAACAGGCTGTTGGCGCTCTGCTCCCTTCCCAGTGCCAGCCCCGGCGGAACTGCCACCAGGTAGTCTGCCCGGGAGGATGTTGAAAAGTCCACCAGTAGATCCCACTTAGGTGCTTCTGACTCTGGCTCCCTCTGGGAGAGCTGTCTCTTTAGAGAAGCCCAAGCCTTTCTAGGGATAACTCTCTGTCTCAGCCCCCCTCCAGTCACCAGGCAGCTGGGTACCCAAAAAGTTTTCAACCTTATTTTGCAAGTAAAAGATGAGCCAGCACGTCTAAACCGTAAGAGGACAGCTCTGGTTACTGCCCAGCTCGGGCCTAGGCTGGTTCTGATCTGCCCATCAGACGTCATCTGAACTGCCTTTTGCCTTGTTTTCAGCACCTCAGAGGGCCATAGGGAATAGAAAAGGGATCTTCACTCGACAGAGACAACCAAAAAGTGCAGCATTCCTGTTGCGAGAGAGGTACTGGAAACTTGCCAATGAAACCAGGTACCTGCAGTCAGCTGTGATGTCACAGTGTGTGGGAAACAGCCCGTTTACCCTTTAAAGCAAGAACTACCTCTCTGCTGACACCAGCTTCTGCCCAAGGACAACCTCCCCAGCACCCTGAGTGAGTGCTTCCCGGCCTGGGCATGGCAGACCGGGCGGGAAGTTTCTGGTCTGAATCTGGTGGTCATTTGCTAGAAAGGCATGTTAGGGGCAAAAATAAAGCCTTTTGTACTATGAGACTAAAGAGTTGGCTTAAAAGGGACCATCCATAAATCGAATGATCGGTACTGCTGAAAAGCGTCTCAAGTTGTTTTTCATGTGTCAGGCTGCTTTCATTGCTTTAACCCAGTGGGGACTCTTGAGAAACCTGTTCCAGCACGTATGCTGATTCAGAGTGGGTGGTTGTGGACTGTGCGCTGCCACAGGGACAGTCCTGCTGCCTCGGAGCCACCTGTGCTGCAGGCCAGCCTTAAGTGGGTGACAGCAAAGACCACTGGAGGGGAGTCTGTTGGCTGGGCTGGAGTCCCAGCAAATTCACAGACATCACATCATGCTGGAATAACGCACAGGGTCTGGGTACCAGTTTCCAGGGTTAAGCTGACAGATGAGCATGAAAAAGCTAAGAGTTGGGGGATGTCAGAATGGGAAGGGAGCTTGGCACTTACTCACGGGACGTTCTTCCAGCATCACCAGTAGTTTTGTCTGGACTGAAGTAGACAGCGGGGCGTCGGAGCCCACCCGTCTCATCAGAGCTGACTCCACTGACTGTGACGACACCTCTAAACAGGCTGGCCCCAGACAAGCACAACAGGCTTTTGTACCCCGAGCTGGTGCCACCTGCTCCGCTCCCAAGGATGGTCTTTCCTTATAGAATCTTTCCTCCTCTTCCTCTTCCACAGGCTCCATTCAGGAAAGTTAGGTACATTATTCGTAAGAGTTCAGTATTCATCAATCCTGGTTTAAAGCTGAAGGCTTTGGAAAAATACCATCCAAACAAATCAAAGACCATGAACCAATAACAATGCTTAACACAGAGCTTGATTCACTTCACTTGTGGGTTTCAAGTCACAATACATGCCCTTCTTTAACTTTCCAGGCCCCGTGAAAGAAACAGTAGAGATAATTGAACCTCATTTTAGTGGTCACCATTAGACCACTTTTAAGAAATCGGAGTGGGGCGTTCCTGTTGTGGCTCATTGGTTAACGAACCTGACTAGTATCCATGAAGACGCAGGTTCCATCCCTGGCCTCACTCAGTGGGTTAAGGATCCAGCACTGCCCTGAGCTGTGGTGTAGGTCGCAGACGCAGCTTGGATCTAGGGTTGCTGTGGCTGTGGCGTAGGCATTGGCTACAGCTCCAATTGGACCCCTAGCCTGGGAACCTCCATGTGCCATGGGTGCAGCCCTAAAAAGCAAAAAAAAAAAAAAAAAGAAATGAGAGTGTAGTCAGCTTAGATAATGAGTTAGGAAGGCTAGGGTTATATATTTCTTTTGTTACCACTGAACTTCTGAGTTCCTTGAAGTAATCAAGTCTTGTGTTCCAGTTTAATATTAAGTAATAACACATAAAACTCTTTACCTGACAAACATTAAAAAAAAATTAAATAGGAGTTCCCACTGTGGTGCAGTGGAAATGAATCTGACTAGGAACCATGAGGTCGTGGGTTTGATTCCTGGCCTCGCTCGGTGGGTTGAGGATCCGGCGTTGCTGTGAGCTGTGGTATAAGCCGGTAGCTACAGTTCTGATTTGACCTCTAGCCTGGGAACCTCCATATACCATGAGTGCAGCCCTAAAAAAAAAAAAAAAAAGCAAAACAAAAAAATTAAACCTAACAGATACTTAAAATGTTTTACAAATTCGGGGGAAGGTCCATTTCTTAAGTCCTGAGGTTCTGACACAGGAAACATTTGTTCTAGTTAATAAAATACGGCCAGCTGCATTCCAAATAGAACCATCTTTCTTGCAGATCTTACCTTTTTAGAAGACTCTAAGAGTGGAGTATTCAAGGTGAGCTGAAGTAACGCAGTGGAAAAATAGCTGATTAATACATTCTATGTGCTTACAGAACTGTAAGCAGTAACATCTTTTTCATTCTTTTTTTTCTTTTGGGCTGCACCCACGGCACATGGAGGTTCCCAGGCTAGGGATCGAATCAGAGCTGTAGCTGCTGGCCTACACCACAGCTCACTGCAACGCCGGATCCTTAACCCACTGATCGAGGCCAGGGATCGAACTGTGTCCTCACGGATGCTAGTCGGATTCGTTAACCACTGAGCCATAATGGGAACTCCTTTTTCATTAACTCTTGACAAGCACATACATCATATGCCTACAGGAATTCCAAGAACTAGAATCTCTAAGAATTCTGCTTGTGTCTTCTACAAGGTATATATCACTGAAGAGAAAAAGAATCAATTCAGTGTCCCTATAGAAATGAGGGTACAGTATCAATTTTCAAGAATAATTTATAAGACTGAACTCATTTCCTCTTCCTTTTTGAAATGTCATAACTGCAGTATAAGAATGATGGCAGCACAACTTCCACAGGTAACTTCTACATTTATTTTATACCAAAAAAGTTATGTGCAACAAATAAACATTCTTACATATTTACATTTGTTTTTACCAGTTAGCAAAACTGTGTCCTAAATCTCTGATAAAGAATATTTCTATCTATATTAAAGGGGAAATCTGCCCAGTGAACTCCATTTTCAATGAATGTTTTACTCTGGAGCTTAAAGCACTAGTAATAAATATTTTTGATGGAACATACTATACAGATCATACACCTAATACTTAGGCCATGCTTAATACAGTTTTATAACAAAACATTTTACCTTTTCTGGGCTGATTTGTTAAAAAAAAAAAAAAAAAGTTTAACCAAGTACCCTGGACTTCCACCCCCACCCGCACCCCCTGTGATTTTTTGATGGGTAGTTCTCACAAATTAGGAATCGTTAAGTGCTGCCTAAAATGTCTGAATAGACATGTTTCATCACTGCTTGCCTGTTGGGGAAGAACACACCCAGGGCAGAGACTGAATATTAGGTATTCCTTTCCAGACAGGTTAACAAAAATTATAGTGGGTTTCTTGTTGGCATTTGTCCAGTACTGATTTCCAGGACAAGATCTGTCAGCATTCACTGGTGTCAAGTTTTGCTGAAGATAACTTTGTACTTTTGCTCATAGTTTTTAACGATAAGTGAAATACAAGCAAACTAAAGTCAACTTAACAGTTTTACTTTCACTGTAGTCTTGGTCCTATATCCTAGCTAGTAGGTCCAAAGATCTCTGGTGCCAAATGATAGATCTTTGTCTTTGTATGAAAACAGTCCGTGTTTCCACATCTTTAAAAGTAACAGATTTAGGGAGAGGCTGCATACATGAAGTAAAAGTAATTCCTGGCACACAGCTGGTTAAACCTGAGTTAGTTCACCCTCGCGGATGGCAACTAGCTGCAGTGGAAAAACCAAATGAAGTTCTCCAAGCCACCTAGAGTCCCTAGAATTTATTATCTAAGCACAACTTCTCTTATTTCCTCAAATGATATGACCATCAGATAAATAAGAGGCTTCATTTGTTGCAAATAATTTCAAAAACCAAGAAGCAGAAATTGAATTCTTCCCCCTAGTTTGTTCTTCAACATCAGTGGCTAGAAATGTTGCAGTGTTTAAATATTCAGCCTAAAATAGTCATAATCCTGATTTTATAACATGGGCCCCCTGCCCCCTTTCTTGGGGGTAGAATTGAGGGTGTAGATAGAAGGAAGCCTAAAATCTTCCAGGGCAAAAATACCACATCGCATGCACGGTGGGGGGGAGTCCTTTGCTTAAGAGATCTGGGTGTCACCATGCTGTTATTTCAGGCAGCACGTGTTCATCACTCAGTGAGAAGAAGGATATTCATTCTGGGGTCATAGGAATGTGGCAACAATTTTTCTACAACAGAAACTGGTTTCCCCAAGGCTTAGAAAAGCAAAGGTCTGGCTGAACATTCCGACATTTTTCTCATGTAAGAGTTGAAGACATTCACAAGAATGCAACATCAAGACAAGCTTCAACTCTCCCCTGCTGAGTGACATAGAACGTGGTGAAAAACAATTTAAAACTGGGGCACGAGGAACTTGTTTAGCATAACCAGAGTTACATATACCACGAAGTCTTCACTGTGAAGCCATTTCCATTCTAGCAGAGAAGAGAGAAGCAGTGAACGGCTGGGGAGAACGGGCAGTACTGCTGGCAGGTGACCGCGCTGCAGTTCTCCAGTGTCAGGCCTTGTTTCTCCATAAATACCAGACATCTAAGCAACGCTTTCTAGGGTTCTTTAACTATAGAAACAAGAACAGTACACCCATAATAAAACAAGCATTGAAGTATTCACATTCGTGGGAAAACATAAGCCTTGATGAAATCTGAATTAAGCCATCTTTTACAAAGTTGGTTTAAACTGGTTAAAAGTACATTACACTTCAGATTTTATACCTGCCTTGGGCCAGAAGAAGACATTGCATCAATTACAACAGTTAGTTGGAAACTGCTAGACAGTCGCTGACTCTACACATTACTGTTTAGAGAGCATCGCCTGTCCCCTCCCTTCAAAAAGAAGGCAAATAAAGCACTCAAAAGTCACCGGGCTCCTTTTAACATAATGACGAGTGGAACTGGAAGCAAAAACATTGCTCCTACTTCTCAACCTAAGGAATAAAGTGATCACACGGAAGGTTTCCACAGAATGCAAGGTTTCTACTTCATGCTAAGGAAGGAAGGAAGGACACTTCTGCCCAAGTTCAACACATAAAATATTTGGCTTGAGATTTAAAGACAGAAGGCACTTTTCACATTCTGATAGAAGATATTAACCATAGAAACATACTGTCACTATTTCATTAGGGTTTATTCAAATCACTTTTAAAAACTCTGCATTTGCGTTATTAGAAAGAGTAAGTGACAACATCACTGTGTTTCACCTGGAGATAGTTCTACTTTCAGTACTCCTGCCAATGAAGCAAACTGAGCAGCAGGTCAGCCCTGAAGTGTACAAATCCATTCTCTGACACTAAAACAATTCAACTAGACCTCTGGTTGGTTAGAGCCGAAAGAAACAGGGAAAACGCTATGGAGCTATCCTACTCTGGAGCAACTGGGCTCATGCTGATTAGTTCAAAGTCAATACTGTTTGGGTGACTGGCACCGATGGTAAGGAAAAATACCTGCATGAAAATTCAACTGTTGTAAGAGACTTTACCTAAAAATGTCATGTTCCTATTTCCAGCTTTTCTCCAAAGACATCTACCCATTTTCCCATCTTAGTGTCCTGAAGGCTTGGACTTAAAAGTCTGGTCACATGACTCATTCTGTAAGGTTATCATTGACCCAATTGTATGACTAGTTATAAGCTTGACTCCAATGTCCAAATTTAGTTTCTTCCTTTCAGAAGAAGGAGATGAAAGGGAACCAGTCGCTCTATTATTTTTGCTGCCAATGCTGGACCCACAGCTGTCAGTACTTTTCACAAGATGCTCTGTAGGGACTTACTATTTTCACTATTTCTTCAGTCAACGTTGAGCTGACAATTCTTCATTGCTACACTTCAACTAAACTGTACAGTAAGTTCTGCAGGGATGGATCCAATATTTCTACCTTTATTTACAAATATCACATAAATGGATTCTAATTGAATCTACATGTTTAAATCCATCGGCTAAAAACATCTTACATATTGTAAACATGGCAATATTTAATACAGTATCTATTCTAAAATATTTTCATGTCATGATCACATTTGTTATACCTGAAATTTAATTTATACACATTAGAGAATTACTAGCAATGGTTGCTCACTTTACATTTGAGGGAAGGGGGCTGGGGCTACAATTTATTATTTCAGAAACATCTCCAAAGTAAAGTTAAAGCTTGTCTTTGATTGGCTCGGCGTATCCTCTTTTTTTTTTTTGTATCCATATTTTAAAATGAAGATTGACACAGAAATAGCCTGGGCCCCTTCTAATTTACAGGATTTTAAAAAATCAGTTTAAGATTCTTAGGGAAAAGTGTCTGTTGTGAAGAATTTAAAAAACAAAACCAAACAAAACAAAAAAACCAACTGCTGCAAAATAAACTTAATGGAAAAAAAGGGACTTCAGTTAAGAGTCTGTCAGGTTGTCAGTCCTGCTTGGGCTGCAGTTGCCGTTTCCAGGCCTCATTTAAGTAAACTAGTCGTTTGTAGTTGATGATAAGAAGAATGAAGTTCAGCACGTATGTGATGACGCAGATGATGCAAAACTCCTTCAGCACAAAGTACAGAATGTAGGCCAGGTACAAAGAGCCTACTACAGACATGATGGAGGATGTCATGAGGATTAAAGCTGCAACTGCACTTGCTGTCATGCCTGCAAAAGAAAGAGACACTTGGTTCCATCAGACCTTGACACTGGAGACAAAGTAAAAGGTAACATTTTGTGAGGTGCTGGAATACTGATCTTACAACAAGATTCTATGAAATCTGAGGACAGAACTACAAGTCCATGTTGTTAAGATGAGGCAGGTTGACTGTGCACACAGACTACCAGTTTTACAGCAGCAATGCTTTTGACTTGTCAGTGTTCTAGATGAAATACCACTTATTTCAAAAACTAGCCTCAGTTAAGACGCAAAGAACATGTGCCGTCTTGCAATCACATTACGCAATGAAGCTGATGTGTACAACCGACAGCCCCAGCTCCTCTGGTGACTAAAGTAACATGGGGACCACAACCTTCTCCAAGAAGGACGCATTTGGTGAGACTCTTCCCCTGGCCTTTTCAATAGAGGCTGGCTCCCCCGCCGTGGAAAGTAAAATCTGTTTTCCCATGTTTAGATCACATTTATCAAAAAACCCATAATGGGAGATGATGATACCAACATGTTGCTGCTGAAGGGAAAAAAAAAAGAAAATCAAGATAAACATTGCAGAAAGGGCTCACCCTAGGGGATAAGGGAAACCACATTTAGCCAGTTGGCCACGTGTGGGTCAAAGCAGATCAAGGAGAAAGGCCATTAGGTGTGCTAAGCTGGGCTCTTAAGACAAAGGCTTGCCTGAATTCTTGATGCTATCTGACATCTTCACATGTACTGTTTTGTTATTTCCTGCAGCCAACAGTATTGAGAACATGTGCATTTATTGCGAGGTGCATTTCGTTTGAGGCCAGGGAAGATGGCTGAGCATATTAAACTACTTACTCTCTTACCCCAAAACTCATGGATAAAGATCATAGCAACAGGAAAAAATTGAGAAAAGGTGGGATTTGGTTTGAAGAGGTGAATTAAGGTGAAATCCCCATGGCCAGATGAATGAGAAGTTGCCTGTAGGCCACAGCCTAGCCACAGGGACCGTTCTGCCCACATGACCAGTTAGTACTAGAGTATATGAGCCTTCAACAGGCTCTTCAAGACTAAGATGCTGGAACTCCCTGGTGCCTCAGTGGGTTAAGGATCTGGTGTTGTCACTGCTATGGCTCAAATTCAGTCCTTGGCCTTAGAACTTCTGCATGCCACAGGCATGACCAAAAAAAAAAAAAGACTAAGATGCTATTGGATTTATCTGTAATCCAGCCACGTGCATTAATGTAGGTAGTGTCCATGGCTACTTTTCCACTAGAGTGGCAGAGTTGAGTAGCTGTGACAATCAGTAAAGCCTAAAATTATTTCCTATCTGGCCCTTAACAAAAAAGAAAAGTTTGCATACCTCATCTATGCTGACATCTAAAACTTCAAAAATTGGAGTTCCCTTGTGGTGCAGTAGGTTAAGGATGAGGCATTGTCACTGAAGCTCGAGTTTAATCTCTGGCTGGGGAACTTCCACATGCCACAAGTGCAGCCCAAAACAAAACAAAACAAAAAAGATATGGACAAGTTATTTACTCTCTGTGCAACCCTTTTCCTTAACTGTAAAACTGGAATAATAATCATGACTGCTTCCTAAGACTGTTGTGCAAATTTTTTTTTTTTTTTTTAGCTTTTTAGGGCCACATCTGCAGCATATGGAAGTTCCCAGGCTAGGAATTGAATCAGAGCTGCAGCTACCGGCCTACGCCACAGCCACAGCAATGCCAGATCTGAGCCACGTCTGTGAACTACACCATAACTCACAGCAACGCTAGATCCTTTAACTCACTGAGCGAGGCCAGGGATCGAACCCTTGTCTTCATGGATACTAGTCCGGCTTGCTACTGCTAAGCCACAGTGGGAACTTCCTGTTGTGCAGATTAAAAAAACTAACAGGTATTCTTAGAATGCTCCATAAATATTCAAGTATTAGTAAAAAGTATAAAGTATACTTTATACATAAAGTAGTTAAATATTCCTATAAAAAACCAGTGCTAATGTAATATAACTGGTGGCTCGGGATAAAATTCCCAGTGGAGGAGTTCCCATTGCGGCTTAGCACTAAAGAACCCAACCAGTAGCCATGAGAACTCGGGTTTGATCCTGGCCTCTCTCAGTTGGTTAAGGATCTGGTGTTACCATGGGCTGTGGTGTAAATCACACACGTGGCTCGGATGGGGCCCTAAAAAGACACACACACACACAAAGAAATTCCTAATGGAATTTAAAATGTGCCGAAACTCGAAATAAATGATTGTACAATCAAGCAATGGAATCTTTTGCAGCTATGGAAAGATCACTAAGATACATCAGTTATGCAAAAAACAAAAACAAACCCCCCAAAACCAACAAAAACAAAAAAATAAGAAGAAAAATGTTTTCTATTTTTTGGGCTTTTTTGGGTGCTTTTAGGGCTGCACCCATGGCATATGGAGGTTAGGTTCCCAGGCTAGGGGTCAAATCGGAGCTGTAGCTGCCAGCCTAAGCCACAGCCACAGCAATGCCAGATCCAAGCCATGTCTGTGACCTTTACCATGGCTCACAGCAACGCCAGATTGTTTAATCCACTAAGCAAGGCCAGGGATCAAACCCAAGTCCTCATGGACACTAACTGGGTTTGTTACTGCTGAGCCACGATCAGTACTCCAAGAAAAAAAAGTTCAAAAAAGAACGACTGGAGTTCCTGCTGTGACACAGTGGGTTAAGAATCTGACTGCAGCAGCTTGAGTCACTGCAGAGGCGTGAGTTTGATCCCCAGCACCACAGCTCACAGCAACGCCGGATCCTTAACCCACAGAGCAAGGCCAGGGATCAAACTTGCATCCTCCTGGATGCTAGTCACATTCACTAACCACTGAGCCACAAGAGGAACTCCGGAATTGGGCAAACTTGATACAACTATTGAGAAAAATTTAGATTCACAATCTGATTCATTAATAAAGCTACTGCAGCTAGACATAAGACCTGGCAGATCAACAGGATAAAATATTAACAATTAAAATGCAAGGGCAAAAATGGAGGGATTTAACCCAAAACGTATAAAAACTTTATAATCAAAATTCACAAAACTGGAGTTCCCGTGTGGCTCAGTGGTTAATGAACCCGACTAGGAACCATGAGGTTGTGGGTTCAATCCCTGGCCTTGCTCAGTGGGTTAAGGATCCGGCATAGCTGTGGTGTAGGTTGCAGACATGGCTCGGATCCCGAGTTGCTGTGGCTCTGGTGCAGGCCGGCAGCTACAGCTCCGATTAGACCCCTAGCCTGGGAACCTCTATATGCCATGGGAGCAGCCCTAGAAAAGGCAAAAAGACCCCCCCCCCAAAAAAATCCACAAAACTAATGTAAAAAAGGATAAAGAATGGGCAAAATGTTTGTAATAAATATGAAATGTACTATATCCAGATCCCAATAACTAAACTGGCAATGAAAGGAAATTAAAATACAGTAAAATTAAAATAATGGCTACTAATATGTAACTACTGAATTAGAAATCTTACGGAAAAAACTTTTTAAAATGAAGATGAAGCTTTGGGGAAACCTGACAGCTGAAGAAAAAGCAGTTTGACTATACCTACTAAAATCCATACCAAATCTATGTTTGTTGACTCATTTATCCCACATTTATTTATTTTGCAGAAATAATTTAAAGAGGGAAGGGTGTGTGTGAAGGAGACTTTAAACAAAGTCAATCACTGCAGTGTTATTTAGAACATAAAAAAATCTGAAGCCTTGATGTCCACAATAACAAAACACCGAAGGAGACAGACAATACAAGGGTTCACGTAAAATTAAGTGAAATCAACAAACAATAAATGCTGGAGAGGGTGTGGAGAAAAGGGAACCCTCCTTCACTGTCGGTGGGAATGTAAATTGGTACAACCACTATGGAAAATAGTATGGAGGTACCTCAGAAAACTAAATATAGAACTACCATATACGATCCAGCAATCCCACTCCTGGGCGTATATCCAGACAAAACTTTCACTGAAAGAGACACATGCACCCATATGTTCATTGCAGCACTATTCTCAATGGCCAAGACATGGAAACAAACTCAATGTCCATCAACAGATGAATGGGTTAGGAAGATGTAGTATATATACACAATGGAATACTACTCAGCCATAAAAAGAACAAAATAATGCCATTTGCAGCAACATGGATGGAACTGGAGACTCTCATACTAAGTCAAGTCAGAGAAAGACAAATACTATATGATATCACTTATATATGGAATCTAATATACAGCACAAATGAACCTTTCCACAGAAAAGACACTCACGGACTTGGAGAACAGACTTGTGGCATCCATGGAGGAGGGGGAGGGATGGACTGGAGTCTGAGGTTAACAGATGCAGACTATTGCATTTGGAGTAGATAAGCAATGAGATCCTGCTGTATAGCACAGAGAACTATATCTAGTCACTTATGATGAAGGATAATGTGAGAAAAAGAATATATGTATATGTGTGACTGGGTCACTCTGCTGTACAGCAGAAACTGACAGAACACTGTAAACCAACTATAATGGAAAAAATAAAATATTAAAAAATAAATAAAAATTTAAAAATTTAAAAAATTAAAATGAAGTGAAAAAAAAAGAATATGGAGCTCCCCTTGTGGCTCAGTGGAAAGGAACCCGACTAGTATCCATGAGGATGCAGGTTTGATCCCTGGCCTTGCTCAGTGGGTTAAGGATCCAGCATTGCCATGAGCTGTGGTGTAGATTGAAGATGCGGCACAGACTCGGGTCAGATCTGGCATTGCTGTGGCTGTGGCTGGCAGCTGTAGCTCCAATTTGATCCCTAGCCCAGGAACTTCCATATGCTTCAGATGCAGCCCTAAAAAGCAAAAAAGCAAAAAAAAAAAAAAGCAAAAAAAAAGAATACAATGGCAGCAGTAGTTATGTAAAGGTGATGGAATTATGAATGAATTTGTTTACCATTAATGTTTTCTCAATGCATAATACTTTCAAATAGCTACAAACTATACAAAATAATAAGGAAAGGGTTTTCAGGGCAAACTGTGGAGTCATCGTTTCCCTGAATGGGGCTTATATCTCTGGGCATCATGGGTGCTGATATCCCTCCCTGATCAAACACCAACAGACACCAAGTTGAGCAGGAGCATCATCAAAATCTTAGTGAGCCAAGTTTGCACAACACAAAAATGTGTTACAAACCATGGTTCTAGCATTAACATATGCTTTTATTTAATATAAAGACCACTTCAGGATAAAGACACAACGTACTGAGCAGAATATAACAAACTTATTTTTGTATTGCTGTATAAATACTTACCAAGTAATAACTGTAATATATAAAATATAAGTCCAAAGACACTGTTTGGCTGGTTTAATACACCATCCTTTCCAAAAATGGAGCCCAAAAGACCAAATCCTCGACCCCATCTGTAAAATAAAGAAAACCATTAACCCTATATTTGAGTTTTCCTGTTTTTAAAAATGTAGAAATACCTGAGCATGACATGCCCCTATACCCATCTGAATCTCAAAGTTGCCAATTACTGGAGTTCCCTTTGTGGCACAGTAAAAATGAATCCAACTAGTATCCATGAAGATGAGGGTTCGATCCCTGGCCTCAATTAGTGGGTCAGGGATCCGGCAGTGCGGTTAGCTGTGGTGTAGGTCACAGACGTGGCTCGGATCCTGTGTTGCTGTGGCTGTGGTGTAGTAGGCTGGCAGTTGTGGCTCCAATTCGACCCCTAGCCTGGGAACTTCCATGTGCACCCCTAAAAAAACAAACAAACAAACAAACAAAAACAAACCAACTGTAAGTCTTTCTTAGAAAACTTACCTCAAGAGTAAAAAATTGATACATTCGTTGCCCAGTTTTTATTTGTAGTTTAACTTTAAATTTTGCATTTGACTTAACATTTTCAGAATCTTATTTTCTTATTAAAATTATTAAATTCTGATTTAATAAAATTTGATACAAATATCAAGTTTACTTTGGATACGTTTACTCTGGATTAAAAACCTCTGACAATAACTTTAACTTTGAATGAAAGTGCTTTTTAAAATACCAAAAAGAAAATGTTTTTAATCTGTAGCAAATTACTCAATACAATCTAAACTTTGGTTCTGAAGAGAAACAACCTGAAAATGAGAATAGACCAGTGATTATTAGTCACATCACTTTAATAGTGTCCCAGAAATAGAGCGAAACCTCTTCATGATGATGTTGGGAGGTAAGAATAACCCCAATTTTACAAGCAAGTGAGAACAATGAAGATGTTCCCTGTTATATACTTCAAGGAATGCAACAGAATCTCGATCATATCTGTATATTCTGTTACACATCAGATACTCATTGAGCATGTTCTAGGTGCAGACAGTGGCTCAGGTGCTGGGATCCAGGAGTTTGTAATAAGTCAGACAAAACGGTGCCCTTGTAGGGCTTACATTCCATCTGGGGAGAAGTAATAGGCAGGCAAATGTTGAAGTGACCTCCAGAAATGGATGAGCTGTTAGATACACAGGAAAATTGGGAAGGGGATTATTCTAGATCAGAGCTTTTGAAATTTTTAAACTGCATACCGTCCCCTTGGGGTTTTTGTTAAAATGCGGATTTTTACTTCAGCAGGTCTGTGGTGGGGCCTAAGACCCTGCGTCACCAAACAAAACAAAATGCTCTCAAGTGATGCTCCTGCTTCTGGTCTGAGGACCACACTCAGCACCACTGCTCTAGATGAAGAAGGGATGGAAGGAACAACTTTAGCTAGACGGCCAGGGAAGGGCTTTTTCAGGAATTAAATCCTAAATGCTGAGAAGCAGCCAGGCTCATAAAGAACGGCAGGTACAAAGGCCTGGAGGCAGGAATGAGCCACGAGTGTGTACAAGAAGGCCATCAGAGCCAACACTGATGAGGGAAGGTGACGGGAGAATGAGGTATGCTCCCATCGCTTATATTATTTACAGCCTTGTCTGCAGGCGTGATGAAGAGTTTGAATTTCATTCTAATTGCAATGGGAAGACATTCAGTGGCTTTTAAGCAGGAGAGTACTATAAGCTTATTTATGATCACTTGACTACTGTGTAAATAACAAACCACAGGAGGGCATGCGTACAGTCAGGGACAAACTATGCGATCAAACTTTGAAGTACTACTCATCGGAAGTAGGAATTCAAATGTAAATCACCAGCTTCGCAATGGAGATAACTGGCACGCTGTCAAAATCACTGCGTGTAAACAGAATTTTTATAGTCTAAGCATTAGTCTCCGCCTAATTATTCACATATGACCATATGGATATCTTCGTTGAAAACAATGCCGTAATCCACAGAATAAATACATCGTTTTACCCAAGTAATACATGCATGCCTAAGGTTTAAAAATCAAACAACACTGAAAGCCTTAATTAAAAAAGAGATATTTCCTACTCGAGGAAAGAGATATTTTCTACTTCCTCTCCACACCCCGTCTGATCATCATAGGCAACCACTTTGATGTTTTTTAACTTTTTCCTGCTCTTATTTATGTCCAGATTTCTAAATAATATGCTTACATTGCTACTTCTTGATTTATCAGTTCTACATACTATCTTTTGACCTTCTAATATGGTAGACCAGAATGTTGCATTAAAAAAAAAAAACTTGGGAGTTCCCGTCGTGGCGCAGTGGTTAACGAATCCGACTAGGAACCATGAGGTTGCGGGTTCGGACTCTGCCCTCGCTCAATGGGTTAAGGATCTGGCGTTGCGGTGAGCTGTGGTGTAGGTTGCAGACGTGGCTCGGATCCCACGTTGCTGTGGCTCTGGCGTAGACCAGAGGCTACAGCTCCGATTCAATCCCTAGCCTGGGAACCTCCACATGCCGCGGTAGCGGCCCAAGAAATAGCAAAAAGACAAAAAAAAAAAAAACACCTTAACATGGAAAGCATCAAATGTACATACACAGCGTGAAAAGAACAGTGTAATAATCTCATTCCCTATCACTCAGCTTTGAAAATTGTGTCTTTCCTGTTTTATCTCCACCTTTACCCACTAACTACTTGACTATTACTTTTAGATTTTTTTAAGGAAAAATTTACACACATTTAATGCACAAATCTTAACTGTATAATTGTGACAAATGCATACACCTGAGTAACCCTGGTATACAAACTGTAATTCTGGTATACTAATTCTGGAGTGTGAAGTAATTCTAATAGTGTGAAGTGAGAATTTAAGTGCCTTCCATAAAAAACAAACAACACCTCAACACTATAGAGTGCTTCCGTCTCCCACATTATATTGTTACTCCCTTCCCACGATCCACACTTCCCGACCCATGAGCAAGAAGTATGTGACTGGCTAGGTTTGTAATCCAGACTCTGAACCAAAATTAGATCTCTAGTCTTTTCCAGATCGCAGTGCTGTGCTCTGTCCCTTTTGTTGCATTAAGTTATCGAATGCAATTACCACTCCAGCATTTTCAACGAAACAGAATAGTAGTTTAATTCCTCAATAAATACAATAAAGTTGAATAAAGCTTAATAAACTGTGACAAAGCTATTGTAATAACTATTAGCAAGTCAATTCACTAGCAAAGTAGACTGGCATTACGTAAGTTTATTTTCCTTGGAAAGGTGAATAAGAACAGATTTTCATAAATGACATTATACTTTAAAGTTGCTAAGGATGGTGTAATTTAAAACCCTTAGTGAATCTTTAAGTTGGAACATTTGAAAACACTATAGTTTTCTCCCACTTCTAAAAGCTATACAAAAGTATATGAAGTACATTTTATGTGCTAACTTTATGCTTGACTTTATCTTAATTTCTAACCATTTTTCTCCTTGTCCCATCTATATTCAAAATCCTACTATATTACTTATCTGGAAAGTTGCCCCAAGTACTTTATGGAATAAGATGGGATATCAACCAACTGAGCAAAAATAAATGTTTTTTTTTTGTTTTTTGTCTTTTTGCCTTTTCTAAGGCCGCTCCTTCGGCATATGGAGGTTCCTAGGCTCGGGGTCGAATCGGAGCTGCAGCCACCGGCCTACGCCAGAGCCACAGCGTTGCGGGATCCGAGCTGCGTCTGCGACCTACACCACAGCTCACGGCAATGCCAGATTGTTAACCCACTGAGCAAGGCCAGGGATCGAACCCGCAACCCCATGGTTCCTAGTCGGATTCGTTAACCACTGCGCCACGACGAGACCTCCAAGAATAAATGTTTTCTTAAAGAAATACAGATGTTCGTTTTGCTTCAGTATAAGTAACATCAATGAAGTGATTATGCAAATAAGAACTTCTTTTTAATATTTGATTCTAAAACAAGGTTCATCTTTGACACAAATAATAACTTCCCCAAATATTTTGTATTTGGGTACATAAACAACCAATACCACTTCCCTAAGGTACGATGAGAAATTGTAAGGTTTCTGAACACTCCCAGTTTTCCCAGAAACAACGAATCTTAAAACCAGTCTCCAACTCGCGTCTCCTAGGTCCCTGAAGATAAACTTAAGACATTATTTGCCTCCTTCATTATTATTCTCTCATAGGTGTAGTTTTCCAAAGGCTACATGCATGATGTGACAATGCAGTAGATTGATGTGAGAATCCAATAATCTTATATTACGGCAGACATTAAAAAGATTTGCAATAAAGAGAAGCAATGCAAGTCTTTCCATTGTTTCGCAATAAAGAGAAGCAATGCAAGTCTTTCCATTGTTTTTTAGGAAAAGTTATTATTCATAAAAAATTTTGTTACTGTGTAATGGGTTTATTATGTTTTAAGTGAATGAATGCATATTTAAATAACTTCTCAGTTTGAGCTTCTACTACAGTAAATACCAAAGATATAACATACCTAAATAAAACCTCTTTGGGGTATTCAATAATTATTAAAAGCATAAAGAGGTTCTGAGATCAAAAATTTTGAAAATCTGGGAGTTCCCATCATGGTGCAGCCAAAACAAATCTGACTAGAAACCATGAGGTTGCGGGTTTGATCCCTGGCCTAACTCAGTGGGTTAAGGATCCAGTGTTGCCATGAGCTGTGGTGTAGGTAGCAGACACGGCTCGGATCTGGCGTTGCTGTGGCTCTGGCGTAGGCCGTTGGCTACAGCTCCGATTAGACCCCTAGCCTGGAAACCTCCATGTGCCACAGGTGTGGCCCTAAAAAGCAAAAAGCAAAAAAAAAAGTTTGAAAATCTGCTTTTGACCAAGTCCCCCCAACCCCCCAACCAAACAAAACACATTCAAACAAAATTTTTAAAACTGGAGTGAAATAAAGTAGAAATAGAATAAACAATCCTGGAGTTCCCTTCGTGGCTCAACAGTTAACAAACCAGACTAGGGTCCATGAGGATGTGAGTTCGGTCCCTGGCCTCACTCAGTAAGTTAAGGATCTGGCGTTGCCGTGAGCTGTAGTGTAAGTCACGGACATGGCTCAGATCCTGAGTTGCCCTGGCTGTGGCATGGGTTTATTATGTTTTAAGTGAATGAATGCATATTTAAATAACTTCTCAGTTTGAGCTTCTACTACAGTAAATACCAAAGATATAACATACCTAAATAAAACCTCTTTGGGGTATTCAATAATTATTAAAAGCATAAAGAGGTTCTAAGATCAAAAATTTTGAAAATCTGGGAGTTCCCATCATGGCGCAGCCAAAACAAATCTGACTAGAAACCATGAGGTTGCGGGTGTAGGTCCATTTAGACCCCTAATCTGGGAACTTCCATATGCCTCAGGTGTGCCCTAAAAACCTAAAAAAAAAGGCGGGGGCAGAAGAACTAAAGAGACTTTTTCCAAAGAAGACACACAGATGGCCAACAGGTTCATGGGAAGGTGTTTAGGGAAATGCAAATCAAATCAAAACCACAATGAGATGCCACCTCATACCTATTAGAATGGCTACTTTCAAAAAGATAAGAAATAAGCATTGGTGAGGATGTGCAGAAAAGAGAACCCTTGTACACTGCTGGTGATTTGGGATGTGAGGATGATTCAACATATGTATGTCAATGTGATATACCAAATTAATAGAATGAAAATGAATCATATAATAATCTCAGCAGACACAGAACAAGCATTTGATAAAATTCAACATCTGTTCCTGGAAAAAACTATTAACAAATTAGGTATAGCAGGAATGTAACAACATAATAAAGACCATATATGATAAGCTCACAGCTAACATCATACCCAACGGTAGAAATTTGAATACCAGGAACAAGACAAGGGTGCCGACTCTCACAACTCCTATTCAGAGCAATCAGGTAAGAAAAAGAAGTATGAAGGCATCAGAATTGGAAAGGAATATGTAAAATTGTATTTGCAGATGACAAGATTTTATATATAGATAACCATAAAGACACTCCCTGCCCTATCAACTGTTAGATCTAATCAACAGCTTCAGTAAAGTTGCAGCATAAAAAATTAATCTATAAAAATCAGTAGTGTTTCTACAAACTAACAATGAACTGTCTGAAAAAGAAATAATGAAAATAATCCCATTTACAATAACATCAAAAACAATAAAATAATTAGGAATAAGTTTAACCAAGGAGGTGAAAGATCTCTCCTCTGAAAACTACAAGACATTGATGAAAGGACTTAAAGACACAAATAAATGGAAAGGTATCCCATATTCATGGATTGGCAGAAATAATGTTGTTAAAATGTCAATATTACCAATAGCAATCTTTTGGCAGAGTCAATGCAATCCCCATCAAGATACCAATGGCATTTTTTTCATAAAAGAAAAAACAATCCTAAAACTTATATGAAACCACAACAGATCTTGAATAGCCAAAGCAATCTTGAGGAAGACGAACAAAGCAGGAAGCATCATACTTCTGATTTCAAGTTATACCCTAAAGTTGTAGTCATCAAAACTAAATCACTGGCATAAAAATAGATCAATAGAACAGAACTGAGAGCCCAGAAGTAAATGCAAGCATATATAGTTAACTAACATTTGACAAGAGAGCCAAGAATGGAGAAAAGACAGTCTCTTCAATAACTGGTGCTGGGAAAAATGGACATTTAAATGTAAAAGGATAAAATTAGACCCCTATCTTTCACTATCCACAAAAAATTAACTCAAAATAGATTGAAGACTTAAATGGATTAAAGACCTAAAACCATGAAACTCCTAGAAGAAAACATAGGGTAAAAAGCTCCTTGATATAGGTCTTGGCAATAAGTTTTTTAGACACCTAAACCATAAGCAACAAAATAAAAAACAAACAAGTAAAACTATATCACACCACAAAATTTCTGGAAGTTCTCCTGGAGCACAGTGGGTTAAGGATCTGGCATTGCCACAGCTGTGGCACAGGTCACAACTGAGGCATGGATTTGATCCCTGGACTGGGAACTTCCACACGCCGTGAGTGTAGCCAAAACAAACAAAAAACCCCACAAAGTTCCTGCCCAGCAAAGGAAACAATCAACAAAGTGAAAAGTCAACATAGAGAATGGGAAAAAATATTTGAAAACCATATATCTGACAAGGGGTTCATATCCAAAATATATTAAAAAACTTAAACAATCAATAGCAAAAACCCCCAAATAACCCAGTTAAAAAAATGAGCAAAAGACCTGAATAGACATTTTTTCAAAGAGGATATACACATAGTCAAGAGGTATGTGAAAAGATGCTCAAAATCACTAGTCATTAGGGAAATGCAAGTCAAAACTACAATATCACTTCATATCTCTTATTATGGCTATCATAAAAAAGAAAATAACCAGTGCTGGCAAGTATGTGGAAAAAAGGGAATGCTTGAGCACTGTTGGTGGGAATGTATACTGGAACAGCCACTATGGAAAACAATATGGAAATTCCTCAAAAATTAAAACTAAAACTACCACACAATCCAGCAATTCTGCTTCTAGGAACATACTCAAAGCAAACAGAAACACTGTACTCCCACGTTCATGGCAGCATTATGTACAATAGTCAGGACATGGATCCATGAACAGATAAATGGATAAAGAAGTTGTTGGGGGTTGTGTGTGTGTGTGTGTGAATATTATTCAGCCCTAAAAAATGAGGAAATCCTGCCATCTGAGACAACATGGACGGACTCTGGTGGCATTACACTAAGCGAAATAAGTCAGAGAAAAATAAATACTATATGATCTCACCTATATGTGGAATCTTAACAACCCCCCCCAAAAAAAACACCCCAAACTCATAGAAAAAGAGATCAAATCTGTAGTTACTAGAGGTGAGATGGGGTGGAGAGGTGCCAGAATGGGAGGAGGGGGATTGGAGGAAGATACAAATTCCAGCCATAAGATAAATAAGTACTAGGGATGTAATATACAACAGGACGACTGTAGTTAACACTGCTGCATGATACATAAGAAAATCAAGAGTAAATACTGAATTCTCATCACAAAAGGAACATTTTGTTTCTTTTTCTTGTATTCATATGAGATGGATACTAACTAAATTTACTACAGTAACCATTTTACAATATACATGTCAAACCATTATTTGAGGTTGCACGCCTTAATTAAAATTAGTGACATATGTCTGCTATATTTCAATAAAGTTGGAAAAAAATTTAAAGTTCTTAAATGTTTAATTTTGTAACATAAATTTCACCTCAATTTATAAAAAAAAGATTTGTGTAGTGGGATCAAAGATAATTTTTATTTTTATTATTAAACTTTTATGTATTTTCATAATTTTCTACAAAAAAATGTAAACTAAGTAATCAGAAAAAGGATAAGTGATTTTTTAAAATACCGAAACGTTAAAATATCAACTGTTTCTGAATGGTGGGAAAGAATTTAATAAAGGTACCTTTCCTAACTTCTACTTTGTTGTATTTTGTAAATTTTCTTTAAGGACAAATTTTTTTATTTTTTATTTTATTTTATTTTATTTTATTTTATTGCTTTTTAGGGCCGAGCATGCAGCATATGTAAATTCCCAGGCTAGAGGTCGAACTGGAGCTGCAGCTGCCGACCTACACCACAGCCACAGCAATGCTGGATCTGAGCCATGTCTGCAACCTACCCCACAGTACATGGCAACTCCAGATCCTTAACCCACTGGACGAGGCCAGGGATCAAACCCACATCCTCATGGATACTAGTGGGTTCAATACCACTGAGCCACAAAGGGAACTCCTAAAATTTAAATAAATATAAAAATAAAGAGTTATTTTAAGTCAAACACCCTGATTACCACCACCTAGGTCAAGAAATGGAACTTTGAAGACATCCCGCCCCCTGCCATGTGCCCCAACCTAATCAAACACTCCTTCTCTCCCAAAGCAGTAACTATCCCAACTTTTATCCTTCAGTTTCTATATGGATTCATCACAAGTGAGTATTCCTAGTTAATATAGTTTAATCTTGCCCCCACTCTCATCTTCTTTTATTTGATTTATGAAGTCACTTCTGAGCTATCAATTCCTAACCCCAGTATTTTTAAGGCTCAATTCCATGAAAAACATTTTTCTAGGAATACGTTACATCAGAAATGTTTATAGTAAACTATGATTATTTCCTTTTGAGCACAAATTGCTTTTCTTGGAGTTAATATATTCATATTTTGTTGTTACATTTTCTATGCCACTATCTTTTCTGAGCAAATATTTTCAACAAGATCACCCACATCAAGAAATCTGTGAACTGCATTCTTCCTTGGAGACCTTCCCTGGAACCCTTGACCTTCCTCATTCACTCTGGAGGCCCTGAATTGGCTGGCTGCTCTCTGGGCTTGCTGCACAGCTGTCATGCTAAGACTTCCAGTCTCTTCCCTACCCTGAAGCTTCCTTTTCTTAGACATGGCATTCTCCTTTCCCCCTTGGTTTAATCACTTGTTTTGGTAAAACATAACAGCTTCCTGGAGAAAACAGAGAGGTAAAATTTCTAAGAGGTTCAAAGTCTAAAAATAGCTTTCTTCTACCATCACATTGGATTGACAGTTTGGGTAGATAATTATAAATTAAAAATAATTTTCCCTCAGAATTTTTTTTTTTTAATCTTTTCAGGGCCGCACCCATGGCATATAGAGGTTCCCAGGCTAGGGGGTCCAATCGGAGCTGTAGCCACCGGCCTACGCCACAGCCACAGCAACACCGGATCAGAGCTGTGTCTGTGATCTACACCACAACTCACTGCAACGCCAGATCCTTAACCCACTGAGCGAGGCCAGGGATCGAACCTGCATCCACATGTATGCTAGTCAGATTTGTTTCTGCTGAGCCACAACGGGAACTCCAGAATTTTCTTTTTAATAGCTGCACCCATGGCATATGGAAGTTCCTGGGCCAAGGTCCGCATTCACAGCCATAATGTACCTATTTTTTTATGCCAATTCCAGTGCTGGACAGAATAGATTATGTTCACCACAGCCTCTCTCTCTCTCACTGATTACAACTAAAAATTAGAAAGAATATAAAACCAACTGCCTGAGGACTCTAAATAGTAAAAATAGCAAGCAGATGGGGAAAAAGTTAAAACCTGAACAACCAGTACAGTGGAGTTTTCTGGTTTTTTTCTCTCTTTTATCTTCTGCCTTTGAACCAAGAGTTGCTCAAGTTGCAGAATTGCCCAAGGGCAGTAAACAGCAAAAAAAACCACAGCACTGTATCTGGCCAGAAGATGAGGAAAAGGGACCCTTCTGAGTAGAATGGAGGAGGGGGACAAGCACAGTTTGTTTTCAGATTTATTCTTTCTCTCTTGGCTTTGCTTAAAGGTGAAACAGCATCTCAGGGATGGCAGTCCAGGTACCTTAAATTCTGAGAGAAAACTTGTCTCTGCATAGAAGAAATGAGAAAAGGGTCGTAAGTGCATAAGGGGAACCCTAGCGTTCTATTCCTCTTTTCTCTCACTGCTGTATCCTGAGGGTGAATTCTGTCAGGTGGAACTGGGTGACAGTAAGGGGAGCTAAAATGCTCTCTGAGGAACCTGTCTTTCTAGCTAGAGGAACTGGGAAAGAGGCCACTAGAAACCAGAAATTGGGAAGAAAATCCCAGCAGGGAGCAAGCCAAAGAAAGATTCTCCTAATTCTATGTAGCAACTAACACAAGTCCCAGCCTCACCCCTGAGCTGCACATGCACGGAACAGCAAAGAAGCACAGCAAAGCTTTTGAAAACTAAACAATATAAACCACTCCTCAAGTAGCAGACTGACTACTGAGTGAGACATGTGAGGGCAAAGGCTTTGCAAATGGCAGTAACATTGAAACCATCACCCACAGAGGAGACAGAATTTGTAGTCTTAATCTCACTGGGTTGATTGCCTATTAAAGCAAAAATCACCATTCTCAAAAGATTTTTATCCTGCTATATAGCACTGGGAACTGTGATCATGATGGAGCATGATAATGTGAAAAAAAGAACGTATATATGTATGTGTGTGGGTCACCTTGCTGTACAGTAGAAAAGTGACAGAACACTGTAAACTAACTATAATGGAAAAAAATAAAAATCATCAAAATAAAATAAAATAAAATAAAAGATTTTAATAGAACTCACAGAAAAGTTTAATAGAACTTTTAGAATAGAGTCTGAAAACAAAATATTTGAAATATAATGAGGTGAAGATACGTTCCCAAATTACACGACAATGAATCAAAAAAAATATGGTAACCAATTCTCGGAGAAAAAAAGATGTCAATCCTAAAATGACATAGATATTGGACTTTCAGAATAAGATTTAAATTAATTATATCTATGTTCCTCAAGGTGAAGATAGTGAAAAATGACTGGAAAGACGAAGGTTCTCAGAAGAGAAAGAGTAACTATAAAGCAGGGATCAAACAGAAATTATATAACTAAACAATGCAATATATGAAACAAACTAAAAATCCACTAGGTGAAGTCAAAGGCAGAGTGAAGATGACAAACGAGAAGATTCAGTGAGCCAAAAGGCTGATTAATAGAAATTATCCAACCCGAAGAACATTTAATGTCATTGGATTCCCAGAAGGGGACAAAAAGACTGAGGCAAAAACTTTTTAAGAATTAGTGGCTTAAAACTGCTCAAATTTAGCCCAAAACAAACATTTATAGATTTTTTTTAAAAAAACTCAGTGAACCTGAAAGAGTTGATAAACTCAAAGAACACTATACCCAGATACATCATAAGCTGCTAGAAACCAAAACAGGGAAAAAAAACCTCTTGAAAGCATCATGAGAAAAACGACACATTATCTATAAGGGAACAATAATTCATATGACTACTGATTTCTCATAAACCACCACTGGAGGCCAGAAGACACTGAAACAACCTCTTCGAAATGCTGGGGGGGGAGGGGGAGAACTGTCCACTGAAAATTCTATATCCAGCTAGAGTATCTTGCAGAGATCAAGGATAACTAAAGACATTTTCAGAAGAAGGAAAACTAAAAGAACTTATTACCAGCAGACTTGCACTAAGAGAAATGCTGAAGGAAGTTCTTTACACGGAAGGGAAAATGATAACAGATAGAAATATGGAACTTCAGAAACGAAGAGCAACAGAAATGATAAATATCTGGATAGTTATAATAGACTGTTTTTCTCCGCAAGTCCTTTAAAATATGTAAAACTGGTGAAAGCAAATGCAATAACATTATTGAGATTTCAAGGTATAGAGCTATAATACCCATGGCAATCATATAAGTGGGGAAGATAAATACACTTTCATAGTTGTAAGATTTCTACATTTTCTTTTTAGCTGTTAAATACTCAATATAATATAAAAGGTTATGTGTGTATATTGTATTCTCTAGAAAACCACTAAAAAGAAGTTCAAAGAGATATGAACAAAAAGTCTAGATAAACTTAAATGAAATACAAAAAAATTTCAAATATCCAAAAGGTATGAAATAGGGAATAAACAAAAAAGGAGAGGGTACAAACAAAATAAAAGAAAAAAAAAAGACAGAAAGCAAAAGCAGATCTAAATCTAAAACAAATCAATAATTAAAAGGAAGTGTCTAAACACATCCATTAAAAGGCAGATTATGGGAGTTCCCATCATGGCTCAGCGGGAAACAAATCTCACTAGTAACCGTGAGGACACAGGTTTGATCCCTGGCCTTGCTCGGTGGGTTAAATCTGGCATGTGGCTGTGGGGTAGGCCAGTGGTTACAGCTCCGATTTGACCCCTAGCCTGGGAAACTCCATATGCTGTGGGTGCAGTCCTAAAAAGACCAAAAAAAAAAAAAAAAAAAGGGTGAAAAGAAAAAAAAAAGACAGATTATGTTGCATACCTAAAACTAATATGTCAATTATAGCTCAAAAAAAATTATTCATCTCCCCCGACAAAAACACTGAAAGACAGACCTTGCCAAAGTGAGCTTAAAAACAAAAAAAAAGGACTAAATATGTGCTGCCTACCAGAAAGCTACTTCAAATATAATAACATAGGTTAAAACTAAAAAGATGAAAAAATTTTTTAAAATACCACATCAAAAGAAAGTTAGGAGTTCTCTTATGGCACAACGGGTTAAGAATCCAATCTTGTCACTGGAGCGGCCCAGGTCACTGCTGTGGCTCAGGTTCAACCCCAGGCCCAGGAGCTTCCACATGCCACAGGTATGGCCAAAAAAAAGTTAGAAAATGGTTAAAATGGCAAAATTTATGTTATGTATATTTTACCATGAGGGGGGGAAAAAAAAACTAGACTGGCTATATTACCTCAAGAAAAAGTAATCTTCACAAAAAGGGAATTTATCAAGGAATAAAAAGCGACATTGCCCCAGGATAAAAGGGTCAATTAACTAAGACAAATCAATCCTAAATGTGTATGCATCTAACAAGAGGACTCCAAAATCAATGAAGCAGATGGTGATAGAATTGAAAAGATAAATAAAAGGACCATAATTATACTTAGAGATTTCAACAAATCTCTCAAAAATTAATAGAACAAATAGAAAATCAGAAAGGATACTGAAGATCTGAATGGAACCATCAACAAACTTGATCTGACATTTGTAGAACAATCCATTCAACAGCAGAATACACATTAACCAAGATAAACCACACTGTAAACAAAATATAAACAAATATATTGTAAGCGAACCTTAACGAATTAAAAATAACTGAAATCATACAAAATATACCCTCTAACCATAATGAACATTAAACTAGAAACCAGTAATAGAAAGATATCTGGGAGTTCCCGTCATGGCGCAGAGGTTAATGAATCCGACTAGGAACCATGAGGTTGCGGGTTCAATCCCTGGCCTTGCTCAGTGGGTTAACGATCCAGCGTTGCCGTGAGCTGTGGTGTAGGTTGCAGACGCGGCTCGGATCCCGCGTTGCTGTGGCTCTGGCGTGGGCCGGTGGCTACAGCTCTGATTCAACCCCTAGCCTGGGAACCTCCATATGCCACGGGAGCGGCCCAAGAAATAGCAAAAAGACAAAAAAAAAAAAAAGAAGAAAGATATCTGAAAAATGCCCCCAACTATTTGGAAATTAAATAGCATACTTCTAAAAAAAAAATCCACAGGTCAAAGATACAGTCTCAAGGAAGTCAGAATTTATTTTATACTGAATAAAAATATAACACATTGGGAGTTCCCATCGTGGCTCAGCAGTAAAAAAACCCAACTAGGATCCATGAGGACGTGGGTTCAATCCCTGGCCTCGCTTAGTGGATTACAGATATGGCAGGTGCCGAGAGCTATTGTGTAGGCCAGCAGCTACAGCTCCAATTCAACCCCTAGCCTGGTAACTTACACATGCTTTAAAAACGAACTTAGTTACCAAAGGGGACAGACTTTAAAAACGAACTTAGTTACCAAAGGGGACAGATGGAGGGGGAGGGATGGGCTGGGAGTTTGTTACTGGCACATGCACACTGAGGTATATGGAATGAATGGCCAACAGGGACCTGCCGTATAGTACAGGGAACTCTACTCAATATTCTGTGATAATCTATATGGGAAAAGAATTTGAAAATGAATGGTTGTGTATATTTATAACATAATCACTTTGTTGTACAGCAGAAATTATCGCCAACACTGCAAATCAACTATATTTCAATAAAACTTTTAAAAATGGTAAAAAAAAAAAAATATCAAAAGTGATGGTATGCAGCTAAAGTAGTGCTTACAGGGAAATTTACAGGATTAAAAGTAAGGAGGAGAAAACCTAAGATTAGAGCAGAAATCCATGAAATTAAAAATAGAAAAAAAATATAGAAAGCTAATAAAATACAAAGCTAGTATTCTGAAATGGTCAATAAAATTGATAAATCTTTAGCTACACTTGACAAAGACAAAACATGATACAGAAAAGATACAAAGTATCAATATCAGAAGTAAAAGAGGGTTTATCAGTACAGACAGATACAGACATTAAAAGGATAACAAGGGAAGACTACAAACAACTCTAGGCCCATAACATTGACAATTTAGAGGAAATGGATCAATATTTTGCAATTCACAAATACTAGTACCCACTGAAGAAAAACAGAAACTCTAAATAGTCCCATTACCAGTTTAGAATCCTCCCCCTTTTTTTATGGTCACATCTGCAGCATGTGGAAGTTCCTGGGCCAGGGACTGAATCCAAGCCGCACCTGTGACTTAGACTGCTGCTGTGGCAACATTGGTTCCTTTAACCCACTGCATTGGGCTGGGAATAGAATCAGTGCCTCTGCAGCTACCTGAGCTGCTGCAGTCAGATTCTTATAGTAGGAACTCCCTAGGACCTTTCAAGAAAACAAAACCTCCAAGTCTAGATGGCTGCACTGGAAAATTCCTATATGTATATACCATATATATATGTAAAATAATACCGATTCTACATCTCTTCTAGAAAACAGAAGAGGATGGAACATTCTCAACTCAATTTATGAAGCCAGCATTACCCTGACATCAAAACCAGACAAAAACAGTACAAGGAAAAAAAACAAAACTATAGACCAATATTGCTTATGAAAACACAAAAATCCTCAACAAAATACTGTAAATCAAATCCAGCAACATACACAAAGCATAATACATTGTGACCAAGTGGGATTAAATGTGAGAATGCAAAGCTGGTTCAACATTCAAAATTCTATCACTGTGATTCATCATATTAACAGACTAAAGAAGAAAAACTGAAAAACCACACAATGATCTCTAGATGCAGATAATGCATTTGACAAAACACAACATCCATTCATGATTTTTAAAATGCCCAACAAACTAGGAAGGGGGGGATTTTCTTTGTCTTTTCCTTTTTTTTTTTTTGTTTTTTAGGGCTCCACCCACAGCATATGGAGGTTCCCAGGCTAGGGGTGGAATCAGAGCTGCATGCAGCTGCTGGCCATAGCCACAGCCATGCAGGCTTTGAGCCACGTCTGCAACCGATACTGAAGCTCCTGGCAACGCCAGATCCCTGACCCACTGATCGAGGCCAAAGATAGAACCTGCAACTCCACGGTTACTAGTCAGATTCATTTCCGCTGTGCCACATGGGGAACTCCGAGAAGGGATTTTCTTTGACCTGCTAACAGTCATCTACCAAAAAACCTATAGCTAACATCACATTCAACGTGGAAAGATTAAGTTTTTTCCCCTAAAATCAGAAAAAAAAATTAAAAATGTCTGCTCTCAACACTTTTATTCAACACTGTACTGTAAGTCCTCAGGTGTACGATTAGAGAAGAAAATAAGAGCATTATTAGGAAGGAAGAAATAAAACTATTTGTAGGAGTTCCAATTGTGGCTCAGAGGGCTAAGAACCCGACATAGTAAGGATGCGGGTTTGATCCCTGGTGCTTGCTCAGAGGGTTAAGTATCCAGTGTTGCTGCAAGTTGCAGCATAGGTTGCAAATGCATCTCGGATCCAGTGTTGCTGTGGCGGTGGCATAGGCCTACAGCTGCAGCTCCAATTTGATCCCTAGCCTGGGAATTTCCATATGCCGTGGGTGGAGCCCTAAAAAGAGGGGAAAAAACCAACTCTATTTGCAGACCATATGTTTGTCCTCATAGAATATCGTAAGTAAGAAATGAACATATGAACAGAAAATAGCCAGACCACAACCAAAAAGAGAACCCTGACCCACAACCTCTGCAGCAAACCAGTCCAGGAAGCCAAACTACAACTTCTGTAGCAATAGATTCCAAACAGCCAGGACCTGATCAATAACTGCCAGCCTCCCTAGTTTTTGCCCCCACTTTCCAAAAAGCCAAATATGCTCCCTAACCAATCACACAGGATGCCCTACTTCTAGTTAGGCCTCCTTCCAGCTTCCCCATGCCAACAAGTTCCAATTAAGACAACCTGAAGCTTTCCCTTTTTTCCAATATAAAGCTTTATACTCTCCTTTTAGATTTCCTTTTGAGTTTGCGCCAAATGCAAGTGATGGTGGCTGACGCCCGACTTGTTCTTATTTGGACAGTCTTCATTTATTTCTATACAAGGCAAAAAAAATCCTAGAATTAAAAGGTGAATGAGTGTATAAGGTTATATAACACAAGATCAATATACAAAAATCAACTGTATTTCTATATACCAGAAATAATTATTGGAAATAAAACATTTAAAATTATTATTTACAATAGTACATACACACAAATAAAGTACATAGATACAAATCTAACAAAGTATGTGTAGTATCTGTATGGTGAAAATTACAAAATGGTGATAAAAAAAAAATCAAAGAAGACCTACATAGATGGAGAAAGATTGGAAGACTCAATATGGTTAGGATACTAATTTTGCTCAGACTGCAACACAGATTCAATGCAATTCTTTTTTTCTTTTTTGTCTTTTTGCCATTTCTTGGGCAGCTCCCTCGGCATATGGAGGTTCCCAGGCTAGGGGTCTAATCGGAGCTGTAGCTGCCAGCGTACGCCAGGGCCACAGCAACGCAGGATCTGAGCCGCGTCTGCAACCTACACCACAGCTCACGGCAAGGCCAGATCGTTAACCCACTGAGCAAGGGCAGGGATCGAACCTGCAACCTCATGGTTCCTAGTCAGATTCGTTAACCACTGTGCCACGACGGGAACTCCTCAATGCAATTCTAATCAAAATACCAGAGGGATTTTTTTGTAGATAGTGACAAATATGTATAAAAAAGGTAAAAGAACTAGAGAAGCCAAAACATTTTGGAAAAAGAATACATTTGGAGAATATACACTAATTTCAAGATAGTCTAAAGCTACACTAATCAAGACCGTGTGCTTCTGGAAAAAGGACAGGCTCAGAGATCACAGAACAGAATACAGAGCTCAGAAAGAGATAGACGTGAGAGTTCTCTCGTGGCATTGTCACTGCAGTGGTTTGAGTCGCTGCTGTGGCACAGGTTTGATACCTGGCCCAGGAATTTCCACATGCTGTGAGCAAGGCCAGGAAAAAAAAAGATACAAAAGGTGGTTTGTTTTGTTTTCTTTTTCTTTTTTTGCCGCCCCGCAGCATAGGGAGTTCCCAGGCCAGGGATCAAATCCAAGCCACAACTGCGACCTACACTGCAGCTGCAGCCACACCAAATCCTTTAACCCACTGAGCCAGGCTGGGGATCAAACCTGTGTCCTGGCACCGCAAAGAGGCTGCCAATCCTGCTGCACAACAGGGGGAACGCCACAATTGGTATTTTTAACAAAAATGCAAAGACAACTTAATGAGAAAGAACTGCTTTCAACAAGCGGTGCTGGAATAATTATATAGGCATACACCAAAAAAAAAAAGAAAGAAAGAAAGAAAAAAAGAAGAACTTTGACCCCATACCTCAGACCTCAAACATGATTCACGATAGAGAAGATTAGAAAGTGGACTTCATCAAAACTTCAAACATTTGCTTTGGGAAAGGCACTGTTAAGAAAATGAAAAGACAACCCAGAGACTGAAAGAAAATATCTGGAAATTACATTTCGGACAAAGGACTTTTAACAGGATATATAAAGATCTCTGGAGTTCCCGTCGTGGCGCAGTGGTTAACGAATCCGACTAGGAACCATGAGGTTGCGGGTTCGGTCCCTGCCCTTGCTCATGTGGGTTAAGGGTCCGGCGTTGCTGTGAGCTGTGTAGGTCGCAGATGCGGCTCGGATCCCGAGTTGCTGTGGCTCTGGCGTAGGCCGGTGGCTGCAGCTCCGATTCGACCCCTAGCCTGGGAACCTCCATATGCCGTGGGAGCGGCCCAAGAAATAGCAACAACAACAACAACAACAACAACAAAAGATCTCTAAAAACTCAGCCGTAAAAAAGCCAAACAACTCAGGTGGAAAAAAAACCAAAAAATTTAAATAAGCACATCACCAAATATATAGAGATGGCACCTAAGTACACATAAAGATGCTCAACATCTTCAGTCATTAAGAAGAATGTGAATTAAAATTCCAATGAGATACCACTACACACCTACCAGAATGGTTAATAGACATAATACAACAAAACAAACACACACACACCTAAGTGCTGGTAAGGATGCAAAGCAACTGAAACTCTTATACAATGTTGGTGGTCATGCACAATGGTATTTGATCTGGAAAACAAATTGGCACTTTCTTACGAAGTTAAACATACACTCATCATACAACCCAGCACTCCCACTGGTTGTTTCCCGCAGAGAAATGAAAACCTATACTTACACAAAAATCTGTTAGCAAGAGTTTATAGTAACTTTATCTTAAACTGCCAAAAACTGGAAACAACGCAGTTGTTCAATAGGTAAATGGATGGACAAACTAGTATATATCACGAGATACCACTGAGTCATAAAATCAAAGGACCATGAATACGTGCATCTATATGGATCAATGGCAAATACATTACGGTAAGTTAACAAAGCCAGACTCAAAGGCTAGATACTGTAAAATTCCACTCAAATGATATTTTGGAAAAGGCAAAACTTATTAGGGCAGAGAATAGATCAATGCTTGCCAGGGGTTAGGGATGGAGGAGAGCTGACTGCACAGGGGAACTGTTCTGATGTAGATGGTACTGGTGGCTACCTGACTGCATCTGTCCAAACTCCACAAACTGGAAATCAAACAGTGGACCTCACTTTGTGTGAAAGCAGAATGGAATTTCTATTATTGGGTATGGTTTTGTCAATGTTAAATGTTACTATAGGTGGATTATTATTTTAAGAGCTAATTATACCATTAAAGGTTCCTGAATGTCAGTATCTGTATGTACATATATTTTATATATAAGTATACACAATATATATACTATAATATATATGACTATACTTAATATATTTGTTTTGTGTGTATCTAAGTACGTGTGTGTGTGTGTGTGTGTGTATACATATATCTTTCTTTTTTAGAAAAAACTATTTCTCTAGGAATAAAAAAACTCTACCAGTCTCCTACTGCTAGGGGAAAGGATATGGCCAGAGATGCCTGGCTGCTAGTATTCTCAGAGCTGTTTCTTTCCCATTCTTTTTGTCCTTGTGGTTTTATAAAATTTCTTTTATTGCTTTACTCTAATTTCCTTGGATTTCCTGAGGGTGTAGAGATAAACATATGTATAAAATCCATTATGTCTATCTGGAAACCTAAAATTCACTTATTCAAATTTTGTCAAATACATATACGCCAAGCAGTAAGTATCTGAAGCAGTAGGGGCTGTGAAGGTGGACATATAAAGGCATGAAGCACAGTCCATACCCTCAAGAAGCTTAGTCTTAAAGAATAGAGAGAAAATGACATCCAGACACACAATGCTACTATTAAACAGTGTAAATAGTATCTGTGTACCTTAGTGAAGAAGGCTTAATTCTGCCTGAGAGGGCTAACAAGGAAATGTGTTATTGGTATAGAGATTGATCCAAGAAGGAGACCAATTAGCAAACTAACAGTTTAGGGGAAATATGAAAGTCTGAACCAGGTCTAAGAGCACAAAAGATGGAATCAAAAGATAGGAAGTAAAATTGAGAGGATGTGATAATGTACTGAATTGTGAGGAAGGATGACGGATTCCCAAGTTCCCAGGATGACTGGGGAGACGGTGAGGCCATTCAGGAGACAAACACAGGAGGAAGAACAATGGATGATGGGGTTTAGTTCTGGTATTTGGAGTTTTCACACATCTCTGAGCCACACAGACAATTACGTTGTTCAATAAGTAGCCAAAAATAAAAATCTGAAGGATTATAAGTGGGTCTAAAATGTGCATTTAGTTAATTCCCGTTGGGTGCAGTGGAAACAAATCCGACTGGTAACCATGAGGATGCCGAGTTTGATCCCTGGCCTTGCTCAGTGAGTTGACGACCTGGCATTGTCGTGAGCTGTGGTGTAGGCAGATGCGGCTTGGATCCTGTGTTGCTGTGGATGTAGCATAGACTGGTAGCTGTAGCTCTGATTAGACCCTTAGCCTGGGAACTTCCATATGCCACAGGTACAATCCTAAAAAGCAGGGGAAAAACAAATAAACAAACAAACAAAAAATGTGGATCTAGAAATGTGGTTCTAAAAATACAGCCACAAATAAGGTAGCTCAGGAAAAGTATTCAGAAAAAAGATTGTAAGGAAGGAATCCGTGAGGATGACTGAAAATAGCCGAGAGTGGCCGGAAAACCAGGAGAGTATAGTCAGAGAGATAGCATAAGAGAGATTTTTAAAAATACAATATTCAATATCAAATCCTGAGGAAAAGATTAGTAAAATACTGAGTAGAAACTACTTCCTAAATTTGGCAATTAAAGCTAGTGATTAACTATGACTTAAAAGAATGGGTGGACATAGCTGTCAATCACCGCCCAACAAATTCATATAAATAATACAACTAGGCAGTTGAACATTTGTCTGTTACCACGTTTGCAAAAATTGTTAGATAGAATGTCACAAAATTTTGAAGACCACATGGCACACAAAAATTTTACTATGAAGTATACTGTCAAAGTCTGACAGTAATTCCAGTGAAAAATATCCTTGGAGGTTTTATTTGACCAGAGGTTGGTAAACTACAACCCAGGGACCAAATTCAGCCCACCACCCATTTTTGTAAATAAAGCTTAATTAGGAGTTCCCGTCGTGGCGCAGTGGTTAACGAATCCGACTAGGAACCGTGAGGTTGCGGGTTCAATCCCTGGCCTTGCTCAGTGGGTTAAGGATCCGGCGTTGCCCTGAGCTGTGGTGTAGGTTGCAGACATGGCTCGGATCCCGCGTTGCTGTGGCTCTGGCGTAGGCTGGTGGCTACAGCTCCGATTCGACCCCTAGCCTGGGAATCTCCATATGCCATGGGAGCGGCCCTAGAAAAGGCAAAAAGACAAAAATAATAATAATAATAATAAAATAAAATAAAATAAAGCTTAATTAGAATACAACCACTCTCAGGAGTTCCTGTCGTGGCTCAGCAGAAACGAATCTGCCTAGCATCCACGAGGACAAAGGTTCGACCCCTGGCCTTGCTCAGTGGGTTAAGGATCTGGCATCACCATGAGCTATGATGAAGCTGGCAGACGCAGCTCGGATCTGGCAGCTACAGCTCTGATTCGACTCCTAGTCTGGGAACCTCCATATGCCAAGGGTATGGCCCTAAAATAAAAACAAGAACAAAAGCAAAAAAAGAACACAACCACTATCATTTGTATTCTCTCTGCTTTCACACCCTAATAGTACATAGTCAAATTAACTGGGACAGGGCTCATGTAGTCCACAAAACCTAAGATATTTGCTATCTGGCCCTTTAAAGAAAAAGTCAATTGGCAATTTGTTTATTTGACCAGAATAATGACACTATTGATAAAGACTATGCATTATAAAATGTAAAGATAGGCGTTCCCATCATGGCGCAGTGGTTAATGAATCTGACTAGGAACCATGAGGTTGCAAGTTCGATCCCTGGCCTTGCTCAGTGGGTTATGGGTCCGGCGTTGCCGTGAGCTGGGGTGTAGGTCGCAGACACGCTTGGATCCTGCATTGCTGTGGCTCTGGCATAGGCCAGCGGCTATAGCTCCAATTAGACCCCATAGCCTGGGAACCTCCATATGCCGCAGGAGCGGCCCAAGAAGAGGCAAAAGACAAAAAAAAAAGTAAAGATAGACTGTCCAGATTAACAATGGGTAAAAAGTAACCAAAAATAAGAAAGAAAGAAAGAAAGAAAGAAAGAAAGAAAGAAAGAAAGAAAGAAAGAAAGAAAGAAAGAAAGAAAGAAAGAAAGAAAGAAAGAAAAGAAAAGAAAAGAAGAAGAAAGGAAGAAGGAAGGAAGGTAGGTAGATAGGTGAGGCCACCAGAGGTCTCACAAATTGATATTTACCTTGGTGCATTGGTCATGGTCCACGGTCTAGCTTTGGGTTTTAAAATCTCAAAACCTTGAAAAGCTTTGAGAAGCTACTATTTCCTGCCTCAGTAAGATATGTCTGAAGATATCAGAGCGTTAAGTCTCTAAGGGGCAGCTGCCTCGGCTAAGTCACCCTCTCCATTAAGTTCATAAAAACGAATACCTTCAGGCTCTAGGAAGGCATCATTTCACTTCCCCATACCTGAAGGGGACGCTTTCATAATCAGGAAAGAAAATCTCATAGCCCATCTTAACCTCAGAAACTATCAAGACTCTTATCATTACACCTCACATCATCATCCCTTTGACCTGTCACTGACAGAAGGTCAAACTGCCTAAACCATCCATCATCACATGAATCTCACACTGCTCTGCACCTCCATTAAAATACAGTATCTCAAGAGTTCCAACCGTGGTGCAGCGGAAACGAATCCGACCAGGAACCATAAGGTTGCAGGTTCGATCCCTGTCCCCACTCAGTGGGTTAAGGATCTTGGCAAACTCTAACATCTCATTATTTTCTTCTACCTTCCAAACCTCTCAGTTGTATCTTCTGAAATCCTGTCCATTGATCCTTAAGCTCTTAATTTTTGAAAAATCCTCTTCGCCTTTTTCAGCTCTTCTTTGACAACATGAGTTCCCTTACACGCCATTCAAATGCTGACACATTTTGGTCTCATAGGCATCTGTCAAGAGCCAGGAAGGAAAATGTGCTCCTTCCTTCTAATTCTTGCCTTCAAGGCGTTGCTTCCCTTTCCCTCTTGCAAAAGCTCTCACTGCTGCCACCTACCAACCTCATCATCACACTGACAGTCACACTCTCAAGGAAGCTTTTAGCTCCTGGTTAGGTCTTTCTCTCCTGCCCAATTCCTATCATCTTTTTGAGAGACTTGTTACATCACAGAGATGAACCATCCAACCACATCAATTATCCCCTAAGTAACCCCAAGTCGATTATTCATTCTCATGATCAAACCTTCCACTTTGCCACCAGAATCAGAGGAGAAAATGGGATAGTTAGCAATATTTGAAGAAACAGATCATGGTTAAGAGCTTTCCAAAACTGGAGTACCCGTTGTGGCTCATCAGGTCAAGAACCCAACTGGTACCCATGAGGATGTGGGTTCAATCCCTATCCTCGAACAGCTGGTTAAGGATCCAGCACTGCCATAAGCTGCAGCATAGGTCACAGACGCAGCTTGGATCTGGGGTTGTGGCAGCAGTGGCGCAGGCTGCAGCTGCAGCTCTGATTTGACCCCCGGCCTGAGAACTTCCATATGCTGCAGGTGCCATAAAATTAAAAAAAAAAAGAAAAAAAAAAGGCAGCCAGAGAGAGGAGAAAAAAAAGATACATTACTCTTAAGTCAGCAACTATAAGACTGACAGCTAATATCAACAGAAAGGGAAGCCAAAAGACAAAGAACTGCCAACCTAAATTCTATACCAAATCTAAATATCATTTTAAAATGATGGGAAAATACTTTCTCAGATGAATAAAAATTGAACATGATCACCAGAAGACCCACATCAAAAGGAGTTCTTCAGGCAAAAGAAATATGATCCCAGATAGAAGCACTGCAAAGTGGAAGAATGAAGACAGAAAAGGGAAATTTGAGGGGATAATTAAATAAATACAAAACAGTATTAATATCTTGTGGGGTAACACACATGCAGACTTAAAATAAATGACAATAATAACACAAAAGGTAGGAATGTGGTAGATGAAGCAAACATATGCCAAGGTCCAAGTGCTGACTGCACAGAAAAGTGATAAAACTATTAACCTATACTAGACTGCAATAATCCAAGAATGCATGGTATAATCCACAGGGTAATGAGTGTATATGAATAAGTAAATGAATCAGATAACACAGTGGGGGAAAAAGGAATAATAAAAAATGTTTAATCCAAGAGAAGACAAGAAAGAAAAATAAACACAGAACACAGAGAAACAGAAATTGTTAGATGTTACTTTAAAAACCAAATACATCAGTAATTAAATTGATCATGAAAAATTCTGTTAAAATACCTACTTCAGAATATCACCATCAACACTTGTGGGTTTTAGCTAACACCATTTAAAAGGAATTTATAACCATAAATGCATTAGTGATCTAATTATCAATATCAAAACATTAGAAAAATAACAGCAAATTGAGCCTCCCCAAAGTGGAAGAAACTAATAAATGTAAGATAAGTAGTCAATGAAATAGGAAACAATATAATGGCACAAAGATTTTTTTTATTTTCTTTTTAAGGCTGTACCTGCAGCATATGGAAGTTCCCAGGTTAGGAACTGAATCAGAGCTGCAGCTGCCGGCCTACACAACAGCCACGGCAATGCAGGACCCCAGCCACATCTTCGACTTATGCTGTAGCTTATAGCAATGCCGGATCCTTAACCCACTAAGCGAGGCCCAGGATCAAACCCGCATCCTCAGAGAGACAACACTGGGTTCTTAACCTGCTCAGCCACAACAAGAACTCCACAAACCAAAGATTAATAAAGCAATCAATGCCTAGAAAGGCCCAACCTTAATTTTAAAAAGAGGAAAACAGTTTCAGAGATGAAAAAGGGCATGCCACTTACAGAAGAGACTTAATCTTTCAGATCCCAGCTTTTGAACTTGGCTGGGGAAGAGATGCCCCACCTTTCCTGGCAACCTCCCAGGTTTTATACTTTCATACACCCAAACTCCTTTCCTGGAAAGTTTCTACCTCAGATTCTTTATGTTCCTTTATGTGCTAATGACTGTGTTCCGGTACTAGTCTAAGCTCCATGCAAGGGATCACTCACTACTGACTACCCAAATCTAGCAGCGTACAGCACATATGCTTCTGAGCAGCACCCAACACCCATTTCCACAGATACTGAGTGCCCACCATGTGCTTCTGAGCAGCACCCAACACCCATTTCCACAGATACTGAGTGCCCACCATGTGCTTGGGACTGTTTCAGGTGCTCAGAATACAAAAACATAATGGGACAGTTCTCCAAAGGACATACAGAGGGCCAAAAAACACATGAAAAGATGTTCAACATCACTCATTATTAGAGAAATGCTAATCAAAACCACCATGAGGTACCACCTTACACCAGCCAGAATGGCCACCATCAAAAAGTCTACAAATAATAAGTGCTGGAGAGGGTATGGAGAAAAAGGAACCCTAGTACACTGTTGGTGGGATTGTAAACTGGTACAACCACTGTGGAAAGCAGTACGGAGATTCCTCAGAAAACTAAACATAGAACTACCATTTGATCTAGCAATCCCGCTCCTGGGCATCTATCCAGAGAAAACCACGACTCACAAAGACACATGTACTCTGATGTTCATTGCAGCACTTTTTGCAATAGCCAAAACATGGAAACAACCTAAATGCCCATCAACAGAGGAGTGGATCAAGAAGATGGGGTATATCTACACAATGGAATATGACTCAGCCATTAAAAGGAATGAAATACTGGCATTTTTAGCAACATGGATGGACCTAGAAATTATCATGCTAAGTGAAGTCAGCCATACAATGAGACACCAACATCAAATGCTCTCACTGACATGGGGAATCTGAAAAAAGGACAGACTGAACTTACTTGCAGAACAGATACTGACTCACAGACTTTGAAAAACTTATGGTCTCCGGAGGAGATAGTTTAAGGGGTGGGGGGATGTGCTGGGGTGTGGGATGGAAATCCTATAAAATTGGATTGTGATGATCACTGCACAACTACAATGTAATAAATTCATTGAGTAATAAAAAAATTTAAAAAACAAAAGAAAGAAAGCTTTAAAAAATTAAAAAAAAGAAAAACCCATAATGGACAAAATTCTATGCCCTCCGGGAGTTTACATTCTCATGGAAAGAGAGACAAGTAAATAAATAAAATATATACCATGTCAGATGGGGATAAAGAGAAAGCAAAGAAAAGTGAATACAGGCCTGAAAGAACTGCAACTTAAACTTGACATTTAAAATGTGAAGTCAAGGGGGTCAGGGAAGGCCTTCTTGAGGTGAAAAAGCAAACCATGCCCACCTGGCAGGTTTGAAGAACAGTCAGGAAGTATGGCTGGAACACAGTGAGCAAGAAAGATGGGAAGAGTAATAGGAGATAAAGTAAAAAACATCAGGGCAAAGGTCGCAGAAGACCATGTAGGGTGTTCAGGCCATTATTACGACTTTGACTTTACTCTGAATGAAACAGGGAGCTAATTTGTGAGTTTGGCCAGTGTTTATATTTTTAAAGGATCACTCTCGCTGCTGTGCTGAAAACAGTCTATGAGGGAGAAAGGCAGGAATCTCAATTATGACATTACTGCAAAAATCTCAGAAAGAGACTCTGGTGGCTTAGCCTGGTTAATGGCAGTGGAAATGATGGGGAGAAATGGTTAGACTCAAGATAAATTTTGAAGATACAGCCACCAGGACTTGCTCACAGATTGGATGTATAGGGTTACACAAAGAAAATAGTCTAAGATGATACAGAGGTTTGACCTGAGCCTCTAAAAAGCGGGCTATTTTCTGAGATGTGAAAGAGAAAAGATCAGAGAGAGAATTCAGTTCTGGACACATCAAGTTTGAACTGCCTTTTATGCAGCCAAGTGGAATGTCAGGTGGGCAACTGGGTTTAAGAGTTTGTAGTTTAAGCTGGAGATAGAATTTAGAAGTTGTCAGCGTATGGGTGGTATTTGAAGTCATGAGACTGAATGACATCACCAAGTAACTTTTGATATAAAACAATCAATTCATCAAAGACTAATAAACAGGAACATAAGCCATCAATGCTATCAAGAATGAAAAAGTGGTGGTTAAACTGGGGACCTGAGTTTCTCTTGGAATGAAACAACTACACTATTTATTTTGATTTTTTTTTTCTTTTTAGGGCTGCACCCAAGGCATATGGAGGCTCCCAGGCTAGAGGCCTAATTGGAGCTAGAGCTGCCAGCCTATGCCAGACCCACAGCAACGACAGATGCAAGCTTCGTCTGTGACCTACAACGTAGCTCACGGCAACAGCGGATCCTTAACCCACTGAGTGAGGCCAGGGATTGAACCCATATCCTCATGGATACTAGTCAGGTTCTTGAGCCACTGAGCCACCACAGGAACTCCCTATTTTGATTTGATTTTATTTTAATTTTTTTCCTATTTTGCTTTTAAAAGAAGAATCTTTCTTTGCCTTCTGATATCCTCAGATACCACCTACAAGAAAAAACTGCATAGCTAACATTAAGGCAAGGCAAGTTTCTTCTTATTTGTTCTCCAAAGTTGGGAGAGTTCCCCTAAACTGGCACCATGTTATCTGCACTCTCTATATACCTTGAAATGGAGGCCGCACATGTCTTATCAAAAGCCTGGCTGAAAAAAAATCCGTTGTGGGGAATGTCTGAAGATCATCCCAACCATTCATCTATGGGTTTTAATTTGAAATCAATCCGGACCATCAAAAATCTATACTTTTGGACAATCTTTGTCTGCACGAAGCTGCTTGCGCCGAGTTTCATGTTGGCATTATCCTGGTAATTTCTAAAGGAAACAGTCATATGAATTCCTTTACAGCTCACCCTTGAACAACATAGGTTTGAACTACGCAGGTCATTTTATGCATATTTTTGTTCAACACACACAGGTCTACATGATCTGAGATTGGCTGAATCTGAGGATGTAGAACCACGACTACAGAGAGCTGGCCAGGGGACGTGAGCATCTGCGGATTTTGGAATCCACAGCAGGTCCTAGGACCAATCCCCTGGGGATATCAAGGGACACCTGTACTTTGTTTCCTATTAGGAATGTTGCTGAAAGCACTGTCTACATATCTCTGTGTCCTTTATATGAAAGGCTATAAGAGAACTTTTAATAGTTAATGGGAAAAAAATTGCCTCCCCAGATGAGTTATGGACATTTTGCTTTTGTTTTGGCAATACTGCCATGAAGTATATAATGTTTGGCTTCATTTATATACTCTAGAGCAAGTAAAACTATAGTAGAAAGAAACCTCTACCAAGGGTTACCTCTAAAGTTAGAAGGTGAGGATGGGGGACTGACTGCAAGAGACATGATGAAACTTTCCAGGGTTATGGCAATGTGCTCTGTCAAGATTTCTCAAAAGTGGCACCACTGACAAAGAACTGTGACTGGACTCTACCCACTAGATGTCAGCACTACCTCGTCCTGCCCAGCTTGGACAACCAAAAACGTCTCCAGACACCGCCAAATATCCCCTTTGAGCCAAAACTATCCCTAAATGAATACAACTGTCCCATTTCTTGACAGAGTTTTGGCTTACACAGGTGTATGCATTTGTCAAAACTCGAAGAACACACACTTGAAAGCTGTGTATAGCACTGTATGTGTATTTTAGCTTAAAACAGACTGTAAACAATGAACTCTGGTTAATGATATGCATGCTGAAGTTTTTAGTGTATAAAAGTGTAGATACTTGTGCAGGCATCTGCTAATGCAAGTATAATAAAACGCTAATGGCAGAATCTAAGCAGTGGGTATACAGGCAATCTATAAAATTATTTCAACTTTTCTGTATGTTTGAAAATGTTCATAATAAAATGTTGGGCTATCCTCACACATTTCATCACACATTCTCATCCACTACATAGATGAGAAGACACCCAATGGCACTAGCTCAGAAACTCAGGGGTAAGTGTGTACTAAAAAGTATCAGCTGTAAGCACAGAGAGCTTAGAAAGAGTCACAAGCTACACCACTGCAGTGGTTCTTGATGGCTTCCTGGAAAAGAAGCAATACTCTACCACCATCACTTGTAAGTTACATTTGCAAACTCATGCCTCCCAAGCATTTAAGAACAGCTCACATCTACTTTAAATGTTCTGAAATTCCAGTTAAAATAGTAGATGCTTGCACATTTTTTCATGAACACACTGTCAAATATTTGAAAGTTAAAATGTAATAATGACTAAATATGTAAGTATGGCATTTCTTACCGTTTCTAATAAGACCTTCTTTTACCCTAATATTATCTTATTATGGAATTATATCTCAATAGTGTGTAATGCGCTCTGCTGTGTCATACAACAGGTATCAAGTCCTTGTAAAAGAGGCAGTGAAACAGGTTATTTCCTATAGATTTAAGCATTAGTGCATATAAGGCCCACAACTCTATTGGTAGACCAGTGCCACCAAAAGCACGAATCACACACCAGTGACAGTCAATGAACTGTTACAGATCTGTGATGAGATCAGTTCAAAAACTGAGAGGAAGGGCTTAGAAGCTTCTATAGACCTTTGACATTGCCATGACATCAAAGCACATGATTAGTGGGTTTGTCTTGTTGAAGAGAATACAGACAGATCCAAGTGTTATCAAACTTACATGGCAAATTGCATCCGCCATGACGTGTGCTAGTGAAGCACACGTGTGCTAGTGAAGCAGAACTAAGTTACAGGTAATTTTTTTTTTGGCTGCACCCACAGTGTGTAGAAGTTTCCCAGCCAGGCATCGAACCTGAACTGCTGAAGTGATGAAGCATCCTTAACCTGCTATACCACAAGAGAACTCCTACAGGTGATATTTTAAGGTTATTTTGTTAACTACCTAGAAGTGTGTAAAAACCTGAGAAAATACATAGGTTTACTCATTTTCATAAGTAGTTAATTTTATAAACATTTTAATCTTAATCATGCCTGCTTTTTAATTTATAATTAACACCATTAGCTAAATTAGAGAAGTGAAACTTTTTAACCAAATTTCCAGGTGGACAAACAAGCTTCAATGGATTTTTCAGCATCATTTTAGTGAAAAAGTTACTTTTTTTTTTTTTTTGGCTGCACCTACAGCATGTAGAAGTTCCCTGGCCAGGAATCGAACCCAAGCCACAGCAGTGACAACACCAGATCCTTAACCACTAGGCCACTAGGAACTCCAAGACACATCTTTTTTGAATGCACCAGCAGCAGAAGACCAAATGACAGAAAGGAAGTGACTCTAAACAGATGAAGACCAAAAGAGGACTGCTTTCACTCAGGAGTATGAACCCTGATATACGGAGTCCAGTTTTGTAGGTGTAATTGATGGTAAAGTGTTAATATCACAGTGTTAACTGCAGAGACACACTAGTTAATGGAACAATAAAAACATCAAAATTTAAGGAGCATTCACATACAAAATGCACACAAAAATAAGGTCAAAATCAAAAGAATTCTTTGAGGAGTTCCCATCATGGCTCAGCAGTAACGAACGTGACTAGCATCCATGAGGACAGGGGTTTGATCCCTGGCCTCACTCAGTGAGTTAAGGATCCAGCGTGGCTATGGCTCTGGTTGTGGTGTAGGCGCAGCTATAGCTCCAACTCAACCCCTAGCTTGGGAACCTCAATATGCCGTGGGTTCAGCCCTAAAAAGACAAAAAAAATTCTTTGAAAGAAAGAGCACTGGAGTTCCCGTCGTGGCACAGTGGTTAATGAATCCAACTAGGAACCATGAAGTTGCGGGTTCGATCCCTGGCCTTGCTCAGTGGGTTAAGGATCCGGTGTTGCCGTGAGCTGTGGTGTAGGTTGCAGACGCAGCTCGGATCCCGAGTTGCTGTGGCCCTGGTGTAGGCTGGCAGCTACAGCTCTGATTCTATGCCTAGCCTGGGAACCTCCACATGCTGAGGGAGCGGCCCTAGAAATGGCAAAAAAAAAAAAAAAAAACAGCACTGAATTTAAAAGGCTAACAGAAGTGAATATTCAGTTATTCATCGATAAATGTTGGTTTTACAGGCTTCCTGTCCTTGCACTTTGGATTGCAAGGCTAAAATACAAATCATTAAGGAACAAGTGAACAATTACATCAAAGTTATTTGCTTGGAAATACTGGGTAAATCTGTACTTTCCAATGATAGCACAGCTCACCACATTTAGACACTAATGACATAGAAGATCAATTTACGAAACAATGCTTGCAAAGTATTTTTCACTGCACCTTGACAAGTGCACAGATACTGCTATTTGAACACCCGATGGTGATATGAGGGAAAGATTCTTTTCTGTTTTATAGCCAATAAACACATTTGCTCTGAACTGGATAAAGCTATAAAGATTTACACCATCAACAAAGGTGATCTGGAGTTTTACAGAGAAGGATGTTCTGATGGCACAGCTGCAGTGACAAGAAAACATTCTGGAGTAATTCTCCAGATTAAGAAGGAGCACCAAAAAGTAAATCAACACATTGCTTATTTCGTTGACAAAATCTTGGTACAAAAACAGTCAGCTGAACTAAACAGCATGTCTAATGTCATAATAAAAAATCATGAAAATGTAAATGCTTAAGCATTAACTTAGAGAAATTATTCTATTTATTATACAATAATAGAGAAGTATCTTATAAATGACTGCTAATGAATTAATGTTAAAGCAATGTCAGCAGTAAAACATTGGTGACTGAGGGTAAACTGGAATTACAGAACACACTCTCAATGCTTCTACAAGATTAAATTTAAAAAAAAGGTTGGTTCCAACTTTTTAAAGATGTGAATTGGGAGCTCCTGCCATGGTGCAGTGGGTGAAGAATCCAACTGCAGTGTCTGGAATCGCCATAGAGGCACAGGTTCCATCCCCAGCCCAGTATAGTGGGTTACAGGATATGGCATTGCTGCAGCTGCATCATAGATCACAGCTGCAGCTCGGATTCAATCCCTGGCCCGGGGACTCCCATATGCCATGGCTTAGGACGTGAAAAAAAAAAGTTCCCGATGTGGTGTGACAGGATCTGTGGCGTTTCTGCAGCACAGGGACACAGGTTCAATCCCTGGCCAGGAACAGGGGGTTAACAGATCCTGCATTGCCCCCTCTGCAGTGTAGGTTGCAACTGCGGCTGGGATATAATCCATGGCCTGGGAACTCCATATGCCATGGGGTGGCCAAAAAAGAAAAAAAAGAGAAAAGAAAAGATGTGAATTAGATTACCGATTTGTCTAATATCCACAGTACTTTTAACAATCCTAAGACTTTAAATAAACAAATAAATAAAAGGGAGTTCCCGTCATGGCTCAGTGGTTAACGAATCCGACTAGGAACCATGTGGTTGCAGGTTCAATCCCTGGCCTTGCTCAGTGGGTTGGAGATCCGGCATTGCCATGAGCTGTGGTTCAGGTCGCAGACGCAGCTCTGATCCCGAGTGGCTATGGCTGTGGTGTAGGCCAGCAGCCATAGCTTGGATTAGACCACTAGCCTGGGAGCCTCCATGTGCCGAGGGTGTAGCCCTAGAAAAGTCAAAAAGACAAAAAAACAAACACAAAGAAACAATCCTAAGACTTTCTTACAAGGAAGAAATGAAACATACTTTTCAATGACAGGTAAGATTAAAAAGATGCTTGGAAGAACAGTTTCTAGAGATTATTACCATACACCTTATATACATTTAATTTTCCAACCAAATGAGATCCACAGGAAGAAAATGTAAAAGAACTAAATCCATTTTTCATTTAACAATAATTTAACTATTCACAGTATAAACTACTGGAACTGGCTACATGGTAAAGGATACATTTGAGACTTCAGCACCACTTGTCTTTGAATAACATTCTAAGTTAATATTCTTTTTTTTTCTCTTTTTTTGTCTTTTTGCCTTTTCTAGGGCTGCTCCCACAGCATATGGAGGTTCCCAGGCTAGGGGTCTAATCGGAGCTGTAGCCTGGCCTATGCCAGAGCCACAGCAAACCACGATCTGAGCCGCATCTGCAACCCACACCACAGCTCACGGCAACACTGGATCCTTAACCCACTGAGCAAGGGTAGGGACCGAACCTGCAACCTCATGGTTCCTAGTCGGATTCGTCTACCACTGCGCCTCCACGGGAACTCCAATCTAAGTTAATATTCTGAGCTTGATGAAATTGTCTTTAGGATCTCTTCTCCCAATTCCATCAACATAACTCAGTATAGATGGTTTCTCTACCTGAAGAGTATTATTAAATCAAAGCACAGCAATAGTTTAGCTGTCTTATCACCTGAAAGTAGTGCTGTCTTCAATCCAACCTAAATAATTTAACAAATAAGAAAGTGAGCTTGTCATATTAAAACTTTAAATACTGCTAAAATAGTGTTTGTTCAAGGTATTTGTTAGGTGTTTAAAAATACCTAATTGCTATTTCATGACTTTATCTAGTTGCAAACACAAAATTACATTAAAAAATTTACCCCAAATGGAGTTCCCATCACGGCGCAGCGGAAACAAATCTGACTAGGAACCACGAGCTTGCGGTTCGATCCGTGGCCTCGCTCAGTGGGTTAAGGATCCGGTGTTGCCATGAGCTGTGGTGTAGGTCACAGATGCAGCTCGGATCTGGCATTGCTGTGGCTGTAGCATAGTCCAGCAGCTGTGCTCTGACGGGGCCCCCAGTCTGGGAACCTCCATATACCACAAGTGAGGCCCTAAAAGAGAAAAAAAAAAAAAGAAAAAGAAAAAAAAGAAAGAAATTTATCCCAATTGACAGAACACTATAAATCAACTATAATAAAAATTTTTTTTAATTTTGGAGTTCCCATCATGGCTCAGTGGTTAACGAATCCGACTAGGAACCACGAGGTTGTGGGTTTGATCCCTGGCCTTGCTCAGTGGGTTAAGGATCTGGCATTGCCGTGAACTGTGGTGTAGGTTGCAGATGTGGCTCAGATCCCGAGTTGCTGTGGCTGTGGTGTAGGCTCACAGCTACAGCTCCAATTAGACCCCTAGCCTGGGAATCTCCATGTGCTGCAGGTGTGGCCCTAGAAAAGACAGAAAAAAAAATTAAAAAAGAAATGTACCCTAGTGATTATTTGTGTACAGTTTTTATAATTCTTTGTATTCTATTGATTACATCAACCATTAATTTTGTCAGTTGAATAAACTACTTGAGCTTGTATTTTCCATGTCTGTTGTTGTCATTTACTTTTTATACTTTTGTAAACATATCAATCCATAATAGACTGGAAATTTCACATTTTTCCTTCACCATAGTTTGAGAAACACTGGGCTAGCCTTAAATGGATACTTGTATCCTGAGTTTGTGTCAACAGAGTAAATTCACATAAATCCTGAGCAAATCTTTATTGAGATTTTGTGAACACTTGAAGTAAACTTAAATTTTTAGTATCTAAAAATTTGATGGGTATAAGAAAAAGTCTTAACCAGTTATTGGTTTTCATGCGCAGAGCACTCATGGCCCCCACATATCAGAGGAATTAACAGGCCTGACATATTACTGGCTTGTTTTCACAGTAAATAATGAGAGCTCAGACTAGAGCATATTTTCATATTTAATGCAGTTTTCTATCCATTGCAATTGTCTCCGACAGGAGAAAAAAACGAAAACAAAAAAATCAGACAGGAGTTCCCGTCGTGGCGCAGTGGTTAACGAATCCGACTAGGAACCATGAGGTTGAGGGTTCGGTCCCTACCCTTGCTCAGTGGGTTAACGATCCAGCGTTGCCATGAGCTGTGGTGTAGGTCGCAGACGCGGCTCGGATCCCGAGTTGCTATGGCTCTGGCGTAGGCCGGTGGCTACAGCTCCGATTAGACCCCTAGCCTGGGAACCTCCATATGCCGTGGGAGCGGCCCAAGAAATAGCAACAACAACAACAACAACAACAACAACAACAAAAAAGACAAAAAAAAAATCAGACAAACCAGGAAGATTCTCTTTAGAACAAAACCTATGTCTAGAGTAACAAACTGAACAAAATTATATTTGGAAATATCAAAGTGTTCTGATTTTAATCCCAGACTCCCTGAGGTTTAAGTAAATTTGAACTTGAAAAATAATTAAACACTGGTTCAGAGATCTGTAGATCATTAGCCTAGCTAATATCGATGAAAATACCAGAACTTCTGCCATGATTAAGATACAAAGCAAAAAACAAAACCAGTAGTATACACAGTGGCACATGTTGCCAGTAATCAAACTGAACACTAGGAGGTCTACTGTGGGTCATTCTGTATCGTGAAAGCAAATCTAAGCCGTTCTTTGAAGACAGTAATCAGTGCTGGGAAAGAAGATGCCTGAGGCCATCAGAAATACTGCTACCACAAGGAAAAATATTTTTAAACTTGCATTTCAACTTGAGGTTTCAGTAATAAACTTCATATTAAATATGATATGCAATGAGGATTCTAGCAGTCACAGGCACAAAACTCAGGTTGATTGTCAAGCACTGTATTGCTCAGTCCCATTTTCCTTCGAATGGCCTTATCTTTATTTATTTATTTATTTTAATAAAATAAAATAAATAAATTTTTAGGACCACAACTATGGCCTATGGAGGTTCCCAGGATAAGGGTGGAATCGGAGCTGCAGCTGCTGCCCTACGCCACGGTCACTGCAACACCAGATCCGAGCCTCGTCTGCAACCTACACCACAGCTCACAGCAACACGGGGTCCTTAACCCACTGAGCGAGGCCAGGGATCTAAATGTACCTCATGGATACTAGCCATGTTCGTTAACCACCGAGCCACGACAGGAACTCCCAAATCACCTTATCTTGAGTCAATACATTACTGCCATTTTCTACCCATATACAAGGACTCTTCCTACTAGAGAAAAAACCCTTAAGCATTACTTTGTAATTTATCTACTCATCCCGGGTTCAAGTCTGTTCCTCCAAAATGCAACCTCAAATCTCCTTCATTTGACGTAAACCTCTCCTGGCCTCTCAGCAGAAAATGGAAACCAAGAGCTAAGGATCTCCTTCACTGCCTGGTGCACCACCACCACCACCACCACCACCATCCTAGCTAATGCAAGACCCAGGTGATGGACTCCTTGAGAACTGAACTCTCATTCACCTCTGGCTCCCCAGGCTCAAATACCAAAGTGTAAGTAATTTAGGAAAGGAATAACTCCAATTCTTTCAAGTACTGAATTTGTGGTCTTCTCAAAAATAGGTAGTTTGTTATTCAAACTTTCTTTGGTTACTTGCTTGTTTCTTTGATCCAGTTCTCTACTTTGGAGGTCTCAAAATATAGCTCTAGGTGTTTTCTAGAATACTCCCACATAACAATATTTGTAAATAATAGTTCTTGAGCCTAACTTTCTTCTACTAAAAATCTTGTGATACCACATTTTTAGGGCCACACCTGAGGCATAAGGAGGTTCCCAGGCTAGGGGTTGAACCGGAGCTATAGCTGCCAGCCTACACTACAGCCACAGCAACGCTAGAACTGAGCCGCGTCTGTCACCCACACCACGGCTCACGGCAACATCGGATCCTTAACCCACTGAGCAAGGCCAGGGAATGAACCTGAATCGTCATGGATGCTAGTCAGATTCATTTCCACTGTGCCACGACAGGAACTCTGATACCACATTTAAATTGTGTGTTGAGGTGGATGAAGTTAAGGAACAAATACAAAGCTAATCAACAAATGGACACGCCATTTTCTTTTATTTCCCATTGAAGTTTAAATTCCCTAGAGCTGAAAAAAAGATATAAAAAGTTGAGAGGAGTTCCCACTGTGATGTAGTGGGTTAAGAACCTTACTGCAGTGGATTGGGTCACTGTGGAGATGTAGGTTTGATCCCTGGCTTGGTGCAATGGGTTAAAGGATCCGACATTGCCGCAGCTGTGGCGTAGGTCACAGCTGTGTCTGGGTTCAATCCCTGGCCTGAGAACTTCAATATGCCATGGGTGCAGCCATTTAAAAAAAAAAAAAAAAAAAAAGCTGAGTCTCCAAAAGCTGGTATAAATTGAGGGGGAAAATAACAAAATGCATAGTACTTAATGTTTTAAAAGAATCTGAGAGAATTCTGTATAAGTAAAGTATTCTCACATGAAGTAAGAATAATCTAAGATGTGAAAAGATTTCACAGAGATGAAAAACATGATTTGCCAAATTTATGAGACTGACGCACTGCCTACTGCACTAAGGAGGCTACTAATTTGCCAAATTTAAAACAGCAACAGAAACAGTGAATGGTAGATAAAATTACCAAACAAAAATTAATGACATATTAAATTATCCCACAACTCTAATTAAAAGACAAAATAGATTAATAAAATGAAAGTTAGAAATACTATACAGATTGACTTTACCAATAGGAGTTGTAGAAAGAAAAATAATATTTCTTACTTTACAAATTTACTGGGCCAGGCACGAGAAGAGAATAGTGAACAAGACAGACAGGGAAAAATTTACATTCTTGAACAAATGAAGCCAAAGCAATAGCCAAAGAAATGAAAACTATACTGTTTAAAGAATGGGAAAAGGAAGAAAAGAAGGAGGGAAAGAAAGAGAAGAAAAAAGTACACATTTTGTCTTTTAACCAAATTTAACGCAAAAAGATTCAGACAGAATTTTCAAACTTCAAAGATAAAGAAAGTATCCTATAAGCATTCAGGGCAGAAATCAAGTTACCTACAATTAAAAAAACCCTGATTGGTAATGTGTAACTAATATCACATGTGGACAAGGATGAGGTTAAATTGGCATGCCTATATGCTGCAGAGGGAGCAGTGGTATAATTTTCTAGAGGTAAATTTTAAAATTCCACTTCCAGCAATATAGCCTAGGAAATAACCAATGATGTAAAGATTGACAAAGTGTACGAGGGTGTTTATCGCAGCATTATTTAAAACGGCAAATTAGGAGTTCCCGTCGTGGCGCAGTGGTTAATGAATCCGACTAGGAACCATGAGGTTGCGGGTTCGGTCCCTGGCCTTGCTCAGTGGGTTAAGGATCCGGCGTTGCCGTGAGCTGTGGTGTAGGTTGCAGACGCGGCTCGGATCCTGCGTTGCTGTGGCTCTGGCGTAGGCCGGTGGCTATAGCTAGGTTGGTGGCTACAGCTCCGATTCGACCCCTAGCCTGGGAACCTCCATATGCCGCGGGAGCGGCCCAAGAAATAGCAAAAAGACAAAAAAAAAAAAAAAGAAAAGAAAAAAGAAAATGGCAAATTAAAAAACAAGCTACATGGCAAACAATCTAGGAGGAAGCAGTTACATTGTGGCCATTTAGTAGAATACTAAAAGTCATTTTCAAATATTTTACTATATGTCAAAATACTTACAATGCAAAATTAAATGAAAACAAACAGCATGGTCTCAATTTTGTTTCTTTTCTTTTTTTTTTTTTTGTCTTTTTGCTATTTCTTTTGGGCCGCTCCTGGGGCATATGGAGGTTCCCAGGCTAGGGGTCGAATCGGAGCTGTAGCCACCAGCCTATGCCAGAGCCACAGCAACGCAGGATCCGAGCCGCGTCTGCAACCTACACCACAGCTCATGGCAACGCCGGATCGTTAACCCAGTGAGCAAGGGCGGGGACCGAACCCGCAACCTCATGGTTCCTAGTCAGATTCATTAACCACTGCGCCACAACAGGAACTCCTCAATTTTGTTTCTTAAAGAAACAGTACATATTTAGGTGCATACACATACACTTGTATGACTATACATACATACATGTACATATGTATACACATACATATGAAAAGTATTTTGCTCCCATTTCTGAAAGTTATTTTCCCAGGTAAAAAACACTAGGCTGTCAGTTTTGCAGATTTTTTTAAAAAGCACTTTAGAAACGTTTCTTCACCATCTTCTGATCGACTAAATTTCTGAAAAATCTGTCATTCTTATGTTTGTTAACTCTGTACATAAAGTGTATTTTTTTCTCTGCCTGCTTTCAGGATTTTCTGTTTATCACTGGTTGTCAGCAATTTGCTTATGATGTGCCTTAGTGTAGTTTTCTTTATATTTATTTTCCTTGGAATTTGTTGAGCTTGTTGGATCCATGGGTTTGCAGTTTTCATCAAATTTGGAAAATTTCTGGTCATTTTTTTTTCTTTTTAGGGCCACACCCGTGGCATATGGAAGCTCCCAGGCTAGGGGTTGAATCAGCTGTAGCTGCCAGCCTACGCCACAGCCATAGTCACAGCAGTGCCAGATCTGAGCCGCAGCAGCTCACAGCAATGCTGGGTCCTTAAGCCACTGAGCGAGGCCAGGGATAGAACCCAAGTCCTCATGGTTACTAGTTGGGTTCGTTACTGCTGAGCCACTACGGGAACTCTGGTCATCATTTTATAAAATATTGTTTGTCCTCCCTTCTCCATCCCCAGAAAGTGCTTAAATAACCTGTATTTGAGCACTTTCTGTATTTGTTAGACTGTTCCTTGTTCCTGGCTTCTGTCTGTTATAGTCACTGATGATGTATTCATTTTCCCAACATTTTTCTCTTTGTCTCATTTTGAACAAGTTCACTGATCTGCTGTGCCTCATCTACTGTCAATCTCAACAGTGCATTTTTTCATTCATTTGTATTTAGATCTTTTTAATATCTTCTCCCCCCCCATTATATTAACCATTTTCTCTACCTGCCTGAACATACAAAGCCTATTTATAACAACTGCTTTAACGTCCTTGTTCCTTAATTCCATCATCTCTGGTCTATTTCTATTGATTGATTTTTCTGATTATAGGTCATATTCTCCTGGTTCTTTGCCTGCTTGGTTATTTATTTATCCATTCACTTATTTACAAAAAAATTTTTTTGGCTTTTTTTTTTTGCCTTTTCTAGGGCCGCTTCCCACGACATATGGAGGTTCCCAGGCTAGGGGTCTAATTGGAGCTGTAGCTGCCGGCCTATGCCAGAGCCACAGCAACGCGGGATCCGAGCCGCGTCTGCAACCTACACCACAGCTCATGGCAACGCCGGATCCTTAACCCACTAAGAGAGGCCAGGGATCGAACCCACAACCTCATGGTTTCTAGTCGGACTCATTAACCACTGTGCCATGACGGGAACTCCTATTTATAAAATTTTATTGGAGTACAGCTGACTTACAATGTTATGTTAGTTTCACGAATACAGCAAGGTGAATCGTTATACAGATACATATACATATGTTCATTCTTTTCCAGATTCTCTTCCCATATAGGTTATTACAACGTATTCAGTAGATCTTCCTGTGTTACAGAGTAGGTCCTTGTAACTTAGCTATTTTATATATAGTAGTAATGTATATGTTAATCCCAACTTCCTAATTTATCCCTCCCCTCAACGTCCCCTGTGGCAACTATAAATTTTGTTTTGAAATCTTTGTTTCTGTTTTGTGAATAAGTCCTTCTGTATCATTTTTATTAGAGCCCACATATTAGTGATTTCATATATTTGTCTTTCTCTGTCCAATTTACTTCACTTAGTGTGATAAGCTCCAGGACTATCCATGTTGCTGCAAATGGCATTATTTTATTCTTTTTTATAGCCAAGTAATATTCCATTGTATACATGTACTACATCTTCTTTACCCATTCCTGTGTTGGGATACATTTAGGTTGCTTCCATGTCTTGCATGCCTGGTAATTTTGTTTTTCCTTTTTGGCCACACCCACAGCATATGGAAGTTCCTGGGCCAGGGACTGAATCCAAGCCAGAGCTGCAACTTATGTCACAGCTACAGAAATGCTGGATTCTGAACCCACCGCATCAGGCCAGGAATCAAATTGGCACCTCTACAGAGACAAGCCAGATCATTAACTCACTGTGCCACAGTGGGAACTCCACGCCTGGGGTTTTGTTTGTTTGTTTTTGCTTTTTAGGGCCGCACCCGTGGCATACGAAGTTCCCAGGCTAGGGGTCAAATCAGAGTTACAGCTGCCAGCCTACACCACAGCCATAACAATGCAAGATAGTTAACCCACTGAGTGAGGCCAGGAATCAAACCTACATCCTCATGGATCCTAGCCAGGTTCCTTACTGCTGAGCCACGATAGGAACTCCCACACCTGGTAATTTTTTATTGGATGCCAGACACTGAATTTTATGCTTTGGATGCTGAGTTTTGCTGTATTCCTTTAAATAGTGCTTGACTTTGCTCTGGCGTAGAGTTGTTTCTTGGAGTCAGTTGGATCCTCCAAGGCTTGCTTTTATGCTTTGTTAGAGTGGCTCCAGAGCAGCCTTTAATTAAGGGCTAATTTAGCCAATTTACTACCAAGGCAATAACTTTTCTGATGACCTAAACATACTCTGGCAAGGAGAACATAGACTATTCCCAACCTATGTGAGTTCCAGCCTACCATTTTCCAGCAAAGTTCCTTCTCTGGCCTCAGGGGGTTTCCTCTCATTCACGTCCAGATTAGTACTCAGCCAGATTCAAGGAGACACCTCTGTTTATCTCTGGAGTTTTCTGTCCCACTTCCTCCTCTCTTGTCTGCCCCACAAATTATAGCTCGGCCCCATCAAACTTCTATTTCTGTCTTCTCAACTCAGTGAGACCACTGGGCTCTATTTGAGTTCCCCATTCCTGCTCTGAAGCCTGAAAACTACCTCCGAATAATAAATTGGGGCAACCATAGAGCTCAGCAGGTTTACTGCTCTTCTTTCAGTGATCACAGTTCCTGTGTTGCCTGTTACCCAATGTCTCTTAACTGTTATTTCATATACTGCCTACTTTTCTAGCTGCTAAAGGCAGCGAGGTAAATTCAGTCACTGTTATTCCATCACTGCAGGACAGGATAATCCTGTAAATGAACTAATGATTTTATAATTTAAAGCCACTGTCCTAGACTTCATCCAGTTCTACCTCTTTTTAAAAATATGTTAACAATGCTAACTACTTTTTTCTTGCAATTTGTTCCCCTTGCAAATTTGTTTAGTTTGACACTAAACTCTTTTAATTCTACTTCTCTGATTATGATTTATTCTTGAAGCTTCAAATATAGGCAAGTTTCCAAAGTTCTGTCCTTGCCATATTTTCTTCTCCATCTGTGCAGGATCTCACCATGTGTAATTTCAACAAGCCCCACAGTTTCATTTATGACCTCTTTTGCTGCGGACTCTTAACACAACAGAAGCACCATATGCAACTGGCCTTGGACTTTTTCATTCATGAATAGAACACAAAGAAAAAAAGCTGAATATAAAATGTAAAATCTCAACTACATCTTAAAATGTGAGTTTACATCTGTACATTTATATGTATGTAACCACTAAAAAAACCCAGAAATTAATCAAATGTTTAAAATATGTTTTATGAATACCTTTTTTTTGGCCACACCCATGGCATACGGAAGTTCCCAGGCCAGGGATAGAATCCTGAGCCACAGATACGATCTATGCCACAGTTGCAGCAATGCTGGGTCCTTAACTGAATGTGCCAGGCCAGGGACCAAACCCATGCTGCCGCAGAGACAACACCAGATCTTAACCTGCTATGCCATACTGGGAACTCCAAATGCTTTTTACTCTATATAGTTTCCTATATTTTCTATACACACAATACATGTCCAAACACGAAATTTATAATGAGCTTATTTTCTAAATCCAGATTTCTAACTCACAGCTCCTGCTGTTTCAAAGGCCAGAATCTCGTCAGTATTTTCAAAAACTAGTCACATATCTTCTACCTAAAGCCTACCTGTCAGCCTCTGTTCTATCTAATGGTACAAAGTCCTCTCATAAAACTTCAAAGCCATGTCAACTGGTTCCTCTGTCTCTACATCAATCCCCACAGTCAACAATTCCATGGAAACAATGAGTTTCAATTCACAGGAAACAATATTACTGCAGAAAGCTCTAGACTAATGACCTCAAGCAGCACTGAATAGCTAGCAAAATGAAAAATCCTTTTTCAAAAGGTCACAGATAGAGGAGAAACTTGCAAAGAGGAAGCAATGCCCTTGCCATTGACTGTTCCTGGGGTAAAGAGACAGATTTTAAGGAGAAGACCAAAGTTGGACAATTCGCCCAGGGAAGAAACGACTGAGCAGACTGCGTGAGGGTTAAGAGGCTTGGGACTTGAGGAGGCTGCATTTTGGCTGGCGCCTATAGACAAATAAAGGAGAAACGTAGTGAAACTAAGCTTCAAACGGCACTTGGGCATAAAGTTGTTTTGCTGTTGATTGAGGTGAATAATACATATTATCAACTTTTTACCATATAATTAGCCAGCTCTGAAGGATAAGGTCATAACTTCATTTTAATGATCTTTCAAAAATAAGTAATAAATGAATAAGAATTCAAAGGTCACAAAACAGTCTAAATGAACTATGCTACTTCACTTACGCTAAGTGAAATAAGCCAGTCCCAAAAGGCAAATACTGTATGACAGCACTTTAATGAGGTGACTAGAGCAGTAAATTCATAGAAACACAAAAGCAGAATGGTAATTGCTAGGGGTCAGGGTGAGCAGGAAATGAGTTATTTAATGGGTATGAAAAAATTCTGGAGATTGGTTGCACAACAATGTGAACATACTTAACAGTACTGAACTGTACACTTAAAATAGCTAAGAGGATACATTTTATGTGTATTGTGCCACAATTAAAAATTTTTTAATTTGAAAGTCACAAAACTGTATACAGAGCAAATGTCTGCCATCTTCTCTCCCAGCCACCCACTTCTCCTCAGAGAAAGCCAGCATTAATATATTTTTCTATCCTTCTAGAGATGTTCTATTTATATATGTTTATATGTACATGCCTTAGAAAAAACACACACACAGAAGTGGTAGCATACTACCTACAGCATTCAGCACCTTGTTCATTTAGTATATTTTAGAGATATCCCTAAAGTAGTCCATAAGAGGAGTTCCTGTTGTGGTGCAGCAGAAGCGAATCCAACTAGGAACCATGAGGATGCAGGTTCCATCCCTGGCCTCCCTCGGGGGGTTGAGGATCCGGCGTTGCCGTGAGCTGTGGTGAAGGCCAGCAGCTGTAGCTCCAATTGGACCCCTAGCCTAGGAACCTCCATATGCTGCAGGTGTGGCCCTAAAAAAAAAAAAAAAAAAAAAAAAGACAAAAGACTAAATAAACAAAGCAAGCAAGCAGTACACAAGAATTGCTTTATTCTTTTCAAGAACTACTACTGGAGATCCCGTTGTGGCTCAGCAGAAACAAATGTGACTAGGATCCATGAGGATGCGGGTTCCATCCCTGGCCCTGCTCAGTGGGTCAGGGATCCAGCATTGCCATGAGCTCTGGTGTAGGTCACAGACGTGGTTCGGATTAGCCATTGCTGTGGCTGTGGCGTAGGACAGCAGGTGCAGTGGTGATTCAACCCTTAGCCTGGGAACTTCCATATGCCACTGGTGCGGCCCTAAAAAGAACTAATTCATTGTATGACTATACCATTAGTCATTTTGCCAGCTCCTCACTGATGAGTAAATAGGTTTTGTCCAAAATTTTGCTGTTACAAACACAGCAATGAATATGTTCATATTATTTAACCCCCACATACACGAGTGTATATGTTTATGTATCTCTGTGTTCACAAGCATAGAAGGGAATTGCTAAAACAAAGGAACATGCTTTCTTTATGACAACATATATATTATTTTTAAAATTGTTTCTTATTGTTTATTAAAGTATAGTTGATTTACAATGTTGTGCCAATTTCTGCTGTACAGCAAAGTGACCCAGTTATGTGTTTATGTATAGATAGACAGATAGATACTCCCTTTCTTAGAATATCTTCCATCATGGTCTATACAGTCTGTCCCAAGAGGATAGATACGGTTCCCTGCGCTGTACAGTAGGACCTCATCACTTATCCACTCTAAATGGAATAGTTTGCATCTACTAACCCCAAATTCCCAGTCCATCCCACTCCCTCCCTCTCCCCGCTCCCCCTTGGCAATGACAATTTGTTCTCTATATCTGTGAGTTTTTCTGTTTCTGTTCATTATGTTCATGAGAATCATCTATACGGTATGTGAATTATAATTCATTCTTTCTTGCTCTCTGTAATATTCCATTGTGTAAATACATCACAATTTATCCACTACTTTTGAGGTACATGCACTCTTAATTTTAATGGATATTACCATCTGTTCTCCATAGTTTAGAATCCTACCATTACTACATAAAGTAGGCATTTCTCTATATCTCAGTTAAGTTAATCAAACTTTTTAATCTTTGCCAAACATATTGTTTTTTATGGGCCACACTCACGGCATGTGGAAGTTCCCAGGCCAGGGGTCAAATCCAAGCTACAGGTGCCAGCCTAAGCCACAGCCACAGCAACACAGGATCCGAGCTGTGTCTATGACCTACACCACAACTCATGGCAAAGCCAGATCCTTAACCCACTGATCGAGATCAGGGATCAAACCTACATCTTCATGGATCCTAGTTAGGTTTGTTACTGCTGAGACATGACGGGAACTCCGCCATACATATATACAGTATATATATTAAAAATCCTTTCAACATCCTTTTAATTTGCTTTTCTCTTATTATGACTGAAACTGAGGATCATTTCCTGTTCAAAAACTGTTTCTTTTTATTTTCAACTGTCTTTGAATGTCCACTTGTCTACTGAGTTGTTGGTCTTTCCCGTATTGATTTAAATGGACTCCTGGGTTTTTCTAAAAGAGAAAATTAGCTCCTTGAACTTGATGCAAGGCAATTTGTCCCCCAGTTTATCTCTGGAGTTCCAACATTGTTTACGCTAGTTATTGCCGTGCACAGGTTTTTGGTCTTTTTTTTTTTTTTTTTTTGTCTTTTTGCTATTTCTTGGGCCGCTCCCGCGGCATATGGAGTTTCCCAGGCTAGGGGTCGAATCGGAGCTGTAGCTGCCAGCCTACGCAAGAGCCACAGCAGCATAGGATCCGAGCTGCGTCTGCGACCTACACCACAGCTCACGACAACGCCGGATCCTCAACCCACTGAGCAAGGGCAGGGATCGAACCCGCAACCTCATGGTTCCTAGTCGGATTCGTTAACCACTGCGCCACGACGGGAACACCAGGTTTTTGGTCTTTATGCAAATTCATCAACATTATTTCTCTGTGGTTTCTGGGGTTTTGTAACATTTAGGCCAACTGGCAGTCTTCAACATTGCTGGTGGGCATAAGCTGGTAGAGTCACTCTGGTGAACTGTTTGGTAATATATACTAAAATATACACATATCCTATGACCCAGCATTTCCACTGCATTCCAACAAGAAAATGAGTACTTACGCCCACCAAATATGTACAAGAATGTTCTCAGCAGTTTTATTCATTTTACCCCCAAAATATAAAAACTAAAATTTCTATCAACAGTAAAGTGTGGCATATTAACACAATGTAATATGACACAATAATAAAAAGGAACCACTATATGCAACAAATAAATCTCACAGACATAATGTTAAGCAAAAGAAATTAGAAAAGAAGACTTACTATATGATTTGATTTGAAGATTAAAAACCAGGCACACCTCCATATGCCGTGGGAGCGGCCCAAGAAATAGCAAAAAGACAAAAAAAAAACCAAAAAACTATGGACAGAGGTCAGAATAGTGGTTATCTAAAAAATATATAAAATCTAAAAAAAAACAAAACAAAAAGAGGAGTAGTTCTCATTGGGGGACATGGAATTGACTGGGAGGAGCAAGAGGGAGAATTATGGATGTTGGAGATAGTCTATATCTTGATCTAGGTATGAGTACTTTTTGTAGAAACAAATTTATTGAGTTGGTCCCTTAAAATATGTGTACTTTCCTGTGAACTGTATCTCAAGAAAAGTTTTCCTTTTTTTAAGTGAGATAACAAGTTAGATTTCTTTTTTTCCCAAGTGGCTATTCGGTTGGCCCAACACGATTTACTGAAGAACAGTTTTCATCTTTATCACATATAACATTTCTATGAATGAGGGCACTTCAGTATTCTCAACTCTATTCAGTGGTAACCTGTCTGCTCTGGTGCTCAGTTACTTTAGCTTTAACAGAAACTTTAACAGCACTAATCTCCCCTTCATGCATATTGATTTTCAGAGTTTTTATGAAAAATTCCATTTTTTTTGGAGTTCCCGTCGTGACTCAGTGGTTAACGAATCAGACTAGGAACCATGAGGTTGTGGGTTTGACCCCTGGCCTCGCTCAGACGTGGCTCAGATCCGGTGTACACCAGCAGCTGCAGCTCCAATTCGACCCTTAGCCTGGGAGCTTCCATATGCCACGGGTGTGGCCCTAAAAAACAAAAAAATAATAAAATTAAAAAAAAAACCATTATCTGCTAACAGAAATAACTTTTTAAAAAATAACTTCGCTAAGAAAAATATTTATAAGAGTGGCACTGCATTATATTTTTGTAATCTTAATATCTGGCTTAATAAGAGATAGCTGGATTCTCATATCTGCTGCTTCTTTTTTTTTTTTTTGTCTTTTTGCCATTTCTTGGGCCACTCCCGCAGCATATGGAGGTTCCCAGGCTAGGGGTCGAATCGGAGCTGCGGCCGCCGGCCTACGCCAGAGCCACAGCAATGCAGGATCCGAGCCGAGTCTGCAACCTACACCATAGCTCATGGCAATGCTGGATCCTTAACCCACTGAGCAAGGCCAGAGATCGAACTCGCAACCTCATGGTTCATAGTCGGATTCGTCAACCACTGTGCCACGGTGGGAACTCCATCTGCTTCTTTATTCAATCTATTTCAACATCACAGGTCATGAATCCTCTGAAAAACGTACTGTACACTCATGAAAGAATGAGAGCAAATACAGCGAATAACATCTTACTATCACTATGAAAACAGTTTTGACCTCAGAGATCCCCTGAAAGAGTGTCAGGGACCCCACATGGTCCCAGGAGAACTACTGAAATAGAGTACTTAAGACAAGGGCACATTAGCATAAGGACAGACAAATAGAAAAATGAAATAAGAGAGCCCAGACAAATCCTGTTATATACAATCAGCTAATTTATGATAAAAATGACTCTACAGAGCAAGGGAGTATGGACATTTTTAAAAAGTTTGGCCACAACAGACGTTCCCCTTGTGGCTCAGTGGTAATGAACTGACTAGTAACCATGAGGATGAAAGTTCAATCCCTGGCCTTGCTCAGTGGGTTAAGGATCTGGCACTGCTGTGAGCTTAACCCACTGTGCTGTAAATCGCAGATGCAGTTTGGATCCCAAGTGGCTGTGGCTGTGGTATAGGCTGGCAGCTGCCTGGGAACTTCCATGTGTAGCATGTGCAGCCCTAAAAAGAGGGGAAAAAAAGTTTGGCCACAATAACAGTAATTGGATAGTTGTATGGAGGAAAAAATTAAATTGACCCTTATCTCACACCATTAAAATAATTCCACATAGACTGCTGATCTAAATGTGAAAGGCAAAAGCTAACAGAAAATAATATAGAATCTATCTTTTTTATTTTTATTTTTTTTGGTCTTTTGCTATTTCTTTGGGCCGCTCCCGCGGCATATGGAGGTTCCCAGGCTAGGGGTCGAATCGGAGCTGTAGCCACTGGCCTACGCCAGAGCCACAGCAACTCGGGATCCGAGCCAAGTCTGCAACCTACACCACAGCTCACGGCAACGCCGGATCGTTAACCCACTGAGCAAGGGCAGGGACCGAACCCACAAGCTCATGGTTCCTAGTCGGATTCGTTAACCACTGCGCCACAACAGGAACTCCTTTTTTTTTTTTTTTTTGGTCAAGAATCTATCTTTATCATCAGGATACAAAAAGTTCTAATTATAAAGGAAATGACTCATATACTTAACAACGTTAAAAATTAAGAATTTCTGTTAAAGATGCCTTTAAGGGAGTTCCCTTCTCGGCTCAGCAGTTAATGAATCTGATTAGCGTCCATGAGGATGCAGGTTCAATTCCCTGGCCTTGCTCAGTGGGTTAAGGACCCAGCGTTGCCATGAGCTGTGGTATAGTTCACAGAATCAGCTCAAATCCTGCATTGCTGTGGCTTCGGTGTAGGCCAGCAGCAACAGCTCCAATTCCATCCCTAGCCTGGGAACCTCCATATGCTACAGGTGCAGCCCTAAAAAAGCAAAAAAAAAAAAAAATGAAGAAGCAAGGCAAGCCACTGAGTGGAGAGGGTATCTGCCATACAGGTATCTGAATACACACACACACAAACACCCACACGCATACAAATGAATAAGTCAAAGAGAGAAGACCAGGCAGAAAAAATGAACAAATTACTTTAATATGCCTTTAATGAGTCTTTCACAGAGAAGATGGCCAATAGACATACGAAAGGCTGCTCAATCCTATCAGTAATCAGGGGAGTGCAAATTAAAACCAAAGAGGAGTATTAAATAGTACAACCACTTGGGAAAACTGTTCTGTAGTTTCTAATAAAATTAAACATCTACCTGATGACCCAAAAATCCACTCCTCAATATATACTCAAGAGAAATAAGTATATATAGAATGATTTGCATGAGAATATTCATAGCAGCTTAATTCACAATAGCCAAACCTAGAAACAATAATCAAGAAGGAAATGATAATCATACAATGGAACTAAGCAATAAAAAAAAAAAACTGATTTAAAAAAACCCCAACAACTTGGATAAATTGCAAAAAAGCGATTATGCTGAGCAAAAAAGAAGTCTGACACAAATGAGTTCATACAGCTAGGGACCCATTTACATGAAGTTAAAAAACAGGCAAAACAAATTTATAGCGGTAAAAGTAAAAATAGTTTTGTCAGAATAACAGCTTCTGACTGGAAAGGAGTATAGAGAACTTTCCGGAGTGATGGAAATGTTCTATATCTTCATCTGGATATGGTACATGCATATGTAAGACACTCTTCAAGCTGTCCATTTAAGATTTTTGCAGTGTACTGGATATGACATACTTCAAATTACACGCAAAAATTCATTACGTATAAATCAGAATGGTTAATTTAACAGACTGACAATTCCAAGGCTTGGCAATGAGGTGGAATAACAGGAATTCTCATACACTGCTGGTAGGGATCTAAACTCATGCAACCACTTTGGAAAAGAGTCTGGCATTATCAACGAAAACTGAAGATACACAAAAATGTTCATAGCAGCATTATTCATAATTGCTGCAAAGTAAAAACAATTCATTATTATTTTGTCTTTTTAGGGCCGCACCTACAGCATACGGAAGTCCCTAGCCTAGGGGTCGAATCAGAGCTGCAGCTGCTGGCCTGCACCACAGCCACAGTAACTTGGGATCCGAGCCACGTCTGCCATCTACACTACAGCTCATGGCAACACTGGATCCTTAACCCACTGAGCAAGGCCAGGGATCGAACCCGAGTCCTCATGGATACTAGTTGGCTTCATTACTGCTGAGCCATGATAGGAACTCCGTGAAAACAATTTCAATATCCACCCAAATAAAAGAGCAAAAAAAACCCTGTGATATATTTGTATAATAGAATATTCCACAATGACAAACAACAGCTCCATCAAACCTGAATGAATCTCACAAAATAACGTTGAATGAAAACAGCCAGAGTAAAGAATACAAACTAAATGGTTCCATTAATATGAAGTTGAAAAAGCAGGCAAAACTAAATTACCACGTCTGGGTGCAACTTTAGGCATAAAAGTAAGAAAGTGATTATCATGAAAGTCAAGGCACAGACTACAGTTCATAAGGAGAGAGTTTAAGGACGGCTTCCCCTAGTGACTACAGCTGTCTATTTAAGGACCAGAATGTTGGTTACAACTTAAGCTTTATAATTATCACATCAAAAAGAAAAAGATGTACAGATCAATGACTTTTCTGCATGTACGATAACAAAACCAAAAAGGTTACAAATCAGAACAAAAAAGGTTTAAAAAAGTCAATTGGATCTGATAACTAACTGGGTTTAGTGGAGAAAGGGAGGGTAAAGAAACGGAAAACTCCCAGGTTTCTGACTTGCACAACTGTTTGGGTGGGGATGCCTTTCACTGAGATAGGAAACATTTCCAAGGCAAGAACATGAATTAAACCCTGAGCATGTTGAATTTGTGTGTGTGTGTGTGTGTGTGTGTTCGTCTTTTAGCCTTTTCTAGGGCTGCTCTCTTGGCATATGGAGGTTCCCAGGCTAGGGGTCGAATTGGAGCTGTAGCCGCTGGCCTACGCCAGAGCCACAGCAACTCGGGATCCAAGCCGCATCTGTGACCTACACTACAGCTCAGGGCAACACCGGATCCTTAACCCACTGAGCAAGGCCAGGGATCGAACCCAAAACCTCATGGTTCCTAGTTGGATTCATTAGCAACTGAGCCACGACGGGAATTCCCATGAGCATGTTGAATTTATAGTCCCTTTGAGACATCCAATCAGAGATGTCCAGCAAGCAATTGGACACGCAGATCTAGAGCTCGAAGAGAGGTCCAGGCTAGAGACAGAAATTTTGGCATCCAGAAGTGAAATCATGGACATGAATGTGATTGTTCAGGGAAAGTAGACTGACAAGAGGGTGTAGGGCTGATCCCTGGTATGTCAAGATTCAACGGGCAGGTACAAGAGGCTAAACCAGTAAAGAAAACAGAGAAGGAACCAAGTGGTGGGAAGAAAATCAAGAACATATGTCATGAACCATTAAGCAAGGGAAGAGAACGTCTCATGAGTAATTAGTAAGTCATTCACTGCAGGTTTTTGCACAGGTAGGAAAAATAAGGGTTATGTGCAATACTCAGCAAGCCAGTTTTTACTCCACCTCTTCTGGCTGATTTGAGAGAAACAACAACCCAAGAGAAAACCAAGGCTTCTGAGAATGGCTGGAAGTTTCTGAGTTACCCTTATAAGAGAGGAATTAAGCCCCCCCCACTTCTCACTCCTCCCTCTCAGGAAGGGAGAAGACAGATTTGAGTACACTTATAGGTCTATGTGCCACTGGGTAGAATCACCATTAAAAGGTCAGCACACAGGTGCGGGCTCACTTTTCTGCTTCTTCCATGTGACTGAAGTGGTATGAGACACCTTCAAGAGAGGACTTCCTCTATTCCAAGTGAGAGCCAGGGCCAAACCTGCTACTTGGGTAGAAAAGGCCAGAGGCAGGTGGCCAAGGCCAGATCAGCAGTCAGCCAGGGCAAATGGGTTCTCTCTGGTTACATGGCCCTGAGCAATGATAGAAATAAGCTAGAAGAGGCTTTGCCCACATCTCAAGGGCAAGATCTGGCCACATCTGAAAACTGGGAAGATGGACGACATCTATCTCATGGCCTGTTCCTATTTGAAACAAATGAAGCTTAACTAAATTGAGAAAAACAGTATCTTCCCATGAACCAGCTGCACTCATTCCAGTATTGTGTCTTGGAGTTTGATGCCCAAATCCGAGTTAAGAATAAGATGCAAGGTATTTTGGTTTTTCATTGCCAGTACAAATATTTAATATAAATCTCTCCCTTAAGGACCTATAGACTTGAAAATAGTGGCTGTGGACTAGAGAGAATTCTAATATTCCTGGATCCTTGACTGGAATACCATCATAAAATCTCTCAATTTCTAGCACCACATAAATCACATACAAAACAAAACCACACTGAGCATCAGGTTAAAATGGCATCAGATTAGCAACTCCAGAATAAACAGAAAGACACAGTATTTTTTGTTCTCTGACATAAAGATTTTAGTGAAGGCTGTCTCCTTCCCAAATTCATCTATAATTTCAGTACAATTCTAACGGAAATATTAACGGAATTTTTTTTTTTTTGTCTTTTTGCTATTTCTTGGGCCGCTCCCGCGGCATATGGAGGTTCCCCGGCTAGGGGTCGAATCGGAGCTGTAGCCACCAGCCTACGCCAGAGACACAGCAGCGCGGGATCCGAGCCGAATCTGCAACCTACACCACAGCTCATGGCAACGCCAGATCATTAACCCACTGAGCAAGGGCAGGGACCGAACCCTCAACCTCATGGTTCCTAGTCGGAGTCGTTAACCACTGCGCCACAACGGGAACTCCTCAACGGAATTTTTTAGAGCTCATTAAAAATATAAATTCTAAAATTCACTTGAAACAATAAATGCATGAGAATAACCAAGAAAAAACTGAAAAGTAGCATGTTTGCTTTATCTGTATTGTATTATAAAAAGCCACAGGGGAAAGGGGGGCTGTGGTAATGAAATTCTGCCCAAACACATACAAACATATTGCTGGAAATGAACTGAGAATCCAGAAACAGGCACTATGTATGTAAGGAAATTCTTGCAGCATCTCAAATACGGACAAGTCAATAAATGGAGTTAGGTAAAAGCCTATCAATTTAGAAAAAAAGTAGATTAGATCCCTTCCTCACACCATACACATGCACCCTTATGTTCACTGTAACACACCATTCACAATAGCAAGACATGGAAACAATCTAAATGTTCATCAACAGATGACTAAGAAGATGTGGTGTATGTGTACAATGGAATATTACTCAGCCGTAAAAAAGAACAAAATAATGCCATCTGCAGCAACATGGATGGAACTAAAGATTCTCACACTAAGTGAAGTTAGTCAGAAGGACAAATACCATATGACATCACTTATATATGGAATCTAATATATGGCACAAATGACTATCTACAGAAAAGAAATTTGTGGTTGCCAAGGGGAAGGGGAAGAGGAAGGGAGTGGGATGGACTGGGAGTCTGGGGTTAGTAGATGCAAACTATTGCATATGGAGTAGATAAGCAATGAGATTCTGCTGTATAGCATAGGAAACTATTTATTCACTTGTGATGGAACATGATGGGGGATAATGTGAGAAAAAGAATGTACATATATGTATAACTAGGTCACTGTGGTATACCACAGAAATTGACAGAACACTGTAATCAACTATAATAAAAAAAAACTTAAAAAAAAAAAGTAAATTTTAGGAAGTTCCCATGTGGCACAGTGGATTAAGGATCCACCATTGCTACAGCTGTTGCACAAGGGCGAGGATTCAATCCCTGGCCCAGGACTTTCTATGTGCTGTAGGAACGGCCAAAAACAAAAACAAAAAGTAAATTCCACACCAACCAAAAGAGTTAAATATGAAAAAAAAAATTCAAACATAACATGAGAGTTTTAAAAAAAATCTTGAGATGGTAGAGACTGTGCTAAACAAATTTTAAGGAAAAAATTAAAAAGCTACAAAAAAGTCAAAGATGCGAGCACATAAAAACTTTAAGCTTCTATATGAATGAAAATATCACAAATTAAATCAAAAGACAAGTGAGAAACTAGGAGAAAATATATGTAATACTATAACAAAGGATTAACTACCATGATATCTAAGGAATTTCTGTTAACCAATAAGAAAAAAAGACACAATCCTGAAGGGGAAAAATGGGCAAAGGCATGAAAAGGCAATATCCAGAAGTAATACAAATAACCATTTAATCTACATCTGTACAAAAGTTAGGATACAGGCACATCTAATAACACCTGATAACTACATTCTAGATGATTAAGAAATTATTTTCAGGGAGTTCCCATCGTGGCTCAGCAGTTAGTGAACCTGACTAGCATCCATGAGGACAAGGGTTCGATCCCTGGTCTTGCTCAGTGGGTTAAGGATTCGACGTTGGCATGAGCTGTGGTGTAGGTTGCAGACGAGGCTCAGATCCTTGAGTTGCTGTGGCTGTGGTGTAGGCAACTACAGCTCTGATTGGACCCCTAGCCTAGGACCCTCCATATGCCTTGGGTGCAGCCCCAGAAAAGAAACTATTTTCAAAACTAAATTATAAAGATACATTCATCTGCTATCAGAATGAGAAGTGTCCTTTTTTTTTTTTTTTTAAGAACACACCTTCAGCCTTGGGGTTGAATCCGAGCTGCAGCTACCAGCCTACACCACAGCCACAGCACCACGGAAACCAAACAGCATCTGTCACCTACACCACAGATTGCGGCAACGCCGAATCCTTAACCCACTGAGCAAGCCCAGGGAGCAAACCTGTATCATCTTGGACAACTATATCAGGTTCTTAACCCAATGAGCCACAATGGGAACACCTGAAAAGCATACTTCTAAACTTAAAACCTAAGAGAAAAACTTACAAGGAAAAAAATTAAATTTTATATACTTTTAAAAACCTCACAGTAGGAGTTCCCGTCATGGCGCAGTGGTTAACGAATCCGACTAGGAACCATGAGGTTGCGGGTTCGATCCCTGCCCTTGCTCAGTGGGTTAACGATCCGGCGTTGCCGTGAGCTGTGGTGTAGGTTGCAGACGCAGCTCGGATCCCGCGTTGCTGTGGCTCTGGCGTAGGCTGGTGGCCACAGCTCCGATTAGACCCCTAGCCTGGGAACCTCCATATGCCACGGGAGCGGCCCTAGAAAAGACCAAAAAAAAAAAAAAAAAAAACCTCACAGTACTGCAAAAATTAATGAAATAGAACTAAAATGTATTAACAAATATAATAAAATATTCATATCCTTCAAATACATAAAGCATTTGTCCAAATCAATATAAAAAAATTCTAAGACCTATACAGGCAGGACTGCAAAAGAAATGCAAAGTTAATAAAGTGTGAAAACGATTAAACCTTGCTTATACTTGGGGGAAAATGCAAATCTAAAAAAAGAGAATGCCCAGTACTAGCAGGGGTACAGGGCACTTGATGTTCTCTTACATTACTGGTGGAATTCTTAATGACATGAGAAAATAGCTGGGACATGTTAAATGAGGAAAAAAAATACTCATAGTATGATCTCAACCATGTTTTAAAATAATAGCTGAGTTTCATGAACACTTCTGTGCCAGGCACTGTGCTAAGACCAGGTATTGGTGCACTGGTGGACTTCATATTCACAATAATCCTGAGTTAGATGCTCTTATTATCCTTGCTTTATGGAGAAGGAAATTGAGGCAAGAGAAGGATCAAGTTATGGAGCCAAGGTTTCAGGTACCTTTGCTTTACAGTCTGTAATCCTAACTATCAGGACAGTGCAGAGGAGGAAATAAACTTCCAAAACAACGTGGAGTTGAACATATGCCACTTAATTCCTGTTTTGTCATGGATCTTCCATTATTTTACTTCACAAATAAAATGATTGGGGGTTTGTTTTGTTTTGTGTTTTGTTTTATTTTGCACCAGCAGCATATGAAGAACGCGAGCCAGAGATCAAATCCAAGCCAACAGCTGCAACCTATGCCACAGATGCAGCAAAGCAGGATCCTTAACCCACTGTACCACAGCCTTCATTCCACAATGACTGTTTTAAAAGGTAAATAATCACACAAGAGGAGTCCTGCTGTGGCACAGTGGGTTAAGAATCCAACAGCAGCAGCTCCTGTTCCTGCATAGGCATGGGTTCTATCCCTGGTCAGCAGTGGGTTAAAGGATTCAGTGTTGCCACAGCTGCAGCTCATATTCAATCATGGCCTGGTAAACTTCCATAAGCCGCAGGTGAGGCCATTTAAAAAAAAAAAAAAAAAAGGAGTTCCCGTCGTGGCGCAGTGGTTAACGACTCCGACTAGGAACCATGAGGTTGCGGGTTCGATTCCTGCCCTTGCTCAGTGGGTTAACGATCCGGCGTTGCCGTGAGCTGTGGTGTAGGTTGCAGACGCGGCTCAGATCCCGAGTTGCTGTGGCTCTGGCGTAGGCCAGTGGCTACAGCTCCGATTCGACCCCTAGCCTGGGAACCTCCATATGCCGCGGGAGCGGCCCAAGAAATGGTAAAAAGACCAAAAAAAAAAAAAATCACACAAGAGACGATAGCATCCTTGAAATTCCCCTAAGTTACAGATGCTAATGACAAAGAAACTTTACAGATCATAGTCTAGTGACTTTAGAAACTTTTTTAGGAAAAGAATTTTTTTCTAAATGAAATTTTATATGGATCTACAATATGAGAAACAGACTGAAACAGTATTTTATTCTATTTGTATATTTTATTAGTATATTTTAAAGGCTCCAATTTATAACATTTACAATGAAGCTTTTCTGGTGGACACAAACTTTAAATTATGGATGATTGGGCAGTTGAATTTGTTTTGTTTGATTGCACGGTATCAAGAAAAACCTGATTTGGAGTTCCTGTTGTGGCTTAGCAGTAACGAACCCAACTAGTATCCACTAGGACTCAGGTTCGATCCCTGGCCTCACTCGGTGGGTTGAGGATCTAGCACTGCCATGAACTGTGGTATAGGCTGGAAGCTGCAACTCCAATTTAACTCCTAGCCTGGGAGCTTCCATATGCCACAGGTACAGCCCTAAAAAGCCAAAAAAAAAAAAAGGAAAATAAAACCTGATTCTTTAGAAAGAAAAAAGGGCACATTAATGCTGAGGATTTTACAACACCTGTCCAGAAGTCCAAGAAGTAGAATATTTCTAAGTTAAATCTCTAATAATACTAGGAGTGAGACTACTTGGTAACAACAAATATTTTGGTAAGAACATAAAAATCTTAAAATATATACTAATCATGACACCAAGACATCATACACAAGGCAGACACATGTTACTGCACAATGCAATGCAAGCTGTCTACTGTAGGAAATTTACTCATATAATTTCACATGAGCAAAATTTACATGAGCACTGGCCTAAATTTTAAAAAGACCACTATAAAGCTACAATCTTCCCAGGCAATAAAATTTTTAAAATTCAAGTATACATACAAAGAAAGAAAGAAATTCTATTGTAAGGAGGATTGTTATCTGGCTGTTGGCATTACAGATAATCTTAATTTTTTCCTTTTGCTTTTTTCCCTCAAAAACCCTAAATACACTGCTTTTTTTCTTCCTTTTGCTTTTTTACTCTTCATTTAAAAATAGTTATAAGTCACAGGAATTTGTAAAAACTGTCCAGGAAGGTCCTGAGGACCCATCACCTAACTTCCATCAATGATAGTATCTTACATAACTTACATAATAGTATGTATCTTACTAGTATGTAATAATAGTATCTTACATAACTCTAGTAGGAGATCACAACAACAAAACTGACCTGGATACAATCCACAGAGTTTATTTATATTTCACCAGTTTTACATTCATGTGTGTGTTAGTGTGTGCAGTGCTACGCAATTTTATCACATTTGACACCTGTAGCTTCGCAGGACCAGAGGTGAGATACAGAACTGCGTTCCCTTTCCACAAAGCTCCTTCATGCTGAACCTCCCCCCACCCCTTTTTTTTCCCCGTATTTTGTATTTTGTCTTTTTAGGGCTGCACCCACAGCACATGGAGGTTCCCATGCTAGGGGTCAAATCGGAGCTGTTGCTGCCGTCCTCCGCCAGCCCCACAGCAACATCAGATCCGAGCCGCGTCTGCCACCTACACCACAGCCCACGGCAACACCGGATCCTTAACCCACTGAGCGAGGCCAGGGATCAAACCCACAACCTCACGGTTCCTAGTTGGATTTGTTTCCACTGAGCCACAACAGGAGCTCCCATGCTGCCTCCTTTATGGCACCACATCACCCCTTCCCCTGCTTCTACCTCCTGGCAACATCTAATCCATTCTCCATCTCTACAATTTGGTTATTTCAATAATATTATATAAATGCAACAGTACAGAATATAACTTTTTAAGATTGCCGGCTTTTTGTTCACCTAGATAACCTGGTAGCACAAATCAGTGGTCTCTAATGCGTTAAAACCCAGCACGATATGCATTTGAGTCTTTTTGTTGTTGTTGTTGTTGTTATTGCTGTTGTTGTTGCTATTTCTTGGGCCGCTCCCACGGCATATGGAGGTTCCCAGGTTAGGGGTTGAATCGGAGCTGTAGCCACTGGCCTACGCCAGAGCCACAGCAACGCGGGATCCGAGCCGCGTCTGCAACCGACACCACAGCTCACGGCAACGCCGGATCCTTAACCCACTGAGCAAGGGCAGGAATCGAACCCGCAACCTCATGGTTCCTAGTCGGAGTCATTAACCACTGCGCCACGACGGGAACTCCACATTTGAGTCTTTATACATGTCTATAGTATTTTAAAGTTAACAAGGTTGAAAATACGACTCAAATGCTCAGAAAATCCCTGTTGTACCACCGTAAAACTAGGATTCTGGGGAATGAATTTTAAAAACTGATCATCTAGTACAAGTCTAGTGCAATCTAATACAAACACAGGACAGAACAGAAACCCAAGGCTTAGTGCTTGGGAGTCATAAATCTTATCTATGTTTACAGGAACACGTGGCTTACAAGAATGCCTGGTTTTGCATTTTTCTGGCCAAGCTCTAGATTCCAGTCCTTTCTCAACCCAGGTAGATCTACGTCACATTCAAATATGACTCTTTGCCATTCTCCCCAAATGGTCATCGTTTTCTGCCTTTCCTCATGCTCTTTCCTAGAATTATTTTGAATCATCAAGGAAATTAAATCCCTTTGAAATTCCTGGGTCTAGTGATTTAGCCTCACCACATCCCAGGCCAAATTCTCCAGTCTTCCTGTGCAGTAGGTCCTTATGACTCAACACCTTCTCTCAGAAAGGACTACCCCACCCTGGCACAAATTCAAACTAACTCTTTTTCCCCTCCCCACCACACTTCCAGGTACCTAGATCCACTTTGTTAGCTCTTCCTGATAACTCACCCCACTAATAACTCACCCACTATATATCTGTTCATTAAGTACGGTGTGACAAATGCCATAACTTCACAAGTTTAGGCTTAGAAGGCAAACACTCCAGGAATTTACTTTTTTTTTTCCTTTTTCTTTTTTTTTTTTTTAGGGCCGCACTGGCGGCATATGGAGGTTCCAAACTAGGGGTCAAATCGGAGCTGTAGCTGTCGGCCTACACCACAGCTTAAGGCAATGCCAGATCCTTAACCCACTAAACGAGGTCAGGGATTGAATCCGAAACCTCATGATTCCTAGTCGGATTCGTTTCCGCTGTGCCCCAATGGGAACTCCAGGAATTTACTTCTTGAATGCCATGCTTTCCTAGTAAATACCCTTGCTTTTCCACAAAGATTGCTCTAAATAAGTAAAAGCTATAATACAAACACTAGGCTTCTTGGACATACAGATGTCAGAAGAAAAAAAGGCACAGATATTTGCATATTTTTAAAAATTTGGCAGATACGGGTATTACTCTATCAATATCAGATCAAATGGAATTTACTAGTGGTAAAGAGCCAGACTGCCTGGGTTAGAATGTGCCCTCTGCCACTTAATTATCTAAATCAAGTTTTATTTACATTTTGTGTGCCTCAATTTTCTCAGCTGTAAAATGGTGATTAAAAGCACCCCATTGGACAGTTGTGAAAATAACATAAGCATTTAGAACACTGCCTATCACACAGTCGGCCTTCTCCAAGCACTGGTAATTATCTCTAATGTACGGCAACCCAGGCTCCCCTCTTTGTGATATCTCTCTACCCCCCTCTTTGAAGCTCATACTGCTTCTGAAGTTTCCATACCAGGAAACAATAGTAACATAAGAACCTGTGTTTTACTTATTAAATTCATCTTACTCAAAACTAACTAGTAGAACAATTTTTTTTACATAGTAGCAGTTATTAACATTCCACCAAATATGAATGTAAGCACTTAAAAGCAGGGTGATGATGGAAAGAATGCTAGCAAAAAGTAAAGTACAGCTCCGAATAGGGAATGCTAATTTTATTTTTTTAAAATGGGGAAATTAATATGGTCATATTTTTGCTTGCATAAGCATAAAATGGCTCTAAAGTTTCATATCTGCTTATGGAGAGCGAGAACTACAAGTCTGGGCTATGAAGATGACTGTTCACTATGTGTGCTTTTAGTATCTTTCAAATTTGAAGCAGTGAATATATCATCTATATAAGAATTTAATTTTTAAAATGTGGGGGGAGTGCCTCTAAACAAGTATCCTGGAAGTCGGGTTCCTTTCTTTGTTTCTTCCTTCCTTTCTTTCTTTGTCTATTTTTTAGGGTCACACCCACAGCATATGGAGGTTCCCAGGCTAGGGCTCAAATCAGAGCTGTAGCTGTTGGAATCACAGCTATGTGGGATCTGAGCCACATCTGCGACCTACACCACAGCTCACGGCAACGTGGGATCCCTAACCCACTGAGCGAGGCCAGAGATCGAACCCTCGTCCTCATGAATACTAGTCAGATTCATTACCGATGAGCCACGAGGGGAGCTCGTTTCTAGTCCCAATCTGCCACAAACTGTGTTACCTTGCGAAAGTCATTCGACCCCTGAGTCTAGCTGGACAAAGAAAGTAGCAAAGATTTCTAGGTTCTATTCTGATTCTAAAAATGTTTCTCAAAGAGGGGGGTAGTAAATAGCACTATTTTTTTAAGACTTAAGAAGGTACATGTCTTAGTCCACCATTTTGCAAAATAAGGAGACTTTTTGAGGACAGGAATTGTCAAGCCTATTAATCTTTCAAGATCACTTTTGTCTTTTTTTTTAGGGCTGCAACAAGGGACATGGAAGTTCCTGGGTTAAGGATTGGAATCAGAGCTGCATCTGCTGACCTTCGCCACAGCCACAGCCATGCCAGATTCAAGCCGAGTCTGCAACCTACACCACAGTCACGGCAATGCAGGATCCTTAACCCACTGAGCAGGGCCAGGGATCAAACCCGCCTCCTCATGAATACTAGGTGGGTTCGTTACTCCTGAGCCACAAGAGTACCTCCCTCAAGATCATTTTTTTCTTAAATAAAAGCCCTTCTTAGAAGGGCTCTAATGCAACTTATAGGAAATACCCATGAAGAATATTCTGCATGGAGTTCTCTTACACGGTGAATCAGGTTAGGGATCCCATGTTGTCACTGCAGTGGCTTGGGTCGCTGCTGTCATGCAGGATCAATCCCTGGCCCCAGGGAACTTCCAAATGCCAAGAGTGCAGCCAAAAGAAAGAAAGAATACTCTGCACATTACTTTGTGTCTCTTGCCACATTTTTGGAGTTGTTTTAAAGTCTTTGTACTATCCCATGGAGGGAGCAATACAGAACACTAAAACAATTTACATTTAAAATACATAAATGAAAAAAATTAAAATTTTAAAAAGTAAAATATATACAGATTATATCTAAAAAAGGAAACTTATACTACTTAAGGTCATTATCAGACACTGCAAAAAAATACCATCGCTAGTCAATGATAACAGTTGTAGCTAATTGAGTACATACTTTATTCTGAGTATTACCCATTTATTTATTCCATGTTTCCTTTATAATCCTATCCATTCATCTGGCAAAGTAGGTTTTAATATCTCTATTTAATGAGAAGAAACTGAGGCGCCATGAAGATAAGCGACTAGTGTGAGGCCACAGTCTAACAAGTGGAAGAGCTAGGAGTCCACCCAGAATCTTTGGATCTGAGCTCAGTGAACCAGACAGGGATAATTTTAGCTGGCAGGCTGGTGCAGACTTGCCACAGAGTTTTTAGTAATTTAAATAAAAATGAAGAAAAATATGAAGAAGAAAGTAATTTTTTAAATAAAACTAAATGATTCAAAGGCCTTTTATTCTGAGATCAGTTCTTTCTAATTATTTGACCTAAAATATCCTTATTTAAAATGAAATGACAGGAGATCCCATTGTGGCACATCAGAAACGAATCCGACTAGGAACCACGGGGTTGCGGGTTCAATCCCTGGCCTCGCTCAGTGGGTTAAGGATCTGGCATTGCTGTGGGCTGTGGTGTAGGTTGCAGACTCGGCTTGGATCCTGGGTTGTTGTGGCTGTGGTCTAGGCCGGCAGCTGTAGCTCTGATTCGACCCCTAGCCTGGGAACCTCCACATGCTGTGGGTGAGGCCTTAAATAAAAAAGCAAAAAAACAAATAAATTAAATTAAATGACAGCAACAGTAGACAGTGCTGTGGGCTACTGTTGTTAGTTTTATCGTCTATACCCAGCAGAACAAACTGGCAACTCTACTGTAGCCTCCCAATTTGGTGGAAAATACTTCTTTGAAATCCAAAAGTCTGGGAGCTACTTCCTTAGACAATGATGCTTCCCAAAGTAAAAGAGGACTTAACACACACACACACCCTCAAGGATCTCTCATTAATCTCTATTTTATTTAGATTAGGACACTTAAAGATTGAGAAATAAGAATAAAGTGAATTTCAGCAATCCAAAGTCACATGAGTTAATGCTGGATACTAACAGAGAACTTTCCTCAGGATTCTTTTCATTGGTTAATTTTTTTCATTCTTTATCTTCAATTCAACTCATTCAAACCTGGGCTCAAACTTTCTGTTCCCCAAAATAGTCCCATTTTTTACTACTACTGCTAACTGGCAATCAATATTTAGGTCAAATAAGAACTACTACTTGAGGCCTCCAATAACCTGCTATTATTTAAAGCCTTTTTCACTTTGACAAAATAAAAGTAGGTTTAGTCTACCTATTTCCAAAGGAAAATTGATGTATGCATCAGACTCAAGCCACTTTAATTTCCAAATTATGTATCTCCATTAATATATAATACATGCATATGTCTATATATGTGTGTATAAGTATATTGCAATACTTATATATGTATTGCAAGTAGTTTATAAAAAGGCTGATCAAACTGGATAATTTCTTGAATTATATTGTATACATGGCAAATAAGCTATTTATTCCTCATATATGCACGACTTATTTCTTACCTATCCTCCTTTAGAGAAATCAAATTTATAAAACATTTTATGTATACAGCTACCCAATTAAACATTAGTTTCAATCACAACATACTAAATTCACGTTTAAAACTATAAAGAGATCTAGAAAATTAGGTTGTGACAACTCAGGTTGGGGGGAGGGATGGACTGGGGGTTTGGAGGAGATCTAGCTATTTTCAGTCTTACAAGTGTACTTTTAACATCACTTGATGTTATGTTATTTTATGGGGCTTTTTAAAAAACATCACAAAAACCTGGATCTTGCAAGATACATTAACAATTTGTAATTTATAATCTATACTTATGAGATGGTTCAAAACACTTTTTAAAAGAAAAGCCGATTTTAAGAACTTAAACATACGATCTGAATAATATAAAGCACTCTTTCCATGTCCAAATGTTAAAAGGTCCAGTTAAATGTATTATAGACTACAATGTTTCCAAAAGCTAAGACTGGTGATAATTCACCCTAAATTCCATATTAATCTAATATCAAATGTTATTTTTATTTCTTCTTTTTTCAAATACCTGAAATATACTGCTGTAAAGTCTTTTCATTATATATTTATTCAGCTAACTTTGGGTGCAAGGTACTTTAAGTATAAAAGTCCTTTCCAAAGACAGGGAAAACAACATAAAAATGTTTGCCTAAAACACACTCAGTGGCTCTCAAAGGGTATCTGAGAGTCTATTAAGTCTATTAGCTTAGTTCAAAATACCCAATAACAAATGTGAGCTTTCTGTCACACTGACATATTTTAAATGTTAATTAGCATCAACATTTTAAACACATTATGTTTAATGTAGCAATAATGATGACTATTTTCCCACTAAAAAGCTACAGGATTTTGGTTTAAGGGCAAATGAGTACCTGGTTCAGGGAAGAAGGCTGTCTAAGGGGAGAAGATCAGCAACCTAAAGTTTGTAAATAGTAACAAGACAAACTCCAATACTAGGTTGTTCCTGTAATCACCAACATGTAGGTCAAAATAAACCAGTGAGCTATACATTAGCATCTATCTAGTAATTTACAGATCAACAGAAGAGAAAGAAATTACTCAAATGTGACTACTGTTAACAAACAATATTAGGCATAGCGTCTCTATCAATTGTGAAATCATTTCTTTCACTTTTGCTACTTTTAAAAACACGAACCCTCCTCAATAAGAAAAAAGAACAGCCACTTTTAAGATGTAAACTCCTCTTTTTCAAAATAACTTGCCTAGGAAAATCTAATGCAGAAAAACAGTAAACCAACTACAACACTTTAAAAACCCTAAAATTATCAGTAAAACAAACCAATCTCTCCAGTTTAGTGATGCATGTATTTTTACTCTTCGGGGAATATTCCATTATACCAATCAACAAGGTTTAGAAATCACCCTAATGCCCCAAACATCATCACTATACATGACATACACATATTTTCCTCAAAGTAAGCTTAGGCTAGACCCACACTCAAGCCATTCCCCCCTCCCGGGCACAATGAAAAATAAGAGGGGGAATCCAAGAAATCAGATATATTAAGTGCCAGTATCTTCTTCCCGAGTAGGGTCAAATTCGTTTTTGCTCGCAAATGTCACTGTCTCCAGAAGTCTGCAAATTCTCATTAGCGCTACAGAGTACAAAGAGGCCTGACCACGGAAACACCTGTCCTAGCACCGGGAAGACAGTAGGAAATGCAATCCCGAGCCCACGCTGGCCGCAAAGCCTTGGGCTGCAGCAGCGACCCCGGACGACGGGTGGACACTGACCTCACGGTTCCCCCCGGCAGGGTCGCACGCCTCCGACCCGCCTCCCCGGGCAAGAACCAGGAAATCTGTCAAGCTGGCGGGGACCCACCCTCCGCGAACCCTGCTTGCTCCTTCTCAGCCCGGCCCCAGCCTGCCCAACTGCTCTCCGTCCGCTCCGGCCTCCTGGCTACACTCTGCCACCTCATCCCTCCTCGCCGGTCTCTCGGCCCCGCCACCTCCGCCCCGGCGGCCTGTACTCGGGCCGGCCCCCGGGCCGCCGCCCCCCGGCCCGGGCCGCGGCCCCCGGCCAGGCTCGCGGAGCCGTCGGTCCCTTCGCGGCCCGGTCCCCGCTGTCCCCCAGGCCCGAGCTCCCGCCGCGCGCTCCCCACCCCCAGCCTCCGCCCTCGTCCCGCTCGGCCGCTCCCGGCCCGTTCCCCACAGCTGGACTACCTGGAGGCAAGGGCGGCGGAGCACTTCACCCAGGGGCCCAGGTCGCAGAGGGCCCGGTGCTCAGGGTCCCGCTCCTTCTCCCGCTCCACGTGGTAGGCGTAGATGGAGAGCAGGATCCCGGCGGCGCACACTGCATACCGGGCCACCCGCTCCCAACGCGGCACCGACACTCTCAGCAGGACGGGCGCCGCCATCTTCCCCCCTCCGCCGCCGCTGCCGCCGCCGCCTCCTTCGCCGCCGCCGCCTCCCTCCGCCTCCACCTCAGCCGCCGCCGCCCGTCGGGGCCCGACCCAGCCGCCGCCGCTACCGCCACCGCCTCCGCCGCCGCCGCCACTGCCACCGCCGCCGCCGCGCCCCATTGGCTCGACCGCCTCCTCCGGGCCCCGCCCCCACAGGCGCGCGGCCCAACCGCCCCGAAAGGAGAGAGCCTGGCGGGGCGGGGAAGGCGCGCGCGGGCGCGGAGGGAGGGGGCGGAGCGCGCAACCGCCCGGGAGGCCGGGCCGGCAGGCGGAGCCAGAGGCGGTGCGGCGCGCGCGGTGGGCGGGACTCCGAGGGGGAGGGGTCAAGGAAGGGGCGGGGGCTCAGAGATGGGAGGGGCGGGGGCTCGGAGAGGGGCGGGGCGGGCCCTAGGGGACCAGGTGCAGGGAATAAATTTTGAAGATACCACCGGGTGTGACTGGATAAGCCCTTGGCCCCACCTCCTCGGAATGACAATCAATTGCCATCCTTCCCCCCTTTTTTGTCATTTTCACTTGATATTTTCGGACCCAACCCAAATGAACCTTGGCCATTGCACTGAGCTCCAGAGCCAAGCTCCAGAGCCTCACTTGTGTTACCTGATCTCCATCACCACTTCCAGGCACCTCACGTTCTACAAGTGCGAATTTAACTATTTTTAAACTATTCTTTTAAATTATTATTGCCAAAAGACTTGCTTCCCCGTGAGCTGAATTTGAGATGACAACATAATTCATGCAATATAGAAAAGAATAAAAATTAACTAAAAAATCAGGATGAAGAAAAAGACAAATGAAAAGGAAAGACCAGGGAGTTCTCGTTGTGGCTCGGGGGAAATTAACCTGACTGGTATCCATGAGGATGCAGGTTCGATCCCTGGCCTCGCTCAGTGGTTAAGGATCTGGCTTTGCCATGAGCTGTGGTGCAGGTTGCAGACATGGCTCAGATCCGGTGTTGCTGTGGCTGTGGTGTAGGCCAGCAGGGGCAGCTCTGATATGACCCCTAGCCTGCGAACCTCCATATACTTCGAGTGCAGCCCTAAAAAGACAAAAAAAAAAAAAAGGAAAGACCAGGAGTTAAGAACACAGCTAAGCAGGCCATAGGGTATCACATAATTATTAAAAGGAGCCACAAATTAGCTCTGAATTTCCTGGTGGCCAAAACTAAAAGAAAACTATATGTATGTTACTCTCTAAGGAGAAACACACTATTTTGGGAGATTGCTAGCATTTTCCTCTTTGCAGCTGTCAGAGAGATATCAAGTTTTATATAGTAATTTTGAGTATTGATGTCCTGTATGAGTTATGAACTGTTCCATAACAAATTACCCCAAATGTAGCAGTTTAAAAAAAAAAAAACTCTTTATTTTCGCACAGTTTCTGTGGGTCAGGAATCCAATGCTGTTGAGCTGGGTCCTCTGGATCTGGGTCTCTCACAAAAACGCAGTCAAGATGTTGGCTGGGGATGCAGGCATCTTAAGGCTAAAGAATCCTCTTTCAAGCTCACTCCCATGGCTGTTGGCAAGCCTCATGTCCTCTCTGGCTGATGGCTGGATCCATCAGTTCCTGAACCATTGCACCTCTTTGTAAGAAGCTGCTAGGATAAGAGAAAGAGAGGAAAACAGAAGTTACGGTCTTTTTTGTAAACTAATCTCAGAAGAGACAGCCCATCGCTTTTACATATTCCATTACTTAGAAGCTAGTCCACAACCTAAATGTCCATGGATGGATGAATGAATAAAGGAAATGTGGTATGTACACTCAATGGAATATTATTCAGCCACTTCTATCATTTCCTCAATAGGAAATCCTATCCTTTGAGACAAGAAAGACAAACCTTCATGGCATTATGCTAGGTGAAATAAATCAGAACGGCAAATACAGTTGACCCTGGAACAAGGCAGAGGTTAGGAATAGCAACTCCCCCACCCCCCAATGCAGTTAAAAATCCACATGTAGCTTTACAGTCAGCCATCCAATTTGAGCTCCCACATCCACAGATTCAACCAACTGAGGCTTTTGTACTGCTATATTGTATGTGTATTGAAAATAACCCATCTGTAAGTGGACCTGTGCAGTTCAAGCCCATGTAGCTCAAGGATAAATTGTACGGAATAATCTAACTCACATGTGGAATCTAAAAATACTGAACTTGTAGAAACAGAGCTGATTGATTTGCAGCCGCTGGCAGGTAGGGGAGATGGGAAGATGCTGGTCAAAGGGTACAAACTTTCAATTATAAGGTGGTTAAGTTCAGGAGATCTAATGTACCGTGTGGTGTCTCTAGTTAATAATATTGTATTGTATTCTAGGGGTTTTTTCTTTTTAGGGCCACACCCACAGCATATGGAATTTCCCAGGCTAGGGGTCCAATCGGAGCTGTAGCCGCCGGCCTACACCACAGACACAGCAACAGGAGATCTGAGCTGCCCCTGTGACCGACATCACAGCTCACGGCAATGCCGGATCCCCTTAACCCACTGAGTGGGGCCAGGGATTGATTCCAAGCCTTCATAGGTACTAGTTCGTTCGTTACCACTGAGCTGCAGTAGGAACTCCTATGATATTGTATTGTATTCTTGAAAGCAGCTAAATCTTAAAAGTTCTCATTCCCTCCCTCTAGGCAAAAAAAAAAAAAAAAAAGATAATTATGTCAGGCGATGGATGTGTAAACTAACCTTATTGTGGTAATCATTTCACAATATAAATGTATGTTGAATCACCCTGTTGTGCAGCTTAAACTTACACAATGTTCTATTTCAATTAGATATCAATAAAACTGGGGGACAAAAAGAAGCTAGGTCTAGTCTGGAGTTCCTGCTGGGGCTCAGCAGAAATGAACCCGACTAGTATCCATGAGGATGCATGTTCAATCCCTGGCTCAGTGGGAACTGGGAACATCTATATGTCAAGGGTTCAGCCCTAAAAAGAAAAAAAAAAAAACAAAAAACAAAAAACAAAGGGAAGGTAGGTCTGGTCTACACTGAAAGGGAAGGGATTATACAAAGGCATGGAAACCAGCGAGGGGATTGTTAGGATCATCTTAAATCCTGCCTATAGTCCTCAAAAAGATCACCACTCTAACCCTCCAGCGGTTTTCACAAATCTGAGTGAACTCATTCTCCTGAAACCCCTGTCCTTCAGGATTCCTTTAATCACTTGAGATCTATCAGTCATCTGACTTCTTTCACTCATCTTAAAGTCTGTGAGGTTTATTCCTATTATTGCGTGTAACTATTATTATTTTTCATTGCTGTGTAATAGTCCATTGTGTGATTGAGCACAATTTTATTTATCCCGTCTGTCCACTGTTGATCAACATTTGGCCAGTTTTTAGCTGTTATGAACAAAGCTGCTGTGAACATCCTGTAAATGTCTTTTGGTGGCTATATGCACTCATGTCTAGTCCAGAAGTGGAAGTAGAGTCAGATAGTATTAGTAAATACTGCCCCCGTCAATTGAGATTCACAGGGGGCAAAGCCTGGGAAGGATAAAGAAGTCAGGGAGCAGGAAGAGGCATGGAGAGCCTCCAGATCACAGTGTAGGTCTGACCACTGTGCAAGTTCCACGGTCTCAGCCGGAAGGACGGGGATCCCAGAGTGAAGACCCTCCTTTATAGGAGCCTTTGCGAGGCAGGAATGGTCCCAATCTAGTAGCCCTGCCAGGCAGAATCACTAGCTGGGAGCAGCATGAATGCTGTGACTTCTGAAGGGATGGCCCCTGGAGGCTACTGGTCAACTAGCCTCTTTGCAGCAGACGCTTGAAGGGAGACTGAGTCTGCGTGGTGCACCACCAGGGCCACCCTACTACCAAAGAGTTTTCCCAAGTGGTTGTATCAGTTTAAACTCCCATTAGCAAAGCATGAGAATTGTGGCTCTTTCACCTCCTCGCCAATCTTTGGCAATGTCAGTGCTTGAAGATTGAGACAATTGGGTGGCTCTCTAGAGGGATGGTGGTGGTTTTAAAATTGCCTTTCCCTGAAGACCAGTGAATTTGAGCACCTTTCGTACACTTAGTGACTTTGTAACTGTCCTCTCTTGTGAAGCACTTATTCCAGACTTTTTCCCACTTTAGGGAGTTCCCAGGTGGTACAGTAGGTTAAGGATCCAGCATTATCACTGCTGTGGCTTGGGTAGTTCCTGCGGTTCAGTCCTTGGCCTGGGAACTTCTGCATGCCATGGGAGCAGCCAAATAATCATAACAATAATACTAATAAGCCCTTTTCCCACTTTAAAAGAATAGGTCATCTTTTTCTTACTGGTTTATAGGTGTCCATATATTCTGGATACAAATCTTTGTCAATATGTGTATTGCAGATACCTTCTCCTACGCTGTGGCTTGTCTGTCTCCCCTCTTCTTTTTTTCCGAATAACTGAAGAGACTTCTTTAAATTCCTATTATACATTCTACTGCCTTCACCTTGGAGCTTTCAAACACCTACTCACCCATGGCCTACATATCTCTTTCTCCTCTAAGACTTTCCCACTTCTATTGCAATATTGGGACACTGGTTACCCAAACCCAGCTCACCAGACCAGGGATTCAAACCCCATCAAGACTCTCTCTGTGGGAGTTCCCATTGTGCCTCAGCGGGAATGAACCCTAGTAGTATTCATGAGAATTTGGGTTCTATCCCTGGCCTCATTCAGTGGGTTAAGGATCTGGTGTTGCCATGAGCTGTGGTGTAGGCTGGAGACGTGGCTGGGATCCTGCGTTGCTGTGGCTGTGGTGTGCACCGGCAGGTGCAGCTCCAATTCAACCCCTAGCCTGCAAACCTCCATGTGCTGCAGGTGTGGCCCTGAAAAGCAAAAAACAAAACAAAACAAAAACCTCTCTCTGTCCATTTCCCACCTCTATGTGTTAATTTGGTTCTCAGGCCACTTTTGCTTACAGGGGGAAGAATGGTCCCAAAGTACCTCCATCTGCATCTTTGTTTTCTCCTTCCAGGAAAGGAATACCTATCCTCCCTTATATCCTCTTTTTTTTTTTTTTTGTCTTTTTAGGGCTGAACTGGTGGCACATGGAGGTTCCCAGGCTAGGAGTTGAATCGGAGCTACAGCTGCCAGCCTACACCACAGCCACAGCAACTGGGGCTCCAAGCTGTGTCTGCCAAGTCTGCAACCTGCACCACAGCTCAGGGCAACACCAGATCCTTAACCCACTGAGCAAGGCCGAGGATGGAACCCACACCCTCACGGATACTAGCAGGATTCATTTCTGCTGCACCATAACAAGAACACCCTTGTTTACAACATTGTGCCAATTTCTGCTGTACAGCATAGTGACCCAGCCATAAACACACACACAAACACACATACACACACACACATTCCTTTTCTTGTTTTATCTTCCATCATGGTCTATCTCAAGAGACTGGGTATAGCTCCTTGTGCTGTACAGGAGGACCTCATTGCTTGTCCATTCTAAATGGAATAGTTTGTATTTATTAATCCCAAACTTCCCTACAATGGAATATTATTATTCAGCCATAAAAAGGAATGAAATACGGATATATGCTACAGCATGGATGAAACTTGGAACCACTATACTTAGTGAAAGAACCCAGACCCAGACATAAAAGACTACACATTGTATCATTAGTTTATCTACGTGTTTATTTATTTAATAGAAATATTGAAGTATAGTTGCTGTGCAATATAATGAGTCACCATTTTTAAAGTTTATACTCCATTGATAGTTATTATAAAATATTGGCTATATTCTCCATATTATACAGTATATTCCGGTAGCTTATTTTTGTTTTATGGCTTTCTTTATTTTTTTATTTTTATTTCTTTTTTTGCCTTTTTAGGGCTGCACTCCCAGCATAGGAAGTTTCCCAGGCTAGGGGTCGAATGGGAGCTGTAGCTGCCAGCCTACACCACAGCCATAGCAAGGTGGGATCCGAGTCGTGTCTGCGACCCACACCACAGCTCATAGCAATGCTGGATCCTTAACCTACTGAGTGAGGTCAGGGATCAAACCCGAGTCCTCATGGATACTAGTCAGGTTCATCAACTGCAGAACCGCGACGGGAACTCCTGTTTCATCCCATTTATTTATTTATTTATTTATTTATTTATTTATTTATTTCTGTTTTTTGTGCTGTGCCTGCACAAGAAAGAAGAAAGAAAGAAGGAAGGAAGGAAAGCAAGCAAGCAAGCAAGCAAGCAAACTTATGATTCCCAAAGGAGAAAATGCGGGGGCTGGGGGGGGGGGATTAGGAGTATAGAGTTAAGAGATATAAACTGCTATATGTAAAACACATAAGCAACAAGAATTTCCTGTATAGCATAGGGAACTAGAGTCAACATCTTATGATAACCTATAATGAAAAATAATCTGAAAAAGCAATATATGTATATATATATATATGACTGAATCACTTTGCTGTTCACCTGAAACTAACACAACATTGTAAATCAACTATACTTCAGTTTTTAAAATGTCACAGAAATGTCACAAGATGATGATTAATTCCAGCCTCTCTGTTCTTCCCCTTTAAAAATTTCCCTGACTCAAAAGACCAGGACGGAGTGGATCTGAGGCTTGTCTCCCACTCCCTTGGCTGGCGCCCCGCAATTGCAGTAATTCCTTATTTTGCTGCAAACCCCCACTGTTGGACTTTGGCTTTCTATGCCACAGGCCCTTTGCTCGAGTTCAGGATCAGATATTAAAAAAAGCAGTTGTTTTCAGAGAGTCCCCTTTGTGGCTCAGTGGGTTAGGAACCCAACTAATATCCAGGAGGATGCAGGTTTGATCCCTGGCCTCGCTTGGTGGTTTAGGGATCTGGTGTTTCCATGAGCTATTGTGTAGGTCAGGTCGCAGATGTGGCTCAGATCCTGTGTTGCTATGGCTGTGATGTAGGCTGGCAGCCGTAGCTCCAATTTGACCCCTAGCCTGGGAACCTCCATATGCTGTGGGTAGGGCCCTAAACAATAACAAAAAAAATTTTTTTTTCATAGCAAGGACCTACTATACAGCACAGGGAAATCTAATATTCTGTAATCTATACAGGAAAAAAAATGGATATATGTATATGTATAACTGGTTCACTTTGCTGTACAGCTGAAATTAATACAATACTGTAAGTCAACTATACTCCAATTAAAAAAAAAGTTGTCTTCAAATATAGCTCCTATGAACATTTAACTTTTTTTTATTTTAAAACTTCCTGCAGAGTTCCTGACGTGGCTCAGTGGGTTAGGCATCCGACCTTGTCTCTTTGAGGATGCAGGTTCAATCCCTGGCCTCACTCAGTGGGTTGAGGATCCTGCATTGAAGTAAGCTGCAGCGTAGGTTGCAGATCCAGTGTTGCCCTGGCTGTGGCATGGGCCTCAGCTGCTGTTCCAATTCGACGCCCAGCCCAAGAACTTCTGTATGCAGCAGGTGCGGCCATAAAAAAGGGGGAAAAAAAGAGTAAAAAAAAACTTCCCGGGAGTTTCCTGGTGGCCCAGCGGTTAAGGACCCTGCTGTGGCACAGGTTTGATCCCTGGCCTGGGAACTTCTGCATGCCAAAAAATAATAATAATTAAATAATTAACAAAAAACCCTTTGTTCTCTCATAATTTAGTTGGCAGTCTTTTCTTGCTGGCATAGAAAATGTATTTTAGAAGAAGCCTCTATATATTAGGAACAAGCCTTTATACCATTAACTCTTTTTTAAAATTAATTAATTAATTTATTTATTTGTATTTTGTCCTTTTTTTAGGGCTGCACCTGCAGCATATGGAGGTTCCCAGGCTAGGGGTCTAGTCAGAGCTATAGCTGCTGGCCTACACCACAGCCACAGCAACGGCAGATCCTTAACCCACTGAGTGAGGCCAGAAATCGAACTAGCAGCCTCATGGTTCCCAGTCGGATTCGTTTCTGCTGTGCCATGACAGGAACTCCCAAATTCTTTTATTTATTTTTTTCTAGGGCTGTACCTGAGGCATAGGGAAGTTCTCAGGCCAGGGGTCAAATTAGAGCTATAACCACCGGCCTAAGCCACAACCACAGCAATGCCAGATCTGAGCCACATCTGCAACCTACAAGCACAGCTCATGGCAACGCTGGATCCTTAACCCACTGAGTGAAGCCAAGGATTAAAACTGCTGCGTCCAGGAGTTCCCGTCGTGGCGCAGTGGTTAACGAATCCGACTAGGAACCATGAGGTTGCGGGTTCGGTCCCTGCCCTTGCTCAGTGGGTTAACGATCCGGCGTTGCCGTGAGCTGTGGTGTAGGTGGCAGACGCGGCTCGGATCCCGAGTTGCTGTGGCTCTGGCGTAGGCCGGTGGCTACAGCTCCGATTCGACCCCTAGCCTGGGAACCTCCATATGCCGTGGGAGCGGCCCAAGAAATAGCAACAACAACAATAACAACAAAAGACAAAAAAAAAAAAAAACAAAAAACAAACAACTGCTGCGTCCTCATGGATGCTAGTCAGACTCGTTTCTGCTGAGCCATGACGGGAACTCCTAAAACTCTTCTATATAAGAAATACATTTTGGGGAGTTCCTGCAGCAGAAATGAATCCGACTAGGAACCATGAGGTTTCTGGTTTGATCCCTGGCCTCGCTCAGTGGGTTAAGCATTAGGCGTTGCCATAAGCTGTGCTGTAGGTCACAGAAGTGGCTCGGATCTGGCATTGCTGTGGCTGTTGCATAGGCTGCAGCTATGGCTCCAATTCGACCCCTAGTCTGGGAACCTCCATATGCCATGGGTGCGGCCCTAAAGAGCAAAAAAAAAAAAAGGAAATACATTTCACAAAGTCATATTGACCAAAGGCACATGTGAATACCAGAGGAACTGGTCTGGAGAAAGGGTACAGGCAGGTTTGCATGGATTAAGAGCATGGGTTGGAATCATAGCTCTGCCTCTTTAAGCTGAGCATGCCTAGAAGGGTACTTAACCTCCCTCTGCCTCAGTATCTTCATCTATAAAATGGGGATAGCAATAGTACCTGTGTCAAAGGGTTTGAGGACGATTAAATACATGGCACCTGACACGTAAGAAGTGCCCAATAAATGCAAACTACGGTCACCTTATTCCTTGTCTCTACGAGCAAAAGAAAAATGAAGCATTCAATGAAATTAAATTCTTCCTGAGTGATGACTTAAAATAAACTGTTACTTGAAAACTAAAATTATCATATTGGGTAAATGCTATCCAAAATGTAACTGATCTATATTCCAGTGACTCCATGAAACACATCAATTCGTATAGTTACTTAGAAGAACATTTAACAACTAATTTAGGCATTCCCGCTGTGGTGCATTGGGTTAAGAATTTGACTACAGCAGCTTGGGTTGCTGTGGAGGGGTGAGTTTGAGTCTGGTGCAGTGGGTTCAAGGATCTGGCGTTGCCACCACTGGGGCTCAGATTCGATCCCTGGCCTGGGAACTTCCATAGGTCTGGGTGTGGCCATAAAAGAAAAAAGCTAATTTAAAGAGCAGATTGGAGTTCCTATCAAGGCACAGTGGAAATGAATCCGAATAGGAACCATGAGGTTGCAGGTTCGATTCCTGGCCTCGCTCAGTGGGTTAAGGATCCAGTGTTGCCATGAGACAAAAACAAAACAAAAGAAAACAAAACAAAAAACTGGCAATCATTTTATTTCTCACAATTTCTGCAGGTCGGGAGTTTAGGAAGGACTTGGCTCTGCAGCTCCCCACAGCTCCCATGTGATTGAAATCAGACGGTGGTTAGAACTGCGACAGGAGGGGGAAGAAGAAGCAGCTCAGAGTGGCAGGTATCTCTCCCCTCTTTTTTTTTTTTTTTTTTTGTGGGGTTTTGTTGTTGTTGTTTTTTGTTTGTTTTTTTTAGGGCCACACCCGTGGCATATGGAGGTTCCCAGGCTAGGGGTCTAATCAGAGCTACACCTGCCGGCCTACACCACAGCCACAGCAATGCCAAATCCTAACCCACTGAGCGAGGCCAGGGATTGAACCTGAAACCCCATGCTTCCTAGTTGGATTCGTTTCTACTGAGCCATGACGGGAACTCCTCCCTCCCCTTTCTTAGGCACTTTCAGGACCTCTCCATGTGGGTTATTTTGAGCCTCCGCACAGCATGGCGGCCTCAGGCCACTGTTTCCGTGGTGGCCTGTGACTCCAGCATAAGTATTCCAGTAAACAAGTTGAAAACTGCATCTCCTTTTCTGACCCAGCCTTCAAGTCACACTGGCTCATTTCTGGTGCATTCAATAAGTTACAGGAAGTTCCCTGGCAGCACAACAGCTTAAGGATCCCAAATGGCTACAGTTGGCAGCTGTGGCAGGGTTTGATCCCTGGCTGAGGAACTTTCATATGCTGCAGGTGCAGCCAAAAAAAGAGAGAGAGAATCAGAAGCCTGCTCAGGTTCAAGTGGAGGGGAACAGACCCCATCTCTCAATGGTAGTAGGATCAAGGGTTTGCAGAACAGCATGTGCTTTAGGAGACATGGTGGCAGCTATGTTTGGAAATTGCAATCTGCCACCTAACAACCTCTATCCAAGCCGAACTTTCTCATCTGTATAAGACAGGTACTGATTGTATCAACTGATAGAGTCGTAGTGAGAACGAAGTGAATAAATAACCTGGAAAGCACTTAGGATTGTATCTGGCCTTCTCCATAAATATTATTATCATCATGACTATCATCAATCTTTTCATTGCTCACTGAACCAGGACTATGCAGTCATGGTCCCCACCGTTCCTCAGAAGTCCCTCTCTGGGTCCAAGTACACCACTGCCTCTGGCCTCTCTTTCCCTAATGGCTGTCCCTGACTGTAAATCTCCCACCACAGCTGGTGTCCCTGCTGGCTGAGACAAGACCCTGCAGCCACTGGTCCCATAACATCTCAGAGAGGCCCATCAGTGGACCCCAAAAGGACTGGCTGCCCCCCGCTGCTGCCACTGTCTCGATGTAATTAGGGCCATGATCCCCAACTCTGGCAGGCAGCCCAAAATTGCCACAGTGGAGTCACCTCTGAGCTGACCTGCCCTCGTAGCCTGCAGGCACCCCACCCCTGAGGGACAAATGCCTGCTGATCTCCAGCCTCGAATGTTCATAAAAAGCAAGTAAAACATTCAAATGGGATAAATAACTAGGTCCTACTGTATAGCCCAGAGAATTATAGTCACTGTCCTATGATAAACCATAATGGAAAAGAATTTTTTTTTTTTAAAGAGGGTGTGTGGGAGTCCCCGTCATGGCTCAGCGGTTAACAAACCTGACTAGTATCCATGAGAATGCAGGTTCGATACCTGGCCTTTCTCAGTGGGTTAAGAATCCAGTGTTGCCATGAGCTGTGGTGTAGGTCACAGATGAGGCTCGGATCTGGCACTGTTGTGGCTGTGGTGTAGGCCTGTGGCAACAGCTCCAATGGGACCCCTAGCCTGGGAACTTCCATAGGCCGCTGGTGCGGGCCCCCTCCCCAAAAAAGTGTGTGTATATACATATGTGTATGTATATATGTATGTATATACATATTTATATATATATGTATTTTTTTTTTGGCTTTTTAGGGCTGCACCCATGGCATATGGAGTTTCCCAGACTAGAGGTCCAATCGGAGCTACAGCTGCTGGCCACAGCCACAGCCACATCAGATCTGAGCCGCGAATGTGACCTACACCACAGCTCACGGCAACGCCAGATCCTTAAGCCATTGAGCGGGGCCAGGGATTGAAACTACAACCTCATGGTTCCTAGTCAGATTCGTGTATGTGTGTGTGTATGAATCACTTTGCTGTACAGTAGAAATGAACACAATATTGTAAATCACCTATACTTGAATAAAAAATTTAGAAAAGAAGTTCTAGAGCCAAAAACAAATAAACAAAAATCAAACAAATAAACAACTCCCTCCCTGAGTACTAAACTCAGTTGCCAAACCAATGGAATGTAGTAAAACAGCGTAGTTCTCCCTGGAGTAGACATTCCGGGAGCAAGAGACCCAGTGCTGTCCCCTGTACACCTGCTCCTCCCGCCCCACCCTGGCGCTGTTGTGTTTGGTTTTGGTTTGCTTTTTTCTTTTTAGGGCTATACCTGTGGCATATGGAAGTTCTCAGGCTAGGCGTCGAATTGGAGCTGCAGCTGCCGGTCTACACCACAGCCACAGCAATGCAGGATCCGAGCCATATCTGTGACCTACACCACAGCTCACGGCAGCACCAGATCCTTAACCCACTGAGCAAGGCCAGGGATCGAACCTGCAACCTCATGGTTACTTAACCACTGGGTTCGTTAACCACTGAGCCACGATGGGAACTCCAGGAATCTGGTAGTTTTTATAGCACTGGGAACTATATCTAGTCACTTGTGATGGAGCAGGATGGAGCATAATGTGAGAAAAAGAATGTATATATGTACGTGTGATTGGGTCACTTTGCTGTACAGTAGAAAATTGACAGAACACTGTAAACCAACTATAATGGAAAAAATAAAAATCATTTAAAAAAACCCAAAATGGTAGCATGGCACCAACACAACTCATAGAATTTATTTAAATTAAGATAAAACCTATGCCATAGGTATTACAGAAAATACAGTAAACAGCAATACTTTTGTAATTCCTGCAGTAAACAATGAAGACAAAAATAGAAAAGCAATCAAATAAAGGAATCTGGGGAATCTGGTAGTTTCTACAGTCTGCTTCCGCTGGTCCCCAGGAGTCCTTCTTACAAATCCATATAATTCCAAATTGTATGACTGGATTGAATAGGGTTTTTCCCCCAGAGCCCCTCAAATAAGTCTGTAGATGCAATGGGATACTTGGGAGAAAGGGAGCCATTTCAGCCCAGGCAGTGAACACATACAAGTCCCAGCTCCTGTCTGCCAGGACACCCTGTCACACCGACCGTTTCCCCGTTCGGAAGTGGCCCTGAATCGGGGAGAGAGTTTTCATGATGTCATTGACTTCTGCTGTGGTGGGAAAACTGTCACCCGGGACAGTGAGATGACCCCACCAGGAACAGATTTTAGCAGGTGTTTGGGAGGAGGCGAGGAGGGGCCCGATGCGGGAGTCAGACTCGGCCCTGGGGAGTGACCACAGCTGGAGGCTGAGGGCACAGTTCTTACTTCTCGCAGGTGATCCTAAGGGCACTGGGGCCCACACCACGCACTTTGGTGCACAAGTGTCGGTGGGGCTGGGGGTGGATTCAGAGCATAAAGGCATCAGGGGATCTGGCCACATCTGGTTCTCTCCTAGGTACCCAGGATCTAAACCTCCCTCCCACCTAAGGAGGCAGGGCCCACCTGCCAAGGAAAGAGCTGGGAATACCAAATACTTCTTTTTTTTTTTTTTTTGGTGTTTTTGTATTTTGAGGGCCGTACCCGTGACATACGGAGGTTCCTAGGCTGGGGTTGTCTCGGAGTTGTAGCTGCTTCCCTACACCACAGCCACAGCAATGTAGAATCCGAGCCATGGCTGCGACCCACACCAGAGTTCCTGACAACGCTAGATCCTTAACCTGAGTGAGGCCAGGGATCGAATCTGAGTCCTCATGGATACTAGTCGGGTTCGTTAACCACGAGCCACAACAGGAATTACTTAGATACTTTCTTTGCCCCTGGAGGTAGGGGGTGGAGAGAACCCACAGGCCTCATGTCAGGGACAGTAGATGCAATGGCAGTGTCTACATCTAGTTTCTGGAAGTGACAGTGACATGGTTCTGGTGCCAGTGGGGCCAGGCCAGGCATCCAACCTGGGCATGAGGGAGGGGTGTCTTCATCTGAGCAGCTCCCAGACAGGATCTGGGCCTTTGTTGCTGCCTACAGAGCTTCCTACCATGTTTTCCCCGACCATCCAGCAATTTGGGAAACCATCCAGCAATTTTGGAAACCATCCAGCATCCTTTTAATAAATCCCTGTTCTTTTTAAAATAGCCCAAGTTGATTGTGATGCTTGCCCATAGGGCATTGACCAATACTGGAGTTTTAAGCACTTTTTTTTTTTTTTTTTGCTGCACCCACAGAATGTGGAAGTTCTTGTGCCAGGGATTGAATCCTCACCACAGCTGTAACCAGAGACACAGCAGTGCCTCTTGATCCTTAACCATCTGAGCCACCAGGGAACTCCAAAAGCATTTTCTTAAAGTGTCGCACCCACAGCACATGGAAGTTCCCAGGCTAGGGGTCAAATCAGAACTACAGCCGCCGGCCTACACCACTGCCCAGCAATGCAGGATCCTTAACCCACTGAGCAAGGCCAGGATCAAACCCGCATGCTCAGGGGTACTAGTCGGCTCCTGCTGAGCCACGATGGGGACGCCCTCCATAAGCATTTTTTGACTTCAGAAGCTTCAGAGCACAGTGCCCTCCTCAGCAGGACACCAGGATCTACAAGGATGCCACTGGCCCAGATGGCATAAGGCCTGGCAAGGAGCTGTGGGCATTTAACCAAGGAGACCAGAGCAGGGGGAGAATCTGGCAGTGCCCTGGGGTAGCAAACCTGCCACCTGTCAGGGCACTGGTAAGACACCCAAGAAGACTCCCAACAAGGGTGGGAGGAAGATCCTATGACAGCAGGTGAGGGTAAGAGCCAGAGGCATTTGGAATATTCATAACTATTGACGTGAATGTCCACTGACCCATCGGGTGAGCAGCCCCAGGAAATCCATTAGTCCACAACCACCTCTACAAGCTGCCAAGGGACCTGTTGCCCAGGCCCTGGCCACAGACCCTGACCTCAAAAATCACAGCCATCGATGCTTGTTAGAGTGCTGGGGCTGAGAAGGAAAAATCCCAGAATTTATTGTTTGTTTAAATTATTAATTGATGTATGTCTACTTGGTTTAAAAAAAAAAAAAAAAAGGAGTTCCCGTGGTGGCTCAGCAGTAGCAAGCCCGACTAGTATCCACGAGGACATGGGTTCAATCCCTGGCCCTGCTCAGTGGGTTAAGGATCCAGTGTTGCCAAGAGCTGTGGTGTAGGTCGCAGACGCAGCTCGGATCCCGTGTTGCTGTGGCTGTGGCGTGGGCTGGTGGCTACAGCTCCAATTAAACCCCTAGACTAGGAACTGCTTGGCCCTAAAAAAACAAAAACGAAACCAAAAACTCTTGGTTCCCTGGTGGCTCAGCAGGTTAAGGATCCAGCATTGTCACTGCTATATCGAGGGTTCGATCCCTGGCCCGGGAAATTCCTCATGCAACAGGTGTGGCCAAAAAAACAAAAAAACCCTCTTTTAATGTCTTTAGCTGTAGCAGATGATATAGGAAAGTGGTATAAAGAGATGGCGAAAGGGGCAGAACACAGGGAAAACTGAAAGGAAGAGAAAGAGGGAAAAATAGTTTAAAGCTGAAGATATCACTGTCATACCAGGCTGGAGAATTAAGGTAGCAGCATGAAATGTCCAAGACAGATGTTTCAGGGTGTGCTGGCAGCACCAGCACCATCCTTGGGGAGCCCTACATTCCTTTTTCAATGGAAGTACTTCAAGGTTCATGCCCTGCCCTCTGGAGGGAGGAGTCCAAGATCAGGCCAGAGTGGACCATTTAACAGGACTTTGCCTCAATGTCCTCAAAGCAAGAAGAGAAGGGAGGACTCTGGCACCTGTTCTTGAAAAGGAAACCAAAAAGGAATCCCAGGAGTTCCCATCATGGCTCAGTGGTTAATGAATCTGACTAGGAACCATGAGGTTTCGGGTTCGGTCCCTGGCCTCGCTCAGTGGGTTAAGGATCCGGCGTTGCTGTGAGCTGTGGTGTAGGTTGCAGACACGGCTCAGATCCTACATTGCTGTGGCTATGGAGTAGGCCGGCAGCTACAGCTCTGATTAGACCCCTAGCCTGGGAACTTCCACATGCTGAGGGTTCAGCCCTAAAAGGACAAAAAGACAAAAAACAAACAAACAAAAAGGAATCCCAGAAGTTAATCTTCCACAATATTATGGGACAGGAACCACAGTAAGAGCAAACTGTAAAGTGTTGGAGTCAGGGTCCACCCAGAGTGGGATGGGGTGCCTGACAGTGAGGACCCCGAGCCCCTCCAGAGGGTGGAGGTGCAAAGGAGCTTGTAGGGGTCATGGCTGCACACGCTGCCCCTTAATCCACTCACAGCAGCAGCCCTCTGCACAGCCAGCCAGCTCATCTTGCGCCAGCAACTGTGACCACTGAAGCCTTCTTACTTCATGAGGATGAAAAAATGGTTGTTTTTTGGAGCAAAGGATTTGTCCCTGAAATGTAGAGCTGAAGGGAACTTTCGCAATGACCGAGTCCAACCTTCTTGATAGCAAACTTCAATAAAATTAAACCCCAAAGCCAAACACTTGATACATGAGAAGGAGTTCTGGTTGATAAGACACTGTTAAGAGTGAGGGGTTTTGACCATCTTGAAGGATGTATCAGTGATTTACTGGAGCACAACAAATTACCCCAAACCTTAAACCATTACTGGCTTAAAATAACAATATTTATTATCTCACAGTTTTTCTCTATTAGGAATCTAGTCTCTCAGGAGTCTACAGCCTCGCTGTGTCCTCTTTCTCAGGGTTTCTCACAGGCTATGTCAAGGTTTCAGCCAGGCTGGCAGCAATCTTACCTTTTTTTTTTTTTCCAATTATTTTATTTTATTTTGCTTTTTAGGACCACACCCATGGCATATGGGGGTTCCCAGGCTAGGGGTTGAATCAGAACTATAGCTGCCAGGTTACATCACAGCCACAGCAACACCAGATCCGAGCCGTGTCTACAACCTACACCACTGCTCATGGCAACGCTGGATCCTTAACCTGCTGCTCAAGGCCAGGGATCGAACCCACAACCTCATGGTTCCTAGTTGGATTCGTTTCCTTTGCGCCATGATAGGAACTCCTAGGCTGCAGTCTTACCTGAAGGTCTGACTGGAGAAGGAGGTGCTTCAAAGCTCCCGCATGTGGCTTTGGCAAGATTCACTTCCCCACTGGCTGTTGGACTGGGGACTGTAGTTCCTTGGTGACTGCTGCCCAGAGTCATCAAGTCCCTTACTATCTGAACCTCACCAGATGGCAGCTTGCTTTTCAGGGTAAGCCAGCAGAGAGAGCAAAGGGAGTGGCAGTGAGCTGGAAGTCATCACCTTTCATAAGGAACCTAATCGTGGAAGTGACATCTCATCACGGTTGTGAATTCCATTCCTTAGAAATGAGTCATCAGGAGGGTTGTGGTGCAGTGGAAGAGAATCTGACGAGGACCCATGAGGATGTGGGTTTGATCCCTGGCCTCCCTCAGTGGGTTAAGTATCCAGCATTGCCGTGAGCTGTGGTGTAGGTGGCAGATGCGACTTGGATCCTGAGTTGCTGTGGCTGTGGTGTAGGCTGGCAGCTGTAGCTCCATTTTGACCCGTAGCCTGGGAACTTCCATATGCCTCAGTGCGGCCCTAAAAAGGAAAAAAAGAAAGAAAGAAATGAGTCATCAGGTCCAACCCACACTTAAGAGGAAGGTCTTATGCAAGGAAGTCAATACCAGGAGGCAGGATTTTTGGGAGCCATGTCAGAAGCTGCCAGCCACAGATGGTGTGTAGAAGGTAGGAAGAGGGTCCGGTTTTCTGTTTGTTTCTTCGTTTTGGCCCCGCCCAGAGCATGTGGAAGTTCCCCGGGTCAGGGATCGAACCCAAGCCACAGCAGTGCTAGATCCTTCACCGCTAGGCCACCCACCTGTGGAACTTTCTGACTGAAAAGAAAATGCCCTGTAAATCCAGCCACCCACACGTTGCCTGAAGTCCCAACATAACTCACCGCTGAGTGGCTTTTCATTCTACAGCTGCACAACGACATAGTTAGAAACGGTATCTTGGTTATACTGGGAGAGAAGCCATCTGCCTGTAACCTACACCCATGCCCATACAGGCACCTTGTAACCTGTGAAAATGGGGGAAAGTTCAGAAGATTGTCTTCTCGGAGTTCCTGTTGTGGCTCAGAGGGTAACAGACCTGAGCAGTACCCATGAGGAGGCGGGTTTGATCCCTGGCCGGAATCCGGTGTTGCTGGGGCTGTGGTGTAGGCCAGCAGCTGCAGCTCTGATTCAACCCCTAGCCTGGGAACTTCCATAGGCCTTGGCTGCAGCCCTAAAAAAGCAAAAAAAAAAAAAAAAAAAAAAGAGAGAGAGAGAGAGAGAGAGAGCGAGAAGAAGAAGATTCTATTCTTTTTAAATGATGGCTGAAGTTCCTGCTGTGGCACAACAGGATTGGTGGCGTCTTGGGAGCGCTGAAACGCAGATCCCATCCCCAACCCGGCACAGTGGATTAAGGATCCGGGCATTGCCACAGCTGTGGTATAGGTCGAAATTGCGCCTCGGATCTGATCCCTGGCTAGGGAACTCCATATGCTGCAGGGCAGCCAAAAAAGAAAAGAAATAGATAAATAATGGCTAACTGCCTTAATGAAAGCTGGAAAGTAAATTTTAAAGATTTGGTCTAATTTGTAAAGTGACCTGGAATGGAGTTCCTATAGTGGCTTATCGGAAATGAATCTGACTAGCATCCAAAAGGACGTAGGTTCGATCCCTGGCCTCAGTCAGTGGGTTAAGGATCCAGCCTTGCTGTGGCTGTGGCATTAGGTCAGCAGCTACAGCTGCGATTCTACCCCCCACCAACCTCCATATGCTGCAGGCACAGCCACCCCCCCAAAAAAAAAAGAAAAAATGAATAAAGTGACCTAGAATATGTAGAACATATTTCGACTTATAAATCCTAACAATCTCTCAAAGGAGCTGGACAAATCAGCAAGTTTTAGAGAAAACAGCAGTGAGAGTGCCTGGTACAACCAAACCAGTCATCAAAGTAGTTAAAAATTCCAGAACCGAGAAAATACATGGGTCATAAGAATGGGAGGTTTCTCGCGCCTTACTCCTTTGACACGAAGGCTATTTTTCATGTGTAATCCTGAACTTGGCACGAAGTATGAACTGTGGCCCAGTGACTGGCAGACAGCATTTCAGAGCTCCCAGCCCACTCTCTGGGAACGTTACCGATCATGTTTGACCCTCACGTATCCACAAGACCTGGCTCCGAAGGCTGTTTATAAACGTCAACTTTAGCATCCAAAGACATAAGACTGTAAGAGGTAAGCAAGGCTACAAAAAAGCAATGAAGCCAGGAAGGAAGGAAAGGAGGGAGGGAAGGAGGAAGGAGGGGAGGAAGCCCCCCTCAAGTGTGCCTCCCCCCCCCCATTGGGGTGATTATGAGATTAGAGGAATACAGAAAGTCTGAGCTTAAGGACCACAGCTCTGTTCAGAGGGGTGTGCTTACTGGAAAACCAGTCTCGTTAACTGACTTGTACCATGGCCAAGATGCAAGGATCTCAGGGAATGTGTGGTCTCATGCCTCATTTCAAAGACAAGGAACTTGGGTTCCAAAGAAGCTAAATAGGAGTTCCCTTCATGGTGCAGCGGAAACGAATCCGTCTAGGAACCATGAAGTTGGGGGTTCGATCCCTGGCCTCACTCAGTGGATTAAGGATCCGGTGTTGCTGTGAGCTGTGGTGTAGGTCACAGACGTGGCTCAGATCCCGCGTTGCTGTGGCTATGGTGTAGTCTGGTAGGTGTAGCTCCAATGTGACCCCTAGCCTGGGAACCTCCATATGCTGCAGTGTGGCCCTAAAAAAAGACAAAAAACAAAACAAAACAAAAACCCCCAAAAACAAAAAAAAAAAAACCCAAAGAGGCTAAGTAACTCACCAAGTAGAGAGACACTGAGGTCAGCCCTTCCCACAAAGGGCCCAACATGGAAAAGCTGAAGCCAGCAGACTGTCTCCTCCTCAGGGGACAACCAGTTCCCTTTGCCTTACGCGCTCCTCCAGCAAGCAGTATTTCTCAACTTTGTGTTTGTGCAAACGCTTGAGCAGGGTCAACTCCGGCGCCAAGTGGCACGACACTCTGTGTGCAGTGGCAGGCGAAGGCTGGAGTGGCTCGGCCTTGCCCTCAGCCGCTTCCTCGGAGGCCCAAGGTGACAGAGAAAACACATATATTGTCCCTAGTTAGGTGAGTAGAGACCAGGCTCATCAAGCACGGGGGAAAGTGGCCAGGCCCCTCTGGGGACTGGGCCGTCCAGAAGGACTGCCCAGCACCATAACCAGCAGGACCCCGGGGCGGGGGGGGGGGTGGTCAGACCCAGGAGGCACCTGCCCGTCCTGAGTGAGGGCTCTGAGCCAGGTGGCCATGCCAAGTGACATCCTCAGGGGGCTCTACAGTGCCCCCCCCCCAACTCCAGGAAGAGGCCAAGGTCAGCCCCAGTCCCACACAGGGTTGGCCCACAGGACAGGCGAAAAGGACATGTGTCCAGATGTGACTGAGGGTCAGTGGGACCAGCTGTGGGCCGGGAACAGCCCCAGGAGAAGTTAAAGCCAGAAGCAGGCAAGGCTCTTACCAGCCGCCTCCCTAGTACAGGGCCTTTGCTCCTCGCGCCCTTTCTCTGCTTGGAGTGTGATTCTTCACATGGGCTGGATCCTATGTCTCGTCTCCCAGGACTCCTGTCTCCCTGTGTTTCTGTCTCTGAAACGAGCTCATCCCCTTAAAAATGTTTTTTTTTTCATTTTATTTTTTATTTTTGCTTTTTAGGGCCGCACCTGCAGCCTATGGAGGTTCCCAGGCTAGGGGTCTAATTGGAGCTGTAGCCGCCCCCCTCCACCACAGCCACAGCAATGCCAGATCCGAGCTGTGTCTGCAACCTATGCCACAGCTCGTGGCAACGCCAGATCCTTAACCCACTGAGCGAGGCCAGGGATCCAACCAACACCCTTATGGATGCTAGTCGGATTCGTTTCTGCTGTGCCACAACGGGAACTCCCCCCCAAATTTTTTTTAAAGAGGAGTAAAAATTACTTTCCTCTTGAAGTAGAAGAATTCAAAACCTGAGGAGAACATTACCTGCTACTACTCTAGAAGATTTCACTGGCCGATAGGCAGGAAACTGATAGAAAAATGAGTAAACCCCCAAACATCTTTAACGTTAATGCTAACGAAGATTGAAATAATTTATCTGCTTTTCTATACATTTCCCTTCAGCCCAAATGAAACCTAACTTTTATTTCCAGATACAAAATTTAAAAAAAAAATACAAAAATGAGAGTTCCCATCATGGCGCAGTGGTTAACGAATCCGAATAGGAACCATGAGGTTTCAGATTCAATCCCTGGCTTCATTCAGTGGGTTAAGGATCTGGCATTGCATTGCCATGAGCTGTGGTTTAAGTTACAGAATCAGCTCGGATCCTGCATTGCTCTGGCTGTGGTGTAGGCCGGCAGCTGCAGCTCTGATTCAACCCCTAGCCTGGGAACTTCCATCTGCATGGGTGCGGCTCAACAGAAAAAACAAAAAACACAGAAATGCAAAAGAACACGTTGAAAAGACCAAAGAGTCAGAAGGAAGATGTCTGTATCCAGAGGTGGTCAATGAAATTCCAGGCCATCAGGAAAGGAGGATTGGAGGGCACAAGAGAGGGACATCTCAAGAGTTGAGCAGGTTATTATTTTTAAATCAGAAATAGTATTTATTGGACTCTCTTCCATTAAAATATTGCCCATGGAAAAAAGATGAATATTTATTCCCCATAGTTCCCAGGATACAAAAAAAAAAAAAAGAACAGAGAGAAAAGGGGGAGGAGGTTAGAAAGACAAGGCAGGGAGTTCCCGTTGTGGTGCAGCAGAAACGAATCCGACTAGTATCCATGAGGACGCAGGTTTGATCTCTGACCTCGCTGTGAGCTGTGGTATAGGTTGAAGATACGGCTCGGATCTGGCGTGGCTGTGGCTGTGGTGTAGGCCGGCAGCTGTAGCTGATTCGACCCCTCACCTGGGAATTTCCATATGCCTCGGGTGCAGCCCTTAAAAAAAAAAAAAAAAAGAGAGAGAGAGAGAGCAAGAGAGAGAAGACGGGCTAGAGGACAAACTGGGGAAATCCTCCAGAAACCTGGGGGCAGGTCCAAGCCCTCGTTTCACTTCTCTCCCCCAGCAACCCTGTACTCAGCACCAGAAAGGATTCCAAGCCCTATGTTGGCTTGCTTATCTCTCCTGTTCCTCAATCCAGGCCTGTTCCTCAAGTATTTAGTTAGGGAGGAAAGCTGGGAGTTCCTACAACCTGCTCCCCCACCACCTCTGGAATCTTCCCCATGGAAATAGGACACAATGAAATCAGACAATGGGCGCATTCAGCCCTGGGCAGCCGGGATGCCTTTGTTCTGGTGAACCAGAATGAAGCTTAACTAAATACACCAGGGAGCAACTTAAAGTGGAAATGGAAAATGACCTTCATTTGGAGACGGAGTGAAATACACTAGCAAAAAGCTTTTGGGTCCAAGAAAACCCAAAGAGTTACAAAGGATCATTTTCATTCTGGCCTAAAGAGATCACCGTTGAAGTAAATTAATCTTGATGAAAGCTTGAAAAAAAGTGTCTACCGATTTTTCTTTTTTTTTGGTTTTTAGGGCCGAACCTGCAGCCTATGGAGATTCCCATAGGAGGTTCCCAGGCTATGGGTTGAATCAAAACTGTAGCTGCCGGCCTACACCACAGCCACAGCCAGATCCGAGATGCATCTGTGACCTACACCACAGCACACGGCAACGCCAGATCCTTAACCCACTGAACCACTGAACGAGGCCAAGGATCAAATCGGTAACGTCATGGTTCCTAATTGTATTTGTTTCCACTGCGCACACACAAGAACCCCTGATTTCGTTTTTTTTGAAAGTTGTATTGTTCCCCCCCGCCCCACTTTATGGAGGTATGATTGACATATAAAAACTGTACCTATTTAATGTGTACAAACTCCATGCACTTGGGGGTAAAATTGTGTCCATTTTTTGATCATATGGTAATTAGGATGCTTAAACATTTTATATGCACAAAAATGATACTCAGGTCCTTTAAAAGGTAGTCTGTGATAGATAATGCTAGGAAATATCGAAATCTATTTGGTTTTTTTTTTTTGGCTGCACCCATGGCACAGTGTATGGTGCAGGGGCCAAATCCAAGCCAAAACTGCAACCTGCGTGACAGCGGAAACTCTTAAATTTAGCTGTTTTGGCTTTTTTTTTTTTTAATTATTTATTATTATTTTTTTCCCCACTGTACAGCAAGGGGGTCAGGTTATCCTTACATGTATACATTACAATTACATTTTTCCCCCAGCCTTTCTTCTGTTGCAACATGAGTATCTAGACAAAGTTCTCAATGCTATTCAGCAGGATCTCCTTGTCAATCTATTCTAAGTTGTGTCTGATAAGCCCAAGCTCCCGATCCCTCCCACTCCCTCCCCCTCCCATCAGGCAGCCACAAGTCTCTTCTCCAAGTCCATGATTTTCTTTTCTGTGGAGATGTTCATTTGTGCTGGATATTAGATTCCAGTTATAAGTGATATCATATGGTGTTTGTCTTTGTCTTTCTGGCTCATTTCACTCAGTATGAGGTTCTCTAGCTCCATCCATGTTGCTGCAAATGGCATGATGTCATTCTTTTTTATGGCTGAGTAGTATTCCATTGTGTATATATACCACATCTTTCGAATCCAATCATCTGTCGATGGACATTTGGGTTGTTTCCATGTCTTGGCTATTGTGAATAGTGCTGCAATGAACATGCGGGTGCACGTGTCTCTTTTAAGTAGAGTTTTGTCCGGATAGATGCCCAAGAGTGCGATTGAGGGGTCATATGGAAGTTCTACGTATAGATTTCTAAGGCATCTCCAAACTGTTCTCCATAGTGGCTGTACCAGTTTACATTCCCACCAACAGTGTAGGAGGGTTCCCTTTTCTCCACACCCCCTCCAGCACTTGTTATTTGTGGATTTATTAATGATGGCCATTCTGACTGGTGTGAGGTGATATCGGCTTTTTTTTTTTTTTGGTTTTGGTTTTTAGGGCCCCACCCAGAGCTTATGGAAGTTCCCAGGCTAGGGGTCGAATCAGAGCTACAGCTGCCAGCCTGCACCACAACCACAGCAACTCAGGATCTGAGCCGCATCTGAGAACTACATACACCACTCATGGCAATGCTGGATCCTTAACCCACTGAGCAAGGTCAGGGATTGAACCCACATCCTCATGGATCCTAGTCAGGCTCCTTAACCACTGAGCTACATAGGGAACTCTAATTTTGGCTTTCTGGTTTTTTGGTTTGGGGTTTTTTTAATGGCCACACAGTATATGGAAGTTCCAAGGTCAGAGATGGAACCCACTTCTGCACAGAGATCTGAGCCACTGCAGTTGGATTCTTTTCTTCCTCTCCTCCTTCTTCTCCTTCTTCAGGCTGCACCTGCTGCATATTGAAGTTCCCAGGCTGGGGGTTGAATTGGAACTGCATCTGCAACCTACACCACAGCATGCAGCAACACCAGATTCTTAACCCACTGAGCAAGGCCTGGGTTGGAACCCACATCCTCATGGATACCAGTGGTTCCTAATCCACTGAGCCACAACAGGTACTCCTTTTTTTTTTTCAGAGCTGCACCTGTGGCATAGTAATTTTTAAAAATAAGCAACAAGCTAACTTTTGTGTGTGGTATCCACTCTGAGCGAAGCAGGGTGCTATGATGGGAAGGAGCGTGAGTTCCTGCTCTAAACAGAGTGAGAAATCCTCTGTAGAGGTGATGCTTGAGCTAAGGCCTGAATGAGGAGAAAGATCCAGCCATGGTGAGAGGTATGGGAAGCCATTCCATGCAGGGAAGAGCATGTGCAAAGGTCCTGAGGAACAAAAATACTTGGTGTTTACAGGAGCAGAAAAAGAAGTCCACGGGGATGGAGCACAGATTAAAGCACCTGGAAAAAATTCACAATTGTGGAAATTAGTGAAAAACAATCCAGGAGTTCTCTTGGTGGCTCAGTAGGTTAAGGATTTGACATTGTCACTGCTGTGGTTCGGGACACTGTCGTGGCATGAGGGCAAACTCTGGCCCTGGGGGGGCAGTTCCTGTCATGGTGCAGTGGAAACAAATCCGACTAGGAACCATGAGGTTCCGGGTTCAATTCCTGACCTCGCTCAGTGGGTTAAGGATCCAGTGTTGCTGTGCAGGTCATAGATGCAGCTTGGATCCCTTGTTGCTGTGGCTGTGGTATAGGCCAGTGGCTGTAGCTCCGATTCAACCCCTAGCCTGGGAACCTCCATATGCCGCAGGTATGGCCCTAAAAAGCAAAAAATAAAAATAAAAAAACTCTGGCCCTGGGAACTTCCACATGCTTCAGGCTTGGCTGGAAACAAACAAACAAACAAACAAACAGAGAGAGAGAGACAATCCAACACTCGGTTGTAACTGATGACTCAGAGACAAAGGACCTAAAAAAAGAAATAGGAAGAGTATGCAGAGATATAGGAGAATATAATCAGGAGTCAAAAGGTACACCAACTACCTCAAAAATTAATACAGAGGGACTGGCCCAGAGCCAATCCTGGCTAAGCTACTGAACTTCAAAGACAGGGAGAGTGCTCTGGTGGCTCAGCAGGTTAAGGATCTGGCATTGTCACTGCAGCAGCTTGAATTGCTGCTGTGGCCTGGGTTTGATCCCAGGCCCAGGAATTTCCACATGTGGCAGGTGTGGCAAAAAAAAAAGAATATTTCGACGATATTTCGTTGTGCCTCAGTGGTTAACAAACCTGACTAGTATCCATGAGGATGAAGGTTCGATCCCTGGCCTTGCTCAGTGGGTTAGGGATCCGGTGTTGCCATGAGCTGTGGTGTCAGTCAAATGTGCAGCTTGGATCTGGCCTTGCTGTGACTGTGGTGTAGGCCAGTGGCTACAGCCCCAATTTGACCCCTAGCCTGGGAACCTCTATATGCCTCAGGCCCTAAAAAGACAAAAGAAAGAATATCCCACCCCAAAAGATGTCATCCGAAATATAAAAGCATTAGGCAGTAACTCTCAACTTGGGAAATGAAACACACATGAGCTAAAATGGAAACTACAGATTAAAGAGAATCAACATATTTTTTATGATCTTTTTTTCATAACCTTAATGAATCTCAAAGAAACAAATATCACTTGTCCATACGCATTTATTTGAAGTTCAGAAAATCTTCCATCTTACTTTAGGTTTGTTAGCTTTTGTTATAGCAAGCAAAATAAAAGTTAACAATTGAGAGTTCCCTGGTGGCGTGGTGGGTTAAGGATCCAGCATTGCCACTGCAGCAACTTGGGTGGTGCGGGTTCCATCCCTGGCCCAGGAACTTCCACATGCTGTGGGGAGAGGTCCCAAAAAAAAAAAAGAGAGAGAGAAAGAAAGAGAAAAGAATGAGCTACAGGAAATACTCATTCAATCTCTATTATGTACTAGATATTTTGCACAAATGGGATTGTCTCATCCACATAGAACTCATCAAGGCAGGAGTTACAATCTTCTTTTACCCAAAAAAGGAAACTGAGGCTCATGGGAATTTGTTAATTTTCTGGAGTCACACAGCTAGTAAGGGCAGAGTCAGAACTTTGTCCCATACCAAAGCCAGTGCCCCTCCTACCAGCCTGCCACCTCCTGGTGTTATCAAGTTCGACACCCTCCCCCACTTGTGTGCATGTGTTTGTACACACACATTTCTGCAATACCCCATCCACCTAGGCCAGGAACTTAAGACAAGCCAAATGCAATACCTGTGTCCTGACCAAAGCTGTTTTTCAATATCTCTGTGATTTGGAAAATAGCTGCTAATTTCACCCTGATAAGGGGTATACTTAGGTCTTAAGAGGATTCGTCATCACTGAGCCTCCTGATCTATGTGAAAGGGTAGGATGTCCAGTCCTTTGAGATGCTCTGCTGGAAGGTGGTTGAAGTACAAAGTACTATTGACTCGTGGTCATCTCTGTCCATTTTCATTAATGATACTTTGTACTTCTTCTTTTTTTTTTTTTCTTTTTAGGGCCACACCTGCAGCACATGGAAATTCCCAGGCTAGGGGTCAAATTGGAGCTGCAGCTGCTGGCCTATGCCACAGTCATGGCAACACTGGATCCGAGCCACATCTGTGGCCTACACTGCAGCCTGTAGCAATGCCAGATCCTTAACCCACTGATGAAGCCAGGGGTGGAACCCGCAGCCTCAGGTTCCTAACCTGCTGAGTCCCCTATAAACACACTGACCGATGCTGTACCAACTGCCAGTGCCCGGGGCGGGGGTGAGGTTCAATATCTTCATCACCTTCAGGTTAAGTCCCCAGTAAACTCACTCCAAATAAATCCCTACAATAGAAGCAAAAAGGATGTGATTAGTACAAGACAAGTCAGGTAGCTGCAAAGCCCTCCAAACCCAACTATCCAAACCAAATTTCTGCCTCTATGAATTCTGAGGTAGAGATTTTGAAGCTGCCACTAATGCAGATGCAATGGTAAAGAGTGAAAAAAAGGGCTGGCTCTCCCTGGTTATCAGGAAGTGGTCCCACTGCACTTGCAGCATTTCTGTTCTCAATAAACTCTCTTCTTTGCAACCCCCCCCCCAAAAAAAAGTATGAAAAAAAGGGCAATGGGATCTTGGACAGAAGTCTCCAACTTCAACTAGAAAAGCAAGAGAAGGTGACACAGGTGAGAGGTAGGTTTGGGGAGGGTTTTTTTGGTCTTATCAGGGCCATACCCGAGGCATACGGAGGTTCCCAGGCTAGGGGTCGAATCGGAGCTACATCTGCTGGCCTATACCACAGCCACAGCAATGCTGGATCTGAGCTGTGTCTGAGACCTACACCACAGCTCAGGGCAAGGCTGGATCCTTAACCTACAGAGCGAGGCCAGGGATCGAACCCACATCCTCACGGATACTAGTCAGATTCGTTTCTGCTGCGCCATGACGGGAAGCCCCATATTTTCTATCTTGCCCATTTTCATTCCTTTTTTGTATATACTTTATCATATTCATAATTTTGAGCAGAACTTACATATAACTTAATGTACACAGACTATGGTTGCATGCTCAAAAACGTTTCACTGATGGGGTGGAGGGACAAAGTTTGGAGACCACTGTTAAAAACCATGGGAACCCATTTGAAGAATTTAAGCTGGAGAAGGAAAGGATCAGATTTTATTTTAGTAAAATCACTCTGTCTGAAGTGTGGAGAATGAATTAATTTGAGGTGAAAATACAGGCAGAGGCTGTAGGCCAGAAACTATGAAAACCTTCCAAGCAAGTCTGGAGTGGAAGCAGTGAGAGTGGGAATGGAGAGGGGGTGGGTTGGGGTGGGGGGGGGGGCAGAGGAAAAAGGGGATGAGAAATATCCAGCAGAGGCATTCCCAATGTGGCTCAGCGGAAAAGAATCTGACTAGTATCCATGAGGATGCAGGTTCGATCCCTGGCCTTGCTCAGTAGGTTAAGGATCTGACGTTGCCCTGAGCTGTGGTATAGGTCACAGACGCGACTCAGATCTGGCGTTGCTGTGGCTGTGGTGTAGGCTGGCGGCTACAGCTCCGATTAGACCCCTAGCCTGGGAACCTCCATATGCCACGGGTGCGGCCCTAAAAAGCAAAAAATAAAATAAACGCAATTTTTAAAAATATCCAGCAGACAGAATCCATTTGACTTGATCAGTATATGGGACAGTAGGGGAAACAGAAGGTCCAGATGACTCTCAGGTTTCTAGCCACCATCGCTGAGTAGAACCAGCAGCCAGAATAAGGAAGGTACCCAGGAAGCAAGAGCTGGGGACTGGAGAAGCTGCCCAGCTCATAGAAGTCTGCCGATGGGAGTACATCAGGAACAGGAAGGAAAACCCTTCTGCAATGGCTCCCCAGTTCCTCTACTGGAAAGCTGGACCTCACACTAGCTGGCAGAGAAAATACATTTAAAGGACCCATCTTCATTCTTGCAGCACAGGCAATGAAAGTGCTGCATTGGATTTGGATCTGAGAAGCAGTTAATTAACAACTGGATAAGCCACCCCTTTGGCTTTTCACCTTCCATAAGAAATTGTCACTTTCATCCGAATCCAAACTTATGTTCCCACCCCGAGTTTTAGAATCCCATTCTTTAATAATTCATGCCCTAACATTCACATGAGAAAGTTGGTGAGACTGTGAACTCAACTCTTGCTGTAATTCAATAACCCTCATGCATAAATTTGTGTTTCATTTTCAACACTATCAGCCCTGTGGATACAAGAAATATGAGATTCTTGGAGTTCCTGTTGTGGCTCAGTGCTACTGACTCCGATTAGTATCCATGAGGATGTGGGTTTGAATCCTGGCCTTGCCCAGTGGGTTAAGGATCCAGCGTTGCTGTGAGCTGTGGTGCAGGTCAAAGTCTCGGCTCTGATCCCGTGTTGCTGTGCCTGTGGTGTAGGCCAGCAGCTGCACTCCCGATTCCACCCCTATCCTGGGAACTTTCACATGCCTCAGGTGAGGTCTGAGAAAGAACGAAAGAAGGAGAGAAAGAAAGAGAGAAAGAAAGATGGATTTCTTTCAGAGCTATCATGGCAACCCTAGCTTCTTACACTGAGCGTTGACTTAAGCTGAGAGTTAAAAATGTGAGCTTGTGGCTTTTCTCTCTAAGTGCTCAAAGTGCCAGTCTTCGAAGCCATCATTACTGTCCTGCCAAGTGAAGCAGCTACTTAGCCTCCAAGCCATGTGCCTCAGTTGGCATTTCATCCCGATAAACAACCAATAGCTTGATTAATTGTGACATGACTTCATGTGGTAAATTACCAGCATCCCATTTCCCATCGACAAGGAGCTCAACACTGCACTCAAAGCCAAAGCCATAGATCCAATCAGCAGACATAAATCACACAGAAATTAAAAAGGTAAAGTTTAATATAAAGAATGATTGTAGGAGTTCCCATTGTGGCTCATCAGGAATGAATTTGACTAGTATCCATGAGGATGTGGGTTCGATCCCTGGCCTCGCTCAGTGGGGCATTGCTCACTCTGGCATTGCTGTGAGCTGTGGGGCAGATCGAAGACGCGGCTCAGATCTTTCCTTGCTGTGGCTGTGGTGTAGGCCGGCAGCCTGGGAACTTCCCTATACCACAGGTGCAGCCCTAAAAATACAAAAAAAAAAAAAGAATGATTGTAGGACTGGCTGGAAAAAGTAAAGAGAATTCCAAATATAGGAAGAGCAGATATCAGGAGTAGCTATTATCCCTAGGTTGAGACATAGTGCCCAGGGAAGGCCCCTCCCGCCCCCCCCACCCCCCCCCCCGCGCCCCCCGGCCCCCCCCCATCCCCCGCCAGGGCTGAGATAGAGACCACCTCCAAGGGGGCACAGCCATGGGTAACCGGGAGGCAGAGTCATGATGGTGCAGCACTGGAGAGGCGTGCTAGAAATCTGCCCTCTGGAACTTGCTAGAAATCTACTCTTCAAGGTTCTAGATTAAGCTGTTAAGGAAGAGATGTCTCGCTGGAGGCACTCTACCATAAAATCACCTAAGGGGTGTGCTGGGGAAAGTTGCTGGCCACTAACTGCTGCTAACACCGCACACTTCAGGTGCTTGTACCAGAAAGAAAAGCCCCTTCCTCTTGCGATGTCTCTCCTGCGCCCCCTATTGACAATGTTTAATATTGCATCAGCTCCCTAGGAAATATTTAAAGGACCCATCTCCACGTTTGAAAAGCAGGCCATGAAGGGTGGATTTGGAGCTGAGAGGCCTCAGGTGATAACTGGTACATGATGCATGATTTCTATCAGCAAAAGAAAGAAGAGCTGAAAGAAGATAGGGAGGGTGGAAGGAAGGAAAACAAAGCTGGCTCTTTCGGGTTTGCAAAGCCAGTCTGAGAGGGACAGGACAAAGACCCCGTAACTACACAGGCTGGGGCCACTGTAACTTCATGACCGCCACCCTCCACTGGACCCTTGATGCTTCCAAGGAGTTGTGTGCATGTTTGCCAGCTTTTTATCTCCCATGTTCCCCAGACGTTCTCTGTGCAGTTCGTCTGCCCGTCATTTGCAGTCAGTGACCCCTTCTTCTATTTCACAAAATCATCAAGCAGAAACTCCCTCAACTTTTTGCCCCTAAATCTACATAGTATCCTATGTCCTACCTTTCCTTCTTCCCTTGAGTTACAAAGGAAGTGCTAATCCCCAACTGGGAGGATTTCCTCTTCTCCTGCCTTCTATGGAAGCACACATCAATTTCCCCCCCATTTTCCTGTATTTTTAACCTGTCCCCCTCTTTTTTTTTTTTGTCTTTTTGCTATTTCTTGGGCCGCTCCCTCGGCATATGGAGGTTACCAGGCTAGGGGTCGAATCGGAGCTGTAGCCACCAGCCTACGCCAGAGCCACAGCAACGCGGGATCCGAGCCGCGTCTGTGACCTACACCCCAGCTCACGGCAACGCTGGATCGTTAACCCACTGAGCAAGGGCAGGGACCAAACCCTCAACCTCATGGTTCCTAGTCGGATTCGTTAACCACTGCGCCACGACAGGAACTCCTGTCCCCCTCTTTTAGTTCCTTCCCATTAGCACCTAAGCTATTCATGTTTGAGTTCCCTCATGGTACAGTGGGTTAAGGACTTGGCCTTGTCACTACTGTGGCTCGGATGGGATCCCCGGCTCAGGAATTTCCACATGACACAGGTGTAGCCAAAAAAAAGATTTTAGGGAGTTCCTGTTGTGGCACAGTGGTTAACGAATCCGACTAGGAACCATGAGGTTGCGAGTTCGATCCCTGGTCTTGCTTGGTGGGTTAAGGATCTGGCATTGCCATGAGCTGTGGTGTAGGTTGCATACGTGGCTCGGATCCTGTGTTGCTGTGGCTCTGGCGTAGGCTGGTGGCTACGGCTCCGATTAGACCCCTAGCCTGGGAATCTCCATATGCTGCAGAAGCGGCCCTAGAAAAGGTAAAAAGACAAAAAAAAAAAGATTTTAAATAAAAACAAACTGTTCATGTTTCTTCCATTTTGAAAAGCCCTCCCTAAACTCAGTATGTTCCCCTGTAGTCATCACTCTCTTTCTTCACTTTATAGCAAAATATCTGTGGGAGTTTGTGCTCATTGTGTCCACTTTCCCCTCCCCATTCCTTCCTCAACCTGCTCAGTAGATACTGACCAATGACCTCCATGGATCTGAATCCATCAGACTCTTTCTAGAATTTACTTTGCTTGTCCCCTCGGTAATAGTCAAGACGGTTGACCACATCCTCCTCAATACATTTTTTTGATACTAATCCCCATGTACCTATGTTGTTATGGTACATGGGAAGGGGGAATTAAGGGTGCAGATGGAATTACAGTTGCTAATCAGCTGACTTTAAAATAAGATTATCTTGGTGGAAAACCTTATCCAGGTGGGCCATACGGAATACAACAGTCTTTTAAATAGAGAAGAGGCAGAACCAGAGAGATGGCGTCTTGAGAAAAACTCAACCACCAATTGCTGGCTTTAAAGATGAGCCACGGAGTTCCCATCCAACTTGTGACGATGAGGTTGTGGGTTCAGTCCCTGGCCTCGCTCAGCATTAAGGATCTGGCATTGCCTCTGTGAGCTGTGGTATAGGTCACAGATGCAGCTCAGATCCTGTGCTGCTGCGGCTGTGGCTTAGGCCAGCAACTGCAGCTCCAATTAGACTGCTAGCCTGGGAACTTCCATATGCCACAGGTGTGGCCCTAAAAAAGGCCAAAAAAAAAAAAAAATGAGCCACAAGCTAAGAATGTAAGCAGCCTTTAGAAGGTGAAAAAGAAAACAGATTCTTTCCTAGAATTTCCAGAAAAGAAAGCTGCCCTACCAACACTCTGATTTTCCCTCAGTGAGACCCATTTGGGACTGCTGAGCTCCAGAACCACAACATCATAAATCTGTGTTTTACGCCACTAGATAGGAAATTAATACAGTTATTCATTCAGCAAATACATATGGAATTCCTACTCTTGGTCAAGTGCTATGTAGGTACCAGGGATACAGCAATGAACAAAGGCTCACATTTTACCGAAATATTTAGTAGAGTTCATCAAACTGAATGGAGACAGAATTGGGCAGGTTCTCCCGTTATAGATAAGAGGATTATTCTTACGCAGAATAGAAATAGTACCAGTTTCTTTAAGGTAGAAGCAGGAAGTTAACTACAGCCATTCCTGTTCTATGAAATAGGACCCGAAGACAGCCACTAAGACGGAGGTGGGAACTGGAGGGCGGCCCCTCGCTTAGTGGCCATGAGGAAAACCCAGTTCACCAAAAGAAGATGAATTGGCCTGGCAGCCAAGAAGCAAGGACCACTCTGAGGTTCGAAGTGCCCTCTCTCTCCTTCTCTCCACTCTGCCTTCCACGGTGCTGGCTTTCCTCGTCCTCGGGATGATGACCCCGCCTGCGACCTGCACACAGCCAGTCAACCTCCTCGCTGCAGCTGCTGAACCTCACACAAGCTTTCCAGGAGGAGAGAGTGGGGTCCAGGAGCCAAGCTTTCTCACCGGACCAAGCTGGTCTCTTGCTCATCCTTGAACCAATGAGTGGCCAAAGGGATACGACAGGCCAATTGGAAAATGCCCACGACAGGGGGATTCGAGAGGAAGGGGGGCCTTTTAAGCTGGGTCATGTGAGCAACAGGAGAGCTGGCTGACAGCGGACGCAGGGAAGGCTCAGACCAAAGAAGCAGAGAGGCTGCTCTTGTCTGTGGTTTTCTCAGCCACAGTCCGGTGGCCCAAGGAGGACATGTGAGTGATGTGATCCAGGGCTCACATCTCCAGGGCAGGGGCCTCATGGGGGACCAAGGAAGGGAAGAGGGGTGGCTCATGAGACCCAGAGGGGGTGACTAATGGGCCAGGGCCAGGCACTAAAGGTGTCAGGGAGACTGAAGGGTAGGTGGGGTAAAGGAGTCAGAGATTCCTATTAGAGTTCAAGGCTGGGATGGAGAAGCAGTCCTGCTCAAAGGTGTGACTCAGGCTGTGGCCCTGGAAATGAGTTGCTTGGGGAAGGAAAGGGGAAAGCTGCTGACATCCTAGGTCATCATGATGTAATAAGTGCCTATCAGGAACTACCTGTTAATTTTGAATCAGAAAGGGCTTAGGGCAGCTCACAAAGGTGCACACATGTCAAGATACAACCCGACTAGCAACCATGAGGATGTGGGTTCGACTGATCCCTGACCTCACTCAGTGGGTTAAGGATCCACTGTTGCTGTGGCTGTGGCGTAGGCCAGCAGCTTCAGCTCCTATTCAACCCCTAGCCTGGGAACTTCCATATACCTTGGGTGAAGCCCTAAAAAGACAAAAAAAAAAAAAAAGACAACGACTAGAATGGCAGAAACATGTGAGTTAGTGATTTAAACTTGAGCAATGCTTTTATATCTTGTAAAGGAAAAATTATGAGCCTCAAATGTTGACCTATATTATTTTTATGATGATGCTACTTAAATATGTACAAACAGAAAAGGAGTATAAATACCTTAATCATATAGCTCCTTGTACAAGGATAAAAACAAAACAAATTTTAAAATTAAATATAATTGTACCAGTAATATAAATATACAATATATATTAAAAACAGTAAAATTCAAATGAACAGCATTCATTTAATATGATGGCTCATGTTTTCTGAAAAGGAAATCAAATTAAATCCATGAGGTACCATTTCCTTCCCACTAGAATGGCTAACATTTAAAACAATGACAATGCCGAGTTCCCAGTGTGCCTCAGTGGTAACAAACCTGACCAGTACCCATGAGGACGCAGGTTTGCTCCCTGGCATCACTCAGTGGGTTAAAGATCCGGCATTGCCATGAGCTGTGGTGTAGGTCTGGCACTGCAGTGGCTGTGACTGTGGCTGTGGCGTAGGGCAGCGGCTACAGCTCCAATTTGACCCCTAGCCTGGGAACTTCCATATGCCAGGCATGTGGCCCTAGACAAACAAATTAAATAAATAAATAAAAATAAAACAATGACAACGCCTACCACTAGTAGGTAAGGAAGTGGAGCAACTGAAACATTCACACATTGTTGGAAAATGAAAGATGGTAAAACATTTGGAAAATTTGGCAGTTACTCATAAAGCTAAATGTCACCTACTATATACTACTATATAACCCAGCCATTTCACTCCTAGATATTTTTTTTTCTTTTCTTTTTCTTTCTTTTTTCTTTTCTTTTCTTTTTTTTTTTTTTTTCCGCTTTTTAGGGCTGCACCCGTGGCATATGGAGATTCCCAGGCTAGGGGTGGAATAGGAGCTACAGCTGCCGGCCTACACCACAGCCACAGTAACATCAGATCCCAGCCATGTCTTCGAACTACACCCAGATCAGGGCAATGCCGGATCCTTAACCCACTGATCGAGGCTAGGGATCGAACCCAAAACCTCACGGATTCATCAACCACTGAGCCATGATGGAACTCGACTCCTAGATATTTTCCAGATGAGTAATGAGAATACATGCTCACAAAAAGCTTTGTACAGTCTTTTTATTCATACCATCTTTATTCTTTTTTTTTTTTTGGTCTTTTTTGTCTTTTGTCTTTTTTGTTGTTGTTGCTGTTGTTGTTGTTGCTATTTCTTGGGCCGCTCCCGCGGCATATGGAGGTTCCCAGGCCAGGGGTTGAATCGGAGCTGTAGCCACCGGCCTACGCCAGAGCCACAGCAACGCGGGATCTGAGTCGCGTCTGCAACCTATACCACAGCTCACGGCAACGCTGGATCGTTAACCCACTGAGCAAGGGCAGGGACCGAACCTGCAACCTCATGGTTCTTAGTCAGATTCGTTAACCACTGCGCCATGATGGGAACTCCCCATCTTTATTCTTAATAGATTGGAAACAACCCAACATCCACCAATGAGTGGATGGATAAGCCAAGCATGTTATAGTCATACAGAAGACTTGTACTTAAGAAATACCAAACCAAGACAATACCAAAGCCCGACAGTGCAAAGCCAGTTCCTGACTGGCACAAATGACTCCCTCTTTCTCATTGGGTTGTTACCAGTGCACAAATGCGTTTGTCAAAAATCCAAGGAATTTGACAAAACCCAGTGAATGCACACATGAGCTTTCTGAATCTTATTCCAAGTAAATTTGACCTTAACATATATATAAAAATAAATATTAAGCAGAAATAGTATTTCAGGGGAGTGCCTGCTGTAGTGCAGTGGGTAAAGAATCCAACTGCATGGCTAGGGTCGATGAGAAGGTGTGGGTTTGATATCTGGCCCAGGGCAGTGGGTTAAAGGATCTAGCATTGCTGCAGCTGTGGCTTGGATTCATTCCCTAGCATGGGAACTTCCATATGCTGGGGTTCAGTCATTTAAAAAAAAAAAAGGAAGGCAGAAAAAAAAATAGTACTTCGGAGTTCCCTGGTGGCTCAGCAGGTTAAGGATTGGGCATCATCACTGCTGTGGCTCTGGTTACTGCTGTGGTGCAGGTTCAATCCCTGGCCTAGGAACTTCTGCATGCCACAGGTGCAGCCAAAAAAGAGAAAAGAAAGAAATAGTATTTCGGAGAGTTCGAGGGGAGCTAAGGAACTGAATTTTGTGCAACCGTCACTTGAAGACAGTGACACTGGCAGCATGGTTGACCAGCTGAAGGGAAAACAGACTGCAGAATCCAAAGAAGCTTCCCTCTATTGACAAGGAGAGTGATGAACATCAAAAGATTAGACACTGTGATGAGGTCTCCTGGGCAAAATTCCATAGAAGCAAAGTTTCAGGATAAATTAATGAAGCAAATGGTGATGAAAACAGTACAACTGACTTTCTGGACTTTCTGAAATGGTGGCAAGAAAAATGAAAGACACAGAGACAGAGAGTAAAGACGAGAGTAGAGAAACACTCCTTATGTTTGTGTTTAATAAGGATGATACTGGCTATGTTGGTGCAACATAATTACATCACAAGATAAAACGTGGAGAAAAGTTAACACTGAGGAGATTGATCAGAGAAGCAAACATCGAGAGCATCAAGTAAATTCTGCAGAATCTGTATAAATGACGTCAGTGAAGTGAGGACACTGTGCAGAAAATGCTCAAGTTTCTCTACAAAATTATTTGCCTTTTTTTTTTTTTTGGTCTTTTTGTCTTTTTGCCTTTTCTTGAGCCATTCCCATGGCATATGGGGGGGTCCCAGGCTAGGGGTCTAATCGGAGCTGTAGCCGCCGGCCTAAGCCACAGCCACAGCCACAGCAACGCGGGATCTGAGCCTCGTCTGCGACCTACACCAAAGCTCATGGCACCGGATCCTTAGCCCACTGAGCAAGGCCAGGGAACGAACCTGCAACCTTGTGGTTCCTAGTTGGATTTGTTAACCATTGTGCCATGATGGGAACTCCTCCTATTTGCCTTTTTTTGGGTAAAAGTTTCTTCTTGCTGTCAAAAGAATATATGTGAGCAGTCATTAGGTTATTAGGACTTACTCATTATGGTTTTTCTTCTTTATATCACAATTACTGTCCTAGACCTTGTTTTTTTAAAATGCATCAAGTAGCAAGTTCCATGTGGCTTACTATATTACTGGTTCTCAAATTTGGGGGGGTGGGGGTGGTCAGAATTCATCTACATTTTAACATTTTATTAGAAGGTCTCTAAAACTTTTTGTTTATATGAATTATATATGTTTTTAAATTTCTTATTTATTTATATTTTTTTGCTTTTTAGGGCTGCACCTGCAGCATATGGAAGTTCCCAGGCTAGAGGTCATATCAGAGCTGCAGCTACCAGCCAAAGCAATGCCCGATCTGAGTCGCATCTGTGACTTACACCACAGCTCATGGCAACATTGGATCCTTAACCCACTGAGCGAGGGCAGGGATCGAACCCGAAACCTCACAATTACTAGTCAGATTTGTTCCTGCTGTGCCACAATGGGAACTCCTCCAGGTACAAATTGATTAGTATGAATTACAGGGCCCTTCCCAACATGGCCTTCTATGGCCTGCCCTTCTGGTCCAGCCACTCTTACCTATGTCCCTACACTCTGCTCACACAACATACTTTCACAGACTTCCCCAATACCTTTTCTTGTCCCTTCTTTTTTTTTTTTTCTTTCTTTCTGTCTCTTTGCCATTTCTTGGGCCGCTCCCGCGGCATATGGAGGTTCCCAGGCTAGGGGTCGAATCGGATCTGTAGCTGCCAGCCTACACCAGAGCCACAGCAACATGGGATCCGAGCCGAGTCTGCGACCTACACCACAGCTCACGGCAACGCCGGATCATTAACCCACTCAGCAAGGGCAGGGATCGAACCTGCAACCTCGTGGTTCCTAGTTGGATTCGTTAACCACTGCGCCACGACGGGAACTCCTCTTGTCCCTTCTTTTCTCCCCCAACATTATTGAGCACGTAACGTGCACAAAGCACTATAAAGACACTTTTTGTGTGTGTGTGTCTTTTTGTCTTTTCAGGGCCACACCTGTGGCATATGGAAGGTCCCAGGCTAAAGGTCAAATCAGAGCTGCAGCTGCCAGCCACAGCAATGCCAGATCCAAGCCGCGTCTGCGACCCACACCACAGCTCACAGCAATGCCAGATCCTTAACCCATTGAGCAAGGCCAGGGATCCAACCTGCAACCTCATGATTTCTAGCTGCATTTGTTTCCAGTGCGCCACAATGGGAACTCCAAAGATGCTGAGCAAATAATGGTGACCAAGAATTTCTATCCGCATAGAGCTTACAGTCTAGTGTGGGCAAAAAATTCATCAGTCGACTTAACAAAGAAATGGGATATTTTATTCCAGCCAAACTGAGGATTATAACCCAGGAACAGCCTTTAAGAAAAGCAGAAGTCAAAGCACAGTTTTATAAGTTTTTTTGAGACAGAGGGCTGTACGTGAAATGAGGCATTATTGACAGCTTACACAATCCAGATCTGCAGTGCAAAATGGTAGGTCCCAGTGACTCCTTCCAAGATCAGAAAGGAATGTTATCTTTTAAGGAGTTGTCTTGTTGGTGCTGGAGAATGTTGCTCTTTATGGTTGAGCAGGTATTTCTGCCAGTGGGGAGGATTGCATAGCAGAAGGGAGAGAGGAGGCCAAAGGGCAGTGGGAAAAAAATTTTTTTATTCTGTGAACACACCCGTGCCGTGGCATATGGAAGTTCCCGGGCCAGAAACTGAATCCCGGCTGAGGCTGCGACCTATGTTGCACCTGCAGGGCAATGTTGGATCCTTTTAAGCCACTGTACCCGCCAGGGGATCAAACCTGCACCTCCCCAACAACCCGAGCTGCTACAGTCAGATTCTAAACCCACTGTGTCACAGCAGGAACACCTAACAAAAAATTTTTTGTCTTTTTTTCTTTTAATCTTCTAGGGCCGCACCGATGGCATATGGAGGTTCCCAGCCTAGGGGTCTAATCAGAGCTACAGCTGCCGACCTATACCACAGCCACAGCAACGCTGGATCCTTAACCCACTGAGTGAGGCCAGGGATCAAACCTGTAACCTTATGTTTCCTAGTCGGATTAGTTTCCTCTGCACCACGACGGGAACTCTCCAAAACTTTTTTTTTTTTTTGTCTTTTTGCTATTTCTTGGGCCGCTCCCGCGGCATATGGAGGTTCCCAGGCTAGGGGTCGAATTGGAGCTGCAGCCACCGGCCTACGCCAGAGCCACAGCAACGTGGGATCCGAGCCGCGTCTGCAACCTACACCACAGCTCACGGCAACGCTGGATTGTTAACCCACTGACCAAGGGCAGGGACCGAACCCACAACCTCATGGTTCCTAGTCAGATTCGTTAACCACTGCGCCACGACGGGAACTCCCAAAACTTTTTATATTTAAATATTTCTCGTCTTGCCACAAAACATGACTGTATTTCCAGAAGTGAAGGGACATACATATTAACAGTTACCTGACTGCAATAAGTATTGAGAAGTACAGGGTTGACAAATACATACAAGGGGCACCTTGCCAGATCAGAGAGAGATGGGTTTGGGAAGGCTTCTCACAGGAGTAGATATCTTAGCTGATGCTAACCATGAGCTAAGGAAGCAAAGATGGGAGTAGAAGGCTGAGAGTGAGGCTAGGGAGAGTTTCCTGGAAGAGGGAGCAGGACTTACAAAGGTCCCCAAAGAAACTGGCATGTGGCTGGAGAGTACCATGTAGGGAGCGGATGCAGGGAGGGACAAGATAAAACTGGGAAAGTGAGCAGCAGCCAGATCTTTCCAAGTCTTGTGGGCAAATAAGGAGTCAGATTTTATCCTGAGGGCAATGGGCAGCCTCCAACAGGTTTTGTTTTTTTGTTTGGTTTTTTAGAGCTGCACCTGCAGCATATGGAGGTTCCCAGGCTAGGGGTCAAACCAGACCTGTAGCTGTCAGCCTACATCACAGCTACAGCAACATGGGATCTGAGCCAGGTCTTCGACCTACACCACAGCTCACAGCAATGCCGGATCCTTAACCCTCTGAGCGAGGCCAGGGATCAAACCTGTGTCCTCATGGATGCCAGTCAGATTTGTTTCTGCTGCACCACAAGGGCAACTCCAGGATTTTTTTTGGGGGGGGGGGGCACAGCACCCAAGGTATATGGAAGTTCTCAGGGATTGAATCCAAGCTGCAGCTGCAACAAACGCCAGATCTTTAATCCACTTTGCCAGACCAGGGATCAAACCCACAGCTCCACAGTGACTGGAGCCAGAGCAGTCAGATTCTTTTTTTTTTTTTTTTTTGGTCTTTTTTCAGGCTAGGGCTAGGGGTCGAATTGGAGCTGTAGCTGCTGGCCTACACCACAGCCACAGCAACGTCAGATCCTTAACCCACTGAGCAAGGCCAGAGGTTGAACCTGCAACCTCATGGTTCCTAGTCGGATTGTTTTCGCTGTCATAATGGGAACTCCCCCCCACCCCCAAGTATTTAATCAAGGACTATTTTGACTCAATTTTCTCTTTTTTGGCCACACCCATGGCATTCGAAAGCTCCTGGGCCAGGGATCAAAGGCACCACAGCAGTAACCAGAGCCACAGCAGTGACAACACTGGCTCCTTAACCTGCTACACCACCAGGGAACTCCTCAAGTTTGTCTTTTAGAGGAATCCCCCTGGCTTCATTGTGGAGAACAGGGTGAGGTAAGCAAGCATGGAAGTCCAGAGGATAATTAGAGGGTCCTCACAATAAACCAATCAGAGATGATGATGGCCTGGCTTGAGGAACAGCATTGGGGTGGAAAGCATGGGCCAGACTTGGCAGACAGAAGTGGTATAACTCAGAGATTTTGTGATGGTGGGGAGAAAGACCGGAGGGGGCATTCACGATGAACTTGGAGTGCCCTGATCCTCTACTCATCCTTTCACCCTTCAGGGAGAAACTACTGGCTCCTGGGTGCTGTTGGCCACTGTCACTGCAGGAGTGGGGCTCTGGAGAACCTACGTGAGCTTCGGAACCCTGGTGCTAGAGAAGTCATCTGGACTGCAGGAAGCTGATCGCTAAGGAACCCACGTGTGCTGCAGGAGCCTGCTCGAAGAGTACACCGAGATGAGAAGGAAAACCTCTTCCACTGCAATTACTCTCCAGAGCCCTCTGCTCACCAAGATTAATACCGTGTCAGCTGCCAAAGAAAAAGATTCCTTACTGGTCCAGCTCCATTTCTGCACAGCAAGCAATGAAGGGTGAATTTGGAGCCAAGAGGTAACAAACTGGAAACTGGCACTTACCCCATCCTATTCATTATTGCTAGAAATCAACCTGGCAAGGAAGGTTCAGAATGAGGAAATGTATATTCAAGTCCATGGCCTGTTTTGTTGTTTTTGGCCACACCCACAGTATCTGAAAGTTCCCCAGCCGGGGATCAAACCCAAGCAGCAGCTGCAATCTATGCCATAGCTGTGGCATCTAGGATCCTTAACCCACTGAGCCAGGCCGGGGATGGAACCCTCACTGCCACAGAGACAATGCCAGATCCTAACTCGCTGTAGCACATCGGGAACTTCATCCATTTTTAAACTGGATTGTTTTTTGGTTGTTGTTGAGTTGTAGGAATTCTTCATATATTCTGGATACTAATCTCTTATCAGATATATGATTTGCAAATACGTTCTTTCTTCTATTCTGTAAGTTTCTTTTTCATTCTCTTGATAGTGTCCTTTGATGCACAAAAGTTTTCCAAGTCTGATGAAGCCCAATTTAATCTATTTTTTCTTTTGTTGCTTGTGCTTTTAGTGTCATCCAAGAAATCACTGCCAAATCCAACGTCATGAAGCGTTTCCACTATTTTGCTTCTAAGAGCTTTAAAGATTTAGATCTTATGTTCAAGTCTTTGATTCACTTTGAGTTAATTTTTTGTATAGGATATAAGGTAAAGGTCCAATTTAATTCTTTTGCATATGGATATCCAATTTACCGAAAAGCATTTGACGATACATGCAATGGCTTGTTTCTTGGGCTCTCTATTCTAGTCCACTGGTCTGCATGTCCGCCGTGTTCTAATACTACACTGTCTTGATTACTGTAGCATTTCTCTCTTAAATTCCATGAAAAATTAAAAGTGGAGTTATAAACAAAAATTATACCAATACTGATTTTTATTTTGCCCGTGTATTTACCTTTAACAGAGACCTTTAGATCTTCAAATGCCTTCAAGTTACTGTCCAGCATCCTTTCATGTCAACCTGAAGGAATTCTTGTAGCATTTCCTCGTGGGAAAGTGTGGGAAATTGGTATGGAGGGAGGGGGAAGCCAATGAAGGTAGTCAAAAGATACAAACTTCCAGCTATAAGACAAATAAGTACTAGGGATGTAATACACAAAATGATAATATAATTAACACTGCTGTGTGTCTTGTGTGTTTGTATGTATGTGTGTGTGTGTGTGTGTGTGTGTGTGTGTGTATGTGTTTGATGGCTGCACCCATAGCATATGGAAGTTCCTCACCCAGGGACTGAATCTGAGCTGGCTGGATCCTTTAACCCACTGTGCTGGGCAGGGGATTGAACCCGCACCTTTGCAGGGACCCAAGCTGCTGCAGTCAGATTCTAAACCCACTGCATCACAGTGGGAACTCCAACACTGCTGTATGTTATATACAAATGTTAAGAGAGCAAATCCTAAGCATTCTTATCAAAAGGAAAAAAAAATTCTATTTCTTTAACCTTGTATCTATATGAGATGATGGACGTTCACTAAATTTATTGTGGTACTCATTTCATGATGTATGTAAGTCAAATCATTATTATTATTTTATTTTTCTTATTAGGGCCGCACCCGAGGCATATGGCATTTCCCAGGCTGAGTTGAATCGGAGCTGCAGCTGCCAGCCCACACCACAGCCACAGCAACAAGGGGTCTGAGCCACATCTGCAACCGACACCACAGCTCACAATAATACTGGATCCTTAACCCACTGAGTGGAGCCAGGGATAGAACCCATGTTGTCATGGATACCAGTCGGGTTTGTTTCCACAGACCACAATGGGAACTTTCTATAAGTCAAATCGTTATGCTCGCTGTATACCTTAAACTTATACAGTATGTATGCCAACTGTACCTCAGTAAAACTGGTAGCAAAAATGTTTATCAGGGTAACCAAATTGAATAGTTCACAAGGGAAAGACTTCTAGCTAACAAAATAACCATTTTGCAGCCCTAATGAACTAATAGAAAATGAACACAATAGAAAATAAAGAAATGAATATGGATGAAACTATTAAATAATAGTTAAATGTGGAACTATACAATTGCAGGGACAGGCTGTCACCACCTGAGCCCACTGATCACTAAACTTGGGACACTGAGCTATTCTGGTCTCCTAGTGTGCCAACACACACCACTTCCTAGGAAAGTGCATCTGAGTATAAACCAGCCTCTAGAGCCAACCTCAATTTACAAGATACAGAAGAGAGAGGAACAAGTTAAATGACACCACAAGGTAGCAGACACAGCCACAAAGTAGGGCATTTTACAAGACAACCGACCCAGTTTTTGCAACCAGTCATGTCAGGGAAAAATGAAAAAGGCAGGGGCCCACCCTAGGCTGGTTATTCGAGACTTAAATATCATACAAGCACATTTCGTGTGTAGATTTTGTATATATTCTGAGTTGTATGTATTCCAATGTCTTTTGGACAATCAGAGAAATCTGACTCTGGACTAAGTACTAGGTAATAACAGGGCCTAGTTAATTTTGTCAAGTGTGAAAATAGCATTGAAGTTATGTAAGAAATAAGTCTAGTGTTTGAGAACTGTACATTGAGATATATAAGAGTGAACAGGGGGAGTTCCCATTGTGGCTCAGCAGATCGTGAGCCTGACTGGTATCCATGAGGATGCAGTTTGATCCCTGGCTTCACTCAGTGGGTTAAGGATCTGGTGTTGCTCTGAGCTGCCGTGTACATCGCAGACTTGGCTCGTATCCTGAGTTGCTGTGGTGTAGGCAGGCAGCTGCAGCTCCGATTTGACCCCTAGCCTAGGAACTTCCATATGCTGCAGGTGCGGCTCTAAGAAGCAAGGAGAAGGAAAAAGAAAAAGAAAAAAAAAAAAAAAAGAATGACCAGGCATAAAGTCTGCAGCAGAGGATAATAGGGATAATGCAAATGAGACAGGATCTTGGTAATTGCTGAATCCAGTATGAAGGGATATGGGAGGTCTTAGTTCTATTTTCACTTCAGAGAATATCTGAATATTTTCATAACAAATTCTAAAAGAGACTTTTAAAAAGAGATAATGTGTGGGAGAGTAGCACAGGGATAAATATTAGTTTCTCTCCTTCCCAGTGGCAGGTGTAAGGCACGTGGGTGGAAGAGAAAATCCCCTCGGTGTTTTATTAAAAACACTCTTCTGGGACTTGTTCATTTAAGGAACTACCAAAATTGCCCTCAGCGCGGTATGTAGGCCACGCCCCACAAGGGAAACGACTTTAGAGCGAAGAGAAAAAACTCAAAGTGGCAACCTGGTCACAGACAGAAACTCAGCAAAACCAAATATCTGAGAAGGACTTCTTCTTTTTTTTTTTTTTTCCCAACTACACAATTATTTTCGATCTATTAAAAAGAAAATCCCCGAGGGAGTAGATGCAATTTTTGTAGGAAGAGAATTACCTGCGCTAGTTAAATCGAGCCAAAACAAAGGCATTCTTCACAGTAACTCCCGGAGAGCAGCATTTAAGGAGACTGTAATTAGGTAATTAGACCTGGGATTCGCCGCAGAGCCTCGCGTGCCCCCGGGTGTTAATGACTCCAGCTCCGCTGCTGTGTGGCGGCCCTCCGCGGTAAACCTGGCCTTTAATTTTCTTTTCTTTTTTTTTTAGAGCCGCACCCAAGGTTCCCAGGATGGGGGGGGGGGGGTAGGGGGTCGAATCGGAGCTACAGCTGCCGGCCACAGCAAGGCCAGATCCTTAACCCACTGAACAAGGCCAGGGATCGAACCCTCAACCTCATGATTACTAGCCGGCTTCGTTTCTGCTGTGCCACAATGGAAACTCCGACCTAGCCTCTTCTGAGCGCGGGGCACAGGGACTGATTCCTCTGGCCTCAGCTGCCCTTGGGGAGCATCCTTACCCCCACGTCCGCAGGGACCATCGCAGCCGGGACTGGCGGGTGGGTGGGAAACTGGGCTCGCCCTGGTCCCCCTGCGCAGCCGCTCCCGACTCCTGGCCTCCACCCCTAAACTGCCCGCGCATCGTTACCCACGCTTAGCGTCCCCCGATCCAAGGACACAGGCACCCGCGGATCATCCGAAACTGTGCGGGGTTCTGACCCTGCACCAGGCAAACTGACTTTTCCCTCTGAATCGTTCGCTTAATACAGTTAATTCGTACTCTTTATCAAAAACATGAACTGCGGAAAGGAAAAAGAACTAAGGTATGTACGTCCCTACCGGCCAGAAATACTTTTAGCATTCTGATGTATTTCCTTTCAGTCAAAAATACATTACTGGGATACCAGAGATATTACTTAAGAGACTAACTTTTCACTTTATGCCATTATTGGGCACTTAACTCCTGCCATCAAACAGCCTAACAAAATGTGCAATGCTGATAAAAGTTCTCCCGAGAAATGCACAACTCCCTCACGGTTGATACTTGGATAATTTCCTATTTTTGACTGACACGAGCAAGTGTTTGGTCAGATTTTGCCACTTGCCCCTCTCGCGCCAGCGGCGTAAGGGCCGGGGTGGTGGAGGAGCGGGTCACAGTTCCCGGGACTGGAGCGCCGGGGCCTCGCGCGGGGCACCCTCCAGGCTCTGTGACATCAGCCCTAGCCCCCGCCCCCTCCGACGGAGCGGATCGAAGCGCGGGGTTAGGATCTCCAGACACGCACGCGCCGGGGCGCGGGCGGGCTGCGGGGCAGCCCGACGCGATGGAATCGGCCTTTTCCAGGGTTCGGGCTCCGGCCCAGGCGCCACCACCCAAGGCGTGGTCGCCGGTGGGCTCCGAGGAGGAGCTCTATGACTGCCCGGATTACTACTACCTGCGCGACTTTCCAGCCTGCGGGGCGGGGCGCAGCAAGGGCCGGACGCGGCGCGAGCGGGAACTGCGCACCAACTGGCTGGTGCCCGGCGGCCACGAGCGTAAGATCGCACAGAAGCTCCTAAACGGCCAGCGCAAGCGTCGCCAGCGGCAGCTGCAGCCCAGACCGCGCACCCGTCTCGCCTGAGCGCCGGTGCGTGCCGACAGCCACCGGCCAGGGCCCAGGGGAGCCGCATGACGCTCCCGTCCGCCCTGCCAACTCGACCCCGGCACAGTCGCCCCTTTCTGATGCTGCCCCGCGTCGCGAGTCATTAGCTGGGCCCCCTAGATCCCCGCCTTCTCTCCGGACTGCAGTTGGAATCTTGTAAATCTCTACCTTTCGGAATTTTGTAGTTGGGTAGAAGGGGCTAGGAAACACAGAAAACATCTTCCTAAAACTACAAAGTGAGGGATTTACTGCCAGTGTTTATGCACGGACTAAAGAGAATAATTGGTTTTTATTTTTTTTGTCTGGTTTTCTACAGGACACCCGAAGGACCTGATAAAAGTATTTTCTCTGCCTCCAGCTGTAACTGTGGTCCTAAGGGGGACAGTCCATGTTGGTCAACAGACCTCCTTTTCGACAGGACTTAAGTTTACTGCTTCAGTATCTTTTCCTTACTGATTGTTAAGTAACATCCAAGTGGGTATGCCTGTTTAGGGTTTTTAATTAAAAGAGAGAAGCAAGAATGGCATTTTAACTTTTTTGGGTTTTCTTTCTTTCTTTTTTTTTTTAAAGTTGCTGTGGTGACTTGTTTCAAGTCCACAAATATTTGAGTTCTTATGTGTAAATCACAAAGACGAAGAGGGGCAGAACAAAGATAGGAGTGTGTACAAGATCTCAACCCAAGTGTCATATACTACTGTGCGGCTTTAACATATGTTTGCCAGAAGAGGAATTTATTTTTTCTTTAAGGCTGCACTCACTGCATATGTAAGTTCCCCGGCTAGGGGTCAAAACAGAGCTGTAGCTGCAGGCCTGCACCACAGCCACAGCAATTCGGGATTTGAGAGGGGCCCAGGACCTGCACCGCAGTTCACCGCAACGCCAGATCCTTAACCCACTGAGCAAGGCCAGGGATCAAACCCACATCCTCATGGATACTAGTCAGGTTTGTTACCCGCTGAGCCACGATGGAAACTCCCCAGAACAGGAATTTTTTTTTTTTTTTTTTGTCTTTTTGCTATTTCTTGGGCAGCTCCCGCGGCATATGGAGGTTCCCAGGCCAGGGGTCAAACCGGAGCCGTAGCCACCGGCCTACGCCAGAGCCACAGCAACGCGGGATCCGAGCCGCATCTGCAACCTACACCACAGCTCACGGCAACGCCGGATCGTTAACCCACTGAGCAAGGGCAGGGACCGAACCCGCAACCCCATGGTTCCTAGTCGGGTTCGTTAACCACTGCGCCACAACGGGAACTCCAGGAATGTTTTTAATTGTAAGAGTGTATGCTAGGTTCTCTGCACTAGTGACCCCAATTACAATCCTTTGAAGTGAATGCTACCTCCATTTTACAGAGGGAATTCTGAAGCATGTGATTCTAATAACTTTCCATAGGTCACACAGCAAGTTAGAAGACCAGGCATAACAGACGCTCAAAGAGTATTCACTTTTCTTCATATGTGGACATCCTTCCGTGGTTCAGAACCACCCACAAACTCCCTGGCCAAGGACAAGAGTTACAGGTTAAAACTTAGGCAGTGTATGGCAAAGTCCCTTTCCTTTCTCTTTGGTCTGCATTTGGTCAGGCCTCTGCACCCAGTGGGGAATCCTTGGTTAGGCGAGAAGGGTGGTGTACTGGAAGGGGCAACATGAATTTTTTTTTCTTTTATTTTTGGCCATCCCACGGCATAGGGAGTTCCCAGGCCAGGAATGAGATCCAAGCTGCAGGTGCAGCCTAAACTGCAGCTGTGACAACACCCAAGCCTTGATCCACTGTGCTGGGGAGGTCGAGTCCCAGCACTCCCAAGATGCCCCCAATCCTACTGTGCCACAGTGGGAACTCCCGAAACCTGAATTTTAATCCTAGCTATGGCTATTTATTAATCTGGCATCCAGCAAACTTCTGAGTGGCACCTATTTTCAAGTTCCACCAAGCTTCAGGTGTTCCATTTGTAAAATGGGAATACTATTGGATTACCCTGCCCAACTGGATTATAGGTAAAAATATATAAAAGTCTGGCATAGTTAAGGGCTTTACACATAATCAGTGCTCAATAAGTGGTAATTATTTTTTAAGTTTATGGAACACAATCCCTCATCTTCCTCTTTAGTCACAAAGTTTTAAACTTTTTCACTCCATTAATTCCTTTAAAGTGTCTCTGACATTCAGGCAGTGTGGTATATGGTCGGAGTCCTGGCTTTGGAGTCAAATGCCTGTATGGATTTGGGCAAGTTGCTTAAACTAAGCATTTGTTTTCTTACCTATAAAATAAGGATGACACGGGACCTATTTCAAGAGCTATTGTGAGGCATAAGTGAAATAATGCATGTGGAGCTCTCAGGGCCTGGTACATAACAGGCATTCAAATAATTAGTAATAATATTCCTTGCCACTGTCTTAGCCTTCAGGATTTTTTCCCTTACCCCTAGTCTCCCTCTGCTATATCTCAGATTGTCTAGATCAATCTTCCTGAAGACATTTTTTTAACAGCCACACCTGTGGCATATGAGAGATGGCAGGCTACGGGTTGAATCAGAGCCCCAGATGGGACCTGCACCACAATCACAGCAACACTGGATCCAAGCTGCATCTTTGACCTATGCAGCAACTTGCAACAACGATGGATTCTTTTTTTTTTTTTTGGTCTTTTTGCCATTTCTTGGGCCGCTCCCGTGCCATATGGAGGTTCCCAGGCTAGGGGTCCAACCGGAGCTGTAGCCACCGGCCTACACCACAGCCACAGCAACTTGGGATCGGAGCCTCGTCTGCGACCTACACCACAGCTCATGGCAACGCCGGATCCTTAACCCACTGAGCAAAGCCAGGGACTGAACCTGCAACCTCATGGTTCCTAGTCAGATTCGTTAGCCACTGAGCCACAATGGGAACTCCAACAACAACGGATACTTAACCCGCTGAGTAAGGCCAGGGATTGGATCTCACGGACACTATGTTGGCTTCTTACCCACTGAGCCACAACAGGAGCTCCCTGAAGACCATTTTAATGACATAAAAACCCTCATGACTGCTCTAACCTTGTTGGATAAAAATCTTAAATGCCTTACATTGTGCTAGAAACCATCTATTAGATTTTCTTAAATTTGTTTCTCACAACTTTCAAAAATACTCTGGTCCTCCAAACTCACTATATCTGCTATGCCGTAACAGGAACTCCGATTTCACTCATTTTAGACACGAGAGTTTTTAAAATTCAAATATGGTCACTGTAGAAATTATGTGTATGAGTTACCTATTGCTGTGTAACAGATTACTATCTTAGTTTCTGTGGGTCAAGAATTTGGGAGTGGCTTAGCTGGGTGGTTCTAGCTTAGGGTCTCTAGAGGTTGGAGAGGAATTAGACTCCACCTTTTGAATGGATTGTCAAGGAATGTGAGAACATATTTTAAATCATCTTTGTGGGTTTAACTATTGTGTGTTCACTATAGAGAAATTAGAAAACAAAGACAAGCCCAAAAAAGGAAGAAATCCTTATCCAATAATGGATAACATCACTATATGGAGGTATATAATTCCAGTCTTACTATGTTTTTTTTGGCCATGCCCACCACATGCGGAAGTTCCCAGCCAGTATTGAACCCATGCCACCGCTGTAATCAGCCTGAGCAGTGACAAAGCCAGATCCTTAACCACTGAGCCACAAGGGAACTCCTCAAAATACAAACTATGTATACTATTTTGTAACCTGCTCTTCACTTAATATTATGTAAAGCTACTTCTCATGTCAGAGATTCCTTCATAACATTTTAAATACCTGCATAACATTTCATTATATGTATGTACTATAACTTCCTCATGGCATATGGAGGTTCCCAGGCTAGGGGTCTAATCAGAGCTACAGGTGCCAACCACAGCCACAGCCCCAGAAACACCAGATCTGAGCCGAGTCTGCAACCTACACCACAGCTCACAGCGATGCTGGATCCTTAAACCACTGAGTGAGGCCAAGGATCAAACCCGCGATCTCATGGTTCTTAGTCAGATTCATTTCTGCTGCGCCACTATGGCAACTCCTATCATAACTTCTTTAATTTTTTTTTTCTTTTTAGGGCCGCACCGTGGCACATGGAAATTTCCAGGCTTGGGGTCCAACTGGAACTGCAGCTGGGAGCCTACACCACAGCTCACAGCAACACAATACCAGATCCTTAACCCACTGAGTGAGGCCAGGGATTGAACCTGCATCCTAATGGATACTAGTTGGGTTCATTACAACTGAGCCATGAGGGAACTCCTAAAATGTACTGTTAAAAGCACTTTACACCAAGTAGCCCTGAAGCACAGATCCTCCAGGCCTTTGGATCTGCTGTTCCCTCTGCCAGGAATGCTCTTACCCTTGACAAACACAAAGCTTGCTTCCCCACTTACTCAAAAATTTCGTTCAGATACCGCCTCTTCAAAGACTCCTGCTCTCTCCAACTTCTAACTCCCTTACCCTGCTTTTGCTTCCTATCTCCACCATCCAATTTATGTAGGTATTAGTGTCTCACTCCCTGAATTTAAACACCATTTAACTAGATTATCTCCAGAACCTAGCTAACACTTGTAGACCATTCAGAACATCTTGTTTAATTATAAGTAAACTAATACCATCCCAATTACAGGCACAAGTTCTATAATATATATGGAAGGGGTTGGAACATTTATTAAATACGTAGATGTGGGGCATTATTATTGTCTGAATTTTTGATTGGATCCAGAAAAAAGTAACAAGTAGAACCAACTTAGCTCTGTCGATCCCTAAGTTCTCCGTTTTCTTCATTTCGGTTATTATGTGCCCACACTGCGCCTCAAAAAACATTTACCCCAATAAATAACTTAATGAGAAAAGTTAAGTAACTTGCCCAAGGTTCAGCGGCAATCATGCCACAGCTCTGACTCACTCTCTCAAGGTTGGAGCCGACCTACCATGTTAATAATGCAAACGGCTGAAGGTATCAGCTGCAGTCCTTGCGCCCTAGGAAGCAAACAGCTAGCGGTTCTGACTCGTGCTAGGCTCCGAGGACCAGGTTTGCGGGCTCCCAAATCCTATTACAATTTTGCAAAAAGCCCGGGCGCCGAGCTCCTGACGTCAACTGCGTACGACGAGGCGCCGCCGTGACGTCCTACTCTTCCTGTGACCTTCAAACCCGCGGAAACGTCTGCGAACGGAAGGCCTGAGAGCTGATTGGTTGCGCGCTGAGGCCAGCCCCGCCTTCCGACTTCCGCTGTCGCTCTGTGCAGAAGCCGCCAGAGTCTCCTCTGAGTTTCTCTGTCTTCTAGGTTCGCGTTCGTTGCGCAGTTACGATGCCTCGTGGAAGCCGAAGCCGCACTTCCCGCATGGCCCCTCCGGCTAGGTGAGACCATCGTGGGGTTTGAGGTCCTACTGGTGCCGTGGCGCAGAGAGAGGCTGCGGGTGGGCCTCGGAGCAGCGGGGTGTCGGCGGGCCGGGGCTTCCGAAGGCCAGGGCGGTGTGGGCCCTCCTCCGGTCGCCGCAAGCTAATTGTAGGGCTTTAGCTAGTTTTCTCGTTAGTGGCATACTTCCTAATTTTGAATGACCATGAATTATAACTTGAAATACTGTAGAACTCAAGTTAAAACAGGCCCGTTCTAGAAAGAAGTGGTATTTATAGGTGTAATCAGGCAGAAACGCCAAAAATAGCAGAGAAAACAATGGAAGCTAGTGTAATTGGGAAAATATCGCATTTTAATTTCAGTAAATGATCTCTTCCGTGAGCAGTGAGCATTCCGAGGACTTGGCCCAGTAGGGGACCCCGTCGTCAATGTCTCACGTGTACGTGATGTTTGGTTCATAAAATACTTGTAAAACGTGCTGCCAGTTGCGCCACACGATAACCTTAGCGGTAAATGTTATTCCTGTTTCACAGAAACTGTAGACTCAGAATAAGTGACTTGTCCACCAATAAGTAGGGAAGCAAGGTCTCAGACCCAAGTTTTCCCGTGGCTAATTCAGAGCATTTAGCACAGTAGCTTGCCTGGTGTGTTGTGTTCAGACAGTATGCCAAGAGTGTAGGGAGTTCACTTAGGGAAAGATTGCTATCCGAGAGGAAACCCTATTGTTATAAAGTTATGCCAGATAAACCACCTAATACGAAGTGAAGTCATAAACTTTTGACCTAGTCTTATTTGAGGGAGTAGCACCCAAGGAAACAATCTAAAAAATGGACAGAAGGAGTATAATCTATGTGAAAGATTTTGAAAGCAGCACTGGACATATTAGTGAAATTTTGAAAGCATTCAAATGTCCTACAGATGGGAAATAGGTGAAATTAGGTGTAACAGTTCAGACAGGTCACTTCCATTTACTAAGCTTCAGTTTTCTAATCTATGAAATGAAGAAACTGAACCAGTTTATTTCCCCAAATGGCTCACGGTAGGTCTTTCACTTGTACCACCTCACACCGTGAGACCTCCCTTGACTGTCCTAAAATTAAATGTGCAGTATCCCATGGAGTTCCCGTCGTGGCGCAGTGGTTAACGAATCTGACTAGGAACCATGAGGTTGCGGGTTTGGTCCCTGCACTTGCTCAGTGGGTTAACGATCTGGCGTTGCCGTGAGCTGTGGTGTAGGTTGCAGACATGGCTCGGATCCCGTGTTGCTGTGGCTCTGGCGTAGGCCGGTGGCTACAGCTCCGATTCAACCCCTAGCCTGGGAACCTCCATATGCCGCAGGAGCGGCCCAAGAAATAGCAAAAAGACAAAAAAAAAAAAAAAGTGCAGTATCCCACAACATCCTGTTCTTCTCTCTTGACTTTTTGCCTTTGGCCATGCCTGAGGCATGTGAAAGTTACTGAACTAGGGATCCAGCTTGTGCCACAGCAGTGTCAGTGCCAGGGTTTTAACCTGCTGAGCCACCAGAGAATTCCCTTGATATTTTTAACATAACATTTATTTGATCCCTCAATAGAATAACAACCCTGTCATTACAAGTTATGTTTTTATGAAGTATCAGAATAACTGTTCTTTAAAGATACTATAGACTGGGGTCCCTGTCATGGCACAGCGGAAACAAATCCGACTGGGAACCATGAGGTTGAGGGTTCAATCCCTGGCCTCGACCAGTGGGTTAAGGTTCCATCGTTGCCATGAGCTGTGGTGTAGGTCGAAGACGTGGCTTGGATCCTGCATTGCTGTGGCTGTGGTGTAGGCTGGCAGCTATAGCTCCGATTGTACCCCTAGCCTGGGAACCTCCATATGCTGCGAATGCAGCCCTAAAAAGCAAAAAAAAAAAAAAAAAAAAGACACAACAAAAAAAAGGATACTGTAGACTTTGTGAATATATGGAAATGGTTGCAAAAAGGCAGGGGCTGAAAAGCTTATACTTGGCGATTACAGCCTTAAAGGGTTAATGAGAGAAAATGATGTAAATAGTTCAGGGAATTGTGTTCTCAAAAGTTTTTCTTATATGTATATAGTACTTGAGTTTAAATAAAGTGGAAATCCTAAGATTTATTTTAATATACAAGAGGTTTTTTGTTTGTTTTAACTTAACAATTTCCAAACCCAGTTGAAAGTGACAACTTCATGCTTTTTGTCCTTTTCTTTCACAGCCGGGCACCTCAGATGAGAGCTGCACCCAGGCCAGCGCCGGCAGCTCAGCCACCAGCAGCAGCTCCACCATCTGCTGTTGGCTCCCCTGCTGCTGCACCTCGGCAGCCAGGTCTCATGGCCCAGATGGCGACCACTGCAGCCGGCGTGGCTGTGGGTTCTGCCGTCGGCCACACGATAGGTCATGCGATCACTGGGGGCTTCGGTGGAGGAAGTAGTGCTGAGCCCTCAAGGCCTGACATCACTTACCAGGTAAGATTTGAGGCAGCATTTCCTTCAGTGGTGGATTTTATGAGAAAACCTGGCCATTCGTAAGGTCCTTATTTGGAGGACATGTGGAGAGTGGTTTATCCAAAGCCACATTTGGCAGTAAAGTTAGTACCTTCAGCCAGCATCAGGGAGTTCTGTACAAATGGTGTTTCTTTCCAAGGAATAGAATTGTAGCAGTTCAACCTAATGCACTGTCAAACAGCCCCTTTCCCCTTATTTTAAATATCTTGTTCTCGTTGCTCTTAACTAATTCTGAAATCTTTTTAGTGGCTCTATTCTCTCTGATCTCTTATTGGCCACTGCCCTTCTTTCTGAGATATGTGAATTTTCTCCTCTAGGGAGCATGGGTGTTGTATTTCTGGTGTACTTGAAACTTTCATTTGTCTATTTTTCAGTAGTAGTCTCATTTTTTTCCTTCATGGTACCTTAGTGAACCACTGGTTTTTAGATGCCAAAACAACCACTTCACTTTATTTACATCTTTGTTCATTAATCTTTCTGATTACAACTGGAAATTTTGTCAAAGCTCCTTTTTTTCTGAGTTCTCCGGCGGCACAGTGGGTTAAAGATCTAGTGGTGTCACTGCAGTGGCTTGGGTAGCTACTGTGGTATGGAATTTGTCGATCCCTGGCCCAGAAACTTCCACATGCCATGGGTGTAAGAAAAAAAAAAACTTGGCATTCCCGTCCTGGCTCAGCGGGAACAAATCTGATTAGTATCCATGAGGACACAGGTTCAATCACTGGCCTCGATGAGTGGGTTAAGGATCCAGTGTTGCCATGAGCTATGGTGTAGGTCTCAGATTCAGCTCAGATCCCACGTTGCTGTGACTGTGGTGTGAGCCGGTAATTACAGCCCTGATTCAGTAGTTAGAGCTCTGATCTGACTCCTAGGCTGGGAACTTCCATGTGCTGTGGGTGCGGCCCTAAAAAAACAAAAAACAAAATCTTATTTCTTTCTGCCTTTAAATGTGTTCATGTTCCATGTTATTAGATGGAAACTTTAATTTGCCAGTTGTTCTAGTTCTCTTTCGCTAGTTAACCTCAAATATGGTGGCCATTGCTCTTACTCGGGTATAAGTTACTTCCTTTCTTAACAGTCCTGAATGTCATGCTTTTGCAGGAGCCTCAGGGAGCCCAGCCAGCGCAGCAGCAGCAGACTGGCCCATGCTTCTATGAGGTGAAACAGTTTTTGGAGTGTGCCCAGAACCAGGGTGACCTTAAGCTTTGTGAGGGTTTCAGCGAGGTGCTGAAACAATGCAGACTGGCAAATGGTAGGTGATATATCAATTCTTGATTGAACTTGCATCTGCTTAATTCACTGAGTGGTACACCTGTACTCTAAAACTTAGGGCATCTGTGTTTAATAAACTGGTAAGTTAAAGGACATTTATTACTCTAAAACCAGTCTTAACTGTTCTAACAAGGAGCTGGTCCAGAGGTTTCTTGTCATTATCCTAGGCTTTTACCAGTTATGTCTGAATCTGGTTCTTCCTTAAGCAGGTGTAGCTTAGTGTGCCAAGATCTTACTTGGTTACTGCCTGTGAGTGATTCATAGTCTTAGTGCTTTGTGAATATAAAATTACATTCTGGGAGTTCCTGTTGTGGCTCAGCAGAAACGAATCTGACTAGTATCCATGAGGATGCAGGTTTGATCCTGGGCCTAGCTCACTGGGTTAAGGATCTGGCATTGCCACGAGTTGTGGTATAGATCACAGAAGTGGCTCGGATCTGGCATTGCTGTGGCTGTGGTATAGGCCAGTGACTACATCTCTGATTCGACCTCTAACCGGGGAACCTCCATGTGCCATGGGTGCGGCCCTAAAAAGACAAAAAAATAAAGTTACATTCTGATTTCACTGAAGTCCAGGAATGGGCCCAAGGACTGATAGAGCCTTGTCTACACCCTTCATTTGAGGCAGACAAGTTTATTAAATCACTCAGTGGAACTTTGAGATTTAGGCTCTTTGGAATATTTGCAGTCAAGTTGTTTTTAATGCAATTTCCTCCCATCAAACTAAGAATTCACCTTCTATCAAAATTGTTTATTTTGGGAGTTCCCATTGTGGTTCAGGGCTAACAAACCTGACTAGTATGAGTATGCGGGTTTGATCCCTGGCAGCATTCACTGGGTTAAAGGATCCGGTGTTGCTGTGAGCTGTGGTGTAAGTTGCAGACTCAGCTGTGATCTGGCATTGCTGTGGCTGTGGTGTAGACCTAGCAGCTGCAGTTCTGGTTCGACCCCTAGCCATAGGCCAGCAGCTGTGGCTCCAGTCTGACCCCTAGGCTGGGAACCTCTGTATGCTGCAAGTGCACTCTCAGCCCTAAAAAGCAAATAAATAAATAAATAAAGCCCAAATAGATAAATAAGATAAAATAAAATTGCTTATTTCCATTTTCCCACCTTCATTTAAATAGGAAATAGAGGAGAAGTTAATCCTTTCAGGTAGTTGAACTGGAATTAAGAGATTCCATGGCCACGTTTATCAGAAGTCTCTGGTGGAGCTACATCAAGTACCAAAATGACTGTGTTTCTGATTCAGGACTCTGTCCCTTGAAGTACATAGGCCCTGTCTTTTCTCATTTGTGGCAGGTGCAGAATTGAAGTTTTGTTGGTTGTAGGATGCCTTAAATAGCTTATGAAAAAAACTAATAGGAGTTCCCTGGTGGCCTACCAGTTAAGGATATGGCCCTTGTCACTGCTGTGGCTCAGGTCACAGCTGTGGTGCGGGTTCGATCCCTGGCAGAAGAACTTCCACATTCTATGGTCATGGCCAACGAAAAAAGAAATGTAATAACCTTGGGCTTCACTCCTTCTTTTGTAATTTGGAGGACTTCTGTTTTGTTGAGAATATGTGGCTAGTGCTCTTTTAACATACCTTTTCTGTTTGCAGGATTATCTTAATCAAGAAGCTCCATTGAAGACATGAAAAATCACCCCCCATGACCTGGTTGATTTAGCATAAAAATGTGATTGATCATGAAGATACAAAGTGTGAAATCAAGATGAAACCTCTCCTCTATCACTAATAGCTTTCGTGCTTCAGAATTGCAGTGGAGGAGGGTATTCTTCTGATGTGGAAGTTCATTGAGTATTGAGTTTGGGGCTGGGCAGATGTTTATGTGGCCTCTGAAACATGCTTTTCTGATGTTATTGTTTGTGAATTAATTAGAATAAAGAGATTTTCTTTCAAAATGTGTCTCTTTAAGTATTAGGTTATAAGTCACACATGCTGAACATAATGCATTTTGCAGAAGAACACAGTTGTCTCAATATGGACTTGATTCCCCCCCCCCTTTTTTTTTTTTTTTGCTTTTTAAGGGCTATACCCACAACATGTGGAGGTTCCCAGGCTAGGGGTGAATCAGAGCTGCTGCTGGCCTACACCATAGCCACGCCAGATCCTAGCATGTCTGCAACTTATACCACAGCTCACAGCAACGCAACACCAGATCCTTAACCCGTTGAATGAGGCCAGGGGTCAAACCCACAACCTTGTGGCTCCTAGTTGGAGTTGTTTCCACTGCACTATGACGGAAACTCCTTTTTTTTTTTTTTTGTCTTTGCCGTTTTTTGGGCCGCTCCCTCGGCATGTGGAGGTTCCCAGGCTAGGGGTCGAATTGGAGCTGTAGCCACTGGCCTACGCCAGAGCCACAGCAATGTGGGATCCAAGCCACGTCTGGAACCTACACCACAGCTCACGGCAACGCCGGATCCTCAACCCACTGAGCAAGGCCAGGGAATCCAACCCGAAACCTCACAGTTCCTAGTCAGATTCGTTAACCACTGAGCCACAACAGGAACCCCCTTTTTTTTTTTTTTTTTAATTTTTTTGGCCACCCCACAGCATATGGAGTTTCTGGGCCAGGGATCAGATCCAACCACAGCTGTAGCAACACCAGATCCTTTAACCCACTGTGCTGGGCTGAGGGTCGAACCTATGTCCTGGCGCTGCAGAGATGCTGCCAGTCCCATTGCACCACCACAAGAACTCCAATTTTCCTATTTTGACTTTCCCCCCTTATTTTAGGGATCTCTTACAGCAAGGTGAGTTAAGTGGTATTCAGTTGTTACCTCCTGTCCTCTGCTGAGTGCCCTATTCTACCTAATCATTAAGTTCCCGAAAGAGGCCAAGACCACCTTTCCCCGAGGATCTGAATGACCCAGTCCACTATTGGCCAATCCCCCAGCATATTCCCTCCTGGGTTCACCAGGAGGCACTCCTTTGCCCATTTTCCTAGAGGTTTGGGACCTCTGAGTTCATAGTGGTTTTTTTTGTTTGTTTTAGGGACAAACCTGCGGCATATGGAAGTTCCCAGGCTAGGGATTGAATCAGAGCTACCGCTGCTGGCCTACACCACAGCCCCAGCAACACCAGATCTGAGCTGTGTATGCAACCTACGGGCATCTCATGGCAACTCCACAGCAACTCTGGATCCTTAACCCATTGAGCAGGGCCAGGGATCAAACCTGTGTACTCATGGAAATTAGTCAGGGTCATTACCCCTGAGCCACAACAGGAACTCCTGAGTTCACTGTGTTAATGCCTTTTAACATCAAAGGCATGATGGTGTGCAGTTGGTACCCAAGAATTTTTGAATCAATGAATCAAAGGAAAAGGAGCCACCACTGACAAAATCTAAGAGTCTGGTTAATCTGGCCTCTCCTTGATGTGAGCCATGGCTACACAGAGAAGGGCACAGGAAATAATCCACTGGGTGTACTGGCCTTTTACCTTGAAGTCAGACGGAGTTTTTGCCCTGCCTTGAAAGTGTAAGCCAGCAGGAATCTACAGCTTAGAATCAGGAGAGGGAAAAAGGGCTTAGTGACAGTAAAAGGCGTTTTCATCCTTGGGGCCAGATGCTGCATCTTGATGAGCTGGAGGCTTTTATGGATAAAAAAATTCCTTTTTATATAGTAGTTCAAAGTATTCCCCCAGGGAGTTCCCGTCGTGGCGCAGTGGTTAACGACTCCGACTAGGAACCATGAGGTTGCGGGTTCGATTCCTGCCCTTGCTCAGTGGGTTGACGACCCGGCGTTGCAGTGAGCTGTGATGTAGGTCGCAGATGCGGCTTGGATCCTGCGTTGCTGTGGCTCTGGCGTAGGCCGGAGGCTACAGCTCTGATTCAACCCCTAGCCTGGGAATCTCCATATGCCGCGGGAGCGGCCCAAGAAATAGCAAAAAGACAAAAATAAAAAAAAATAATAAAAAAAAGTATTCCCCCAGAGTGAAAGAGATGGTGAGCCTGATGTAATGAAAGGAAAGCACATGGACCCCTACCTGGGGTTAACCTAGGCCCTCCTCACCTACTTGACAACCTTGAGCAAGTCACAATCTCTGAAATTGGAAAAATACCAATAGGGTGGGGGAATCAGTGAGAGTGTGTGTGAAGTGCTTTGTAAAATGCTAATTAAGTGAGTATTCATGGGCTCAGCATCTGTATGGAGCACTGTACTACTCTCTCTTCATTTGGAATATTAGAATCAGGGATTTGAAGAAAAGGTAGCTTTTGAGTGAGGGTGAGCAATAGATAAGTGTCTACTGTGTGCAGCACCTTGCATACATTACTGCCAATTCTGTCAGCCTCTTAAGCTAAAATCACCCTGATGATAGAGCCCATATGCTTTTCCTGGCACACGGAACTCCTCTCATTCATTAGAAACTGCAGGCTGGAGTTCCCATTGTGGCTCAGTAGTAATGAACCCGACTAGGATCCATGAGGTTTGATCCCTGGCCTTGCTCAGTGGGTTAATGGATCCGGCACTGCCATAAGCTGTGGTGTAGATTGCAGACTCTGCCCAGATCCTGCATTGCTGTGGCTGTGGTGTAGGCTGGCAGCTGTAGCTCCGATTCAATCCCTAGACTGGGAATTTCCATATGCTGCGGGTGTGGCCCTAAAAAGACCAAAAGAAAGAAACTGTTAAGGATGAAATCATGGAGGCAGATCAAGATGGATTCCTGAAGGGATGTTCCCTAACCCTTGAGGTCTGCATTTTGTAGGACAACCAAACCAACAGTACCTGAGTGGGTCCCAATGCCTGCGTCCTTGTGGCAGCCAGGGCTGCAGGTGGGCATGACAGTGGCTGGGGTGTTGCCAGGGCTCCGCTCTCAGCACACACATTAATGGCTCCCAGAGAAGCAGATCCATTCCCGGCTGTACCTCCTCTAAGCCTGGAGGCTGAGTGAGCTCCAGAGGGCAGACTGGTCGCCTCGTGCAGTCTGTCCTGCCTGCTCCCAGGCCACCGGAGCTTCCTCCACCCTCCACCAGAGGTCACCCCCCGGTGAGACTGGCCCTGGCCAGGGCGCTGTTCTGCTGAGCCTTGGCCCGCATCCCAGGTAGCAGTTGTGATTTATTTTTGGCACATCGGCCTTCCGTCATCAAGTAGCAAAGCCCGAGGGAAGAACAGCAAGACATCCTATTCTGGCCACAAGTGTCTGCTCGGGACACGCTTCAGCCCTCTGTCGTCCCCTCTCCCCAAGGGGCTCCAGGACCTTTGGGGTTTCTGTCACGTTGACTCAAGAACCTGCAAGGATATAAGCAGTGAGTAGCTGGATCAGGAGGGGAGAGGGAGAGGTTGTGGGGAGGGAAGACCACCCCCCAAAATCCGTTAGCCCCTCTTCTCCCCCTTCTGAGGGCAGGTGGGCCCAGGAGAGTGGCAGCACTGACTCCTGAAGTCCCCTCCCAGGTATCTGTCTGCGGAAAGTAGATCCCTGGGACTGTGTTCTCAGGGAGGGATGTTATGTTCCAAAAAGGACTAGGCTGCCTACCCCCACTTGGGGACCCTGTTCCAGAGGTGTCTTGGGAAAGGCCTGGGGAGTGCAGGTGGGGGTGGTGGACAGAGGCCCAAAGTTGGCCCCAAGCTAGAGCTGGAGCAAGGGAAAGAGGCAGGATAAAGCTCCCCCGCCCACCCCAGGAACTCAGCGAAGCCGGCAGTGCCAGGGAAAGAGGCCCCTAGACTGGATGGCATCCTGGGCTGGGTCAGATACACCCTCTGCACATGGAGGGCCGGGGGAAGGAAGGAGAGACTTTCCCCACCTGGCTTTGGGAGGTTAGAGACGGGGGACAGACACCCATCTTGGGAACATAAATGGACTTACCAGAAAATGGGCTTTTTTTTAATGGGGAACTGACATGCCCGTGCTCAGCTGGGGTTGCTGACGAGCGGAACAGAGGCCGCTCAAGCGCCTGCTGCTGGCAGAGGAGCCTGTTGTTATTCTGATCCTTCCTCTGGTAACCAGGCACCAGGCAGTAGGGACACCAGACTTCCTGGAACAGCCAGCCTGTCCCGAGGCAGCCAGGGCTGCTCCTTGGCTGGTCAGTAAATTGGCCCCTCTGACAGGCCAGGCCTTCTTGGGCCCAGAAGGGGTGGCGGAAGTGAGATGAGAGGCAGCTTTGGCCTTGCCCAGTGGCAGCTCGTGCCTGTTTTCTATCTGCCCCTCTTCCGGTCAGTACATCATTTTCTCCATTCCTGAAATCCTCTGGCTGCGGTAGGAGTTCAGTACACTACGGCCTCCACGTTCCTGAAGCAACGCCAGCTCAGCTCCTCTGGGTCTCGGCCTGAGTGTCCTGGCTCCATACTGTCCCAGCAGGACCTCTCGGGGCTCACTGGCCACCATTAGGTAGGACACAAGGCATTCTGGGAACAGGAACATCCTGCTGGCAGGAACCTGGACCACAGGGATACCTCCAGCCATTGAGTTGCATCCACGGAGCAGCACCTGTAGCAGCTGCACTGGGCACAGTGGGGAGGGACGGCTGGGACGTCCTAGAGATGGTCACAGATGATGGAGGAGATGACAGTACACTGACAAGTGATACCAGAGGCTGGGACCAGGACTTGCCCATCAAGCTCTGCGTCCCTCAGAGCACCTGGCACAGTACTACTCAGCGTATGAAAGAAAGGATGGATGGAGGGAGGCAGGAAGAAGGGAGGGAGGAAGGATGGAGCGAGATCATGAAAATCCGGTTAAGAGCCGAGTGGGTGCGGAGGCAGCAGTGGGAAGCACCGGGAGTCTGTCCCGAAAGGCAGGGTTTTTTCTGGGTAGGACAATTACAACTGGGGAGATAAGGGGAGGCTATGGGAGCGGCACATCTGAAGGTGAAACCATGAAGTGTCTCGCTTTTCCCACAAGAGCAGAGATCAGGCAGAGGGCAAGCAAGCCCAGCCTCATCTCAGAGAAGAAAGGAAAGAGTACTTGAATTTGTCCTTCACAGTTTCTCGGAGGTTCTTCTTAAAATCAAGGGTGTGCTGGCCCCAAAGTGTGGGGCCCAATGGCCTGATTCCTGCCTCCGGCCCAGGCTTGGGCCTCGCTGACTATTTACATCTCCTGGGGGGAGCAACAGCTTACAAGGAGAACACAGAGGAAGCCACACGGTTCCCTGGGGTCATAGGCCTCTACACACAGTGGGGAGAAGCAAGCTGGGCTCTTTCCAAAGTTTTTTTTCAAATCACAAACATTTAGTTTGAAGAGTTACCAGAGGCCAGCCCTATGCCAGGAAATACAAAGACGAGGGCAAGATGGTTGCAGCCCTCAAAGAGCACACCCCCTGGAGTTCCCGTTGCGGCTCCGTGATTAACAAACCCAACTAGCATCCATGAGGACGCGGGTTCGGTCCCTAGCCTTGCTCAGTGGGTTAAGCATCCGGCGTTGCCATGAACTGTGGTGTAGGTCGCAGACGTGGCTCGGATCCGGGGTTGCTGTGGCTGTGGCGTAGGCCAGAAGCTATAGGTCCGATTCAACCTCTAGCCTGAGAACCTCCATATGCCATGGGTGTGGCCCTAAAAAAGACAAAAAGACAAAACAAAACAGAAACAAACAGCACATCCCCTAGTTGAGGGATGCTGACAGTTCCTTCTTTTCCCTTCTTAGAGCCTTTCGGAATCAACCCTAAGGAGCTGGACATGACCAAGGACGCGGCACTGCCGGAATCCCACTCAGCACAGGGCTTCTATGAGAACTATGAGCCCAAGGAGATCCTGGGCAGGTAAGGCATGAGGTGCCATCCTAGGCTCCGGCCAGCTCTGCGGGCTGCAGCCATCTCTGCTTGACCTTGAGCATAGACCCCATTGCCACCCCCAAAGCACTGTTCACTTGGGGAAACCCTTAGATTGGGGTCCTGCTCTCCTGAACCAGGATGGAGGCGGCGGGTATAAGAGCACCCAGATCAGAGACCTCTCCCAGCAAAAGGTGGCCCCAGTGCCACAGACAATATATCGAAACTCAGCTTTGGGCCAGGGTCAGCATCAGAGGGAAGATTAGGGCCCTAAGAGGTTGGGGCTTCTTCCTCTGTCTTGAGAAAGGGCAATGAACCAGGAGCCAGGAGGCTGGAGAGCAGGCTTCCTCCTCTTTGGCTCCAGGCAAATCGCCCTCTCTGTGCCTCCTCCATCATCCCCCAAAGCTCACAGGAAGTTGGGGGACAAGGCAGGACACCTTCGCCGTGGCCTGGGACTTGAGCCTCCCCCTGGTGAGGGGCCCCCAGGACTCTCTGTCCTCCGCACCCCCAGGGGAGTGAGCAGTGTGGTCCGGCGCTGCATCCACAAGCCCACGTGCCAGGAGTACGCGGTGAAGATCATCGACGTCACGGGCGGGGGCAGCTTCAGCTCCGAGGAGGTGCGGGAGCTGCGAGAGGCCACGCTGAAGGAGGTGGACATCCTGCGCAAGGTCTCAGGCCACCCCAACATCAGTGAGTGCTGGCCCCAGGGGGAGGGGTGCTTTTCTCCCGCCCCCCACCCCACGCAGGGAGCCAGAACCATCCGGAGTGTCTCCCGCACCCCGTCGAAGCCCTGCCAGCCCTATGCCCTGAGGCTTGAGGCTCCCATCAGCATGCTCACTGCTCCTGGGGATTCAGTTCTGTCTAAGCCTCCTCTCCCAGCCAGCCAGGCAGCGGGGGTGCCAGGCAGGGCGGGGGCTCGGCGCGGGTGGGGGAGTGGGAGTGTGAAGTCCCCGGGTGCCCCACTCCCCGGGTGGGCCTCCTCCGCACAGCATCCCGAGAGCCCCTCCAGTTTCTGAGTCAGCCCCCGCCGGGGCTCCTCTGCTGCCTGAGACGAGCTAGCCATTTCCATTTCAGTACAGCTCAAGGACACTTATGAGACCAACACTTTCTTCTTCCTGGTGTTTGATCTGTAAGTACCCGGCCTATCAGAGAAACTTCTATTGTGGTCCCCCACCCAGGGCTTCCTGCAGACCAGCAGCCAGCCCCCTACACCGTGGACCCCCAGTAAGGTCTCAGATGCTTTAGGCAGATGACCCCCTGGAGCCAGGCTGACAGGTTTTGAATCCTGGGTCCATCCCTTATGGGCTGGATGATTTCTTTCAGAATTAGCTTTCCCATGGGTGTCACAGGAGTCCCACCTGCCCAGTGACCGGCCCAATGTCAATGCCAGCAATTATTAACTACCATGATGATGACAGTGGCGGTCATAGTACATATTCTAGACTCTGAGGATTACAATCCCACTTCACGTGCTTTTTCACAGGGAGTGAACAGAAAAGCAACCACATCACAAGACCCCCACACGCGGTTATACACATACACAAGAACATACACATGAGCAGGGGCGGGAGGGAGAGGGGGTCCCTTGGGTGTGGGCAGGGGATGGTCTCCAGGAGGTGACCTGAGCAGACACCTGCGTGGAGGGAGGGACCCGAAGCAGCAGGTGTGGCAACCGGCAGTGACGGGCCAGGGATGGAACCTGAGTCCCGGCCCTCCCAAGCCCCCGCTGATCCCGTTGCGCCCCAGTGGGAACTCAACTTATTACTTTTTTTTTTTTTTGTCTTTTTGCCCTTTCTAGGGCCGCTCTTGCAGCATATGGAGATTCCCAGGCCAGGGGTCCAATCGGAGCCACAACAACACGGGATCCAAGCCACGTCTGCAACGTACACCACAGCTCACGGCAACGCCGGATCCTCGACCCACTGAGCAAGGTCAGGGATTGAACCCGCAACCTCACAGTTCCTAGTCAGATTTGTTAACCACTGCGCCATGACAGGAACTCTTTTTTGTTTTGGAAAATGTTCCCAAGGAAGGGAGCTCTCCAAGTGCCCGGTGCCCGCTCCACTGCCAGTTCACTAAAAAACATACATCTCTGTTGCGGGACTCATGGTCATAGAGCTGTCTGGATTTCTTCATACATCACCGCTAATTTCGGGACTAGATTTACTTGAGAAAATTATTCAAGGAGATTTTGTATTGTTGGAATATATTTTGTAGTCATACTGAACATGTCCAGTGTTATTTTTTTTCTTGGAGACACAGTTTCACGTGGCGTGGCTGTACAGTTAAACTGCCAGCTCTAGGAAGGCAGGAGCCTGTGGATCAGCCTTGCAGGGTCCCCGTGTTTACTGGTAAATCTTTTTGCTGCTGCTGCTATTAGTGAGTTCTCCTAGTGTTTTAAAATGGAGTTAAAGTGGAGTTCCCATTGTGGCTCAGCAGGTTAAGAACCCGACCAGTATCCATGAGGATGCAGGTTCAACCCCTGGCCCTGCTCAGTGGGTTAAGGACCTGGCTTTGCAGTGAGCTGTGGTGTAGGTCACAGATGCAGCTTGGATCTCACATGGCTGTGGCTGTGGCTGGCAGCTGTAGCTCCAATTCGACCCCTAGCCTGGGAACTTCCAGTGGCAAGTGCGGCCAGAAAAAAAAATGGAGTTATGGGAGTTCCCATTGTGGCTCAGCGATTAGGGAACCCAACTAGGATCCATGAGGATGTAGGTTCGACCCCTGGCCTCACTCAGTGGGTTAAGGATCCAGCGTTGCCCTGAGCTGTGGTGTAGGTCACAGACGTGGCTCAGATCCCGTGTTGCTGGGGCTGTGGCGCAGGCTGGTAGCTGTAGCTCCAACTGGACCCCTGGCCTGGGAACCTCCATATGCCACGGGTGCAGCCCTAAAAAGACCAAAAAAAAGGAGTTAAAGTGATAAAAACTGGAGGCACACATTGCCTTTTAGGAACACAGCACCAATGGCATCTGAAACAAGGCTCACTTCTGTGGTTTCTGGGTTGTTTCTCAAACAGAAGCCCCCCTCCCTGCCCCACCAGCCAAGCTCAAGTATTTTCCTGCCTCTGACACTGGCTAAAATCCCTTAGGCCCTGCTTTCCCGGAGGAGCGGGCAGGAGGGGGCAGGATGCACCTTTCCTATGTAACCAAGGAAGACTCTCCCAGGACCCCCCAGTCCTGCCCACCTGTCCCAGCTCTGCTCAGTGGCACTCTTGTAGAGCCCTTGGGGGCAGCTCAAATGTCCCTAACCTTTGAAGAAGTTGCTTGGGGAAGCTATTTTTAATGCTGCCCCAGATTACCCTCCAGGGTGTAACTAGATTAGCCTAGCAGAGACCTCTTTCTAGATCATCCCAAGAAGTGAGAAGACGGAACCGCAATTCTTGATCCTAAGAAATCCGAAAATAGGCAAACTGCTCCTCCATTCCTTGAACTGCTGCTGCTTCTAGTTGTTCTGGGGAAAAAAAATCAAGATACTCTTGACCTTCCCCTCTGGGTCTGGGGCCTCGGGCCAGTGGCTCGTTCCCCTCCTAACCCTGATTTTGGCCCTGTGAGCTCCCAGTCCATGCAGTCACTCCCACACTGGTGCCACCGCACCCCTCCAGCGTCCCTTGCTCTGCTTCCCACCCTCCCAGATGGCCTCTCCACTCACTCTCCTGGCTCCTCCCCACAGACCTTGGCCCTTTGTGGGGAGCGGCCCACTTTGCCTCTGTAGGTGGTGAGGTGGGAATTAGTTCTCTGGGAATGGGGTAAGGAGGGGGCAGTCTTGGGGCGCATCCAGCTATCACCCATCTGTCCCCACAGGATGAAGAGAGGGGAGCTCTTTGATTACCTCACTGAGAAGGTCACCCTGAGTGAGAAGGAAACCAGGTGAGGGTCCCCTGGCCTCTTCCCCTACTTCCAGCCTGAGTGCAGTGCTACAGTTGCCGAGGTCTGGTGGGAGGCATGGCATGCACTCATCCGAGTGGGGAGTGGGCCCTGCTGGCTCTCATGGCCTCCCTCCCTCTGTTATTTAGCTTAGATAGTCCCAGCCTGTCTTTATTTTTTTGGCCACCCCCCACGGCATGTGGAAATTCCCAGGCCAGGGATCGAGCCCGTGCCAGAGCAGTGGCCTGAGCCACAGCAGTGTCAATGCCGGATCCTTAACCTGCTCAGCCACCAGGGAACTCCAGTCCTGGCCTGTCTTAAGTCCTCCCTCCCTCGCAGTCCAGCTGATACATGGGCCTTGGTCTCCTTGCCTGTGACCTGACCCTGCGGGGTACGAGTTGAGAGTCACTGTGCCCCCACCCCCCCAGGAAGATCATGAGAGCCCTGCTGGAGGTGATCTGCGCCTTGCACAAGCTCAACATCGTGCATCGAGATCTGAAGCCTGAGAACATCCTCTTGGACGACAATATGAACATCAAGCTCACGGACTTTGGCTTTTCCTGCCAGCTGAAGCCAGGAGAGAAGCTGCGAGGTCTGGTAACGTGGCCTTGGCCCATGCCAGGGGCCCAGGCTTTCTCACCAGCTCTCCTAGGAACAGAGACTGCCTGGGGTTTCCCCCTAGAATAAAGATCCTAGCATTTCGGGCTTGGGTGTCTCTTCAAGCATCTCTTCCCAGGACTGGGCTGAGCCAGGTTTCCACAGCCTGCGTTCCAGGCCAGGACAGCCAGACCTGACCAGGCTACTGACGGGCCCTAAGCAGGTGGCCACATGAGCCAGCGCCCTGGCCTTGCCCTTGGCTGGTTTGGAAAGTCCCAGCCCCGCCACCATTTGGGCTCCATCTCCATTGTTTCTTGGGCCTTCCTCTTCCAAGTGCCCCTCTGCTGACCTGTCCTGACGGAAACTGTTCCTGCAGAGGTCTGTGGGACCCCCAGTTACCTGGCCCCCGAGATCATCGAGTGCTCCATGAACGATGACCACCCAGGCTACGGGAAGGAGGTGGACATGTGAGTGTGTCGGGGAAGGAGGTGACCGGAAGGGACAAGGATGCGCCCCTGGCCAGGAGCACCTGGCTGCGGGGTTGGGGGGACAACAGTGGGACCTACAGCCACCCCCCCTGCCTTCCTCCCCGCCCACCTGGCGGCAGGTGGAGCACAGGGGTCATCATGTACACCCTGCTGGCCGGCTCCCCGCCCTTCTGGCACCGCAAGCAGATGCTGATGCTGAGGATGATCATGAGCGGCCACTACCAGTTCGGCTCACCGGAATGGGATGATTACTCGGACACCGTGAAGGACCTGGTGAGGGGACTGTGCCGGGCCGCGGGATTGGAGGCACCTGCCGGGAAGGGACCCCGCCTTGATGTTATCCGCTCCCCATCCCATGCTCAGGTCTCCCGCTTCTTGGTGGTGAACCCCCAGAGCCGCTGTTCGGCAGAAGAGGCCTTAGCGCACCCCTTTTTCCAGCAGTACGTGGTGGAGGAAGTGCGTCACTTCAGCCCCCGGGGCAAGTTCAAGGTACTGCAGCTCGCCTCCCAGCCAGGGCCCCGGGGTGGGTGATGCAGGCTCCCGAACCCAAGCCCCCAGTGCCCTTGGGAACTCCCTACAGCCACGGGGCTTCCAGAGCACCTGCCCCTACCGCCCCCTACCCCCAGCCAACTGGCCACAACAATCCCTGTGCTTGCTGGTGGGATGCGGAGGCCCCAGCTGTGCTGGAGGGGGAGAGAGACAGGTTCTCAGGCCCGGCCTCGCACAGGTGATCGCTCTGACGGTGCTGGCTTCCGTGAGGATCTATTACCAGTACCGCCGGGTGAAGCCTGTGACCCGGGAGATCGTCATCCGAGACCCCTACGCCCTCCGGCCTCTGCGGCGACTCATCGATGCCTACGCATTCCGAATCTATGGCCACTGGGTGAAGAAGGGGCAGCAGCAGAACCGGGCAGCCCTCTTCGAGAACACACCCAAGGCCGTGCTCCTCTCGCTGGCTGAGGAGGAGGACTACTGAGGGGCTGGCCAGCCAGGCAGGTGGGGCGGGGCTCGGGCAGGGAGGGGAAGCCACAGAAACGGATCAAGGGTGTGCAGGGGGGCGTGTGGCCCTGGCCAGGGCCCCTGGAACCGGGGCCCCTCTCCCCTCTCAGAGGCATCACGTGGTGGTTGGTGCAGTCGGGCGCCAGGCCCCACGGAGCAGGGACCAGGTGCGGTCCTGAACCGGTAGCCTCCTGTCTCCCCACCACCCCGCTGCCGTACCAGCATCTCCGCTCCTGCTCAGGAGATGGGGGCCTAGAGTTACTGCCACTCGCATGCCCTTCCCTCGGGGGCTGGGGTGAGGAGGAAAGAGCACAGCCGGAGATACACAAGCACAGGAGATTTTACAGACCTCACGACGTCCAGGGACACCACGGGAGCAGGTTCTTCTCTGGGGACATGTTTTTAGAGGCATATGGTAGCCCTCCCATCAGTAACAATAGAAAGGGAAGCTTCCGCTAGCTGTCTTTCTGGAGTGTTATTTACTCTGGGATTCCCATGGGACGGTGTCGCCAAGTCAATCTTCCCAGACCGTTTTACAACCCACGCTGTGCTTTAAAGAGCCCGCGGAACTGCGTGTCACAGACAGTGGAAATCAGGTTCCCTCGGAGGAGCGTGAAACCCCACAGATGGGGCAAAGGAAGGAAACATTTTCCTTCAACAGCAGTTGGCTGGGAAAACAAGGAGACCTGGAGAAATTCTGCCTTGAGAAACCAATGTCAGATCCTTAGGTCAAAAGGGGAGGAAGCAGATTTAAAATTTTCTAGCAAACTGCCTTTCAGAGCACTCTGCCCCAACTGTTTGAGTATTTGGCCCCTCTATGGTCAATATTTGACCTCTCAGAGAGACACCTGGCTCCTGGCCACAATCAATAGCTGGGGCTCCTTCTCCGAGAGACAGTGGCGCCCCTCCTCAGAGGTCAGGGTCCTCTCCTGCCCTGGGGACAGGTGCCTGCCACCGAGCACAGGGGAGGGGAAGGAGGTCGTTCCTGAGGCTGAAGCTGAAGAGCTCGGAGTCTGGCTGTTTGGAATGTGGCCAGGGAGTGACCTGGGGACCACGGGGACTCTTCCCTGCACGGCTGCTCACAGCTCCCCAGGCGGTCGGCCTGCGCTGGAAGCACAGCGGAAGCCTAGGTTGTCTGAGGCTGAATCTGGAGTGTTGCCCATCCTGGCGCCAGAGAAAAGGAAGAGAGAATGGACATTTGTTGAGAAAGGGGCCTGGGGCCTTACCCAACTCTATGCTTGAGCTCCCTGGGCCTGCTGTGGCCTGGGGCGGCCTCGAGACTAGGGAGGGCACAGTCCGGAGAAAAATCTGGTGTGAGGGTGGGTCAGAGTGCATGCTCTTTCTGCGGAAAGAGGCAAGAAGGGACCCTGGGGCAGGTGGAGGAAGTGAGGGTGGTCCTGAGAAATTCCTGGAAGGCAGGAAAGGCAATGACTAACGGCCTCGACTGCGGTGGCTCAGAATAACTCAGCTCAAAAAAGCCTGTTGACAAGAAATGAGAACATCACAGCACCAACCAGTACTCTACACTTTTTTTCTCTTCTTCTGTCTTTTTAGGGCTGCACCCGCGGCGTATGGAGGTTCCCAGGCTAGGGGTGGAATCCGAGCCGCATCTGTGACCTATACCACAGCTCACTGCAATGCCAGATCCCTGACCCACTCACTGAGCAAGGATCAAACCCGCATCCTCATGCGCACTAGTCAGGTTCATTACCACTGAGCCACAACGGGAACTGCAGGACTCTACACTTGTCAAAGAACTCACACATACAGTCCTTCATTTGCTCTTTCCCTCACTGCTCTGGAAGGCAGGATCTGTTCACCATTTCACAGACCCGGAATCAGACACCAGAGAGATTTAGATGTCTTGCCCAAGGCCAATCATTGCTTCATGGGCACCAGAGAGTCAGTGCTAAGTCCAGTTTCCTGGGCCGTAGGTTCGTGCCTTCTCAACTACATAGTCCTACGGGGAAAGGGGAGGAAAATCCAGGGGCTTCGAAGAAACACCTAAAAAACCTGATATCCTGAGGCCACAGAAACAGTGGCCTGACTACAGTCCTACAGAAGCCCAGGAGTAGGAGTTTCAGGGACATTAACTGAAATAAATCTGCAGACAAAGTAGGAAAAGTCCCAGGAAGGGGCTCAGGAGTTGGGAACTCTATAATTCAGGTGCCACCCCCAAGCATCTGTGCAAAATAAGCAGGTTCCAGGACCTCCCTGGGCTGAGCATTCCTTGATTGTGAAACAAAATGGTTGTAAAGACGACTTTTCCTGGGCCCACTCGCTCAAAGAGTCAATATTTCCATGACCCCTGGCCATGACCTACTGATGTGGCCATTCCACTCCCCTCTCTCGGCCCGTCTAGTTATGAAGACAAGAAGACCAACCCATTTAATTAAGATGCTAGACTCAAGCGTCTCCCTTGGTGCTGGGAGCTGGCAGGAAAAGGCACGAGCTGTCCTGGGCTCTCTGCTCGGCACGGCAGGCATTGCTTGCTTCCTCTTCTGTACCCACAACCCCCAGAGGAGGGAGAGGGGTGGCAGCAGTGCCCACACTAGCTCTGGGAGACCAGCACCCAGACCCTCAGCCCCCGGCCACCAAGCCCCTCACCTGGTGGTGACGCGGGCCCGGTGATTGGCAGAGCCGTCGGCTGTGTCGATCCAAGACGCCCCCCGGAGGACACGCATGTCCTGGTCGGCAGCCTGGTACGGTGACGCTGTCCACTCCCACACGTTGCCCATGAAGTCATAGAGCCCTGCATAGGTCCCAGAGCAGCGGGTCGTCCCCAGGCTGGGGAGCACCAACCCCGACTCCTGGCCCCCGGGGTCAGGCAGAAGGAGCCCAGCAACCAGTCTGGGAACCATGACAGCAACCGGATGAGCGAACTTACCGTAGTTGTTCTGCGGGGGGAAAGCGTTCACCGGGGAGACTCCGTGGAAGCCATCCTCAGCCTTGTCACCCTTGGGGAACTTTCCCTGAGAGGGAGAAATTTAGGTGAAAAGATTCACCATCCCATCCCAAGGCGGTGCTCCGACCTGCCCACAGGACTATCTCTCTGTATCCTCGGGGCCGGGGAAGGGCTCAGGGCAGTGACCTGAGCTTCCCATCCCGAGCTCCCAAACCCACTGCCTTCTGTCCCCCACCATGACCTCCTGGCTGGATCAGAAGTGTTGTTTCCCGGAGTTCCCATCGTGGCTCAGTGGTTAACGAACCTGACTAGTATCCTTGAGGGCATGGGTTCGATCCCTGGCCTCGCTTAGCAGATTGGGGATCTGGCGTTGCTGGTGGCTGTGGTGTAGGTCACAGACGCAGCTCGGATCTGGCACTGCTGTGGCGCAGGCCGGTGGCTACAGCTCCAATTGGACCCCTAGCCTGGGAACCTCCATATGCCGCAGGTGTGGCCCTAAAAAGAGCCCCCCCCCAAGAAAAAGGAAGTGTTGTTTCCCGTGTCCCCATGAGCCCCTCCTGCTCCCACTTTCTCCACTGTTGGCAACTCCTGCCCTCTGCCTCGAACCCCACGTGCCCTGAGAAGAAAGGCTCCGCCTCCCCACTCCTTTGCCCCATCCCTGCCTCCGAAGGAACCGCGGATGCCCGTCCTGTGCTCCCTGTACCATCAGTTCCCTTCTCCACCTACAGGCTTACTTCTCCCACATCTACCCTGACCCTACCTTCCTCACTTCCTGCTCCTTTACCGCCAAAATCCTGGAAAAGGAATCCGTATCTGCTGATGCAATTTGCTCAGTTTGTTCACTGTGCTTCTCATCTTTTTTTTTTTTTTGGTCCTTTTGGGGCCACACCTGAGGCACATGAAGGGGTCGAGTGGTCGAATTGGAGCTGTAGCCACTGGCCTACACCACAGCCACAGCAACACCAGATTCAAGCCACATCTGCGACCTACACCACAGCTCACGGCAACACAAGACCCAGAAGTCGAACCCAGGGGTCGTATACAAGTTGGGTTCATTACCACTGAGCCACAATGGGAACTCCTCATTCTCTTTCTCATTACAAGTGGAGGCCAGCTGCCACTGCTCCATAAAAGCTGCTCTTATGAGAGGGAAGATGAAGGGGCTACGATACTCCACACCCACCTAGCGCTAGTGCTGCTACGTCTACATGCTTTAATCCTCACAGGGTTGTGAGGCAAATATTTTCTCCATTTAAAACCAGCAACTGGAGTTCCCATTGTGGCTCACTGGGTTAGGAACCTGACACAGTGTCTGTGAGGATGTGTGCTCGATCCCTGGCCTCGCTCAGTGGGTTACGGATCTGGCGTTGCCACAAGCTACAGCGTAGGTAGCAGATATGGCCAGGGATCTGGTGTGGCTGGGGCCGTGGCATAGGCTGGCTGCTTGCTGCTGCTCTGATTTGACCCCTAGCCCAGGAACTTCCATATGCCGCGGGTGTGGCCCTGAAAAGAAAATAAATACATAAAGATGCTAGCAACTGAGGCTCACAGCAGTCACGTTCTCAAAGATCCCACGGTGAATAAGTCAGATCTGACTATGTGCAAAGCTCTGATTCCAAGATCATCTGAAAGGTCTGTCTGCCCTTCAGGCTCTCGTCAAGGCTTTGCCCTGAAATGCTGTGCTCCCTCACACTGCAGGGTCCCCCGGGGAGGGGGCGCTATCATTCTTGCCTGAGGTGGGTGCTGTTGACTCCTAAACCAACCTGTTCTGATCCAGACCTCCATTCCAAACCCCAGACTCATACCTTCAACCTCTGACTGGGATACAAGTGACCTGAAGGCATTGTAGGCTAGGCTGATCCTAAACTGACCAGGTTCTGTCCCTCTGACCCGAAACATGCACATTACCTGTTTCGGATAATGGTTGCGCCATGACCCTGTTGCTCAAGCTCCGATTCATGCTTGAACCCTCCACGTTTGGCCAGGTACCAAACCCTGCCTCCCTTCTCAGGCAGGCCTCTCCCACTTGGCTTCCTCTCCATTCCACGTCCACTTCATTTAAGTGTTCACAAGCCCCTCGGCCACTGCCGCAGCCTCGAAGTCAGAGACCTCCTGCCACCACGGCAGCTTGACTTCCTCTGGCCCCACACACATTTGCAACAATTAGCATCCCCCCCAAATCAAAACGATGCTGTCACTGCTGTTGCAAAACCTCTTGGCTCCTCACAGCCTGGAGGGTACAATATCAAACTATATCTTGGCACCCCTGATCCTTCAAAATCTGCCTCCGACTTGCCTCTCGTTTCCCTGTGCACTGGTCTCCCTGGGTCTGCCATGTGTCTGTCTGAACACACAGCACCCTTTCCTTTTTTTCATCTTCTTAGGGCTGCACCTGCAGCATATGGAGGTTCCCGGGCTAGGGATCGAATCGGAGCTACAGCTGCCAGCCTATACCACAGCCACAGCAACACGGAATCTGAGCCACGTCTGCTGCCTATACCACAGCTCAGGGCAATGCTGGATCCTTAATCCACTGAGTGAGGCCAGGGATCGAACCCACGTCCTTGCGGATGCTAGTCAGATTTGTTCCTGCTGAGCCATGACGGGAACTCCACAGCACCCTTTCCTAATCCAGTGCTAACACTCACACTGCTTCCTCCACTTCTCCCCTGGCAAAGTCCAGTCCAATGAGCTCAAGTGGCATGTTCACTGGGAAGTCACTCCCCACTGGCCCGGGCCGTGACGCATACCCGAGCACACGCTGCACGACTTCACGAAATGGCACCACTGCTTTGTCGTTTGCTTTATCCCTTTACCAGTTCTCAGTCTCCTTGGACCACGCAGCCCTCTGAGTGCCACGGCCCAGCCTGCGGGCAGGTCTCAATACTCAGGGAGGAGAGAAGCGAGGAAGGTGTGTCTTACCTGCCACAGGTTGGTGCGGTTTGGCTGGAACTGGTTTCCCCAGGGGTACACCTGACCTGCCGGGAGAGCCAGGAGGCAGCGGAGGAGGGAGAGGTGAGGGGTTGGGGGAGAAGCGAAAGCCAGAGTGAGCGAAGGAACCGAAAACGAAGTCAGGCGGCGATGAGAAAAGAAGAGGAAGATCACTGCACTGCACTTCCCGCGCCCTCCCTCCCACTCACTGTACTGCCTTCAGGGCCTTCGGATTCGGTCCAGGACAGCACAATCCCGCCTAGGTGTGTTCTGTGAAGGTGTTAGCAGCTCATGCTGAGATAAGCAGAGACACGGAGAGTGAGCACCAAGAAACGTGTCCCCTGGACTTCGCTGGGACAAACGAACGAGCAACCTCATATCCATCACATCAATAACTCGACTGCTACTGCTGGTGCTCATTCAGAGTGTGCAGAAGTGCTGACTATGGGGAAGTGCTCTTTCACGCTGTTTCGTTAAGACTGCAACAGGGGGAGGTCCCTTGCGGTGCAGCGGGTTAAGGATCTAGCGCTGTCACTGCAGCTGCTTGGGTCGCTGCTGTGGCGGGGGTTTGATCCTTCCACCCCTGGCCTGGGAACTTCCACACGCCATGGGCGTGGCCAAAAAAAGTAAATCGCAAAATAACAAAGTCATCGGCAAATGGCAATTGGTTATATTAATCCCTATACAGCTAATGGAAAAGGTGGACAGTGTGGGTAACTTGTTTTTCCCTGTGCTACGTTGTTCTCATCATACGTAGTGAAATGCCACATGTCTGTGGAATCTCCAACAATAAAAACAGATGTCTGTTTCTCTGTTCCATTTTCCAGTTAGTAACTTTGTTGGTATTTTATGGAAGTATTGCTCTGGGATGGATTAGAAATAACAACAGGGAGTTCCCATTGCGGCTTACTGGTAACGAACCCAACTAGTTATCCACGAGGATGCAGGTTCAATCCCTGGCCTTGCTCAGTGAGTTAAGGATCCAGTGTTGCCATGAGCGGTGGTGTAGGTCACAGAGGCGGCTCGGGTCTGGTGTGGCTGTGGCGTAGGCCCAAAGCTGCAGCTCCCATTCAACCCCTAGCCTGGGACCTTCCATATGCCTTGGGTGCACCCCTAAAAAAAGAAAAGAAAGAAATAGCAAGAACAACTAGCCCATCACCAAGCAGTCTGAGAAGCACTGCTCTAAGGAGTGTGAGCCCTTCCCACCCTGTAAAGCCCCCCCGTGCAAGGCAGATGGGAAGCAAGAATAAAGGGAGGTCGCCTTGGCATCTCTATACCCTTCAAGCCCCCACGGGCAGCAAACTCCCACTCTTCCTCAGTGGGCAGCCGTTTCCCCCGCCAAGCACAGTAGGCACGGGCATCATTCCAGCTCACATGTACCACTGGGAACTCCAGTCTCTCTCGGATGCCAGAGCCGGGACCTGCAGGCTGACAGCCAGGATGAAGTGAGACAAGTTTCTGGGAGCTCATGGAAGTCTGAGGAAGGCTAGGCTTAGGGTGCCTGAGTTGAGCTTTTACCACTAGATGGAGCAAGGAAGTGGGACGAGAGAGTCTGATGAGTGAGGTGAGGTCCAGAGTCAGAAAGCAAGCCTAGGGAGTTCCCGTCGTGGTGCAGCGGTTAACGAATCCGACTAGGAACCATAAGGTTGTGGGTTCGATCCCTGGGTTAACGATCCGACGTTGCCGTGAGCTGTGGTGTAGGTTGCAGATGCGGCTCGGACACAGCTCCGATTCAACCCCTAGCCTGGGAACCTCCATATGCCGCGGGAGCGGCCCAAGAAACAGCAAAAAGACAAAAAAAAAAAAAAAAAGCAAGCAAGCCTAAGCATAAGCACCACACGAAAGGGAGAAACGGGATGTGCACGGGGATGAGGGCAGAGGGGACTTTCTCTGTTTAAACTCAGTAGGTACAGATGGACAAGGGGTCTAGGGAAGCCAGGCCTCCAGAATAAGAGTCCACAGGGAAAACAAGGTAGAGGAACCAACACTCACCTGCCTCCAGAATGCCCTTTCCACTGGCAGCCACCAGAGAAGAGACTGCAAAAAAGAAGGAGCAGGGCTACCAGATGCTCTGGCCCAGCAAGGGCTCCCTCCTGACTGACCCCAGGAGGCAGAGCAGAGACTTCAGCCGAGACCCGGGTGCTCGGAGTGAGACTGTGCCCAGAAGCTTCAAGTGTGACATCTCCCCATCCTTACTAGAGTGAGGCCTGCCAAGAGGTGGTTCCTCTTGTTGGTTCAGGGGTATCTTGAACCCCCCGTGATTCCGGATCTTTACAGTCTATGTCGAAACCAGCACAGGGTTAACTTCCTGGGTGTGTGTGTTCATCTTCCAGGGTGGGTCTCTCTTGCTTCCTCCCTGCTCTCAGGTTTGATTCTCTACTGTGGCCTGGGGGGGGTCCCAAGTCCCATAGGATTCTCTGTCCAGGTCCCACTCCCGTCCCCTCGGCTGCAAAGCCAGGTTCGCTCACCTGCATTTGATGGGTTGCTTTGCTTCTAAGCTCATCGGGCACAAGGTCCTCAAAGACAAAACTCCACCCAAACGCCTCAGCCTCTGTCCGGTACTTCTTCTCCCTGACAAAGTCCCTGAAGAGAGATATTTCATGTGGTTCAGCTAATAGGGTTCTGCACTCCAGCCTCCCCCTCTCCTGCTCCAGAAAACCTCACACAGCCTCAGTCACTCATCACCGAGTTTTCATGAGCTACAAGGAGAACCAGATTTTCTTTCAAAATACTGGTGTGTGTGTGTGCAATGCACAAACAGTAGGATTTAAGGGTTTTTTTGTTTTTTGGTTTTTTTTTTGTCTTTTTGCTACTTCTTGGGCCGCTCCTGCGGCATATGGAGGTTCCCAGGCTAGGGGTCGAATCGGAGCTGTAGTCTCCGGCCTACACCAGAGCCACAGCAATGTGGGATCCGAGCCGCGTCTGCAACCTACACCACAGCTCACGGCAACGCCGGATCCTTAACCCACTGAGCAAGGGCAGGGACGGAACCCGCAACCTCATGGTTCCTAGTCGGAGTCGTTAACCACTGCGCCACAACGGGAACTCCTGTTTTTGTTTTTGCTTTTTAGGGCCGCATCTGCGGCATATGGAAGTTCCCAGGTTAGGGGTCGAACTGAAGCTGCAGCTGCCAGCCTACATCACAGCCATAGCAACACAGGATCAAAGCCACATCTGCAACCTACACCACAGCACAGCGACGTCAGATCCTTAACCCACTGAGCGGAGCCAGGGATCAAACCCACATCCTCATGGATACTAGTCAGGTTTGTTACCATTGAGCCACAATGGGAACTCCTAACAAAAGATTTTTTTTCTTTTAATTTTTAATCTTTTTAGGGCCAAACCCAAGTTATGTGGGGGTTCCTAGGCTAGGGGTCAAACTGGAGCTGTAGCCGCTGGCCTACACCACAGCCACAGCAATGCAGGATCTGAACGTCTACAACCTCCACCACACCTTACAGCAATGCCAGATACTTAACCCCCACTGAGTGAGGCCAGGTATCGAACTTGTGTCTCATGGATGCTAGTAAGATTCTTTTCCGCTAAGCATGACGAGAACTCCCTAACAAAGGATTTTTAAATAGCTTTAATTAGGGGCTTTCCGCTTTCCTGGAGTTTCCTGGTGGCCTAGTGGTTAAGGGTCCAGCATGATCACTGCTGTGGCTAGGGTTTGATCCCTGGCCCAAGAACTTCCACCTGCCATGGGCGCAACCAAAAAAAAAAAAAACAAAAAACAAACAAATCAGGGGATCTGAGTTCAGACCCAGCCCTGCCACTACCAGAGAGTGAGGTTAACCTCTTTGGGCTTCAGATTCTTCATCTGGGAGTTCCCGTGGTGGCTCAGTGGTTAACGAATCCAACTAGGAACCATGAAGTTGCGGGATCAATCCCTGGCCTTGCTCAGTGGGTTAGGGATTTGGCGTTGCTGTGAGCTGTGGTGTAGGTTGCAGACACGGCTCAGATCCCATGTTGCTGTGGCTCTGGCGTAGGCCAGCGGCTACAGCTCCAATTAGACCCCTGGCCTGGGAACCTCCATATGCCATGGCAGCGTCCCAAGAAATGGGAAAAAAAAAAAAATCTTCATCTGAAAAATGGAGATGACAGTTATCTCACTGTACCATTGCAAAGATAATATGTGACAGTGAACCAAGCTAATTTCCTCTAAACACTATGAAGGTTAGAATAGCTTTTACTTCTTCTGGAAGAACACCTAATGTACCTGAAATCTTTGTTGGTGACAGGAAATATGTCAATGGCAAAGGGTTTTACTGTCACCTCCCGGACAGGTCCTTCACCATCTCTGCCATCTGGTGAATTTGTTCCCATCTGGAATCTCCCTCCAGGTAGCTGGACCATGCCAGTCGTCTGCCCATTTCCTGTAGAGAAAAAAAGAGTTGTCAGTAACACACGAACATATATAAAACAAGAGGCAACATTTGGATCCTATGTAAGACTCATAATGGCATAATGAAAAAAAATGGATGCTTAAAAAATTTGGCTTTAGGAGTTCCTGTTGTGGCACAGTGGAAATGAATCCGACTAGGAACCATGAGCATGCGGGTTCGATCCCTGGCCTCCCTCAGTGGGTTAAGGATCTGGCGTTGCCATGAGCTATGGTGTAGGTCACTGACGAGGCTCAGATCTGGTGTTGCTGTGGCTGTGGCATAGGCCAGCAGCTACGGCTATTTGACCCCTACCTTGGGAAACTCCATTTGCCTCGGGTGTTGCCCTAAAAGGACAAAAAGAAAAAATTGGCTTTAAATTCTCGTTCTGTCACTTAACTTACTGGGTGACCTTGGGCAAATTACTTAGTCTGGATTTCAACTTCTTCATTTATAAAATGGGGATGGGGTAACATCTATTTCACAGGTATAGCTATATTAAAATAACATGTGTAATGTTTAGCACATGGTAGGTTTTCAATAAACATGTATTTCCTTTTCTTGCCTTTCTGTTCTTCTACACAACAACCTTTTGTTCCAGTGAAATAAATCCAGACACTATATTGCAGCAGCTCTGGTCACTGCTGTGGCTCGGGTTCAATCCCTGGCCGGATGTCAAGTGGGCAGCCAAAAAAAAAAAAAAATCTAGACACTAAACCCTGAAATACATCTATCAACTTTCTACCCATACTTCTGCTGTTTCCCTGCCTCTTCCTTTTCACTTGTTGAACTCTTACTGATTCTACTGATTTTCACTGTTCTATCATACGCTCTAGAAAGAAAAGGATCATATCTATTTTGTCAGTGTAACCCTGACAACTAGTACAAGTGCACAATAATTATCCTCAAATAACTAAATGAACTCCTTCATACTTGCTGTTTGAATACCTCCCAAAATCATAGAACTAAAAGGATCTTTAATTCAACCCCCTCATTTGACAGGTGGAAACCACCACCCAAAAGGGAAAAAATGACTTAAAGAATTAGTTAACAGAAGATAGGACTACACCCAGGTCTCTTTACTTCCTGGTCACTGCCACTCCCAAAAGGCCACACTTCTCTGGCTTGATGTACTACTTTGCTAGGTTTCTAAGGATGTCCAAGTACTTACTGTAAGTCCTCTAAAGGCAGAGTCCACATCTTTTCATGTTCTCCGGGAACCTATCTTTGACCCTCTTCTCATTCTGACACTCACACTAATGACTTCATCCTCTTTAAGGGGGAAAAACTAGAGCAAGCAGGGAATTCTCAGATTAAAAAGGAATTAAGAAACCACACACAACAGCAATACATGAACTTTATTTTGACACTAACTTAACATGTAAACTATAATTTAAAAACAACAATACGTGAATCTGAACACTAACTGGATGTTTAGTGATATTAAGGAGTACTGTTAAATTTTTTAGGTGAGAAAATGAACAATACTTTTTTTTCTTCCTGTGACTTGTCTTTTTGGCTATTCAAGCTGAGTATTTTCAGATAAAACTGTATATAACACCTCGATTCACTCCAAAATGAATTTCCCGGGGAAAGGGCGGGGGGGGGGGTGTGGACCATCCACAAGAAACAAGACTAAAGCCATAAATTGGCAACCGCTTAAAGTGTGAAACAGGTAGGTGGGAACGGGGGTGGTGGAAAGGCTCGTTTTGTTTTTACTTTTTTATGCTTAAAAGATTCCATAATAATAAAAATGAAACATAAGTGTACTACAACAATATGAGTTGTCAAACACCTCGCCAAATTGGCTGCCCCAGAATGCGCCTCCGGCCGCTGCAAACCGGTGCAGGAGGCAGACAGAGGGGCCACGACGAACTTTCCCCACCAGGGCCAAGCGCCCCACCCCTTTTCCAATGCTTCCCGAACCAAACGGCGCCAGGGCGGTGGGGCAGGCCAGCACACTGACCTAGTTCGAGCCAAGGACCGGAGAGAAGCGACAGCAGGGTCAGCAGCGGCGACAGCAAAGGACCCATGCCGAGGACACGAGCCCGGAAGTCACCACGCGCAGAGTACGCGGAACTGGGCGGGCCCTGCGGCGCACGCGCCCCGCTGGCTGCCGTACCCTGCGCGCGCAGGCGCACTACTCCCTTGAGCGCCCAGGTCTAGAAAATAGTCCGGTCCCACATGAGGGTAGGGCCAGAGACGAGGACGGGTGATCAAGGACATTTTCTCAGGGTTATGGTTGAGAGGCCCTGCCATTCCAGAAGCCCCTTCACTGTCTTGTGAACCTTGGGTCGGGTTGATTTCCTTCCCTTTCGCGCCCTGGAATACCACCGCAAGACCACAGCAAAGGTTTCAGCTTAACATTTATTGCACACTCACTGCGAATCCTCAACACACAATGTTTAGCAACATACAACTTCACTTTCAAGGGATTCAAGAGATGTACCAGTGTTTTGTGGAAACACGTAGGAGGGAACAGTAATTTGGGTGAAGACACTAGAGGGCTTGGGATGGCTATTTTAGCATAAATGTATGTCCCAAGGTATGAAAATAGTCTGCCTGATGTCACCTCATCCTTCACCATAGCTTCAGACATGCTTTTACTTCCGCTTTTTCTATTTTGTCACTTCGCACTTACCCTTTCCTTGCTTCTAGTTCACTCATCTTTCCACTATGACTTAACCTTTTTGGGGAGCATTTTAGCAAAGTTACTTCATTATTTCTATTATTTTTGGACGTGCCTGCTGCATTTGGAAGTTCCCCTGCTGGGGATGGAGCCTGTGCTTCAGCAGCGACACCAGATCCTTAACCCACTAAACCACCAGGGGACTCCAAAGCTACTTTAAAAGCTTGAAAAGTCCAATTGATCCAATAGTTTTATTCACTGGAATCTCTACCAAGGCAGGCATGAATGCTTTCAAAACCTTAAGTTACTTAAGTCTTATCTATATTAGCATAAAAACTTGAATGCTTAATGACAAGGAACTACTGGAGATAAATTAAAATACATACACGAGAAGAAATTATTAAACCATTAAAATTTGCTTTTCAAGGAATATTTAATAACAAGGTAGATGACATATGCTTAGCTAACATGTATTTTTTTGTATCACTAAAGCTAAAGCAAAATGTCCTGTTCATTGGGTAAGTATGGCCTACTGTATGTGTGTGCACTGCAGTGCAATGTTTAAAATACTGTAATTATAATTTCAGAACTTCAGAATTTGAATAGGTGCCAGTGTTCTCTCCTTTTTTCATATGGGAAAAGAAAATCCTTTGAAGGTTGGGACAAAAATTCCACAGCTATATTCTTCGGATCACTCTCTGTACAGTCTTCATGATTCAGATGATACAAAGGAAGCTTCAATTCAACCTTTTAGAGAAGACATTCCAGCTCTCATGATCTCATCAACCAGGAGAATATTGGTGGCAATCACAGTGCTGAAAGGAGGGAAAAAAAAATCAAATGGCTCAGGCTTGAGACATGAACTCTAATTCAACTCAATCTCCAACTAAACTGTGCAAATTATATCCAGTCAGTTCCCCTTTCCCCTCCATACACAGAAGGCTAGCTTAGTTGTTACACCTCTGACTGATGACATTTTCTTATGGAAAAAAAGTAACTAAGAACACACCAAATTTAAGGAGTACGATGTTCTCTAAAGGTTATTTTATAGTTTTGGCTTTCCCAACTTACCAGGAGTGAAGAAGCTGTTTCTTTACACAGTAGTTATCCCATATGCCTACTTCTGCTGCTACCATTGGCTCACCTGCAAAGTAACCCAGTATTCTTAAAATCTTATAGAACACATGCTAAGATCAGAATGCTGCCTAAAAGAACCAACAGTTATTTTGTGCAGCTTTACTCATCAGTGGTTACTCATTTCCTCCAGTACTGAGACCCCCAAGTTCCTCAATTAGCCCAGTATTATACTCCAAACCATGACTCCTGTGCACAGCAGCTCTGATGACTGGCTGATCTGTACTTAGAATAATTCCAGTGACAGGAATGCTCTATTTGGTTACCAAGTAGCTAAACATACTTGTTTTTCTGGAGACACTGCCATTTGTCCATACTAAATATATACAGCATTTGAACTATGGACAAATAGGCTTATTATTTTCCTTATTCCAGAAAGCTTTTGCATTAAAACCTGAGTGAGGGAGTTCCCGTCGTGGCGCAGTGGTTAACGAATCCAACTAGGAACTATGAAGTTGCCGGTTCGGCCCCTGCCCTTGCTCAGTGGGTTAGGGATCCGGCGTTGCCGTGAGCTGTGGTGTAGGTTGCAGACGCAGCTCGGATCCCGCGTTGCTGTGGCTCTGGCGTAGGCCAGTGGCTGCAGCTCCGATTGGACCCCTGGCCTGGGAACCTCCATGTGCCGTGGGAGCGGCCCAAGAAATAGCTAAAAAGACCAAAAAAAAAAAAAAAAACAAACCTGAGTGAAAATGATGCTGTTCACAACAGGTCTTACATCAACTACACAGACACATCTCAGTTATTTCTCTTCTACTTTGTACTTGTGTAATTTGTATTACACTGGCCTAAGATCAGGGCTTTTATCATCTCATTAGATTTGGTTCCCTCTTCCAGCACCATTTCTTGCTATCCTCAGCCCTTTTCATCCATCTGTGAATATGACCATCAAATGGACCTCTTTTTTTGGGGGGTGGGCTTGCCCACAGCATGCACAAGTTCCTGACCCAGTGACTAAACCTGTACTACAGCACTAACCTGAGCCACAGCAGTGCCAATGCCGGATCCCTAACCTGCTGAGCTACCAGGGAAACCCAAATATATCTTAATCAAAGTCCCTGATAAAAAATTGAGTAAAGCAAACCCAACATGAAACCCTTCAGTATTAACACGATCTACCACACAACATCAACAAATCCACTCTTCTAAACTATTAAAGTTTTGACTGGATTCCCTTAATTACTGTATCTAGTCATTACATTTTTGCATCACATTTTAGAACCCAGAACCCCTGGAAAGCATTGCTGTCAAACAGCAAACCAATTTCCAGATTCTATTATCTCCATTTTTTTATCCTTCCTGACTTCACCTCATCTATAGCACCTACTTCTCCCCCACAAATAAGCTGCATTCTCCTTACCTGTGTTCAAGTCCACACCCACAAGTTGACCTGATTCTGAATGTTCTGCTTGAACTTTAACTAGTGTTTCCTGAAGGTCAAAACCAGAGTTCTGAGCAAGAACCTAAAGAAAACAAATTTAATCATGTAAAAGACAGGACCTAAAACTTGATAGTCAAGTCTACAATAAACAAACAGTAAGTCCAATTAATAGATGGGGGGGGGACATAACAAAAACCAGGAGTTCCTGTTGTGGCTCAGTGGTAACAAACCATTAGAACCTAGCATCAATGAGGACGCACACAGCTTCGTTCCCTGGCCCACTCAGTGAGTTAAGGATCTGGCGTTGCCATGAGCTGTGGTGGAGGTTGAAGACGAGGCTCAGAGCCCGCGTTGCTGTGGCTGTGGTGTAGGCTGGCAGCTACAGCTCCAATTTGACCACTAGCCTGGGAACTTCCATATGCCGTGGATGCAGCCCTAAAAAGAAAAAAACACAAAAAACCAACCCCAAACCCATCTCCTTAACAAATGAAGACAAACCAGTATTTATATTCACTTCAGAGAATGACGAGATTTACATTACTAATTCACTAATCGACCCCAAAGCCCAGCAACACACTGCTCATAAACTATACCCCCAAATGAGCATACAGTAGAAAAGATCACAATATTAATCCTAGTTCAAAGCAAAAAGCTTGTACTGAAGTATAACCCCTACCCACAAGCCCTCTTAAAATAGTTCTCTCTTTAAGTTCCCATCATGGCGCAGTGGTTAACGAATCCGACTAAGAACCATGAGGTTGCGGGTTCGATCCCTGGCCTTGCTCAGTGCGTTAAAGATCCGGTGTTGCTATGAGCTGTGGTGTAGGTTGCAGATGTGACTTGGATCCTGCATTGCTGTGGCTCTGGCGTAGGCTGGTGGCTACAGCTCCGATTTGACCCCTAGCCCGGGAACCTCCATATGCCGCAGGAGTGGCCCTAAAAAAGGAAAAACGAAAAAAGAAGTTATCTCCTGCCATCTGAAACTTCAGATATTCACACCTCCCTCTCCAGAGGAACCAATACATTTAGATAATCCATATTATGAAAAATCCCACATTATCAAGAAGCTTTCATCAGCTGAATCATTTTAGTGTAGTTTAGAAAACTGTTACAGCATTCACACCTTGGGAATAATGAGCAATGCATCAGCAAATGCTTGAACTCCAAGTTGGGCCCTGCCCTTTACACTGGGCTTGTATTTGATCAGGGCTTCTGCCATTGCCACTTCCACCGCACCAGCACCAGGAACTACACAGCCTGTTGAGGGGAGGAAGAGAGAAATGCTAAGTTACAAAGAAAACTGCAGAATCAATTACAAGACAATATGTAAATTAAACACATAGAAACACCATTAATTTCTTGAGAATTCTGTATAACCACAGCAATTTTAATATTGCTTTTGAAAGCAATACGAGCAAACATATCAAATAGGATGATTTAAATAGCACCGGTAAGCTCCTGCAAACTCTTAGTAGTTCATTTAATTGTATCCCCTTTTAATAACGGCACGCTGTGAAAAAAAAACTCAGCATACCATCATAGCCATTTTAAAGGGAAGATCTTACTTTTGCATGGTGTCTGGCTGTGTAAATTACTGATAAAAAGAACACAGTATTCAGCCATGCCTTTTAAACTAGCAAAAAGAATACATTTTAAATACACTGAGGATCTTACCATCATCAATAGCATTTTTAACAGCTCTCAAACCATCTCTTATTGCATCTTTGATTTGAGTGAGTGTGTGCTTATTTGGTCCTTTGATCAATAATGTGACAGAGCGAGGATTGTTACATTTCTCAATAAAGGTGAACTTCTCTTCGCCCTGTGTGAAGAGAGACTATCTTCAAAAAGAGGATATGGTTGTACAAAGAATGACCAGAAGGGAGGGGCTTAGGGAGGAATAAGTAGTGTATTATTAGCCAATACCACTGATCACATTAAACGATTCCCCTTAAGTCATTTTTTCCATCAGTGGCTTATTACTACTATATATAAACCATCAAAATGTATGTCAGGGGAGTTCCCGTCGTGGTGCAGTGGTTAACGAATCCGACTAGGAACCATGAGGTTGCGGGTTCGATCCCTGCCCTTGCTCAGTGGGTTAACGATCCAGCGTTGCCGTGAGCTGCGGTGTAGGTTGCAGACGCGGCTCAGATCCTGCGTGGCTGTGGCTCTGGCGTAGGCCAGTGGCTACAGCTCCGATTCGACCCCTAGCCTGGAACTCCATATGCCGCGGGAGCAGCCCAAGAAATAGCAAAGAAAAGAAAAAAAGGTATGTCAACAAAGCAAAATCTCATCTTGAGTTTGATTTTTTTTGGGGGGGGGGTGCTATTTTAGGGCCGCACCTGCAGCATATGGAGATTCCCAGACTAGGGGTCGAATCGGAGCTACAGCTGCCGGCCTATGCCACAGCCACAGCAACACAGGATCTGAGCCCCGTCTGTGACCTACGCCACAGCTCACGGCAATACCGGATCCTTAACCCACTGATTGAGGCCAGGGATCAAACCCGCATCCTCATGGGTCCTAGTCTGGTTCATTAACCGCTGAGCCACAAAGGAAACCCCGAATGAATTTTTAAGTACTGAAGAATTCATGAACAGAAAAGTAGTATTATCCTTGAAAAGAAAATACACTTACCAATGTATATTCATAGACAAGTCCTGCATGTCCCAAACAATCAGGATTTAGGTCATCAAGAGAATTTAGGGCTACCCCACCACAAGCAAGAGTCAGCCTGGAATATTCAAGTGTTTAAGGGAGATGCAGAGGTGACATTGTTAGTTACACTTAAAAAGATTAATAACTTTTAAAAAGAAATCGTCTTCGAAATTATATACTAAAAGCGTATTTTTTTTTTTTTTTGGGCCACCTGTGGCATACAGAAGTTCCCAGGCCTACACCACAGCCACAGCAACACACGATCCAATCTGCATTTACGACCCATGCTGCAGCTTGCGGCAATGCAGGATCCTTAAGCCACTGAGCAAGGCCAAGGATCTAACCCACACCCTCATGGACACTAGTCAGGTTTTCTTAAACCTCTAAGCCACAATAGGAAATCCTATAAGCATATTTTAAAATATATTTTAGCTTATGCCTTTCCATTCACCAAGAACCAGTTAAAAACTGGTCTTTTCTCTTAACTCTCCATGTTACCCAAGTCAATTCAGAGGAGCAAATACTGCTCTGAATTCAAAGGTTCACAAGAGCTATCCATCATCGTAAACTCTTTGGGAGAAAGTACTTCTCTAAAAATCCTTGATGCTGTCTCTGGACATGTGAAATTACGTACAGTACAGGTCATGATTTAAAAATGAGTAGAAGAGTTCCCACCATGGCTCAGCAGAAACATATCTGACTAGTATCCAAGAGGATGTGGGTTCAAAGCCAGGCCTTACTTAGTGGGTCGGGAATCTGGTGTTGCTGTGAGCAGTGGCGCAGGCTGGAAGCTGTAGCTCTGATTCGACCCCTAGCTTGGGAACTTCCACATGCTGAGGGTGCAGCCCTAAAAAACAAAACAAACAAAAAATGAAACAAAAAACCACAAGTATTTATCAACACTCATAGCAGCACTACTCACAACAGCCAAAAGGTAGAAGGACAAAATAAATGTCCATTGACAGATAAATGAATAAACAAAATAATGAGATCCTGATACAGGCTACAACATAAATTTTGAGAAGATTATGCCAGGTGAAATAAGCCAGGCAAAAGGATAAATAATTCCCTTATACCATGTACCAAATTTAGAGAGACAGAAAATGGAATAGTATTTACTAGAGAGGGTATGCAGTTATTGAGTACAGACTTTCAGTTTACAATGGAAAAAGTTCTTGAAATGAACAATGGTTGTACAACACTGTGAATGTACTTCTGCTTTTCAGGGCCACACCCGTGGCTCAGGCATATGGAAGTTCCCAGGCTGGGGGTTGAATCAGAGCTGCAGCTCCACCTGCCGGCCTATGCCACACTGGATCCAAGCTGCATCTGTAACCTACATCACAGCTCACAGCAACACCAGATCCTTAACCCACTGAGCAGGGCCTGAGATGGAATGTGCATCCTCATGGATACTAGTTGGGTTGACTACTGCTAAGCCACAACAGGAACACCAACGCTGGATTCTTAACCTGCTGCAACACCAGGTAACTCTTGAATGTAATTTAATGACAAAGAATTGCACATTTTAAAACACAGGTAAGGAGTTCCTGTCATGGCGCAGCGGAAACGAATCTGAGTAGGAATCATGAAGTTGCGGGTTTGAACCCTGGCCCTGATCAGCGGGTTAAGGATCCGGCATTGCCATAAGCTGTGGTGTATGTCGAAGACCCGGCTCAGATCTGGCATGGCTGTGGCTGTGGTGTAGGCCAGCAGCTGTAGCTCCGATTCGACCCCTAGCCTGGGAACCTCTATATGCCACAGGTGTGGCCCTAAAAAGCAAAAAACAACAACACAAAAAACCCCACAGGTAAAATGACATATTTTATATTACGTACATTTCATTGCAATAAAAAAAAAATTCAGAAAACCACAAGAACAGGAGTTCTCCTGTGGCACAGTGGGCTAAGGATCCTGTGTTGTCACTGGAGTGGCTCAGGTTTGATCCCTGATCTGGGAACTTCCACATGCTACAGGAGTGTCAAAACAAAAACCAAACCAAACCAAACAAAAAACCCCACAAAAATATGAAGGGGGGAAAGCAATAATCCAAATTAACTTGCAAAATAAGTGAAATTCAGGTTACAGTTATCTGCTGTCCGTACCTTTCCATGTTTCTCCTCTTAGCTCTGCGTAGAGCTACTATGCCTTCTTTTGCAAGAGCATCTAAGGAAAAGGGGTCAATTCCCTATAAGAATAAAAATAAGCTTCAATATAATTCACCTTAAAATAAAAGTAGACTAATTCATAAAGCAAAATTTCTCACCTTTTGATTAATAACAACAAATCCTTTATCTGAATCACCACAGACTTTCTTCTTCAACTCTACTATTTTCTTAACTCTATCTTCAATGAATTTTCTTTCAGCTCTTACTAGTTTCTCTCTCTCTTCTGCACTCTTATAAAAAAAGCCAGAATTCACTTCTCTAAAAAAAGAAATTACAAAAGTCAGAGGAAAATATTTATTTTTTGAGTAGACAATAAGCCAGCAGCCTTAGAAAGTGAGTAAGTCCTGAGCTTTACCAAATAGTCACTGAGCTCCACGCCCCCCCCAACCCCCGTATGTTTTCAGAGACTATTTCCCATACTTTTTTGACTGAGGCATTACTGTCCTACAGTGGGGAAACCGAGTCTCACAAAAAAAGTGACTTGCCCCATATACCAAGTTCCTCCACCCTCCTTCCATCTTTAAGGAGCTATAAACTCACGTTTTTTCATATTCCAATGACACATTGCACGTGAGGATGTATGCATCTTCTACTCTCTTTTTCATGTCTGGATGCCGTGCCCCATGGTCCAAAACAAGACCCCTGATCAAGCTGTTCAAACACATACAAATTATATTCTTACTAATTTCCAGATGGGGGAAACACACATTAGCAAAATTAAAACAGTGAACTGAGACTGTATTGGAAAATTTTCACACAATAATCTTTATCTCTTAAGCATTCAAATGAAAGTAAAAACCCTGTCTTGGACAGAAAATTCCACAGAGAAATTGTCATAATTGGTAGGCTACTAAACTGTGACCACCCCCCTTAAAGTCTTCGGGGTTCCCATCACGGCTCAGTGATTAATGAATCTGACTAGGAACCACGAGGTTGCGGGTTCGGTCCCTGGCCTCACTCAGTAGGTTAAGGATCCGGCACTGCTGTGAGCTGTGGTGTAGGTCGAAGACGCAGCTCAGATCTGGTATTGCTATGGCTCTGGCGTAGGCCGGCGGCTATAGCTCTGATGGGATCCCTAGCCTGGAAACCTCCATACGCCACAGGTGCGGCCCTAGAAAAGACAAAAAGATCAAAAAAAAAAAAAAAAGTATTCAAAATAGGCCTTTAAAATAAATTTAAAAATTCCAAGTCTCCCATATGCTTTGCACAAACGTTCAACAAATGCCAAATGGCTGATGCAGCTGACTTTCCCCAGAATCATTCTGACTATAAATACATCACACCATGAACTTCGTTTCAAGAAGAAATACTAAGTTAAATATTCATCTATGGAGGTCCCATCTTGATTCAGCAGAAACCAATCTGACTAGCATCCATGAGGACACAGGTTCGATCCCTGGCATTGCTCACTGGGTTAAGGATCCAGCATTGCCATGAGCTGTCCAGTAAGTTGCAGGCGATGCTCGGATCTGGTGTTGCTGTAGCTGTGGTGTAGGCTGGCAGCTACAGCTCTAATGTGACCCCTAGCCTAAGAACCTCCATGTGCCACCAGTGTGGCCCTATAAAGGCAAAAAAATCAAACAAACAAACAAACTAGGCAAGAAAACAAACACAAACAGGCAAAAACACGTATTGTATAAACTCCTTCAAGTCTGTAAACACACTCAAGCATTTCCTAGCATTCCACCACCTACCTTGTATCGGTTTCAGATTTATGTTTCATCTCCATGATCTCAACCATGAAGAGGTCAATAGGTTCATCTTGGTTTTTAATGGCCAAAACAGAGTCCACTACAGCCTACAATAGGAGTATAATCATTAATTCATAGAAGTCTTTTTCTGTGTGCTAACAGAATGCATCACTTCTAAAGGGCTGAAGTCATTTACCTTCCTGAAATCTCAATTTGTAATTATCCAAAGAATCACTGACATCTCTACTATTAGATACCCTGATAATAGTAAATAAAATATACTTCAGTAACATTTAAAAAAATACTGGTAACAGGAAGCGTTTTTTTTGTTTTTGTCTTTTTTGTCTTTAAAGGGTCACACCTACGGCATACGGAGGTTCTCAGGCTGGGGGTCGAAACCGAGCTGTAGCCACCGGCCTACGCCAGAGACACAGCAATGCAGGATCTGAGCCGCGTCTGCAACCTCAACCACAGCTCACGGCAACACCGGATCGTTAACCCACTGAGCAAGGGCAGGGACCGAACCCGCAACCTCATGGTTCCTAGTCGGATTCGTTAACCACTGCGCCACGACGGGAACTCCTAAACTTTTTTTTTCCCTTTTGTCTTTTTAGGGCCGAACTCACAGCGTATGGACATTCCCAGGCTGGGGTCTAATCAGAGCTACATACAGTTGCCAGCCTATGCCACAGGCACAGCAATGCCAGATCTGAGCCGCATCTGTGACCTACGCTATAGCTCACGACAACACCGGATCCGTAATCCAATGAGCGAGGCCAGGGATCGAACCCAAAACGTCATGGTTCCTAGTCAGATTAGTTTCCACTGCATCACGACAGGGACTCCCTCACTTTACTTTTAGGGACAGAGATCAGGTTATCACTGCCACAGAAATGAACCTACTTATTTCACACAGTATGTGACGACTTTAGATAGCACTCTTTAATTGGAATTTGTAAGAATACGGATGGTTCCAGTTGCCAGGGGTCTTCAGTGTAGGTGTACTGTACCAGACACACACCACATCTAACACATACCTCTGTTAAGACATCAGCAAGTTCAGCATGAACTTTAGTACGTAGAGATGTTCTGGCCACGTCTATAAGCGTTTCCCTGTCCATCTCTTTGCTTACTTTAACTTGTTCCAAAAACTGAAGTGCCTTTTCCTTTGCAGCTTCAAATCCTTCTGTTATTATTCTGGGATGAAGACCCTATAATAAACACCCAATTACAAACAATGAAGATCCCCCTGACAGTAGAGATCTTCTGTTAACTGTAACTACAGATCATAATAGAACAAATCTATGAAGGGATATTCTGGCTCATTCACCTTCTTGATTTTTTTTTGGCCCTACCTGGGGAATGTGCAAGTTCCTGGACCAGGAACTGAACCTGCACCACAGCCGGGATAACAATAACAGTCTTTTTTTTTTTTTTGTCTTTTTGCTTTTTCTAGGGCCGCTCCCGCAGCATGTGGAGGTTCCCAGGCTAGGGGTCAAATCGGAGCTGTAGCCACCGGCCTACACCAGAGCCACAGCAACGTGGGACCCGAGCTGCGTCTGCAACCTACACCACAGCTCACGGCAACGCCAGATCCCCAACCCACTGAGCAAGGCCAGGGATCCAACCCACAACCTTATGGTTCCTAGTCAGATTTGTTAACCACTGTGCCACGACGGGAACTCCCCAATAACAGATTCTTAACCTGGCCAAGCTACCACGGAACTCCTCATTCATACCCTCAGACACAATTAATACAATGTGCTGACTTTCTGAATACATTTAAAAGGATAATGGACCTTTCAATGCAGAGGAAAAGAACAGACATTGCTCTAGCACAGAGTCAAAGCCAAGGGAACTACATAAAGCACACTTGGGTGTTCACTGTGCAAGCCACATGGGATAATGCCCAAAATGCAAAACGCTGTCAACAATCTTCAGTCAAGAGGACCATTCTACCTTTTCTATCGGTAATCTGAAATTAATCCATATCATTTATTAGCACAAAATAAAGAGACAAGTTGCCCCCGAGGCATATGGAAGTTTCCAAGCCAGGGACTTACTGTATTGAGCAGGAGCTGCAACCTAAGCCATAGCTGCAGCAATGAGGGATTCTTAACCCAATGGGAACTCCTCAATGCAACTTGATTAAAAAACCAAAACCACAAAGCGTTTTTAACTTGTCCAGGATCAGAGTTAATTTGCGTTAAGACTAGGATACAGACTCCAGTTCACAAACGTAAGCCTCTTGCTCTTCACAGTCTACTACATGGCCCCAGCTATTAACACATAAATTTGTATAAGTAAAGCTATACACCGGCCTACACCACAGCCACAGGTGATCACCTATACACAATAAAACAGCACAGAAACATGAGAAGCGTGTATACTTCAGAAATGTAGAGGTCCGCCTGCTTCAGGAGCTCTCCAATGATCAGGACATTGGAAGTGGTACCATCACCAGTTATGTCGTCCTGGGCTGTTGCTACTTTGGCTATTAAGGAAGCTGTTGGGTGCTGAATTTGCTGAAAAGTAGAGAAAGAAAAAGAATTAACTTAAAATACACCTTAAAATGTATGAAGCGCTAATCTATTCGCATAAAAGCCCAAGTGGACAGCTACACATTATTTGAATTAAAAACTCCTCCCCATTAGCTATTCTGCATATTAATTTATGACGACAAAAATATTCTCAGGTGTAAATTTGTTTACTTCACAGATTATCTCCACTACTGATGAGGAAATGTGAAGCTCAGCTAAGCTTTACTCGAGGTGACAGAGCTAACTAGAGCAACAATTTCAAATCCATGCATGCCTCTTTATGACAAATTTAGGATTCTTGTGAGAATAAATCAAGTGCCATTTTTTAGCCTGTGGTGTACAGTGGCTTGATGTGGGATCTCAGTTCCAAGACCAAGGGATCAAACCTGGACGGTAGCAATGATAGGGCCAAATCCTAATGGCTGGACCACCAGGGAACTCCCAACCACGTGCTATCTGTCTTTTCAGGGCTCCACCTGTGGCATATGGAAGTTCCCAGGCTAGGGGCTGATTCTGAGCTTGTCTCCTTATTCTCCTTTAATCCGGAATAGTTCTCCAGCCTTTTGTCTCCGGGGACACTGACAGTTTTAAGAATCTAAGCCCATCATTTTGCAGACTACCTCATTAAATTAGGTAAAATTAAAAAGACATGTAGAGGAGATCCCATCCTGAATCAGCAAAAACAAATCTAACTAGCATCCATAAGGACACAGGTTCAACCTCTGGCCTCACTCAGTGGGTTAAGGACCTGGTGTTGCCATGGCTATGGTGTAGGCCAGCAGCTACAGCTCCGATTTGACCCCTAGCCTGGGAATCTCCATATGCCACAGGTGCAGCCCTAAAAGAAATAAAAAAAATTAAATTAAAAAGACATGTAGATATGGCTTTTCTGACATCATCAAGTTTAAACCATGACTCCTATTCTGGTAGCACAGGTTACCAGTTAGCCCACCAACAAAAACATCTTCCAGGCTAGCTAGTCCTTACTGAAGATACTTACAAACGCTTAGCTGTTGAAGATCTATGATGCACTAGTATGAAAACTCTAAATTTTATTCTAAATTCAAAACAAAGGCAAGTCCTTTCCTCTTCTAGGATTTGAACTGTTATGTTTTGGGAACTTAGGGATGAGTAAAATGACTGTTCCTCTCAATAATCTCATATTGTTATCCACTGAAACTTTAAAAATGGAAAGATGGTGTAAAAAGAATAACTGCTGTTTTATTTTTTATTTTATTTTACTTATTTATTTTTGTCTTTTGTGCTATTTCTTGGGCCGCTCCTGCGGCATATGGAGGTTCCCAGGCTAGGGGTCTAATCGGAGCTGTAGCCACCGGCCTACGCCAGAGCCACAGCAACTCGGGATCCGAGCCGCGTCTGCGACCTACACCACAGCTCACGGCAACGCCGGATCATAACCCACTGAGCAAGGGCAGGGACCGAACCAGCAACCTCATGGTTCCCAGTCGGATTCGTTAACCGCTGCGCCAGGAGGAGAACTCCTGTTTTATTTTTATCTATTTATTTTTGGCCTCCACCAGGGCATGTGCAAGTTCAGGGCCAGGAATGAATCCACCGCACAGGAGCAACCCCCAGAATGCTGGGTTTTTTGTTTTGTTTTGTTTTTTGTCTTTTCTAGGCCCGCTCCCACAGCATATGGAGGTTCCCAGGCTAGGGGTCTAATTGAAGCTGTAGCCGCCGGCCTACACCACAGCCACAGCAACGCGGGATCCCAGCCAGTGTCTGCGACCCACACCACAGCTCACAGCAACTCCAGATCCTTAACCCACTGAGCAAGGCCAGGGATCGAACCTGCAACCTCATGGTTCCTAGTCGGATTTGTTAACCACTGCCCCACGACGGGAACTCCCAGAATGCTGCTTTAAATAGGAAAAGTATAACCATCCTGCCGCATTTTGCCTACCTAATTATGTCAATTGCCACTAGTTTTTTAGATTTTATTAGAATTAATTTTAATAATGAAAACCCTTTAACTAAGGCCTTAAATGGCAAAGGCAGGGATTCAAAAGTAAGTTTATTAGACTCCAGGGCTCCTCTCTGTACTGTACGGTCCATAACAGTACTGATTACTTTTTCTACTCCTTCCATTGTCTGGAAAACTACCTGCTGAGAGCGATGAATTCTTCTACCTTGAAAACGAACATTAAAAATCTTCCTATAAATCAAATGTACTACGGAAAGCCTAGACGTTCTGAACTTTGTATAAGAGTCTCTCACCATTTCATGAAGCAGCACATTCCCATCTTTAGTAAGCTTGATGTCTCCAGCACCAGAAACAAGCCTGTTCAATGGGCAGAAATGAATCACAGCGTGACTTTCTCAACGGAGACCAAATGAAAAGTCGCATAAAAATGGGGCTCTACCCAGCCCCTCAGGGGTTGATGCTCCGCTCCCGCTAACAGGAACGGTGCAAGCGCCCACCCTCCCGGCCGGAAACAGTCCTCAGGGTCGCTTAAAGTCCCAGAGAGCGGAGGAGCGCCGCGCACGCGGGCAGCTTTGTTCTCCGCGGAGATCACTTGAACCGCAAGATAAAATGGCCAGGGCAGAAAATGGGATCGACCCGTGGCAAAGGGGGGGGAAATGGGTCAGTGCAGAAGCCCGGAAGCGGCGGGCTCCAGGCCGCGGTCCCCCTTGTAGGCCCGCGAGGCGCGCGCCTCCCCACCAGCCCCGCCTTACATCTTCATGGTGCCCTTAGGCCCCAGGTTGGTCCTCAACACGTCTTGCAGCCCCCGGGCCGCGCTGATGTTGACCGCGAGCGCCGCCTGGGCTCGGGCAACCTCGGCCTTGGGGTTCAGGGTCTTCACTGCCGCCATAGCTGATCCAGCAGGGGAGGATGAGGATACCCGCCGTGCTAACAGCTCACAGCCGGCTCGGCGTGGCCAGGAGGCGCTATCCGGGTCTTCTGGAAAAGTCGGGCCCGTCGAGCCCGCCCCCAGCGTGCCCGCGCGCCGCTGCCATTGGACCATGAGTCTGCCGGCGCCGCTCATTGGGTCGCAGCTGAACGTAGCCCGCCCCTCGCGTCGGCCGCGGCGCCATTACGCTCGGGAGGAGCGTGTTCCCAGGCAACTGGGACGTGCGGGGCTCCCGTGTCGCCGCTGGCCAGGGCTCGCCTTTGTGGACCCCAAGCCCGAGGACGTAGGCAGGGCGGGCTTGTGGGCCGCGCGCGTCAGGGCGTGACTGAAGAGGCGGCTGCAGGGTTAGGGTGGGCCTCCTCCCTTTCCTCCTCGCACCGTTTGCCCTTTTCTCCTGTTGCTTCTTTTACCCAGGTCTAGAGTTTCCTTGACGACGTAGTGTGTGCTTGATGGTGTTGTAGGTGCTGTGGGACAGAGTTAATCCGATAAGCACCCTCGCCTGGCGTCCTAGCTGTTTTAGGCTTAGGAAAGGTGAGGAGATAGAATGTATGATGGAAAGTGCTAGATTTCTTAAGAAAGCTACAGGATTGGTGCGATAGCAGTTGAGGAGAAGCAAGAGTCAGTCCACCCTTTGGGCTCAGGACACTGCTGAGGCCTCAGATTCTCAAGGCAAGTTCCAGAGCTTAAACATGGTTGGGCAGTGGTGTTCAGCCTTTGAGAGGACTCCTTTATTCCGAAAAATGGCCATGGTTGTTTTTTAGTATGCAGTCCCTCACCCCCCCCATACCAGGTACTCTCTAATGTTTTGTATGATATTTTTATAGATGATAACTAAAATTGATCAAAATTCAGATGATGTCAAAAAGTATATAGTGAAAAGTCTTCCAACTGAGGTTCAACTTCTCCCTGATTTGCACTTTTAGCTACATGATATCATTAGATACTCAGCATTCCCCAGATGCTTTCTGGATTTATAAATAAATATATAGAGGAGTTCTCTTGTGGCTAGCAGGTTCAGGATCCTGCGTTGTCACTGCAGTGGCTGGATCCCCGGCCCAGGAGCTTCCACATACCCTGGGTGCAGCTGAAAACGAAAAAAATAAATATGTATTTAAATACAAAAATTTTCCCCACACAAAATGGCAATTTATAATACTGTTGGGAGGAGTTCCCATCGTGGCTCAGCGGTTAACCAATCTGAGTAGAATCCATGAGGAACGCAGGTTCTATCCCTGAGTGGGTTGCTCAGTGGGTTAAGGATCTGGCCTTGCTGTGAGCTGTGGTGTAGGTTGCAGATGCAGCTCAGATCCTGGGTTGCTGTGGCTGTGGTGTAGCTCCGATTCAGCCCCTAGCCTGGGAACCACCAGGTGCTGCTGGTGTAGCCCTAAAAAGCAAATAATAATAATTTTAAAATAATACTGCTGGGTGTGTTACACCTAAAGTGTCTCAAAGATTGTAACATATCTATACAAATAGGGCTTCCTCACTAAGAGTTGCATGGTTTTTTTTTTTTTTTTTTTTTGGTCCTCTTGCCATTTCTTGGGCCACTCCCGTGCAACACCACAGCTCACAATGCCAGATCCTTAACCCACTGAGCAAGGCCAGGGATCGAACCTGCAACCTCATGGTTCCTAGTCAGATTCATTAACTACTGAGCCACGATGGGAACTCAGGTTGTTCCCAATCTTTTACTATGGCTGCAGTGACTATCCTAGTATAGAATGTTTTTAAACGGCTTTGTATATTTGAGAATCAAAAAAGCATATCTATAAAATTTGATTACAGGGAGTTCTGTTGTGGCTCAGCAGTAACAAACCAGACTGGGGGCCATGAGAATGCAAGTTCGATCCCTGGCCTCGCTCAGCAGGTTAAGGATCCATTTATAGGTTGCAGACACAGCTTGAATCTGGCGTTGCTGTGGGTGTGGTATAGGCTGGTGACTGCAACTCTATTTCAACCCCCACCTAGCCTGAGAACTTCCATGTGCTGCAGGTGCAGCCCTAAAAAGACAGTAAATAAGAGTTCCCGTCGTGGCACAGCGGAAACTCTCTGACTAGGAATCGTGAGGACGCAGGTTCGATCCCGGGCCTCGCTCAGTGGATTAAGGATCAGGCGTTGCCATGAGCTGTGGTATAGGTCGCAGAGGCGGCTTGAATCTGGTGTTGCTATGGCTGTGGTGTAGGCCGGTGGCTACAGCTCCAGTTAGACCCCTAGCCTGGGAACCTCCATATGCCATGAGTGCAGCCCTAAAAAGACCAAAAAAAAAAAAAAGGCAATAAATAAATAAAAGATTCAGTTGCAGAGTAGGAGATGCATGATTAGTTCTGGAGATGCTAATCCTCAAGAAGCACATAGCCTAGTTAGGGAGATAAACTTGTAAACAGGTAAACCACAGTAAAGTATAGGATGTTATATTTAAGGGATGACTGAAGTGCTGTGAGCACAAAGGTATTTACTGAGCGTCGGGGAAGGTTCTTGGAGGTGAATTTTTCAGTGATACATAGATACTTGGCAGGCGAAGAGGGCTCAGGAGAGTGATAGCAGACAGAGATGACGGAGGGAGGGCATGGCATGCCCAGGGAAAGGTAGGTGTGTACGATGGAGGCGAAAAGCTTGCAAGAGACAAATCTGAAGAAGTAGCTTGTTTTGACTGTTATGGTTTGATTTGCTAGTTCAGTCTAGGCCTGAGCCTGCTGGCAAGTGAGAACCCAGAGCACTAGTGATGAAGAGAACTCTTGAGGTGGAAGGAGGTTGAACGAACGGAGGAGACTAAGGATAGGGAAATCCAAAAGAAAGGCATTGAAAAGTCCATGCGGAAGCTGATGAAAACATATTTAATGACATAAATAAGGGAGGAAAACATGTTTTAAATAGCATGTATAATGTTTTCATTTTTGTAACCATTCCCTATGCATCTGCACAAAAAAAAAGGACAGAGGATATGCCTCAAAATATTAACATTGACTATATTAAAAAATTCAGCCCCCCATTTATGTATCCATCAAAAGGGGATGCAGAAGTACATACAGGAAAATATGGAATATACAAAATATGTCGAGTGTCTTATTTACACATAGAGGACGGGAAGGAGATCCTCAAAATGTTTAAGGTTTTGTTTCTCTTTGCCAACTTTATGGTGAGAAATGGTATCTTAAAGTTTTGTTGAGTGTGATGTTGAGCATGTATCTTTTTTTCTTTCTTTTTGGGTATGCACGCAGCATACGGGAGTTTTCCAGCAAGGGATTCAATCACAGCAGTGACAATGCTGGATCCTTAACCCCACAGCAGCACCAGGGAAAGCCATTTGTAGTTTTCTCTTTCTTTCTTTCTTTTCTTTTTTTTTTTTTTTTTTGCTTTTTAGGGTCACACTCAAGACATATGGAGATGCCCAGGCTAGGGGTCTAATTGGAGGTACAGCTGCCGGCCACGGCCACAGCCACAGCAACGTGAGATCCCGGCCGAGTCTGTAACCCACACCACAGCTTATGGCAACGCCAGATCCTTAACCCACTGAGCGAGGCCAGGGATCAAACCCAAAATCTCATGGTTCCTAGTCAGATTCGTTTCCTCTGAGCCACGACAGGAACTCCTGTAGTATTTTCGATGTGAACTGTCTATTTATGTCTTCTGTTTTCCTATTTGGTTTCTTATGGATTTGCAGGGGCTCTTTATGTTTTCTTTGTTGAAGTTAATCTATCCCAGTGTTACTTGTATTTTGTATTTATGCCTTTTTACCAGTTAAATACTAATTTTTTTCATGTAGTCGAATGTATTTTTTTTTCTTTTATTATTATTATTTGAATTTTGTGCTATACTGTCTCTAAAACAGAGCTTACTTAAATATTTTAAAATTTCATGTTTTCTGGAGTTCCCGTTGTGGCGCAGTGGTTAACCAACCCGACTAGGAACCATGAGGTTGCAGGTTCGGTCCCTGCCCTTGCTCATTGGGTTAATGATCCGGCGTTGCCGTGAGCTGTGGTGTAGGTTGCAGACTCGTCTCGGATCCACCGTTGCTGTGGCTCTGGTGTAGGCTAGTGGCTACAGCTCTGATTCAACCCCTAGCCTGGGAACCTCCATATGCCGCGGGAGCGGCCCAAGAAATAGCAAAAAGACAACAACAACAAAATTTCATGTTTTCTTTTTAGGGCCACACCCGCAGCATATAGAGGATCCCAGGCTAAGGGTCGAATCAGAACTGTAGCCACCAGCCTACACCACAGCCACACCACATCTGAGCCATGTCTGAGACCTACGCAACGCTCACCACATCGCTGGATCCTTACCCCACTGAGCAAGACCAGGGATAGAACCTACATCCTCATGGATGCTAGTCAGATTTGTTTCTGCTTAGCCACACGATGGGAACTCCTTTTGTATTTTTGAGGTTTTGTGTTTTCTTTTTCTGGTCTTTTGAGGGCCGCACCCGTGGCATGTGGAGGTTCCCAGGCTAGAGGTCTAATTGGAGCTGTAGCCACTGGCCTACGCCACAGCCACAGCAACTCGGAATCCGAGCCATGTCTGCGACCTACGCCACATCTCATGGCAACCCCAGATCCTTAACCCACTGAGCAAGGCCAGGGATCGAACCCGCAATCTCATGGTTCCTAGTCGGATTCGTTAACCACTGAGCCACAATGGGAACTCCCTCCATTTTCTTTTTTTTGTCTTTTGTTGTTGTTGTTGTTGTTGTTGTTGTTGCTGCTGCTATTTCTTGGGCCGCTCCCGAGGCATATGGAGGTTCCCAAGCTAGGGGTTGAATCGGAGCTGTAGCCACCGGCCTACGCCAGAGCCACGTCTGCAACCTACACCACAGCTCATGGCAACGCCGGATCGTTAACCCACTGAGCAAGGGCAGGGACTGAACCCACAACCTCATGGTTCCTAGTCGGATTCGTTAACCACTGCGCCACGACGGGAACTCCTCCATTTTCTTTTAATGGCTGCACCTGTGGCATGTGGAAGTTCCCAGACCAGGGACTGAATCTGAGCCAGAGCTGTGACCTACGCTGTGGCAGTGCTGGATCCTTTAACTCACTGCATCAGGCTGAAGATTGAACCCTTGCCTCCACAGTGACCCAAGCCCCTGCAGTCAGGTTCTTAACCTGCCGAACCACAATGAGAAATGCAGTTTTGTGTTTCATTTTCATCTTTGATTCATTTGGAATTTATTTTGGCAAGGAATGAGGTAAGACTCTGTGATACAATAAAATGTATATATATTTGATCTTTATCCTTGATTCCTGGCACAGCACTAAAACCACTGGTTTTCTGAATGATGGGAGTATCTTTTGGTATCCATTACAGTCCCCTTTGGAATACACCTGCATCTGTGCTAATGAGGTGAACTAAGGTAGGGACTCTAGATAGGCTCCAGACGGGGGCTGGTCACTAGAAGGACCTAACGTCACTAGAAACTGGGAAATCTCAGCCTTGTGCCCCTAAGCCCTGGAGAGTAGAGGGGAATTGGAGCTGGGTTATAAAATGCTGGGTCAGGGTGAGTGAACACGTTTGGTGTCCTAGTAGGGTGGCATATCTAGAGCTCATGGAAACCGTGTGTCACTCCCCTAATACCTTGTCCTGTGCAGCTCTTCCATTTGGGTGTGCCTGAGTTGTATTCTTTATAAAAAGCTGCTAAACCTAAGTCAAGTGATTTTCTTTTTTTCTTTTTTTTTTTTTTTGTCTTTTTGCTATTTCTTGGGCCGCTCCCGCGGCATATGGAGGTTCCCAGGCCAGGGGTCCAATCGGAGCTGTAGCCACCGGCCTACGCCAGAGCCACAGCAACACAGGATCCGAGCCGCGTCTGCAACCTACACCACAGCTCACGGCATTGCTGGATCGTTAACCCACTGAGCAAGGGCAGGGACTGAACCCACAACCTCATGGTTCCTAGTCGGATTCGTTAACCACTGCGCCACGACGGGAACTCCTCCATTTTCTTTTAATGGCTGCACCTGTGGCATGTGGAAGTTCCCAGACCAGGGACTGAATCTGAGCCAGAGCTGTGACCTACGCTGTGGCAGTGCTGGATCCTTTAACTCACTGCATCAGGCTGAAGATTGAACCCTTGCCTCCACAGTGACCCAAGCCCCTGCAGTCAGGTTCTTAACCTGCCGAACCACAATGAGAAATGCAGTTTTGTGTTTCATTTTCATCTTTGATTCATTTGGAATTTATTTTGGCAAGGAATGAGGTAAGACTCTGTGATACAATAAAATGTATATATATTTGATCTTTATCCTTGATTCCTGGCACAGCACTAAAACCACTGGTTTTCTGAATGATGGGAGTATCTTTTGGTATCCATTACAGTCCCCTTTGGAATACACCTGCATCTGTGCTAATGAGGTGAACTAAGGTAGGGACTCTAGATAGGCTCCAGACGGGGGCTGGTCACTAGAAGGACCTAACGTCACTAGAAACTGGGAAATCTCAGCCTTGTGCCCCTAAGCCCTGGAGAGTAGAGGGGAATTGGAGCTGGGTTATAAAATGCTGGGTCAGGGTGAGTGAACACGTTTGGTGTCCTAGTAGGGTGGCATATCTAGAGCTCATGGAAACCGTGTGTCACTCCCCTAATACCTTGTCCTGTGCAGCTCTTCCATTTGGGTGTGCCTGAGTTGTATTCTTTATAAAAAGCTGCTAAACCTAAGTCAAGTGATTTTCTTTTTTTCTTTTTTTTTTTTTTTGTCTTTTTGCTATTTCTTGGGCCGCTCCCGCGGCATATGGAGGTTCCCAGGCCAGGGGTCCAATCGGAGCTGTAGCCACCGGCCTACGCCAGAGCCACAGCAACACAGGATCCGAGCCGCGTCTGCAACCTACACCACAGCTCACGGCATTGCTGGATCGTAAACCCACTGAGCAAGGGCAGGGACCGAACCTGAAACCTCATGGTTCCTAGTCGGATTCGTTAACCACTGTGCTACAACGGGAACTCCTCCAGTGATTTTCTGAGTACTGTGTCAGTCTCAGAAATTTTCAATTTTCTCCTAAGGAGGGGATTGTGGTAACTCCCAGATTTGTAGCTAACGCTAAGTTGGACAGAAGTGTGAATAACCTAGTAACCTGGGACTTCCAACTGGTGTCTGAAGTGGAGGCAGTCTTTTGGAACTGAGCCCTTAACTGTGAGGTTTGTGCTAACTCCAGATAGTGTCAGAATTGAATTGAATTGCTGGATCCCCAGTTGGTGTGGGAGAATCAGAGAATTGGAGAATTGGTTATTGGTGTTTGGAAAACACTCAGAATCCAATATTTTTCCCCAGGATAATTGATGTTTTCCACCATTAATGTGTGATGCAGTTATTAGCATTTGCTACATTCTCAGATGTAAAAAGGATCTGCCTTAGAGTATATTCAGTTCTATACTGTTGTAAGTATCAACATCATATTGTTTTACTTACTGTAGTTTTTCAGTATGTTTCAAAATTTGGTGGGGCCAGATACTCTTCATCAGTCTTTGTTTCTGAAATTTTCTTGCTATCTTGCCATTTGCTTTTCTTTCTAAATTGATGATAGAATTCATCTAGCTTTTAAAAATCTCTGTCTTTGAACATAGGTTGCTTTCAAAGCAGGTGTTTAAAGCATGTATTACTTTTTAAGTAAAATACACATTTTAATAGGTGGAATTTTCAAATTAATGCAGGGGAAGTGGGAGTTCTCTTGTGGTGCAGTGGGTTAAGGATCAGGTGTTGTCACTGCAGTGGCATGGGTTGCTGCTATAGATGGTATAGGTTTGATCCCTGGCCCGAAGACGGAAATTCCACATGCTGTGAGCATGGCCAAAAAAAAGAAAAAAAATTCAGTGGAAATAGCAAAAGGTCAGGGGCTAGAGGCATTTCTAACATAAAATTGACTGAATTTCGAAATATGTGCTACATAGTTACCATTTCTAGTCTAGGAGTCAGAAGAGGTCAAGGAAATTCCAGAAAGGGGGCAGGTTTTGTACGGGGAGATGGGGTGATAATATTGATTTTGGATAATGTTTTTTCAGTGGTTGGCCATCCATTCTTTGAGTGTCTACTTTGTGACAGAGTACTGTGCTTGGAGTAAATGTACACATGAAAAGAGAAGGTCCCTTCCTTCAAAGACTTTCCAGTGTAGAGAGACAAACATACAGCAGCACACACAATGTACACAACATACCGAAGACCTGAATGGTGTAGTCTCAGTGCCATGCTGTGAGGGCAGACTTCCTAGAGCAAATCTTTTTTTAACTATTGAAAAAGTGTATTGGATTTTCTTATTACAAAAATAACAGGGAATTGGAGTTCCCATCGTGGCACAGTGGAAATGAATCTGACTAGCAGCCATGAGGTCACAGGTTCCATCCTTGGCCTCGCTCAGTAGATTAAGGATCCTGCGTTGCCGTGAGCTGTGGTGTAGGTTGCAGATGTGGCGTGGATCTGGCGTCGTTGTGCCTGAGGCATAGACTGGCAGCTGTAGCTCTGATTCAACCCCTAGCCTGGGAACCTTCATATGCCACAGGTGCAGCCCTAAAAATATAAATAACACAATCATCATAGAAAAAGTAGCAAAACAAATTTAAAATAAATTCATAATCTTATCTCTTAGAGGTAACCATTTGTGATGGTTAATTTTATGTATCAATGTGTCCAGGCCAAGGAGTTCCTCTTGTGGCTCAGCAGGTTATGAACCTGACTAGTATCCATGAGGATGTCGGTTCGATCCCCGTCCCCACTTAGTGGATTAAGGATCTGGTGTTGCTGCCAACTGTGGTGTAGTTTGCATACGCAGCTTGGATCCTACATTGCTGAGTCTGTGGTGTAGGCTGGCAGCTGCAGCTCCAGTTCCACCTCTAGCCTGAGAATTTCTATTTGGTTATGGAATATATATATATAATATGCTGCAGGTGTGGAATATATATATATTATATGCTGCAGGTTATGGAATATATATATATATTTATGCTGCAGGTGTGGCCCTAAAAAGAAAAAAAACAATGTGTCTGGGCCACAGTCCCCAGGTCAAACATTATTCTGGACATTTTTGTAAAGGTGTTTTTTTGGATTAACATTTAAATTGGTGGATTTAAATTTTAAATGTTAAATGTACTCTATTATAGTAAAGCAGATTATCCTACACAATGAGTGGACCTCCTCCAATTAGTTGAAGGACTTAGGAGAACAAAGATGATCTCCCCCTAGCAGAAGGAATTCTGCTAGAAGACAGCCTTTGGACTTGAACTGCATCTCTTCCCAGGGCCTCCAATCTGCCAGCCTACCCCACAGATTTTGAATTTACCAAGCCTCTATGATCCTGTGAGCCAGTTCCTTACAGTAAATCAGTCTCTCTCTCTTTCTCTCATTTTAACAGTCGATGATGCAGTCATACGTACATTTAACAGTCAGTGTCCTCACTTTAACGGCAGATACCCTGTAAGGTTGTATATCTTTTTTTTTTTTTTTTTTGCCATACTTGGGGCATGTAGGAATTCCAAGGCCAGGCATGGAACCCATGCCACATCAGGGACCTGAGCTGCTGCAATGAAAATGTCAGATCCTTAACCTGATGTGCCACAAGAGAACTCCAAGGCTGTTCTTATCTAGATAGATAGATGTAGATAGATATCTAGACATCTGGCTGGTTCTGTTTCTCTGGGGAATCTGAACTAATATATGTTATGGTACTGATAAGGCTTCTAAAGGAGCAGAATCTTAAGGATGAATTTTCTGAGTTGGTTCTGGGGTTTTTGAATTGGCTCTCTAATGTGAAATTTAAGGATCCTAATGATTCTATTTCCAATAGTAGCGAGAGTGGTATTAATGATGTTGTTCATGGCATATTATGAAAATAGAAGTATGCAATATATCACCATTAGATGCTGTTAATCAAAAACTTATAAAAGGCAAGGACCTGGGTAACCATGTACATGACACCTGGAAACATTTTTGTCAAACTAATGACTATGATGAGGTTGGCTGGTTCCTTCTAATGTCACTGGACAAAGTAGAGGAAGAAAAGGGTGAGATCAGGGATTTAAATGCCCAGCTTAGGAGTTCCCATTGTGGCACAGCGGAAAGGAATCCGACTTGCATCCACAAGGATGCGGGTTTGATCCCTGGCCCCGATTAGTGGGTTGGGGATCTGTCACTGCCATAAGCTGTGGTGTAGATCACAGATGTGGCTCAGATCCCACGTTGCTGCGGCTGTGGTGTAGGCCAGCAGCTGTAGCTTCGATTTGACCCCTAGCCTGGGAACTTCCATATGCCATGAGTGTGGCCTTAAAAAGACAAAAATAAATAAATAAAAATTCCCAGCTTAAGCAATGTATACGTTACCTGAAAGCTTTGTCTGTCCTGGAAGAGACTTTTAGCTCCTGTAGCCACAGAGCTGAGATTGCTGAAATTTCATCATGTAAATGGATGAATTCCAGTGCAAACTGAAAAGTGAGGGCATTATGAGGAAGGAATGGGATCTGAAAATTTGGAACAGGACTTGTGAGAGTACCCTGATGAAGTTGGGGACATTGAGTCCTTCCGTCTATTGAATCTTCTCTGCCAGTGGAAGCAGCTGCTCCACCCCTGTCTGAGGGGGTTTACCCTGCATTGCCCTGTAACACTGTAATGGCCTCCACTGAGCATTCTTGCAAAATACTCTGATTCTCTTCAGGGCTCACCCCTTTTTGCTTCGGAAACTTGACTAAAGTCCCAGCAGACCCTGGAGACAGAAGTTACATGAAGTAGCCCAGATATCCATTGTCCCAGCGCCTGTGCTCTTACCTACTCTCTGCCAGCCTCTACCTATGGCCTCATGGGAAATTCTCTGTGATCAGCTGAGGATGAGAAAACTGGCCAAGTTTAAAGATGGTTCTACAGGACATGCAGGTTCCTCTCCAAAGTAGGCAGCAGCAGTTCTTTATCTCCTTCCTGGGGCGTTCCTGAAGCACCGTGGTAAACGGAAGCCCCCCTAATGGGCAGAACCTCAAGTTGTGCATCTGGTTTTTCATTTTGCTTAGGAGGAGAAATGGCCTGATGAGTGATTCTATGCCAGCTCATGGGCTGTGGTCAGATGGTCAGGGACTTGGAAGGAACATGATTAGAAAATGGATGACAAGGAAGGCTTGGAAAGAGATCCGTGGATTGATCTCTCTGAACAGATGAAAAATGTGAAGACACTTGTGTCCCATATGAATGCTCGCCAAAGGGTGACCTCAGCAGAGGAGGATTTTAATACGTGGCTAGAGTGACTTGTTCAGTGGATACCAGTTGGCCTTTCCCCAGCCACCCCTGTCATTGGCCAATGAATTTATGAAGCAAGTGCCCCTGTGGCAGGGATGGAGGTTATGCGTGGGGTCAGCAACATGGACTTCCATTCACCAAAGCTATCTTAACTACCACCACCGCTGAGTGCTCAGTCTGCCAGCAGCGGAGACCAACACTGAGACCCTGATGAGCACCATTCCCTGGAGTGATCACCCAGCTGCCTGGTGGGAGGTTGGTTACAATGCACCGTACTTCTTTCATGAAAAGGGCAACATTTTCTTATTGGAATAGACACTTTGGATATGGATTTGCCTTCCCTGCATGCGGTACTTCTGCTGAAACTACCATCTGTGGACTTAGAGGACGTCTTACCCACCATCACGGTATTCCACACAGCATTGCTTCTGATTAAGAAACTCATTTTATTTTTTGTGTTTTTATTTTTTTTTGGCCTCACCCACAGCATGCGGAAGTTCCCCAGCCAGGGATCAAACCCTTGCCATAGCAGCAACCAAGCCACAGCAGTGACAACACCAGATCCTTAACCCACCGAGGAACTCCTAGGAACTTATTTCATAGCAAGTGAAATACAGCAGTGGGCCCACGCTTGTGGAATTCACTGATGTTACCATGTTCCCCACCATCCTGAAGCAGCCTGACAGAATGACGGGATGGCCTCTTGAAGACTTATTGTGCTAGCTAGGCAGCAGTCCCTGGGACAAGGTTCTCCAGGAGGCTTGTATGCTTTGAATCAGCACCCACTATATAGTACTGTTTTTCCAATAGCCAGGGTTCACAGGGAGCAAGGATTGGAGATGGGAGTGGCATCCCTAGTGACCTATTAGGAACATATTTGCTGCCTGTCCCATGACCTTATGCTCTACTAGTCTACAGGTCTTAGATCCAAAGGGAGAAATGCTGCTACTAAGAGACACAATAATAATTTCCACTGAATTGGAAGTTAACACTGCCACTCAGCCACTTTGGGGTCCTTGTGCCTCTGGATCAACAGGCAAAGAAGAGATTTACTGTACCAGCTGGGGTGATTGATCCTAATTACCAAGGGGAAATTGAACTGTTACTCCACAACACAGAGATGTCTGGGATACAAGAGATCCCATAGGTGTCTCTTAGTATTGCCATGCCTCTGATTAAAGTCAGTGGAAAATAGAACAACCCAATTCAGGCAGGATTACTAATGGCCCAGGACCCTTCAGTAATGAAAATTTGGATCACCCCAGCAAATGACCATGACCAGCTGAAATGCTTACTGAGGTCAAAGGGAATACAGTATGGGAGTGGAAGAAGGCTGTTCTAAATACCATCTATGACCACAGCCACAGCAATGCAGGATACAAGCCTCATCTGCGACCTATAGCACAGCTCACGGCAACGACGGATCCTTAACCCACTGAAAGAGGCCAGGGATCTAACTTGCATCCTCATGGATACTAGTTGGGTTCATTAACCACTAAGCCACCACAGGAAGTCCCTGGACATATATTATTCTGGATATTTCGGTGAAGATGTTCTTTGGATAAGATTAACACTCGGAGTTCCTGTTATGGCTCAGCGATAATCAATCTGACTGGCATTCATGAGGACACAGGTTCAATCCCTGGCCTCACTCAGTGAGTTAAGGACCCAGCATTGTTGTGAGCTGTGGTGTAGGTCACAGACACAGCTCAGATCTGGTGCTGCTGTGGCTGTAGTATAGACTGGCAGCTGCAGCTCTGATTTGACCCTTAGCATGGGAACTTTCATATGCTGCAAGTGTGGCCCTAAAAAGACAAAAAAAAAATTAGCACTTAAATCAGTAGACTTTGATTAAAGCAGATTATGCTATAGAACATGGGTGGGCCTCATTCTATCAGTTGGAGACCTTGATAGAACGAAGACCTGACCTCTCCCTAACAAGACAATTCTGCCAGCTGACTGCCTTTGGCCTCAAACCTCAGTTCTTCCCTGGGTCTCCAGTCTGCAGATTTTGGACTCCCTATCCTGCAGACTTTGGACACACCAAGCCTCCATGGTCACATGAGCCAATTCCTTACAGTACTCTCCCCGTGTATGTGGTGGGTGTGTGTGTATGTGTATACAGGCAGACCTCATTTTTTAAAAATGATTTTTATTTTTTTCTATTACAGTTGGTTTACAGTGTTCTGTCAGTTTTCTACTGTACAGTAAAGTGACCCAGTCACACATACACATATACATTCTTTTTCTCACATTATCCTCCATTATAGAGACAGCTTCTTTTTTCATTATCCTCCATCATGCTCCATCATAAGCAACTAGCTATAATGTAAGTGCAAGGTGAAGCTGCAAGTTACCCAGGAGATACGGCAAAGATAATGTATGAAGATAGCCACACTAAACAGTAGATTTTCTTTCTTTGTTTTTTTAATTACTCAACGAATTTTATTACATTTATAGTTGTAAACAATCATCACAACCAAATTTTATAGCATTTCCATCCCAAACCCTCAGTGCACCCCCTCATCCCCCAACCTGTCTCATTTGAAACAACAGATTTTCAGCATCGATCAAACGATCTTCCATTGGAAGAAGATGCCATCTAGGACTCATAGCTAGAGAGGAGAAGCCAATGCCTGGCTTCGAAGGACAGGTCGACTCTTGTTAGGACGACTGCAGCTGGAGACTTTAAATTGGTACTAGTGTTCATTTACTATTCTAAAAAGTCTAGGGCCCTTAAAAATTATGCTAAATCTAATCTGTTTGTGCTGTATAAATGGAACAACAGAGCCTGGATGGTAGCAAACACTTTATAACCGTTTACCATGTATTTAAAACCCACTGAGACCTACTGCTTAGAAAAAGATTCCTTTCCAAATATTACTGCTCACTGACAATGTACCTGGTCACCCAAGGGTTCTGATGGAATGTAAAATGAGACTAATGTTTTCATGCCTGAAGACACAACATCCATTCTGGAGTCTGTGGATCGAGGAGTAATTATGACTTTCAAGTGGGTTTGTTTGTTTTGTTTTGTTTTTTTGGCCCAGCCCATGGCATAAGAAAATTTCCAGGCCAGGGCTTGAACCTGTGACATAGCAGCAACCTTGGATCCTTAACCCACTGAGCTACTAGGGAGATCCACAAAACAGACTTGCATAGTGCCTGGACAGGGACTTGAACCCTGGGCCCTCAGATTAAAAGTCTGATGCTCTACCAACTGAGCTACCCAGGCTCTTCAAATCTTATGATTTAAGAAATACATTTCATAAGGCTACAGCTTCCATAAATAATGAGTCCTCTGATGGATCTGGGCAATGGAAATTTAAAACCTTCTGGAAAGGATTCAACATTCTAGATGCCATTAAGAATATTTGTGGTTCATGAGAAGAGGTCAAAATATCAACATTTACAGGAGTTTGAAAGAATTCGATTTCAATCCTCATGGATGACTTTGAGGGGTTCAAGTCTTCAGTGGAGGAAATAACTGCATATGTGGTGGAAATAGCAAGAGAGCTGGAAATAGAAGTGAAGTCTGAAGATGTGACTGTATTGCTGCCACCTCCTGATAACACTTTAATGGATGAGGAGTTACTTCTTATGGATGAAGAAAGAAGGTGGTTTCTTGGGATGGAAACTGTGCCTGGCGAAGATGCTATGAAGGTTGTTAAAATGACAACAAAGGATTTAGACGATGACATAAACTCAGTTGATAAAGTTGCCACAGGATTTGAGAGGATTGACTCCAATTTGTGTGTGTGTGTGTGTGTGTGTGTGTGTCTTTTTAGGGCCGCACCTGCAGCATATGAAGGTTCCCAGGCTAGAGGTCTAATCAGAGCTGTAGCTGCCAGCCTACACCACAGCCATAGCAACCTGGGATCCAAGCCGTGTCTTCAACCTACACCACAGCTCATGGCATCGCTGGATCCTTAACCCACTGATCGAGGCCAGGGATCAAATCTGCATCCTCATGGATGCTAGGAGATTCGTTAACCACTGAGCCATGACAAGAACTCCAGACTGACTCCAATTTTGAAAAAAGTTCTACTGTGGGTAAAATGCTATCAAGCAGCACTGCAAACTACAGAATAATCATCCATAAAGGGAATGTTCAGTTGATGTGGCAGACTTCATCATTGTCTTATTTTAAGAAGTTGCAAGGAGTTCTCTTGTGGTGCAATGAGTTAAGGATCTGGCATTGTCACTGCAGGAGCTTGGGTTGCTGCTATGGCATGGGTTCGATCCCTAGCCCAGGAACTTCCACACGCTGTGGTGCAGTTCTCCTGTAGTGCAGTGGTTAATGATCTGGCTTGCCTCTGTGGCATTGCTGGCTCTATCCCTGGCCCAGCACAGTGGGTTCAGGATCTGGCGTTGCTGCAAACTGCAGCATAAGTTGCAGATGTGGCTTGGATCCAGTGTTGCCATGGCTGTGGCCATAGGCCAGCAGCTGCAGAGCCAGTTCGACCCCTAGCCTGGGAACCTCCATATGCCATGGGTACGGCCCTTAAAAACAGAATATAAAGTGTTTCTTTTGGTCATGTGGAAAATTCTTTGTGGTCAAATTCATTAATATTTTTAGTAAATTTTGAATCCTAGTCAAAAATACTTCCTTCAAAGTGAAGAGAAGTTTATTTCTTCTTATGTCACTTGTAATTTCTGCTTTATGAATATTACTGATATGTATAATATTTATCTTCATTGTAAAATATAGCCTTGGAGTTCCCATGGTGGCTCAGCAGGTTAAAAATCTGACTAGCAGCTGTGAGGATGTGAGTTCGATTCCTGGCCTCACTCAGTGAGTTAAGGATCTGGCATTGCTGTGAGCTGCAGTGTAGGTGGCAGACACAGCTCAGAGCCCAAGTTGCTGTGGCTGTGTGGCGTAGGCTGACAGCTGCAGCTCCAATTTGACCCCTAGCTGGGGAACTTCCATGAGGGTGAAGCCCTAAAAAGACCAAAAAAAAAAAAAAAAAGCAAGAACCAAAAAACCCTGGAGGACTTGGTCCCTTAGGTCTATCCTCACCCTTTAATTTTAGAGCAAACTCTTTGTTCTGGAACATAATATTTGCCCCTAAGCTGTGGTTCTGGAGTTTAGTGAAAGGTGTCTAAGATGTGTTCCAAACCCTCTGCTTTGGCAGGATTCAAATGACAAACTCTGTGTACTCTGTGACCAGCAACTGAAACCTCTGCTTTGTTCATTAGTTTTTGTTTTCTTAGCCTCTACCTGCAAATACAGAAAGCTCAAACTACACTGGCTTAAACCAATAGGAATTTATTTTTCTTAAAAAAAAAGAAAAGAAAAGAAGCCTAGAGATGGGTGGCTGTTGGTATTACCATCAGTGTGCAATTATTTTTATTTTACTTTATTTTATTTTTGTCTTTTTGCCTTTTCTAGGGCCCCTCCCGTGGCATATGGAGGTTTCCAGGCTAGGGGTCCAATTGGAGCTATAGCCGCCGGCCTACGCCAGAGCCACAGCAATGAGGGATCTGAGTCACGTCTGCAACCTACACCACAGCTCACGGCAACGCCAGATCATTAACCCACTGAGCAAGGCCAGGGATTGAACCTGAAACCTCATGGTTTCTAGTCAGATTCATTAACCACTGCGCCACGACGAACTCCAGTGGTGCAATTGTTTTTATAGCTGGGTTGCTGCCATCTTCTTTGTTTTTCTTTATGGTTGCAAGATGACGTCTATACCTTCAGTCATGTCATGAATATTTAAGGCAGGAAAAAGAAAGAAGGAACTAGGCCAGCATGTTCTTCTCATGAAGAACAAGCAAAATCTTTCCCAGCAACCTCCTCAGCATGTTTCTGTCTGAATCTCATTAGTCACATCAGGAATGCATGGCTACCCTAAGTTGAGAAACTGGGAAGGTGAATAACAGGATTTCACAGTTGGCTGAGGGCAGTTACCAATTTTAGATAACTTTTTTGATACGTAATCATTTGACTTTGAGTCATTTTTTTTTAAATGTCAAGATTTTATTTACTAAGTTAAGGAATTGACATGTACCATTACATTGGTTTCAGGTGTGCAATATGATGATTTGGCATTTGTTTATATTGTGAAATGGTCATTATAATACGTCTAGTTAACATCCATCACCATACACAGTTATACTTTTTTTCTTGGGATGAGAACATTTACGATCTACTCTCAGCAACTTTCAAATATGCAGTAGAGTATTATTAGCTCTTGTCACCATGCTGTACAGTACGGTGAGATAATAGAGCATATATACTGGTCTCTACCCCTGGTTACCGGCGCAGAGCTCCTCAGCCCTTTGTAAGGTCCTAAGTGATAAGAACACTAGGAGCATCTCTTGTTCTAATGTGGGTCTTTGACCTCTGTCCCTGACCCAGAGCTCCTGAAACCCTTAGAGTGTCTTTTGTTCTAATGAGGCAACTCCGGGTGGGCTCTGGACGGCTCTGGATGGCTTTGGATGAGGGCTAGTCTCTGGGAAGACCGACTCACGATTAGAAGCTTGGCATTTGCCGCCCTGTCCCACATTCTCTTGAGAAGGGAGAAGGCCTGAAAATGGAATGAGTGATCCATTATACCCACATGATGAAGCCTCCATAAAATCCCAAAAGTACAGGGTTCAGAGAGCTTCCAGGTTGGCAAATACATCCACACCAGGGGGGTGACACACCCCTGCTCCACAGGGACAGAAGCTCTTGTTCTCACTGCCCTCCTCACCTCCCCTTATGTATCTCTTCACCTGGATGTTCATCTGTATTCTTTATCATCTTCTTTAATGGTAAGTGTAAGCAAGTGTTTCTCTGAGTTCCGAGACCTGTTCTAGTAAATTAATTGAACTCAAGGATGGGGTCAGTTTAGCTGCCAGTCTGTAGCTGGTTGGTCAGAAGAAGCACAGGTGATCCTGGCCTTGAGAGAGGCGTCTGAAGTGTGTGTGTGTGTGTACGTGGTGGAGGGAGAAGGCTGGTAGGACTTCCCCTATCTGGGAAGATAGTGTCAGAACTGAGTTAAATTATGGGATATCCAAATGGTGTCACAGATACCCAAACAGTGTCACAGATGCTTGATGTGGGGGAAAATCCCCACACATTTGATGGCCAGAGTTAAGTGTTTTGTGTACCTAGTAAAGAAAACACAGTAGGGAAGAATTGGGTTTTTCCATACACAGGAGGAAAAAAATTGAATTTTCCTATTTTAATGATACTCTGATCTTTTTTTTTTTTTTTTTTTTTTAATGGCTGCACTTGTGGAGTAAGGAAGTTCCCAGACCAGGGCTGAATTTGAGCCACAGCTGTGGCAATGCCACTGCTCCGGGTGGGGACTGAACCCACACTTCTGCAGCAACCTAAACCACTGCAGTTGGATTCTTGACCCACTGTGCCACAGCAGGAACCACCAACTTATTTTATAACTGGCAGCTTTGGCCACCTTCACCTATCTCGCTCCACCCCACCCCTGAGGCATTGAATTTTGATTGATTTGTAAATCACAGCACAGTAATAAATGTTTTTTTGTTTTTTGTTTTTGTCTTTTTTGCCATTTCTTGGGCCGCTCCTGCGGCACATGGAGGTTCCCAGGCTAGAGGTCTAATCGGAGCTGTAGCCACCGGCCTACGCCAGAGCCACAGCAACACAGGATCCGAGCCGCGTCTGCAACCTACACCACAGCTCACGGCAACGCCAGATCATTAACCCACTGAGCAAGGGCAGGGATGGAACCCGCAACCTCATGGTTCCTAGTTGGATTCGTTAACCACTGCTCCACGACGGGAACTCCTAATAAATGTTTTAAAACTAATTTCAACCAATATGAAACCAAATAAAATTTCAACTACAAGTGTTAACACAGGTGTGAATGTGAGGTAGGTACAAGAGTCATAAGTAGCTGACAGATTTTATTTGGTATATTTTATCTGAAATCTATTTAATAGTAAACATCTGTGAAATATGAACTATGGCAAAAATGAACTCTTCTACTGTTTCGCATTTATCGTACCTGGGTTTCTTTTCCTTTTGAAATAAATCCTCAGTTACCATTTTTATCCTTAAATATGATGTTTAACACCTCGTTTCTTTTATTATACTGATTTCTAAATTATTTACTATAAAATAGTTTCTTGACTAGATTGTTATTTTAGACCCCCTTATTTTGCCCTCCCCTATTGATTGTATATTCTTTTACCTCATAATCAGAACATCAAAATTTCTCCTTTCCGTCTGTCATCAAAACCATCTCTGGCAGATCTAGGAGAAATTAAACTGGGTCTGCCCCAAACCTGCCACCACTTTCTTACTAATGATGTCTGAGAATGTTGAACTCCACAGAGCATCAGGACTCTTGTTTGTCTGGATAGAACTGTTGTTGTTGTTGTTGTTTTTTGTTTTTTGGTTTTTTTTTTGCGGGGTCCTGTAGCAAATGGCAGGAATGCTGTGACCAAGTGCCCTGCTCTAGCGATCGCAGCCCCCCTGCCTGAACGACCGGTTTGGAGGGAGCGTGCAGACATGACCGTCAGTATCTGAAGTTGCAGCTTGCATTTTAGGATGGGACCTGACCGCCCAGCTCAAAGGTAAATGTTTGCGACAACCACCCCTTATCTATTGTAGTCAATATAAAAGTAGCTGGGCAAGTGACACCTAGAAGAAGATAAGATGACCAAAAAAAAAAAAAAAAAAAAAGCAAAGATTGCCTTTGTCACTTACGTGTTTTTGCAATTAAGTTGCGAGTATAAATAGTTTTTGAAGTTCTCTTGGCGCGTACATTCCTATAAGGGCATAATGCCAAACGTGGATTTCAAAAAAGGCCCCTAACGGGGCCTTCGTTAATTGCAAAATCAGTGCAGAGGTCCCTCGCTTCTCTCACGGTCCCTTATCCCAAGTGGTGGTGGCGGTGGGGAGGGCTCGTAAAGGTCGCCAGCTCTTTTGCTCCTCCTCCCAAAGTGGAGGCACTGTGGCCTGCGGCTTTGCAGGAAAACGTCCAATGCGGAGTGCAAGGGAGTGCAAGTCTGGGTCCGTAATCGCTGAGCCCCCGAGGGAAGGAGGGGGCGGGCTCAGGGAGCCCCTCCCTCTGGGGCGGGGCCAAGGGCTTCTTCCCAGCCTTGCTCTGCTGGGAGGAGGTCTGCAGGCTCCAGTTTAGTTAAGTACATGCAAACCCCGCCCGAAGCCCCTGCACTTATCATCAGATCTCATATAATTGTTGGTAAAGACTCTGCGAGTCTGCACAGGTCAGTTCCCTCCGACCTCCGCGGCTGAAAGTCGGAGTCAGCCCTCCGCCCCCCAGCAGTCGGAAGGTTACGGCCTCGGGAGACCTGGAGGCGGTGGCCGCGGCCCAGGAAGGAGCAGCGGCGGCGCCGGGTAAGTTCGGGCATGTGTTTATCTCTCTGTGTGCCCAACTTTCTGATTGACCGGGCTGCCTTTCCTATACCCAGGGCCTCTGTGATTCTACACTTATTCTTCTTGATCGGGATGGAAAGGCTTGGAATTTTAAGGCTTTTCATCCGTTTCCTTTGAATGGTTTTCACTTGTTTTATCCCACCGCTGCCTGTTACCAAACAGCATGAATGAATGATGCAATCGTGCATAGGGGAGTCATCAGTACAAGAGTAGGAAAATCTCCAGAATTTAGAGTTGCAGTGTCTCACATTGTCAACTTTATTCCCATTAGAATTTTAAATATGTACTTAGCAGGTATGTCGTTGTAAAGATACAGCTTCAAGCTGAGAATTAAATAACTCTTCCATTCATTACGCTTATGTACTGCATTTTCTTCATGCGTGCCTGACTTGCACTTTGTGTTTACTCTTTAAATATCTGACTGACCGGTATTGGAATTAGGATCAGGGAAGAAAAATAAAATGTAAGATTTCTATATGTTATTACACCTGCCTGGTAAGTTTTCAATCTAAATGATCATCGTCCTGTCACTTTTATCTGGAAAAGAAAAAAAAGCAATTAGGAGGTTTTAAATTTTCAGATTATTTGATACCTGCCTAATAACTTAAAAATTTTTTTTTTCGCGGCTGCCCTGGGGCATCCAGAGTTCCCAGGCCAGGGTGCAACCTACTCCACAGCTGGGACAACCACAAGATCTTTTAACCCACTGTGCTGGGCTGGGAATGGAACCCTGCATCCTGGTGCTGCAGAGACACTGCAGATCCCATTGCCCCACAGCAGGAACTCCCCTAATACCTTTTCTTAAGCTAATAAATGCACCCTTTTTAGTGTACATTTTGATGAATTTTGACAGTTATACATTCGTGTAATCACCACAACAACAGAACACTTCATCCCCCCTAAAGTTTCCTAGGGCTTCTTTGCAGTCAGGTCCCCCTCACCCGACCCCTACTGAACTGATTTTTGTCATTATAGCATTTGTTTTATTTTCTAGGGTTTCACATTCACAAATCATATTGTATGTACTCCTTTGTGTCTGACTTCTTTTGGTCAGTATAATGGATTTTATATTTATTCATATTATATCAGCTATTCATTCTGTTTTATTGCTGAGTAGTGTTCTCTTCTGGGGATGTTCCGCAATTTGTTTATGTACTTTTTATTTATTTATTTTTAGGGCCACACCTGCAGCATATGGAGATTCCCAGGCTAGGGGTTAAATCCGAGCTGAAGCTGCTGGCCTACACCACAGCCACAGCAATGCCAGATCCTACACCACAGGTCACGGCAACGCCGGATCCTTAACCCTCTGAGCAAGGCCAGGGATCGAACCCACATCCTCATGGATACTAGTTGGGTTCGTTAACCGTTGAGCCACAGTGGGAACTCCCTGTTTATGTACTTTTTAAATTTAATTAAAAAATTTTTTTGGCCCACCCGAAGCGTGTGGAAGTTCCCAGGCCAGGGATTGAATCTATGCCACAGCAGCAACCCTAGCAGCTACAGTGACAACACCGGATCCTTAACCTGCTGCACCACAAGGAAATTCCTTTTATTTATTTAATTTTAATTTTTTATTATTTGTTTATCTTTTTGGCAGCTTTGCTCCACAGCATATGGAGTTCCCAGGCCAGGGGTCAGATCTGAACCTCAGTTGTGACTTAAGCTGCAGCTGCCGAACCGGCAACGCTGGATCCTTAACCCACTGTGCCGGGCAGGTATCTAACCTGTGTCCCAGCAGGAGGTTCCTAGGGCTTTTTTGCAGTCAGATCTGGCATTGCTGTGGCTGTGGTGTAGGCCGGCAGCTGCAGCTCCAAATCGACCCCTAGCCTGGGAACTTCCATATGCCACGGGTGTGGCCCTAAAAGACAAAAAAAAAAAAAAAAAAAAAAAGCAAAAAACAAAAAACAGAGAGAAAGAATTAATTATGGATTCACAGGAGGTTGTAAAGAAATATACAGGAAAATCTCCTTCCCTTAAGGCCACCATCCTAAGGAACTGACATTGGCACAATCTATAGCGCTTGTTCAGATCTCACAGTTACACACAGTTATTTGTGTCTATATATATATTTTTTGTCTTTTTGCCATTTCTTGGGCTGCTCCCACGGCATATGGAGGTTCCCAGGCTAGGGGTCTAATCGTAGCTGAAGTCTCCAGCCTACGCCAGAGCCACAGCAACGCGGGATCCGAGCCACGTCTGCGACCTACACCACAGCTGACAGCAACGCCAGATCGTTAACCCACTGAGCAAGGGCAGGGATCAGACCCGCAACCTCATGGTTCCTAGTCAGATTCATTAATCACTGCGCCGCGACGGGAACTCCTGTGTCTATTTTGCAAGTGATACCCTGCTTCATTCTATTCCCTGGAAGAGAGTCACTAAATCCAGCTCATTATTAAGGGCAGGGGGTTACAGAAGGGTTGGAACAGCAGGAGGCCCATTCACTAGAGGCCATTTTAGAGGCTGCCTATACCACAGGTGTGCAATTTTCCAAGTGCATTTTATTTATTATGCTTTTTAGGGCCGCACCCGAAGCACATGGAGGTTCCCAGGATAGGGGGCGACTCGGAGCTACAGCTGCCGGCCTATGCCGGAGCCACAGCAACACCAGATCTGAGCCACATAAGATACCTACACCACAGATCCTTAACCCACTGATTGAGGCCAGGGATCAAACCTGCATCCTCTCCTTGTGGATACTAGATTCATTTCTGCTGTGCCACAACCAGAACTCCCATCCTTCGTTTTAGAAGTCTTGTAGTTTTGGCTTTTGTGTTTAGGTCTTGATTCCTTTGTAGTTAATTTCTGGCATTGGATTGTTGTTTAGGGTAGAATATAAGTTCCAAGACTTTTGTGGGTTGTTACAACTACCAGGTAGTATTTCAATATAATAACAGTGATAGTCTTCTCATTTCCATCTTAGTGAAACAAAATAGAAAGGACTTCTTAAATTTTCACATCATTTAATAAAGTCTCAATTTTATTCCTTTAATATGCCCCCCCCCCCCCGCAGCATATGAAGTTCCTGGGCCAGGGATCAGATCAGAGCCACTGCTGTGGCAATACCAGATCCTTTAACCCACTGTGCTGAGCTGGGGATTGAACCTGTATCCTGCAGAGACGCTGCTGATCCGCTGTGCCACGGCAGGAACTCCTATTCCCAATTTTAAAAAGTCAAGTATGAATTTCAAAGAGAAACAGAGCAGGCCTTTATGAGTAAAGCAATTCTCCTTTAGATGTAAGTGGATCAAAGGAGGAAGAGTAAACTAAATGATATGAAAGCAGCAAATCGGAAACATTCCTTTTCTCCTCCTGCTACTCTGGGTTCTCTCTTAAGAGCAGCAGCATCCATAAAAAGAAAAGGAAAAAAAAAAAAAGGCAGCAGCTTCCGGAGAGGGCTGCTGAGATGCAGCTCTCACTGGCCTGCAGGGGATCGGGGTTCAGGACACCTGCCGAAGTCTGTCATGCTCAGCAGAGTGGGAGAGAAACACCAGATGAGCATCCCCAGGTTCAAGGCTTTGAGTACATCCTGTGCTCTTCCTCCCTCGCAGGACTGTTATTATTATCCTATGTGACTCTGCTGGGAGAAGGGGTCCCTTTCTGAGTTCAGTGACAACCCTATTGGAACCTTCTGAATGATTTATTTCCATCCTGGTTTCCTTCTTCTGTCAACCTCTACTTTGCTTTTTCTTGCCTCTTCTTAACTCTTTCTTTTAATCTCCACCCGCTGCCTCTGCTTCTGCCATTTAGCACCTTTAGCCACTTCTCTTGATAGTTTTCATGGTGAGGATTATAATTGGAAGTTGGCTTTGTTCCCTTGTTACGGGGCAGCAGCCTTCCTCTCTGACTGTTCTGGAATGTTGCCAACCTTCTCTCGTCGTTTTGAAGACAGCAGGGACTATTTTGTAGAGGCCGTAATGTGCCTGTGTCGGCTTCTCTGTATTTGCATTTTGTTTTCCCACTAGTTCCTCTTTCCCGCTCCTTTCCAGCACCTTTGCACCCTGCTCATCGGGTGTAGGTGATTCCCTATCAGGCTAATGAGCGTTTGCAGAACCAAAGCCACAGAAGAGAGTGGTTCCCCCTCTGCGGTGCTTCGAGGCGGTGGAAGTTCCAGAGCAGAAGCAGTCTTAGGAGGCTTTGCCTCTGACTCTTCTCTGGGAGGGAAGATGCAGCTGGATGGTCTCTTTCATCTCCTGTGTCTGGATCTTGCCGTTCATCTCCTGTTCCCTCTCTCTAGGCTCTTACTCTTGCAGAATTCACACGATCTCTCTTGAAGAAGTTTAGCGTCAGAACTTTATGCTGTGTTTTTATTCAGGAAAGAAGCAGGAAGAGAAGACCGTCCTCTCTTAGGAATCCAGCACTGGAGAAACGTGAGTCCGATTTGTGTTTTGTTGTTGTCATTGTCATAGTTCTATGTTTCTCAGCGGTTTTATGCTTCCTCTGAATAAAAAAAAAAAAAATCTGCTGTAACCTATGTGGTCCGTATAAACTCTTAGGTTCTTTTAAAATCATAAAATGTCCTATAAATGCACTGGCCAGGAGTTCCTGTCGCAGCTTAGCAGAAATGAACTTGACTAGTATCCATGAGGACACAGGTTCCATCCCTGGTCTTGCCTGGTGTGTTAAGGATCCGGCGTTGCCATGAGCTGTGGCGTAGGCCGGCAGCTGCAGCTCTCATGTGACCCCTAGCCTGGGAACCTCCAGGTGCCGTGGGTGTGGCCCTAAAAAGACAAGAAAATAATAATAATAAAAAAAGCATTGGCCAGGAGCCTTAGTCCTAGTTACAGAAAGGGTCTTTGACTCTCCTCTAATCCAGAAACTTTTCAGACTCCACAGGGCATTGTTTCAGTGCCTGGAGGGCCCTAAACAGGGCCCACCAAAGCCTCCCCAGCTGACATCCATCTAAGCCCGGGAAGCTTTGCTCTGTCAGCTTTCTCAGCCTCTATACCAGCTCGTATTTGTTCTAACACACATGAAGGTAAGAGGTCAATCCTAACAAAAGGGGTAGTTGGTGAAACGGATCTCAGATGCCTCTGACAAGATACTTAGATGCAGAAGTTGGAAGGGAGTTTGTTTGGATGAAGAAGTTTGTTTTTTTTTTTTTTTTTTTGCTCATCCAAAATTCGACCTCCTGAGGTTGGCCGTGAAGGACACCTGCGTTTGTACTTTCGGGACTGGGGGTTTGCAGGGGTGCTCAGCTGTTCTTCTTTACCTGTTGGTCCTCTGCTTCCCCAAGATGCACCTGCTGGGGGCTGGGTGGGCAGGAGTCCTGAACCACAGAAGGCGGTAGTCCAGTGGTCAGGACTGGGCCTGGGAGCTGCCATGTCTCCGCGCAGACCTTCCCACGCCCCACCTCCCCGCCCCCACCCCCGTCCTGTCCCCTGTCCTGTGGAGGGCCGGCGGGGAGGGATCCAGAGTCCATTCTCCAGCAACGATTTTTCTTTGTGTGAAATTCTAATGTACACAATTGACTTTGAAGCAACTGAACTTACTCAGCAGATTCCACCACCCCCGCCCCCACCCCGGCCCCGGAGCTATGAAAATTTTGAATTTGTGTGAATCATGACTCACTCCTTATGGAGACAATGAAAAAAAGACGGAACTAGACGTGAACACAGAGGCAGCGTGTTTTATAGTGTGGGTTGGGACGTGCTAAAGGAAGCTGAATTTGCTCTGTAGTCTAGGCAGGGGATTGAAACCTGTGTTAGCTGAGGGGTGGAGGGCATATCTCCTGGCATGAGTATTGTGTGGGCAAAGTTACGGTCATATAATCCAGCTCCATCTCCTGGGGAGGGTGTGGAGAAAGAAGCAGTCTTTGGAGTTCCCATCATGACTCAGTGGAAACAAAATCTGACTAGTATCCATGAGGATGCAGGTTCGATCCCTGGCCTTGCTCAGTGGGTTAAGGAGCCGGCGTTGCCGTGAGTTGTGGTGTAGGTCGTACACGAAGCTCGGCTCCCATGTTGCTGTGGCTGCGGTGTAGGCAGCTGCAGCTCCAATTGGACCCCCTAGCCTGGGAACTTCCATATGCTGGGGGTAGAGCCCTTAAAAAAAAAAAAAGAAAAAGAAAAAGAAAAAGAAAAAAAGAAGCAGCCTTTGTAATGTTTGTGTGTGGCTGTTTGCAAAACTGTTGGGCCCTTACAGTTGTTCCTGTCTGACCCTACCCAGGACTGTACTGTGTAATGAATCACTGCTTGGTGGTCAAGGGCTTTGTAGTTAATAGGCATTGTTTAATATCATTAGCACCAGGTGGCCTCTATGCTCTGATAGTCCCCAAACAATGATGAAAAACCTTCCCTGACGTATTCCGGGCACCCACGAGACTAGTTACCTGTTCATAAATCTTTTCAGCAGTGCACGCCCTGTTTCCACCTCCCACCGTGAGTTAACTATAATATTGCCCCAGTGGCCTCTCCGCTGTGCCAAGTGCAGCTGCAAATGCTTCAGGGTCCTTGTCTACCCCACCCTCTGAGTAAGTTACCCACAGTAAGCAATTGATTATATGGAGCTGGCTGCCTCGTTTTTTGTGTCAAGATGCCTTCTCCGTTGGGTGGGCACGTTCCTTCCCTCCGTCCTCTGGTAGTTTGTCTCAAACATCCTGTCTTTGGAACCAAACATCTGTCTTTGGAACCAAACATCTGTCTTTGGAACCAAACATCTGTCTTTGGAACCAAACATCTGTCTTTGGAACCACAGTGCAACCCGGGATGCAGGTGTCAGTAATTTGAGTCCTAAGTCAGGACTAGCGTTCGTCTAGGTCTGTGAAAATCAGTCCTTGCTTTATTTGAGGAAATGTGTGTTCCCTTTCATGTTTGATGCTTAAGATCAGGTTGAAGCTATTGCTGGTATCAGAGGTTGGAAAGAGGCTCAAGTCACTGGCTTTTCAAACTCGAGCAATAATGTTTTGTCTGATCATCCCAACAGAACTGGGAGCTTCTTGAAGGCGGTGCTGGTTCTCTGCTTCCCAGGTCTGTGGACTGGCTCTGTCTTCTTACAGCTGTGAGGCTTGAGGAGCCTCAGTCATTCTCAGGAAGATTGCCCATGCTTCATTATTTGTCTGGCCTCATGTGCAGTCTTGAAAGATTCTTTTTTTTTTGGTCTTTTTGCCTTTTCTAGGGCCGCTTCCTGTGGCATATGGAGGTTCCCCAGGCTAGGGGTCTAATCGGAGCTGTAGCCACCGGCCTATGCCACAGCCACAGCAACGCAGGATCCGAGCCACGTCTGCGACCTACACCACAGCTCACAGCAATGCCGGATCCTTAACCTACTGAGCAAGGCCAGGGATCAAACCCACAACCTCATGGTTCCTAGTAGTATTCGTTAACCACTGCGCCACAACGGGAACTCCCAGTCTTGAAAGATTCTTTGGCCCATCCCATTTATCTCATTTTAGCTTCTCTACATCATTTGTTGGTCTGGTGCTGGCTTTCTCTCCACTTGCACATGGCTCATTCTCTACGCTCAGTGGAATTGCACTGCATTAAGCACTGCTTCTCTGCTGATAGACCTCTGTCTTCTAGACTTTTATAGTCAGTCCACCTGGCCTGGTCGTGTTGGGTTGATTCCCTCTGGCCCAGAGCCAAATGGGGGTTTCTGAGACACAGAGAGTGGGATACGGAGCTCCTTGGAGTTCCCTGGCTTGGTGAAGATTTGGCACTTTATGAAACCTGACTCTATCTGCTGGTCTCCCAAAGAGTGAGTAGACTTTCTTCTTTCCCTCTTAGTGAATCATCACTTGTTGTGTTGTATGGCTGGCAGAACTTTGGTCTGAATTTTTTTTTCTTTCTTTTTTTTATTGGAGTATAGTTGATTTATAATGTTTCAGGTATACAACAAAGTGATAGATAACAAGGACCTACTGCATAGCACAGGGCACTATATTCAATATCTTATAATAACCTAGAATTGAAAGAATTTGAAAAAGAATGCATATATGTGTGTATATATATTTTTTTAGTTTTTTAAGGAATCTCCGTACTGGTCTCCATATTGGCTACACCAATTTACATTCCCACCAGTTGTAGAGAAGGGTTCTCTCTTATCTACATTTACTGTTTGTAAACTTTTTGTTTATTGATCTATTTATTTTTGTCTTTTTGCCTTTTCTAGGGCCGCTCCCGCAGCATATGGAGGTTCCCAGGCTAGGGGTCTAATCAGAGCTGTAGCCAACCGGCCTACACCAGAGCCATAGCAACGCAGGATCCAAGCCAAGTCTGTGACCTACACCACAGCTCACAGCAACACCGGATCCTTAACCCACTGAGCAAGGCCAGGGACCGAACCCGCAACCTCAAGGTTCCTAGTCGGATTCGTTAACCACTGTACCACAAGGGGAACTCCAATCTGTAGACTTTTTAATAATGGTCATTCTGACTGTTGTGAGGCTTACCTCATTTTAGTGTTTTGTTTTTTCCTTGTCATTTTGTCTGTGCCCACAGCATGTGGAAGTTCCTGGGCCAGGGATTGAACTTATGCCACAGCAATGATCTGAGCCACAGCAGTGACAATGCAGGATCCCCAAACCACTGTGCCACAAGGGAACTCCCTCATTTTAGTTTTGATTTGCATTTCTCTAGTAATTAGTGACGCTGAGCATCTTTTCATGTGCCTCTTGGGCATCTGTGTGTCTTCTTTGGAGAATGGTCTGAATTCCTGATAAAAGTCTTTGACGTTTCCTGAGTCCACGTTATGTTCTTAACAATGTCTAACCTTGTTTAATTCTACGTAATTTATCTACATGTTGTCGTTGTGCATTCAAAATCCAAGTTTCAGTTCTTTGGTCATCACATAGGAGCTATATGACCTCGAGTAAAGCATTTACCTTCCTTGCACCACTATTAGTTAATCTACAAATATTGTTGCTGTAGAAAGGTGTGGGACTAGCCCCAGATAATGGCTTTGCGTTTCCTTCCAACTTCAGAATGTATGATGTTGATTCTGTTTCTCTGGTATAGTTATCATGGCTGGTTAAGGATTTTAATTTTAGGCAAATAGCCTACTAAGTTGGGATTATTTTATTGAGAACAAGTCTGTGGTTTTTTTGTTTGTTTGTTTTTAAATCACATCTGAGCCACAGCTGTAACCTATGTCACGGCTGCAGCATGTCAGATCCTTAGCCCACTGCACTGGGCTGGGGATTGAACCCGAATCTTAGCAGTGACCCAAGCAGCTGCAGAGACAATGCTGGATCCTTAGCTCTCTGTGCCACAGTGGGAACTCCCTGTGTTGAGTTCTTAATAACTGCTTAGATCCAACTCTAATTCATGACGCATTTACTTTTAACACCTACTGTTCTGGAAGCAGAGTTGGAAAGGTAATACAGTGAAAGTCCTACCCCGAAGGAACTCACATTCTAGGAAGCGTAGTACAAGGAAGATCATTTAGTCTGCACCTCGAAGAGTAAATAGGAATTTGCCTGTTAGACATGAGGGAATAGGTGATATCACGTCAGGTAGAGGGAGCGGCATTTGCAAAGGCATGGAGAGCTAAAAAACCATGAGGTATTTAAAGAAGAAAAAGTTGAGCAGCATTTGCAAAGGCATGGAGAGCTGAAAAACCATGAGGTATTTAAAGAAGAAAAAGTTGAGCAGCATTTGCAAAGGCATGGAGAGCTTAAAAACCATGAGGTATTTAAAGAAGAAAAAGTTGAGCAGCATTTGCAAAGGCATGGAGAGCTAAAAAACCATGAGGTATTTAAAGAAGAAAAAGTTGAGCAGCATTTGCAAAGGCATGGAGAGCTGAAAAACCATGAGATATTTAAAGAAGAAAAAGTCCTCTGTAGGGAGTTCCTGTTGTGACGCAGAGGAAATGAATCCATGAGGATGCGCATTCGATCCCTGGGCTCAGCTCAGTGGGTCGGGGATCTGGCATTGCTGTGAGCTGTGGTGTAGCTTGAAGATGCGGCTCAGATCTGGCCTTGCCGTGGCTGTGGTTCAGGCCAGGAGCTGTAGCTCTGATTCGACCCTTAGCCTGGGAACCTCCATATGCCACGGGTGCAGCACTAAGAAGCAAAAAAAAAAAAAAAAAAAAACAAAGTCCTCTATATTCCCTGAGCAAAAAGTGTGGGTGTGTGTTTGCGATATTTGTAGGGAGAGAAGAGCAATGGGGAGTAGACTGGTGAAACTGATTGGATCCAAATCCTGAAGGGCATAAATGAATTGAGCAACAGAGACATCATGTTAAATTTTATGCTAATCATGAGGAATGGCTGGACGAGGGTGCGTAGGGAGGTCTGATGTGGTTAAGTTGACCTAGTTTGATTGTCCTTGGCAGCCAAACCTGAATACAGGCAGGCACAGGGGGTATAGTTAAAACTTAAATGAAAATGACTATGTTAAAAAAGAAAGTCTTCACCTTTTAAAAATATATACTGAAATTTTTTTCTTATGAAATGATATGATTTGCTTTGAGATAAAAAAGTGCAAGTGGGTGGGTGTGAGATTGTGATTTGTAATAAGAAATGTATATATTTGGTCCTGCTCCATTTCTGGCACAAAGCCCCTAAAACCCTTGGAATTTCCTGTGATGAGAGCGATAAAGAGGTCTTTTATGTTAATCAGGTGACTTTTGGACCTACCTAAGGATGAGGGCTCTTTGCCACGAGAGTCAATCATGTGATCAGAGTGAACTTCGGGCCCCACTGCCCTGACCTCTGGGGAGGGGAGAGGGACCGGAGGCTGAGTTCAGTCACCAATGACCAATAATGTATCAGTTGTGTATCAGCTTGATCACTTAGGTATCAAGCTGATCAATTACACATTTGTCATGAGGCCACCATAAAAACCCCAAAGGAGGGGGTTGGAAGAGCTCTGGGTGGGTGAACCCGAGGAGGTTTGGGGAGCTCCATGCCCAAGTACTTGCCCCTCTGCTCCTCTTCCATCTGGCTGTTCCTGAGTTAAAGCCTTTAATAATAAATCCGGTAAAGTTCTGTGAGCCACTCTAACAAATTGATCTAACACAAAGAGGGGGTTGTTGGAACCTTCAGTCTACAGCTGGTCAGTTAGAAGCATAGGTGATAACCTGGGCTTGTGACTGGCTTCTGAAGAGTGAGTGAGTGTGTGTGTGTGTGTGTGTGTGTGTGTGTGTGTGTGTATTGGAGTGAGGTCAGTCTTGTGGGACCAAACCCTTAACCTGTGAAATCTAATGCTTACTCTGGGTAGATAGTGTCAGAATTTTGAGTTGAGGAGTTCCTGTCGAGGCTCAGTGGTAGACAAACCTGACTAGTATCCATGAGGACTTGGTTCAATCCCTGGCCGTGCTCAGTGGGTTGGGGATCCAGCCTTGCCATGACCTGTGGTGTAGATCGCAGACACCGCTTGGATCCCATGTTGCTGTGGCTGTGGTGTAGGTCAGCAGCTACAGCTCCAATTCAGCGCCTAGCCTGGGAACCTCCGTAGCCTTGAGCGGGGCCCTCAAAAGACAAACAACAAAAAGAAAAAGAAAAAAGAATTTTGAGTTGAAATGTAGGCTACCCTGCTGGTGTCCAAGAATTGCCTGGATGTGTGGGAGCCCCACCCCCAATGTTGGAATTGGGATGCAGAATCCTTTTTAGTGGGGTTGTTGATACAGCAAGATTTGCTATGATTGTTGAAGCAGGATGATAAATACATGGAGTTCATATATTCATACTTTGTTTTTGTATGTATTTGAAGTTTGCCACAATCAAAAGTTAAAATAAATGGTTAGTTGTGGGTATGTAATTCACAATTGTATCATTGTATTTATTCATTCAACCTTCAGAAGCTAATTGAGCAGCTACTCAAAAGAGGTTCAAAGCAATAGCTATTTTGGAAAATATTGGCTCTTAGTGTAAAGAGCTTGCAATCCAGGAATGGGGGTGACATGTACATAAATCAGTTTAAGATAAGCTGGAATATTGTGAATTATATATCTTTTTTTTTTTTTCTTTATCCACTGTACCCATGGCATATGGAAGTTCCCAGGCTAGGGGGCGGATCAGAACTCCAGCTGCTGGCCCACGCCATTGCAACAGCAACTTGGGATCTAAGCCTCATCTGTGACCTACACCACAGCTCACAGCAGCTCCAGACCCTCAACCCATTGAGCAAGGCCAGGGATCAAACCCTCATCCTCATGGATCTTAGTCGGGTTCGTTTCGCTGAGCCACAACGGGAACTCCCCACATGCATTGGTTTAAAGTCAGTTCCCGAGTTGGTTGGTCAGCTCCTTCAAGTCTGTTTTTAGCCACTGTTCATGCTAAATATAAATGATTTGCAGCATCTGTGTGGCTTAAACATGACATAGTAGATCTTTGATGGGCTAGTGGTCTGGGTCACCTCTAGGATCTTGTTCACCCCTAAGATTCTAGTCCAGTAATTTTCTTTTTTTTTTTTGTCTTTTGTCCTTTTAGGGCTGTACCCACAGCATATGCGGTTCCCAGGCCAGGGGTCCAATCGGAGCTGTTGCTGCCTGCCTACACCACAGCTCACAGCAACGCTGGATCCTTAACCCACTGAGCAAGGCCAGGGATGGAACCCCCAACCTCGTGGTTCCCAGTTGGACTCCTTTCCACTGCACCACGACAGGAACTCCGATTTTCTTTTTTTCTTTCCTTTTTTTTCTTTTTTTTTGGTCTTTTTGTCCTTTTAGGGCCGCACCCGCAGCATATGGGGTTCCCAGGCTAGGGGTCTAATTGGAGCTGAATCCGCCAGCCTACGCCAGAGCCACAGCAACGCAGGATCCTAGCCTCATCTGCAACCTACACCACAGCTCATGGCAACACTGAATCCTTAACCCACTGAGCGAGGCCAGGGATCGAATCCGAAACGTCATGGTTCCTAGTCAGATTTGTTAACCACTGAGCCACGATGGGAACTCCTCTGATTTTCTTAAAAAATATAAAACTCTCAGGAGTTCCTGTCGTGGCTCAGCAGTTAACGAATCTGACTAGTAACATGAGGACGCAGGTTCAATCCCTGGCCTTGCTCAGTGGGTTAAGGATCCGGCGTTGGTACGAGCTGTGGTGTAGGTCGCAGACGTGGCTTGGATCCCATGTGGCTGTGGTGTCGGCCTGCGGCTACAGTTCCGATTCAACCCCTAGCCTGGGAACCTCCACATGCTTTGGGGGTAGCCCTAAAAAAGCAAAATTAAATAAATAATCCAAAAAAACACAAAACACTCAAAATCTTTTTGAAACTCTCCTCCGTACCTCCTGTAGCACCGTGGTCTCCCCTTCATTCTCTGTCTCAGGCTCCTGACGGGAATGCCCCGGTCCCCACAGGCTCTGTCCTCAACCCTCTTCTTTTTCCTCTTCTCCTCTCTCCCGGGTGACTTTCATCCAGCCACACCTTCAATCACCCCCGCTACCCTGGTGACTAATGACTGTGTGTGTTTAGCTCCGGCTTCTCTTCTGAGATGGAAAGCCTTGCAAGGTTTCACTTTAGCTCGAAGTTACATCAAAACTCAGCCTGGCCCCCGGGAACTCCTCGGGTGCTGCTGGCAGCTGGACTCGGTGATTGGGCAGCTTCCAGCGCATCAGCAGCATCCTGCAGCCTGGCCCGTGCCCCTGCTCTTCTCTTTGCCATCACTGCCACTCCTTGCTGCCACCTCCCTCCCCCTCCCCCCAGCACACACCAAATTGATACCTTGTCCTTTGAGAACCTACTCAGAGGGCCACTTACTCTTTTATGTATTTATTTATTTTTCCTTTTTTAGGACTGCACCCTCAGCACACGGAGGTCCCCAGGCTAGGGGTCGAATTGGAGCTACAGCTGCCGGCCTACACCACAGCTCACGGCAATGCTGGATCCTTAACTCACGGAGCAAGGCCAGATCAAACCTGTGTCCTCATGGATGCTAGTCAGATTCATTTCTGCTGAGCCACGATGGGAACTCCGAAGGCCACCTACTCTTCAAGATTCCACTCAAACACCTGTACCTCTTGGAAGCCCTGTTTTAGACACAAGGTTAAGCATTTTCTCTGTGTGCTCATGGTATCTTAGGCACATTCCATTTTAGCACTTGCCTCCTTGCTATAATTATTAGGTCAAGAATGCTTGAATATTGGTTGAACATCCAACATATTTACAAGTTTGTACTCTCTCTAGACTGAACTTCTGGGAGCAGAGTTTGGGTCCCGCTTGTCTTTGTGACCCCAGAGCCTGACATTTAGAAGGTGCTTAATTTGTGTTAAAAAAATGAATGAATCTGGGAGTTCCCATCATGGCTCAGTGGTTGATGAACCTGACTAGTACCCATGAGGAGCCCTGGCCTCACCCCTGGTTAGGGATCTGGCGGTTGCCATGAGCTGTGGGGTAGGTGGCAGACACGGCTCGGATCTGGCGTGGCTGTGGCTGTGATATAGGCTAGCGACTACAGCTCAGATTCAACCCCTAGCCTGGGAACCTCCATATGCTGTGAATTCAGCCCTAAAAAGACGAGAAAAAAAAAAAAAGAGAGAGAGAGAATGAATCCATGAGGACATGCTTGTATGGGCTACACTGACTTCCATATAAATCAAAACCATCAACATACATAGACAAAATTAGATCTTCTTATGGTTATATTTTATGTCTTTATATATTTATCTTTTTCTGCTGTAGGAGGAAAATTCTCCCAAGGATGGTCTCCCATTCAGAGTTGAGGAAACTCTTCTGTTCTGCGGATGCAGTGTGCTTTGATGTTGATAGCACGGTCATCAGAGAAGAAGGAATTGATGAGCTGGCCAAGTTCTGTGGAGTTGAGGATGCTGTGTCAGAAATGTAGGATCAGTATTTATTCACCTTATGAAATGATCAAGCATTGCAAAAGAATTGTGTCTTTTGGTTGACGTGAAGGATCAAAGTCGCAATTCCCTGATTTTAGCTCCCGGCTGTGAAACATGGGCCCGAGGCTTTTTCTTCCATCCCTTTATTTTATTTATTTATTTATTTATTTTGGGTCTTTTGTCTTTTTAGGGACACACCCTCAGCATGTGGAGGTTCCCAGGCTAGGGGTCTAATCAGAGCTGTAGCCGCTGGCCTACTCCACAGCCACAGCAACGCCAGATCTGAGCCACATCCGCCACGTACAGCACAACTCACAGCAATGCCAGATCCTTCACCCACTGAGCGAGGCCAGGGATCGAACCCAAAACCTCATGGTTCCTAGTCGGATTCGTTTCCACTGTGCCACGATGGGAACTCCTCTTCCATCACTTAGAGCTGACTTTGTTAGTATACATTATCCAACCATCCATTTGTACAAGTAGTCATGGCTAAAAATATATATTGTCTCTGACAAACAAATCATGGATGACATACTCTTAGCTTGGGTCAGGGGACTGATGACCATAAGTAACCAAAGCAGATGACCTGGGGGGTCTCCAAGGGTCCAGTGCTTTGTGTCACGGCTGAAAGTGTGGCCTTAGAGGTTTGCTAGAAAGCTAGTTTTGGTTCAGAGTCTCTGTGAGTGCCTGGGTGAGAGTCCCTTCCTTCCTCCTGCCCTCCCCCTGCCACCCCGCAGTCACCAGGCCAAGGACCATTTCATGTTCAGCTTCATTTGATGCAAGAGTACCTGGCCTTTGTTTTCTTTCTTGGTAGACGAAAGCGCACGGCTTCCACAGAAGGTACCAGGGGATAGCATATGTGGTTTTCTCAGCTCTCGGGATGGTGTGTTGGTGGATGCAAAGGACGTAGCTTCAGAATATCAATGTGATTCTCAAGCCAACCCTCGGTTTATCCCAGGCCTCACTCCCATGGCAGCCTAGCGTGCCCCTTGTATGGTGGGGCACCTTCCTCGCCAGCGGACACTGTGAGGAGCTGGGGAGGGTGGGCACGTCAACTGCAAGGACAGCTGACTGGCCTGATGGCTGGGTCTTCCTCCTAGGACACGGCGAGCCATGGGCGGAGCCGTGCCTTTCAAGGCTGCCCTCACAGAGCGCCTGGCCCTGATCCAGCCCTCCAGGGAGCAGGTGCAGAGGCTCATAGCGGAGCATCCCCCACACCTGACCCCGGGTATAAGGTAAGGGGATCCCCGCTCTGGGTACACTGTCTCCCTGTCAGCACCTGCTTTGGGGCACTTCCTCCTGAGAGCATTGCACCGCTACTTTAGAGCTCCCTTCTGTGTGGTTCTTTTGGGACTTACATATAGTCCTGTTCTTGTCTGGCTGGTTGGCCTGCCCACGCATGCGCTCCCTCTCTCCAGGGAGAGCCTAAGCCTCTTCTCCATCTTGTGTTTCTAGGTCCATGGGCAGAATCGGAAGGCTTTCCTAAAGCAGTCAAGCCCCAGCCATTATTTTTTATTTTTATTTTTACTTTTTCTTTTTAGGGCCGTACCCACAGCATACGGGTAGGAGATTCCCAGGCTAGGGTTCGAATCAGAGCTACAGCTGCCAGCCTACACTACAGCAAGAGCAATGCCAGATCCGAGCCACCTCTGTGACCTTAACCCACTGAGCGAGGCCAGGGATCGAACCTGCATCCTCATGGATACTGGTCAGATTCGTTTCCTCTGAGTCATGATGAGAACTCCTTTTTTTTTTGTCTTTTTGCCATTTCTTGGGTCACTCCCGTGGCATATGGAGGTTCCCAGGCTAGGGGTCTAATCGGAGCCGTAGCTGCCAGCCTATGCCAGAGCCACAGCAACACGGGATCTGAGCCGTGTCTACGACCCACACCACAGCTCACAGAAACGCCAGATCGTCAACCCACTGACCAAGGGCAGGGATCGAACCCACAACCTCATGGTCCCTAGTCGGATTCGTTAACCACTGTGCCACGACAGGAACTCCGAGAACTCCTTTTTTCAAGTTAAAATAAATTTAAAAAAAATAATTTTTTTTACTTATTTATTTTTTTCTTTTTTGACTGCCCCGCAGCATCCAGAGTTCCTGAGCCAGGGATAAGATCTGGGCCACAGTTGCACCCTACGCTGTGGCAGTGGCAATGCTGAATCCTTAACCCACTGGGCTGGGCCAGGGATGGAACCTGCATCCCAGAGCTCCAGAGATGTTGCCAGCACAGCAGGAACTCCCCCACCCATTAATGTCTAAGTGCATTTAGAAAAACATGTATAAAACATTACTTCACTAGCCTAATTAATACAGGCTTGTCCAGTGTACCTTGGGCAAGTGCATTCAGGAGAAAAAAACATATCTGAGTTTCTTTTTCATGTTTCACGTTTTCTCTTTCGTATGAACCAGCATTTGGTATTTTCTTTCTTTCTTTCCTTCCTTCCTCCCTCTCTTTCTCTTTCTTTCTTGTTTTTTCTAGGGCTACACCTGCAGCATATGGAGGTTCCCAGGCTAGGGGTCGAATTGGAGCTATAGTCACCGGCCTACGCCAGAGCCACAGCAACACCAGATCCGAGCCGTGTCTGCGACCTACACCACAGCTCACGGCAATGCGGGATCCTTAATCCACTGAGCGAGGCCGGGGATCGAACCCACAACCTCATGGTTCCTAGTCAGATTCGTTAACCACTGAGCCACAATAGGAACTCCTATATTTCTTTTTTTTTAGAACACTGTAAATCAGCTATAATGGAAAAAATAAAAATTATTAAAAAAAAGTGTGACTGGGTCACCTTGCTGTGCAGTAGAAAATTGACAGAACACTGTCAATCAGCAATAATGGAAAAACTAAAAATCACCATAAAAATGGTTCTTTTTTGCAGGGAGCTGGTAAGTCGCCTACAGGAGCGGAATGTTCAGGTCTTCCTGATCTCCGGCGGCTTCAGGAGCATCGTAGAGCACGTGGCTTCAAAGCTCAACATCCCGTCGACCAACGTGTTTGCCAACAGGCTGAAATTCTACTTTAACGGTAAGACGCTAACATTTTGCCCTTCCTATCGGTTGTGGTTGTGGTATCCAGTATCCTAGGTAACGTCCTTGGAGTGGGGCTTAAGCAGGAGGGCAGCAGAGTTAAAGGAGTGTCTGAGGTAAAGGAGTGTCTCTCTCTTTTCTTTTTTTTTTCTTTTTTGGCTGCACCCATGGCATGTGGAGGTTCCTGGGCTAGGGGTCCAATCAGAGCTACAGCTGCCAGCCTAGGCCACGGCCACAACAACCCCAGATTCAAGCTGCCTCCTGCAACCTGCACCACAGCTCATGGCAAAGCCAGATCCTTAACCCACCGAGTGAGGCCAGGGATGGAACCTGCGTCCTCATGGATGCTAGTCACATCTGCTTCTGCTGTGCCACCTCGGGAACTCCTAAAGGAGTCTCTTTACTGAAGTTTTTGCACCTTGGTGTCCTTGGCTCTGCAAAACAGACTTTGCTCGTCATCTCTCCTGCCTTTAGAATCCATATAATCTTCTATCTGCGTATAAATATCTGTACTTATAAGTCAACTATAATGGAAAAAATAAAAATCATTAAAAAAAATCTGCACTTAGTAAAACGTTAATTCCTATGTAACCCTCATGACTTATTTTGTGATGCATTATTTTTCAGTTTTATGAAAGCTCTTCTATTTGAACCAATTTAGACTCAGGAAGGAGAGTTAATTTACAAGCCGAGTTAATTTAGCTGCCTCTGGAGACACGTCCTGGCCCTTCTCTGGACCATCACAGAATCACAGCCTTAGGGGAGTTCCTGTTGTGGTGCAATGGAAACAAATCCGACTAGGAACCATGAGGTTGTGGGTTCAATCCCTGGCCTCGATCAGTGGGTTAAGGATCCAGTGTGAGCCATGTGTGTGCTGTGAGCTGTGGTGTAGGTCGCAGATGCGGCCTGGATCCCGTGTGGCTCTGGCTGTGGTGTAGGCTGACAGCTGTAGCTCTGAGCCCTAGCCTGGGAACCTCCATATGCCACAAATTTGGCCCTAAAAAGCAAAAAAAAAAAAAAAAAAGAAATAGAATCACAGCCTTAGTTTTTTGTCATCTCAGGATGTCTCCAGTTACATTAAGGGGTGGCTAACATTCTTAGAAGGAAATAATATTAATTTAAAATGGTAGGAGTTCCCGTCGTGGCGCAGTGGTTAACGAATCCGACTAGGAACCATGAGGTTGCGGGTTCGGTCCCTGGCCTTGCTCAGTGGGTTAACGATCTGGCGTTGCCGTGAGCTGTGGTGTAGGTTGCAGATGCGGCTCGGATCCCGCGTTGCTGTGGCTCTGGCGTAGGCCAGTGGCTACAGCTCCGATTCGACCCCTAGCCTGGGAACCTCCATATTCCGAGGGAGTGGCCCAAAGAAATAGCAAAAAGACAAAAAATAAATAAATAAATAAATAAATAAAATGTTAAATGTGTTAAGAATAGAATACATTTAGAGTTCCTTCATGGCTCAACTACTTAAGGATCGGGCCCTGCTGCAGCTTTGATTACAGCTGCGGTGTGGGTTCGATCCCTGGCCCGGGAATTTCTGTGCTGCAGGCACAGCCAAAAAAAAAAAAAAAAAGAACGTTTGAAGGGTCTATAGGTACAGGTCATTAAAAAAAAAAAGAAGAAGAAGAAGGGGATTTCTCTGTTGCGGGTTAGTATGTTAAGGACCTGACGTTGTCCCTGAGGGTGGGGTTCGATCCCTGATCTTGCTTGGTAGGTTAAGGATCCAGTGTTGCCATAAGCTGTAGCATAGGTCCCAGATACAGCTCAGATCTGGGTTGCTGTGGCTGTGGTGTAGGTTGAAGCTGCAGCTCCGCTTTGACCCCAGTCTGGGAATTGCCATATGCTGCAGGTGTGCCCATCTAAGAAGAAAAGGGGAGGGGGGAAGTAGAGCAATGGAGTCCCCGTCGTGGCCCAGTGGTTAATGAATCTGACTAGGAACCATGAGGTTGTGGGTTCGATCCCTGGCCTCGCTCAGTGGCTTAGGGATCCAGTGTTGCCGTGAGCTGTGGTGTAGGTTGCAGACTCGGCTTGGATCCTGCGTTGCTGTGGCTCTGGCGTAGGCCGGCGGCTGCAACTCTGATTGGACCCCTAGCCTGGGAACCTCCCACATGCTGTGGGAGCGGCCCTAGAAAAGGCAAAAAGATGGAAAAAAAAAAAAGTAGAGCATAAGTGTGGTGATTAATGTGAGAATAGAAATAATCAACTATAAATTGGAATCCCCTCTTAGATGGGGTTACATATTACCTTGTTTTAAATGAATATGTTGCTATTTCACGGTGTTCTGCTACCTCAACAAGTTTTGAGAATTACCACGGTGGAAGCCTAGGGGATAAAACTAATTTACCCCAAGATGTTTATCGCCTAAAGGGGTAACCTTGAGAAGAGGTATTTGGAATTTCAAAGCAAAGCTTGTTCCTTCTGAGGAATAAGTGTGGAAGTCCAGGCTGTGTCACTTTCCTGGAGACTGTTTTTAGCTTTGTCATTGTCATATGAGCGAGGATAGCATCCATGAACTGACCCCACTGATACTGTTCCGTGGCTCTTTTAAGGTGAATATGCAGGTTTCGATGAGACGCAGCCAACCGCTGAATCCGGTGGGAAAGGAAAAGTTATTAAATTTTTAAAGGAAAAATTTCATTTTAAGAAAATAGTCATGATTGGAGATGGAGCCACCGACATGGAAGCCTGTCCTCCTGCTGTATGTATTAAGTGTACTAATTTTTTTGTGGTTGTACTTTTATTGTAGGTAGCTGACTTAGAACTCAGTTCGCAGCGGAAACGAATCTGACTAGGAACCATGAAGTTGCAGGTTCGATCCCTGGCTGTGGTATAGGTGGCAGACACGACTTGGATGCTGTGTTACTGTGGCTGTGGTGTAAGCCAGCAGCTACAGCTCCGATTCGACCCCTAGCCTGGGAACCTCCATATGCCGTGGGTGTGGCCCTAAAAAGTAAAAACAAAACAAAACAAAACAAAACTCAGTGTAGAAATTCTTGTTATGGCTCAGTGGTAACAAGCCCCACTAGTATCCATGAGGATGCAGGTTCGATCCCTGGCCTCACTCAGTGGGCTAAGGATGCTGTGAGCTGTGGCGTAAGCTGCAGATGTGGCTTGGATCCTGCATTGCTTTGGATGTGGTATAGGCCAGCAGTTGACGCTTCGATTTTGATCCCTAGCCTGGGAATTCCATATGCTGCAGGTGCGACCCTAAAAAGCAAAAAAAAAAACACAAAACAAAAAACTCAGTGTAATTTGTGATAAACAAAAACATGTATCATCATAGACTAAAAACCCAAATTAAAACAAATTCAATCTCAATATATTAATTGTCTCTTTGCAAACCCAAGGAAGGTTGCAAATAAGGAACTAAAAAACTTTTTCAAACATCCAGAGATCCTCTGGCTGCAATCTGTCTACCACCTCTTAGCCTAAGTATGTGCCCAATGAGGTTTGGTTTCATTTCTGCAAATAATGCAGCTTTTATACTGTAACCAAAAAAAAAAAAAAAAATTTTTTTTTAGAGCCGCACCCACTGCATACAGAGGTCCCCAAGCTAGGGGTCAAATTGGAGCCACAGCTGCGGGCCACAGCCACAGCAACTCAGGGTCTGAGCCATGTCTTTGACCTACACCACAGCTCATGGCAACGCCAGATGCTTAACCCCACTGAGCGAGGCCAGGGATCAAACCTGCGTCCTCACAGATGCTAGGCAGATTCGTTTCCATTGAGCCACAATGGGAACTCCTACTATAACCAAAATTTTAATGTTGTTTTATATTTGAGAAACTTTCCTCACAGGTTATGTCATCCAACCTCCTGACAGCCCTGTGACATTACCTGTGATCTTCTCCTTTTTACTGATCGGGTGACCAAGGCTGATTATTGATCGGGGGCCGAGGCTTGTGGATGTTCGATACCATGCCTGTATTAAAACATTTTATTCTGGGAGTTCCTGTCGTGGCGCAGTGGTTAATGAATCCGACTAAGAACCATGAGGTTTTGGGTTCGATCCCTGGCCTTGCTCAGTGGGCCCGACAATCCAGCGTTGCTCTGAGCTGTGGTGTAGGTTGCAGACTCGGCTCGGATCTGGTGTTGCTGTGGCTGTGGTGTAGGCCAGCAGCTGTAGCTCTGATTTGACCCCTAGCCTGGGAACCTCCATATGCCGCGGGAGCGGCCCAAGAAAAGACCAAAAATAAATAAATAAATAAATTTATTCTTCTATGCTAATATTTTCTTTTTGTTTCTTTGTTTTTTTAGGGCCACACCTGCAGCATATGGAAGTTCGCAGGCTAGGGGTCGAATTGGAGCTGCAGCTGCCCAGCTACACCACAGCCACACCAGTTTTGAGCCCTATCTGTGACCTACTCTGGATCCTTAACCCACTGATTGAGGCCAGTGATGGAACCCATATCCTCATGGATACTAGTCAGGTTCTTAACCGGCTGAGCCACAGTGTAACCCCAAAGTTAACATTATTTTCTGAGACTGGCAGGAAACATGCTGTGTAGCCAGTATCTTAAATATCGCATGTCCACGTCATGTAGGATTTTGACTTTATATCATCTCATTCTAACTTAAGAAAAAATGAACCAAAACCATAGTGGTGAACATTTTTGTACCTAGTTTCCTGAGCTCTAAGAATAGTGTCTGTCTGTCAGTGATTCATCAAAAGCAGTTAAAGAATCTTTGGGGATCCTTTTAACATGACTTGAGTCAGTTTGAGATAACGCGGCCTCAGATGATTTACTGCTAACATTGGGAGGGACCAGTTAGTGAGGCCGGGCTAATGGATCGAGGGGTACAGGGCGTCAGATGCAGGCTTCTCTCAGGGAGCTCCGGATCCCAGTGTCCAGAAAGGAGAGGATTACCCCTCCAGCTAACCTACGAGTCAGAAGATGAGACAGAGCCTGACTGATCCAAGGGAAAGTGGCCTGGCTGCAGGCCCTTGAGGTGGTCAGAGGAACCTGCCCTAAAGGACAGTTAGCAGCTGCCACGTGGAGTCCTGGCAGGACTTGGGGGGAGTTTCTAGAGGGACAAGAGACAGCAGAGCAGAGTTAGGGTGTCTGAGACACAGTCCTGGGCTGGCCAGTGGGCAAGGAATGGCAGGAGTGGGCTTTCTTTTCAGTTAGAGAAGACGACCCCACATCCCAGGCACTTGGGTGTTACCTTTGGGTCACAGAGAGCCCTGAAGGCTTCTGGTCCAGGAGGGAACAAGTCGGGGTCTTAGGCCGGCTGAGTTATTGCTGGCGTGCAGAAAGCGCTGCTGCAGAGGCAGGGAGCTTGGTTAGGAGGTTAAATTTGACGGGAAGCTAAGAATCTAGTTATTTTTTTTCCTCCCCTTGTATGGTATGAAAATGAAAAGGAAGAAAAAGAGCAGGTAAGGAGTTGCCGCGTGGCTCAGTGGCAGCAAACTGACTAGTATTCATGAGGATGCAGGTTCGATCCCTGGCCTCATTCAGTGGGTTAAGGATCCGGCATTGCTGTGGCTGTGGTGTAGGCCGGCAGGATTTAGGTTTGATCCCTGGCCTTGCTCAGTAGATTAAAGATCCGGTGTTGCCATGAGCTGTGGTGTAGGTCACAGATGGGGCTCGGATCCAGTGTTGCTGTGGCTGTGGCGTAGGCTGGCAACTGTGGCTCCCATTCTACCCTAGCCTGGGAACCTCCATATGCTGAGGCTGCGGCCCTAAAAAGCAAAAAATAATAAAACATCATCAACTGAAAGAAGGTATCACTGAGTAGGAATTAACAAAGCAGTGTAACTCGAAGGAATTCCAGCCGAGAACAATAGAGCGTTGCTAACAGACGCTGGAGTTGTCATCTCCCTCAGCCCAGAATAACATGCCACCCTGGGCCCGAGATGCCTCGCGTTCACCCAGGACACCAGGCGGGAGATGCTTGCTCTGGTCCTGCTTCTAGGCCCTGTGGATTTATTTCCACTGCATCCCAGGCTTGTCTTTTAAATTCTCTCTTTTGAAACTGCCTGGCCTGGGTGTCTTTGGTATCCAGTTTAGAAGGTATCACTGAGTAGGAATTAACAAAGCAATGTTAATTTTTGTGGTATGGTTTTATTTTTGTAAGCAATTGTCTTGGTTTCGAGAGGGCTTCAGTTCTCCTGAGCCCACAATGTCCAGCCAAATGTGTGGGCAGTGGTGGTGCAAAGACTCATTCATTCACGTGGCAGGAGGAGGCGAGGAGGATCCTGGGGAGCTGGGGGAGGGCGGTGCCCCAGGTGAGGTTGGGCACCCCACTCTTTGCACAAAGAGTTTATTCTTTTTTTTATTTTTTAAATTAATTTTAATTTTTTTTTTTTTTGCTTTTTAGGGCCGCACCTGCAACATATGGAGGTTCCCAGGCTAGGGTGTCCAGCCTACACCCCAGCCAGCAATGCCAGATTGGAGCCCCGTCTGTGACCTACACCACAGCTCACGGCAACACCAGATCCTTAACCCACTGATTGAGGCCAGGGATCGAACCCCTCATGGATCCTAGTTGGGTTCACTAACCACTGAGCCACGATGGAAACTCCCAAGAGTTTATTTATTTACTTATTCATTCGTTATTATTATTAATTTCTTTGTCTTTTTGCTTTTTCTAGAGCCACTCCTGTGGCATATGGAGGTTCCCAGGCTAGGGGTCTAATCAGAGCTGTAGCTGCCAGCCTACACCACAGCCACAGCCACGCCAGATCTGAGCTGTGCCTGCGACCTACAGCACAGCTCATGGCAAAGCCGGATCCTTAACCCACTGAGCAAGGCCAGGGATCGAACCCACAACCTCATGGTTCCTAGTCAGATTCATTAACCACTGAGCCACGATTGGAACTCCCAAGTGTTTATTCTTTTAAATAACATTTAGTGCTCCAGGCTGCTGCTGTATCTCTCTTTTTTTCCCCCCTGTAGGATGTTTTCATTGGATTTGGAGGAAATGTGATCAGGCAACAAGTAAAGGACAACGCGGAATGGTACATCACTGATTTCGTAGAGCTTTTGGGAGAACTGGAAGAATAAGATCAACTTTGATACAGTTCATAACAACTTCAGGTTAATTTTTTAAAATGATACAGTTTGGTACTATTTGCTTACAATTGCCTATTACAATCTAAAATATAAATTTTGTACTGATTATCCGTACTGCCAAGTCAATTCCTGTTAAGGCTCCTAGAAAATTGATTATTTTTAAAGCTGTAGTTCCAGTAGCATTATGACCCATTTAATTACCTGGAGAGTTTTATAATCTGAATTCATTATGTATTTTCCTAGTTATATTCCATTTGAAGCCATTTAAAGGTGGATAGGAATTAAATACCTTCACTATTGGAAATAGGGATTTGGCAGCTTTAAGTGAAATTGGTTTTCCCTTTATATATATGAATAAAAGTTTATCTACACATGAGAACAGGTTTGTAGAATTTTTAATTCTGCCTATCATGTATTTCAGTAGCCAGTATTTCAAGCCCTTAAGTATTTGAATAGAAACAACCCCCGGGCAGGGAGCCAAGGAGTCGTGCCCCCCCCACCCCCCCAGCTCCCCCTGACCAGCTGAGCACAGGGCCTAGTGCTCATCACAGTGTCCGCTCATCTCAGCCCCTGCCACTGAGGGGAGCCCTGGGCCAGAGGGATGGAAGCTGTTATTACTTCTTGGTATTTGTCATATAGGGAACGTTACAAAGGCTTTTTTGAAAAGCTAACAGTGGAGGAGTTCCCTGGTGGCCTGGCAGGTTAAGGATCCGGCGTTGTCACTGCTGTGGCGTGTGTCTCTCCCGTGGCACGGGTTCAACCCTTGGCCCAGGAACTTCTGGACGTTGTGGGCATTGCTGGAAAAAAGAAGAAAGAAAACAATCCAGCCTTAAGTGAAAGTAGTGAGTTAAAAAAAGGGATATTTAATAATCAGATGAATTAAAAGAACTAAAAACTGGAGTTCCCGTCTTGGCGCAGCGGAAACGAATCCAACTAGGAACTAAGGTTTCAGGTTCAATCCCTGGCCTTGCTCAGTGGGTTAAGGATCTGGTGTTGCTGTGAGCTGTGGTGTAGGCTGGCAGCTGTAGCTCTGATTGGACCCCTAGCCTGGGAACGTCCATATGCCACAGATGTGGCCCTAAAAAGACAAAAGACAAAAAAAGAACTAAAAAGTTTTACTTAGCCCAAATGAAGGTTAGCATTTTCCCTTAAATGAATTAAGATATAACTCCTCAGAGCACATACGAGCCATTTCTTTCTTACAGATGACTTGGGAAGACCTGCAATCCCAGGTTCATGTTTACTTTGAGCAGAGCCTTGAAAGGGACATTTCAGAACAGGTTTTGAAAGGATGAGCTTATATATGCTCCCTGGTGGGAAAATGGGGAGACAGAGCCCGGGTTAGGAAGAGGCAGGCCACGAGCGGATGCTCTTGGATAATTAGCTAGAAGAGGCCGGAAGGGATCTAACACTGGAAGTTATTTGAAAAATTTATAATTTAACCACCATCAAATTTGGCCAAATAATCAGGTAATTATTTAGTCAAATAATCAAATGAGATGAATCAAATTTCCTTCCACATCAGGGTTTCTGTAGGAGAGCCAGGAAATTGGTTTGGCAGCATTTATTTATTTATTTATTTTGTCTTTTGTCTTTGTTGTTGTTGTTGTTGCTATTTCTTGGGCCGATCCCGCGGCATATGGAGGTTCCCAGGCTAGGGGTTGAATCGGAGCTGTAGCCACCGGCCTACGCCAGAGCCACAGCAACGCGGGATCCGAGCCGCGTCTGCAACCTGCACCACAGCTCACGGCAGCGCCGGATCGTTAACCCACTGAGCAAGGGCAGGGACTGAACCCGCAACCTCATGGTTCCTAGTCGGATTTGTTAACCACTGCGTGGTTTGGCAGCATTTAAATGAGACCACAGACAGCGAGGCAGTTGTTCCATAATTGTGAGTGCTCACTGGCAACTCTCCTAGAGGCGGTTTTGTGGTGTCGGCACTTCCAGGGGCTCCAAGTGGGCAGGACCAGGCCTGCCAGGGTTGTGCAGAGAGGGCAGGCGCTGCAGGCTGCCCCAGCTTCTGCCACCACCCTGTGTGCCTGAGCTGCAACAAGCCTTGGCCGGGAGGTGACAGGCCTGCAGAGCCTGCCCTCCGCTGGGCAGTGGCCTCAACAGGCAGTGCGTGCTGACTTTGGCTCAAAGGAGTCTGAGCTGCTGAGAAATTGCATTCCCACAGAGAATCTTTTATAGCAGCCACGCAACCCTTCCTCTGGCCCTCGGCTGCCCCGTTGTCAGCCAGCTGCCCAGGAGCAGCAGGCACAGTCCCTGCTTTGTCGTGTCAGAGGGGTGAGTTTGTAACATCGGAGAACTGTGCTAACCTCTTTCATGCTTGTCTAATTCCGGACTCACTGGCAACAGCTACAGCATGGCTCTCCCAGGAGCTCTGTACATGGTGACACCAGGACAGGAATCAGAAAGCAGTGCCAGTGTCATGTGGCTTCCTACCCTTGTGACACCATCTTTGATTCTGATTGACCATTTGCTTATGTCAACCACAAAATTGATGTGATTTCCACAGCATTCTTTTTTTTATATGTCTATACATAATATACATCACTGTTTATATATGTAATCATATATATAATTTTAGAGGCATTAGCATGTAGTATTTCAGAGAGTTCTGTTGTCAGACTGCCAACTTATTATTTTTTTTTTTTTGCTTTTTAGGGCCACACCCGTGGCATATGGAGGTTCCCAGGCTAGGGGTCTAATCGGGGCTGCAGCTGCCAGCCTACACCACAGTCACAGCCATGCCAGATCTGAGCCACATCTGGGACTTACACCGCAGCTTGTGGCAACACCAGATCCTTAACCCACTGAGCGAGGCCAGGGATGGAACCCGCCACCTCATGGTTCCTAGTTGGATTCATTTCCCCTGCGCCATGATGGGAACTCCCTCCACAGCATTCTTTATCCATGCATTACCAGACTGTTCACAATTTACCGGGGCCAGGAGAACCCACCCTAAGCTGTGATCCTAAGTGTTAACATATATTAATACAGTAGATGAAATTTTACTTCCTAGGAAGGAAGACAAATTGGGCAAGAACTGCTAAAGTGATCATTTGATAAATAAACAATGATAGAATGTTCCTGTCAAAAAAGTCACCGCGTGACCTCCATGTGGCTAAATTAATGGTCTATTTTCAGCCCTCATCCAACCCAGCCTCGAAGGAGCATTTGGCACCGGTGCTCTCATGCTTGCTGGACTTTCTCCACTGGGTTTTCATGAAAAAAAATCCCACGTCCTTGAGTTTCCTCTTATTTCCTTGGTGGCTTCTCACTCTTCTTGGTCCTTTTCTCTGTCTAAACTCACTTCCCATTGACTTTCTTATTTTTGAAAAATTTTCCTTGACTATAGCTGATTTACAGTGTGGTGTTAATTTCTGCTGTAGGGCAAAGTGACTCAGTTTATATATAAATATATATATATATATTTATTCTTTTCCATTATGGTTTATGGTTCCATTATGGTTTCTCACAGGATATTGAATATGGTTCCCTGTGCTATACAGTAGGACCTTGTTGTGTATCCATGCTCTATATAGACTAGTCTGCATCTGTTTCATAGATAGGATAGACGTGTTCACTTGCGTCTTTCTTTTAACAGCTGCACACTTGTAGCATATGGAGGTTCCTGGGCTAGGGGTCAAATCTGAGCTGCAGCTGTCAAGCCTACACTACAGCCACAGCAACGTGGGCTCCAGCCCACATCTGTGACAACTTGTGGCAACACTGGATCCTTAACCCACTAAGCGAGGCCAGGATTGAACTGGCATCCTCATGGAGACTATGTTGGAGTCTTAATTGGATGAGCCACAACAGGAACTCTATTTGTGTCATATTTTAGATTCCACATATAAGTGATATCATATGGTATTTATCTTTCTCTGACTTACCTTGCTTAGTACAACAATCTCAAGGTATTATTTCATTCTTTTTTATGGCTCAGTAATATTCCATTGGATATATGTACCATGTCTTCTTTATCCATTCATCTGTTGATGGACACTTAGGTTGTTTCCATGGCTTAGTTGTTGTGTATATGCTGCTATGAACACGGGATGCATGTTATCTTATTGAATTACAGTTTTCTCTGGATATATACCCAGGAGTGGAATTGTTGGATCGTATATGGCAACTCTATTTTTAGTTGAGGAAACTCCATACTGCCATGGCGGCTGCCCCAGTTTACATTCCAACAGTGTAGGAAGGTTCCTTTTTCTCCACACCCTCTCCAGTATTTGTAGGCTTTTTAAATTTGTGGACTGACCATTCTGACCTGTGTGCGGTGGTACCTCACTGTAGTTTTGATTTGCATTTCTCAATAATTAGAATGGTGAGCATCTTTTCATGTGCCTATTGGCCATCTGTCTATCTACTTTGGAGAAATGTCTATTTAGGTCTTCTCCCCATTTTTCTACTGAGTTGTTTGCTTTCGTTATTGAGTTGTATTTGCATATTTTGGAAATGAATCCTTGTCGGTTGCATTATTTGCAAATATTTTCTCCCAGTCCATAGATCGTCTTTTCATTTTATTTGTGGTTTCCTTTGTTATGCAAAAGCTTGTACATTTGATTAGGTCTCATTTGCTTATTGTTGCTTTTATTTCTGTTGCCTTGGGAGACTGACCTAAGAAAACATTGCTACGATTTATGTCAGAGAATGTTTTGCTCTCCCCATGGACTTAAATTCTACACACAGACAATACTATCTCCAGGCCAGACTGTGTTCCTGAATTTCAGACTCCTGTACCCAACTGCCTCCCTGGCATCTCCACCTGGCTATGTGCATAGACATCTCAAACTCAACATGAGCAAAGTGAAACTCCTGATCTTCGCCCCCCAAAATTTGTTCCACCTCCAGCCTTCCCCATCCTTCCACTTGCTGAGGCCAAAGATGTAAGTCACTTTTCCATTTTTCCCTTTCATTCACACTCACTTGTCCAGGAAGGCATCGTGGCTGTGTTGTCAGACTATATTTAGAATCTGACCATTCTCCCCGCTTCCACGGTATCCCTAGTCCAGGCCATCATTTAAAATGTAAGTCAGGAGTTCCCATCATGGCTCAGTGGTTAATGAATCTATCATCCATGAGGATGCAGGTTCAATCCCTGGCCTTGCCCAGTGGCATAAGGATCCTGCATTGCTGTGGCTGTGGTGTCGGCTGGCAGCTACAGCTCTGATTTGACCCCTAGCTTGGGAACCTCCATATGCTGTGGGTGCAGCCCTAAAAAGCAAAAACAAAAACCAAAACAAAAACCCTAAGTCAGGTCATGCCCTTCCTTGGCTCAAAACCTTCCAGTGGAGGAGTTCCCACTGTGCCTTAGTGGGTTAAGAACATAGTCTCCATGAGGATGTGGGTTGGATCCCTGGCCTCACTCAGTGAGCTAACAATCTGGTGTTGCCATGAGCTGTGGTGTAGGTGGCAGATGCGACTCAGATCTGGTGTTGCTGTGGCTGTGGTGTAGGCCAGAAGCTGCAGCTCTGATCTGACCCCTAGTCTGGGAACTTCCATATGCTGCAGGTGTGGCCTTAAAAAAAAACAAAAAAAACCTTCTTTCCAGTGGATCCCATCTCACTTAAAGGCCAAGGTCATTCCAGCGGCTTCCAGCCCTCACTGCTCCAGCTCTGTGACCCCTGTGACCTCTTCTCCCACCAGGCTCTCGGTCTCCTGTTCCCGCCCCGGTGGTCTCCACCGGCTCTGGTGCACAGCAGGCACGGGCCTGCTGCGGGGCTGTGCTGTCTCCACCCTGCAGCACAGAGGGATTTCTCCCCAAACACTGGCTAACTTCCTCACCTCCAATTTTTTTCTTAAATCTTAAGCTTCTCGGGGAGGCCCGCTTTGATCAGACATGTACCATTACGTACTGCCTGCCCCTCCAGCCCACCCTCAAGAGTCCCGATCTTCATTACCCTGTTCTGCCTTCTTGCTACAGCACTGACCAACCTCTGCCACTCCAGGTAACTTACAATGTCTTACATTTTATTATTATTTTTTGTTTCTAACAGGGTTTATTCACAGTGCCACATTTTGTTCTTGCATATACTGCCCTTATCTCATTTTTTCATTTAATCGTAATGCAGTGTTACAGTGTTTTTTATTTTAATTTTTATTAATCTTAATTGCCCATCTCCTCTTGCTGGACTGTAAGTTTCACAAGGGCAGGGATCATGTTTGGTTCATGATGTTATTCCAAGTGCCTGGTGCTTGGCACAGTGTTTGTGGAGCTGAATGAAGCCTGACATCCCCTGTGAGGCTTTTTTGCTGCCTTGCGAAAGCTAATGACTTAGCACAGAAATTCCTCAGGACTCCTGGAGTAGGGCGCATTCTGAAAGAAGTCCATTTTAGAGAGTCCGATATATTGCTCTCTGCTTTTCTGAACGGAGAGATCCTTTAAGAAAGCAAGACGAAAAGAGAGCAGCAGACTATTTCTAAAAGAAAATATTCTTGCATATCCCGTTTGGCACGTGCACACTCTGGTTCCCTCCAGACACAGCATGGCCAGTGGACGGGATGTTGGCTGGACGAAGCAGTCTGAGGAATCTCTTGAGCCCAGTTATGAAGGTTAATTTTATGTGTCAACTTGACTGGCCTAGGGGACGCCCGGAGAGCTGGCAAATCTTTATTTCTGGGCGTGTCTGTGAGGGTTTTTCTGGAAGAGATTAGCACCTGATTCAACGGACTGAGCGCAATGCACTGCCGTCCAGTATGGGTGGGTATCACCCCAGCTGTGGTGGGGTGAAAGGAACAAAAAGGTCAGCGAAGGGCGAACTCACTCTCTTCTGGAGCTGAGTCGTCCACCTTTTGCTCTGATAGTGGTGTTTCTCGTTCATGGGCCTTTGACCTTGGACTGAAGTCACACCATCAGCTCCTCGTGATTCTCAGGCCTTTGGACTTGGACAGAATCATTGGGTTTCTTGGTTCTCCAGTTGGCAGACAGCCAACTATGGCACTTCTTGGCTTCCACAACGGCATGAGCCAGTTCTCTTAAAGGTATCTGTATCTATTTCTTTTTTTGTCTTTAGAAGGCTGCGCCAGTGACATAGGGAGGTTCCCAGGCTAGGGGCTGAATCGGAGCTGTAGCTGCTGGCCTACACCACAGCTCACGGCAATGCTGGATCCTTAACCCACGGAGGCAGGCCAGGGATTGAACCTGTGTCCTCGTGGATACTAGTCAGATTCGTTTCCGCTGTGCCACCACAGCAACTCCTTAAACATATCTATATCTAGATAGCCTGTTGCTTCTGTTTCTCCGGAGAATGCTGATACACCAGTGAATGACAGAAGATTCCTGACTTCTGCAGGGTTTATTTCATTTACAAGTCCATACAATTTTGTAAGTGAAACTTCTCTCTGTTCCCAGCAGTTTTTTTCAGTTCTGAATAGCGAAATTACCTTTACTAGTAATGCTAATTCTACCATTCTTCTTTAAGTAAAAAAAAAAAAAACAAAACTGCTTTAGAAAGCGGTTTCACTTAAACTGTTCTTTTAGGAGTTCCCACAGTAGCACAGTGGGCTAAGGATCTGGCATTGTTTCTGCAACAGCGCAGGTTTGATCCCCAGCCTGGCGCAGTGGGTTAAAGATCCAGTATTGCTGCATGTGTGGCGCAGGATGTAACTGCAGCTCAGGTTCGATCCCTGGCCCAGGAACTTGCATATGTCTCAGGTGCAGCCAAGGAAAGTAGTTCATTCACATTCTGTAGACATGCTCTGAGTATCTAATGAGTGGAACAGCTGGTGCTAAGCTGCAGGTTCTATGCCGGAACTCACTGTACCCTCTCTCTCCTACTGCCTCCCAAAGAGCCAGTTACAGAAATTCAGAACTGAAGGGGCCTTAAAGTCTGCTGCGTTCAACCTCCTCATTTTAGAGATGAAAGCACTCAACCCCAAAGCAGGTACGTTCCCCATCGGGGAGCAGAGCCTGTTCCTCCCCTGGCAGCCCAGCCCCCACACGCTGTGACAGCCGCCCTGGTTCACAAGCTTCCGTTCCCCACGACACCTTCCAAATGGCCAGGAGGAGCGGCCGATGAGCTCATGCGGTTCTTACTCTGTACACGCGCTTCTGCCCACTGAACTGGGACAGGCTATTTTTCAAGAGTGACAGGGTCCTTCTCAGCACTGGTTCATTTAAGAAGATCGCAAACGTGTGATATGTGAAAATTTAGAGGATTTTATTGATTTTTATATATTCTTGCAGAAAACCATTCACATGGAAAAGCTTGACATTTGCTAGGAGAATTAGTCACACTTGAACATCAGTTCTTTGATCCGGGGGTCAGACGTCAGTTTTCATTTCAACAGGACTTTCACATGATCACAGTCACGAAATTGGCACACGCTATTAAAAACTCAGTCAGAGCTAGACAAAGGAGGCAGCTTTATGCCAGTTTCAATTCAACATGCACCACCCCTCATACATGATCTGGCAAGTATCTGCTGTGAGCCAAAATATTAACCAGAGAATGGCTGAGGTCACAAATGATTGTTTACAAAATAAAACCTCTTTTTCTAGGGCTACCTACCGTGTTATAGAAAAATAGTCCAAATAAAAATTAGTGCCATTCAAGGTGTACATGTCAAAGTCACATGTGATACACAGGTTCAAGCCATTTTCCCCCTCATATAAAGACATCACCATAGACAAGGTGGATTAAATGTACCCGGGGAACGACCACCAGCTTAGTGATGACACACTGTCTACTATGCCGACGTTAAAAAGGAGAGAAATAAAACATTTTCAGGTACTGGGTGCACTCAGATTTTGTTCCTAATCTGAGACTCAGGAAAAAAATGCTACAGAAACATGACAAAATTTATATTTCTTCCTGATACAAGAAAATTTGTCTAAAAATCTGCAGTTATAAAACAGATTTGCTCTTTATAAAGAAATGACTTAACGTCTTCCCATGGTTATCCGGATTGTCAGTTGGAGGTGATTCAAATTTTAATTTGGGCCCTCTTGGGGGGGGGTGCGGCTTGGGATTATAAGGGATCGCTGAGAAACACGGGCGGTTTCCGAGGACTGCAGCGCAGTTACAATCAGCCACACGGCAATAGTCTCCTTTCTTGTGATCGTTATGTAAATTTTAAAGAAAAGAGGTCTCTTACAAGCTATGTACAGCAGTTTACGCTTCAGTGTTGCTTGTTCACTTGATGTACAGTTCAAATTAATTTATGACACGTACTTGTCACATCACTGCATGTAGGCACATCTAAATCCCAGAGCTTTACTGGAGGGGTGAGGTCTTCTGTGGGATCATGATTCTGGATTCCATCTCCTGAATAAGCGGGACTGAAAACAAGGATCCGGGTTATTGGGCTTGACCTCTCCTGAGCAGACCGAAGCAAACAGACATTAACAGGCTGCTGCAGATGTTGAGAAGATGTGCTGCTGGAAATCGGAAGAGGGTCCTGGAATAGTCAGGACCCGCCTCGGGTAGAAATAAACAAGCTGATGATAACCAGCCTAGGTTACTAAAATTCAAACACAGTCTGTCGGGAGATGTGTTTCGTTTGCAGGAAATTAGGAAAGTCCCTTTTGTGAGAAAAACGGCGCTTTTTCACAAGCCTCTCTGAACGGCAATAAAATGTACATAAAATCAAACAGTTTGACTGTATTCTGTATAAAGGAACAAGTACACTGCACCTGGAAAAACTGGAAACCTCCTTGCTGAGTAAAACACATCTTTGGGAACTAATGAGACTGTAAGAATACAGAGCAGAGCCATGTACACTTTGTGATTCTTTTTTGAACTAAAAGACAATAGTCATTTTTCAGAACAGACAGCTCTTTGATTTTCTTGGTAGGATGTGGGCGTAAATGTACCTGACATGCAACGTGGGTGGTACTTACTACCTGCACGGGCGTCACAGGGTGGTACTCAGCCGGGCTGTTTTCTTTTAAAAACCAAACAACTAGGATTTCATCGTATATACGTATGTGGGTACACGTGTGTGTGTAGTGTACATGTATATGCACAGGCACATACACGTACAAATGGAAAGTCTAAATATCAATTTTCTTTTTTGCTTTCTAGGGCCACACCCGAGGCATACGGAGGTTCCCAGGCTAGGGGTCGAATCAGAGCTGTAGTCATTGTCCTTCGCCACAGCCATGCAGATCCAAGCCACATCTGTGACCTACACCACAGCTCACAGCAACGCTGGATCCCCAAACCATTGATCGAGCCAGGGATCGAACCTGCGTCCTCATGGATACCAGTCAGATTCGTTTCCACTGAGCCAAGATGGGAACTCCCATCAAATTAATTTTCAAAGTTACTTTTAATTGTTGTACTAAATTGTAATGTTTTGGGGGATGGACAATTTTTACGAGAAGGAGAAAGCTTAAAAAATTTGTGAATTTTTTAGAGAATATAGAAATGTACAAAAGTAATGATGTAAAATTTACAAAATACAAGTATCTGAACACTGTATCGGATAACATATATACTTGAAAGCATGAAGATTCTATTAAAGTCATGTACTAGCATCCATGAGGACACGGGTTCAATCCCTGGCTCAGTGGGTTAAGGATCTGCAGTTGCCGTGAGCTATGGTGTAGGGTGCAGACACAGCTCGGATCCCGCGTTCCTATGGCTGTGCTATAGGCCGGTGGCTACAGCTCTGATTTGACCCCTAGCCTGGGAACCTCCATATGCCACAGGAGCAGACATAAAAAGACAAAAAAAAAAAGAAAAAGTCATGCAACCAAAGAAAAATACATTTTTCTATCCTAGAGCAACATACTATTTAAAAAAATACATTAGTTTCAGGGTGAAAGAACATTAAAACAATGAGATGAGAGGAATGAAATGTTTTAAGCCTATTAAAATATTACCTGTGTAATAGACCAGTTCTTCCCAGCCGTGTTTATGCCATGCTGCATTCCGGATATCTTCTCTGGTCTGAAGATCCTTATAAGCTTAAAAATAGCCACATAGGAGAATTAAGACTTAAACCGAACTGGAGTTCCCGTCATAGCTCAGTGGTTAACGAACACAACTACAATCTATGAAGATGAGGGTTTGATCCCTGGCATTGTTCAGTGGGTTAAGGATCTGGCTTTGCTGTGGCTGTGGTGTATGTAGGCCAGCAGCTTCAGCTCCGATTCAGCCCCTGGCCTGGGAACCTCCATGTGCTGTGGGTATGGCCCTAAAAAGCCAAAAGCCAAAAAAAAAAAAACCAAAACCAAAAAAACTTAAACTGGTACAGGGGTGAGTGTGGGCTGGTTCCAGGACCCACTGGGAATACCCAAAGCGACAGAGGCTCAAGTCCCACAGTCGGCCCTCTGTGCCCCTGGTTCTGCACCTTCGGATTCAGCCAACTGTGGACTGGGTGGTACTGTGTGTATTTACTGAAAAAGATCCATGTATCCACGCAGTTCAAACCTGTGCTGTTCAAGGGTCACCTGCATGTGCAGTGAGTGTTGATTCCGTGGCTCATCTAGTTTTCTCAAAGGGCCTGCACATCCACCTCGACTCGTGCTGGGGTGACGTCCCAATAAGCCTAAATCCACAATGCATTCACTGTGCCTCGGCTCCTGGAACATCCCAGCTCAGCCTTTCGACCTTAAAGGTGCTCAGAACTTGTTACCAACAGTTGGGCAAAATCACCTGACACGGGAAGTTCCTGTTGTGGCTCAGCAATAAGGAGGCTGACGAGGATTCATGAGGATGCGGGTTCAATCCCTGGCCTCCATCAGTGGGTTAAGGATCCAGGGTTGCGATGAGCTGTGGTGTAGGCTGGCACTTACAGCTCCCATTCTGCCCCTATCCTGGGAACTTCCATGTGTCTCGGGTGCGGCCCTAAAAAGCAAAAAAAGTCTGACACAAAGCTCATTTAATCAGTGGAGAGTATCTCGTGTAATTTACGGAATATGGTATTGAAAGTGAAAAGTGGAACGTTCGGAAGTGTATCGTGGTTCAGTCTTGTGATCGCCTGGCTGACTGGGAGCTGTGGCTGCCCCTGCCTGGGCACCACGAGAGCATGTGTCGACAGCCCCGGGAAACAGTAAAATGCAAAACTCGAAGTATAGTTTCTGCTGAATGTGGATCACTTTTGGATCGTCATAAAGCTGAAAAATTGTACGCTGAACCACCATAAATCGGGGACCATCAACCCTTGGGGGATTTAGTACTAAGTTGCTGTGTTCCTCTGAGCAAAATTTATTAGACCTTGTGGGGGACACAAAAGAATCTGCTCACATCTTACAGTCAGGTGCATCCAAGACGCGCCTTTACAAACCACGTGACCTTCCCCAGTAACATGCTGATCCATAACCAGGAACTGTCAGATGACAGAGAAGCCATGTTAGACTCCATTCTGCTCAGCATTTAGGAAGCACTACGGTGATTTGGGTGAGATGCTGTTCAATGCAGTGGAAAACAGACTCCACGGTGAGAATGGAGCCGCCTGGAAGCTGGGATCTAACCGAGTGGGTCTTAAGGCTGAAAAGGACATTTCATCATCGACATGCAGGGATGGGAGAGAAGGCCTCCAGCGGGTGGGAAGAGCAGGCACAAAGGGTCAGAGTCCTTGGCGTGCAATGCAGAGAGTGCTCATCTGGGTGCCTTGGTTTTGGGTTGCCAACCTGGGCAAGACCCTTCCAACCCCAGACCAGGGAAATGCCTCTTAGGCATCTCGACACAGTGTAGGATGAGACGAAAAGATCACCCAGGGCTCCCTCGTCAGTTCGAGTTTCTGTTTGGGGGCTTCCTTTTCCCTGTGGGAAGACCTAACCTTGTAGGCCTGGCAATTTGACCATCTAAGGACAAAATTCACCTCTACTAGTAATGGATGTACATTTATTACGTGAAATTTTTTTTTTTTTTTGGTCTTTTTGCCATTTTCTTGGGCCGCTCCTGCAGCATATGGAGGTTCCCAGGCCAGGGGTCTAATCGGAGCTGTAGCCGCCAGCCTACGCCAGAGCCACAGCAACGCGGGATCTGAGCTGCGTCTGCGACCTACACCACAGCTCACGGCAACGCCGGGTCCTCAACCCACTGGGCAAGGCCAGAGATTGAACCTGAAACCTCATGGTTCCTAGTCAGATTTGTTAACCACTGAGCCACGACGGGAACTCCTATTACATGAAATTTTGAAGATGCTGAAAACAGAAGCAAAAAGAAATCTTTACCTCTTACCACTGGAGGAAAGCAGTTAACATTCATGTGACAGATGGCAGTGTCCTCATCAGGGTCATGTGCAGTTAGTGCACATGAGCTGATGCCCCCTTGCAGGGCACACAGGTTGGAGGGGCCTGTGTTCTTTTAAAAATTTCTTAATTAAAAAAATTTGGTAGGGGGTAGAACATATCTAACAAAATTTACTAACCCCCCCTTTTTTTTCAGGGCAGCGCCCACGGCATATGGAAGTTCCCGGGCTGGGGATCAAATCGGAGCTGTAGGGCCAGCCTATACCACAGCCACAGCAACACCAGATCTGAGCCGCGTCTGCGACCTACACCACGGCTCATGGCAATGCCGGATCCTTAACCCACTGAGCGAGGCCAGGGATCGAACTGCATCCTCACAGAGACAGCATAGGTCCTTAATCTGCTGAGGCACAATAGGAACTCCCTATTTTTATTATTTTTAGATGTATAATCAGTGGCATTAAGTCCATTCACACTGTGCCACCCTCATTCCTATCCATCTCTAAAGCTTTTTCATCATCCCAAATTAAAGCTTTGGCAGTTCCTGGTGGGGTGCAGCTACAGCTCTGATTCGATCCCTGGCCTGGGAACTTCCATATGCCAAAAGTGGGGCCAAACACCAAAACCAAAACTTTATCCACTGAAAACCTTTCCATGCCCCCTGCCATCTGGGATGTGTGGATCGGCCACAGTGTTTAAGTTCCTGACTTGAGATGTGCTTTACTGCCTAGGACAACTTACTTAGTAATGAACCCTGAAATTCCAGGAACGCACACATGACGGGAAAAGACATACCCCAAAGATGATGCACCATGTATAGCTCCCCAATCTGGGAGAAGAAGCCTCCAACTGCTTCATTCCCGTCCTGTCTGAAGCGAATTGCACGAGCCCTAAACGGGGGAAAAAACAATGTTCAGATGTTGGACCAGGTATGTTAACAAGTACCAGCGAGTCTCCCCATACTCCGCAAGTGGTTCAGAAAGAAGAATAATTGTTACACTGTCACATGTGTTTGAAAGATATTTTAATGGCCATAAGATGTAGATGTACCTTTCTGTAACTCATCATTTTTGTGAGGAGTAGAGAGTAATTAATCACTAATATAAAAACTGGGGGAGTTCCTGTCATGGCACAGTGGAAATGAATCCAACTGGGAACCATGAGGTTTCTGGTTCGATCCCTGGCTTTGCTCAGTGGATTAAGGATCTGGCATTGCCATGAGCTGTGGTGTAGGTCACAGACACGGCTCGGATTTGGCGTGGCTGTAGCTATGGCTGTGGCTGGCAGTGATAGCTCCGATTAGACTCCTAGCCTGGGAACCTTCATATACTAAAAAAGCAAACAAAAAACAAAAAAATCTGGGAGTTCCCACTGCGGCTCAGCAAAAACGAACCTGATTAGTATCCATGAGGATGTGGGTTTGATCCCTCGGCTCACTCAGTGGGTTAAGGACTCAGCATTGCATGAGCTGTGGTGTAGGTCGCAGACTCGGCTTGGATCACAAGTTGCTGTGGCTGTGGTGTAGGCCAGCAGCTGCAGCTCCGATTTGACCCCTTTCCATATGCTATGGATGTGGCCTTAAAAAAAAATAAAAAATAAAAAAAACCCACACACATGAGAATAAGTGATTGTGCTGCTGATTCTTCTTTTTGTAATGGCCACACCTACACAGCATATGCAAGTTCCCCAGCCAGGGACTGAATCTGAGCAGCACCTGCAATCCACACCTTTACACCAGAGCTGCAGCAACGCCCTTAACCCACTGCTGCCAGGCAGGGTATCAAACCTGTGTCTCCACAGCAACCTGAGCTGCTGCAGTCAGACTCTTAACTCACTGCATCACAGCAGCGATTCCTGTGCTGCTGGATCTTAATGTAAAATATAGAAAGTTGGCAGAGGAAAGGACCTGTCAATTTAAAAAGAGTAGCTTTCCCAGTTCAGCAGTGTCTCTGCAGCGCCGGGATGCAGGTTTGATCTTGGCCCAGCACAGCAGGTTAGGAACCTGGCGTTGCCACAGCTGCAGTGGAGGTCACGAGTGTGGCTTGGATCTGATCCCTGGCCCGGGAACTCCATGTCCCAATGGGGGGTTGGGGTGGGCAAAAAAAGAGAGAAAAAAAGTTGCCTTCCAAGAACACACAGAAAGGGAGGGAATTCTGGATACGAGAGCACCCAGAGTGCCACTGGCCCTGTTTCCCAAGGGAGACGGGGAGCTCCCCTGGAGAATGCCGCTGCAAGTCGAAGGAAGCACGCCTCCACAGCAGCAGTGGACAGAGCACAACGAGACACACGCAGCTCTCTGGTCTACCGGGTGGGGGCTTCTCCGACAGCGTGGGCATGGACAGGAACTTCCCGGCAGTCCACCGGCACTCCCACCACTGCAGCCCGAAGCGAAGCTGCCTCTTTTGTTCTCCTACCTGAGCAAACCGTCAGGAAAGGAAGTACCCAATGGCCTGCGCTATGTACCATGTGTGGGCGAAGCTGTGTATATACGTGTGTCTGTGCGTATAACATCAGACTGTAGAGTGCCCGTCCTGGCTCAGGAGAAGTGAATCTGACTAGCATCCATGAGGACACAGGTTCAATCCCTGGTCTCACTCAGTGAGTTAAGGATCCGAAGTTGCTGTGAGCTGTGGTGTAGACCGACAGCTACAGCTCTGAATGGACCCCTAGCCTGGGAACCTCCATATGCTGAGGGTGTGGCCCTAAAAGGAGGAGAAAAAAGAGTCAGAAGCCATAAGCAAAGGTATCAACATGTTGCTATCGACAGTGAGACAAGATAATTTTTTTTGTCTTTTTGGGGCCACACTCGCAGCATATGGAAGTTCCCAGGCTAGGGGCTGAACTGGAGCTGTAACCACAGGCCTATGACACAGTCACGGCAACACTGATCCTTAACCCACTGAGTGAGCTAAGGGGATTGAACTTGCATTCTTATGGACACTAATCAGGTTCGTTATCACTGAGCCACAACTGAGCCACAAGATACTTGAGTTGTCTTGACCAGAGCCTTCTCTTCTTGGAGGCAAAATTCACAGCAACAGAAGGAGAACATCTCAAAGCAGGGGTTGGAATCGGGAGCCAGTGCCTGTGGCGGGAGTGGGGAAGCCTAGCTCCTTTGGGTCACTTTGTGCATCTCGGCTCTCCTTCGCCATGTGCTCAAGTGCGCCAAGGTGACCCAGGCTTTCAGGCTCTTTTGGGAAGGAGGGATCTCTTGCTGTCGCCCCACGGGTTACCTCCAAGTGACAGTCACTTTAACCTTACAGGTAGTGTTAAGTGATCATAATCTTCAAAAATTACAAATCTGATTAGTAAATTATGGAAATTAAGCAAATCACTTTAATGTGCATTCCGACTCCAAGGGGAAAAAAATTCTAGGTCTCATTGACAGTGATATTCAGGGTTGTTCATTTCATTCTGAATTGTTCTCATTCACTTACGGTGGGCAAAGAAAACATACTTGCCTCAGCCTGGACATAATCAGAAGCATGAAGAGAAGATCACCGTCTTAAACGGTTACCTATGTGCCAAAATACAAGCTGAAAGCTGAACTGGCTTTATAAATCATTTTCATAAATAACTTTTAAGATAAGTGAAGAATGGTAGAGTTCCCGTTGTGGCACAATGAGAATGAGTCCGAACAGTATCCCTGGCCTTGCTCAGTGGGTGAAGGATCCGGTGTTGCCGTGAGCTGTGGTGTAGGTCGCAGACGTGGCTTGGATCCCATGTTGCTGTGGCTGTGGCTGTGGCTGTGGCTGTGGCTGTGGTGTAGGCCGGCAGCTGCAGCTCTGATTCGACCCCTAGCCTGGGAACCTCCACATGCTGTGGGTGTGGACCTAAAAAGACAAAAAAAAAAAAAAGAAAGAAAAGAAATTTCATAATTGAAATAAAGAGAGGACACACACACACTGAAAGTCAGGTAAAGGCCACGGTTCCCCTTCTCCACAGTGGCTGTGCCATTTTACAGTCTCAGCAGCAATGCGTAAAGATGCCGACTCACTTACAACCTCACCAACACTCGCTCCTCTGTCTGTCTGGTCACGGCCAGCACAGTGGGTGTGAAGCGCTGTCCCACTGTGGTTTTACATGCGGTCCCACAAGGACTAAGGATGTGGGACACCTTTTCATGTGCTTGTGAGGCAGTCACAGAGCTCCTCCGAGGCAATGTCAAAAATTCTTTGCCCATTAAATGTTTCCTCAAATTTACTTTGTGACCTTATTTTTTTTGTAGTTAGAGAGCACCTAACATTAAATTTATCTCAACTGTTTTCAACTGCACATACAGGCCAGGAGGGACAAGTATATTCATGCTGTGCAACAGATCTCCAGAGCTTTCCATCTCGCAAAAACTGAAGCCACACCCACTCAACTCCAACTCCCTTCCACCCAGCCCCGGGCAACCTTCTCATTTTCTGTTTCTGTGGTTGCGAGTACTTTAGAAACCATGTATTAGTGGAATCATAGAGTATTTGTCCTTTTGTGACTGCTTTATTTTGCTTAGCATGTTGCAAGGTTCACCCTGCACGTGGCAGGATTTCCTTCTTTTTAAAAGTTGCATCATATTCTAAGTATATGCCGTGGAGTTCCGGTCGTGGCTCAGCAGAAACAAATGTGACCAGCATCCATGAGAATGCAGGGTTGATCCCTGGCATTGCTCAGTGAGTTAAGGATCTGGCGTTGCTGCGGCTGTGGTGAGGGCCGGCGGCTACAGCTCTGATTCCTAGCCTGGGAACCTCCACATGCCTTGGGTGTGGCCTTAAAAAGGCAAATATCAATACATACATGTACATTTTTATCATTCATCTGCTGGAGACATTTAGGTTCCTCCCACTTCTTACCTTCTGTGGATAGTGCTGTGATGAACATGGGTGTGCAAATAGCTCTTTGAGAGGCTGCTTTGAATTCTTTTGAATACATATCCAGAAGTAGGGTTGCTGGATCATGCAGTAATGCTATTTCTTATTTTTTCATTTTTTGGCTGTACCCACAGTATGTGGCAGTTCCCTGGCTAGGGACTGAACCCCTGCCACAGCAGCAACCCAAGCCACAGCAGTGTCAACGCTGGATCCTTAATCTGCTGTACCATAAGAGAATGCCAGTAATGCTTTCTTTTTTTTTTTAAATGTTTTGGAGACCTCTGTACTGTTTTCCATAATGGCTGCACCATTTTATATTCCTCCCTACAGGGGAAGGGTTCTGAGTCTCTCTGTCTTGGCCAACACTTGTTATTTTCTGCTCTTTTGATAAGAGCCCTCCTAAAGCTGCGAGATGAATGGTATCTATGGTTTTGATTTGCATTTCTCTAATGATTAGTGATGCTGACCTTCTTTTATATGCTTTTTGGCTATTTGTATATTTTTGGAGAATTGTCTATTCAAGTTCTTTTCCCATTTTTTTGGGGCCACACCCACAGCATGTGGAAGTTCTGGGGCCAGGGATCAAACCCAAGCCACAGTAGTGATGACAATGAATCCTTAACTGCTAGGTCACCAGGGAACTCCTGAAAGTGTTATATTTTAGCTCTTACATTTAGGTCTACAATTCATTTTGGGTTAATTTTTGTATATAATGTGAGGTAGGGGTCTAAATTCATCTTCTTCTTCTTCTTCTTTTTTTTTTGTCTTTTTGCCTTTTTTAGGGCTGTTCCCACAGCATGTGGAGGTTCCCAGGCTAGGGGTCTAATCAAAGCTGTGGCTGCTGGCCTACGCCACAGCCACAGCAACACCAAATCCGAGCCACATCTGTGACCTAACCACAGCTCACAGCAATGCCAGATCCTTAACCCACGAGCAAGGCCAGGGACTGAACCCACAACCTCATGGTTCCTAGTCGGATTTTTTAACCACTGAGCCACAAAGGGAACTCCTAAATTAGTCTTTTTGCAAGGAGGTTCAGCTCTCTCAGGACCCTCTGATGAAAAGATTATCTGTCCCCACTGAATTGCTTTGGGACATCTGTCAAAAACCAACTAACTACAAACAACTTACGCAACTCCACAGCAAAAAAGCCAACAACCCAATTGAAAAATGGGCAAAAGACCTGAATAGACATTTCTCCAAGGAAGATATACAGATGGCCAATAAGCACACAAAAAAAATGCTCAACATCACTGATTATGAGGAAATGCAAATCAAAGCTACCACAAGATACCACCTCACACCAGTCAGAAAGGCCACCGTTAATAAGTCCACAACTAACAAATGCTGGAGGGAGTGTGGAGGAAAGGGAACCCTCCTACACTGTTGGTGGGAATGTAAGCTGGTACAACCACTAGGGAGAACAGTATGGAGGTATCTTAGAAAACTATACATAGAACTACCATATGACCCAGCAGTCCCACTCTTGGGCATATATCCAGACAAAACTTTCCTTAAAAGAGACACATGCACTCACATGTTCATTGCAGTACTATTCACAATAGCCAAGACAACCCAAATGTCCATTGACAGATGACTGGATTAGGAAGATGAGGTATATATACACAATGGAATACTACTCGGCCATAAAAAAGAACAAAATAATGCCATTTGCAGCAACATGGATGGAACTAGTGACCCTCATCCTGAGTGAAGTAAGTCAGAAAGAGAAAGACATATACCACATGATATCACTTATATCTAGACTCTAATATACAGCACAAATAAACCTTTCCACAGAAAAGAAAGTCAGGGGTTTGGAGAACAGACTTGTGGTTGCGGAGGGGGAGGGAGTGGGATGGATGGGGCACTTGGGGTTAATAAATGCAGACTATTGACTTTGGAATGGATTAGTAATGAGATCCTGCTGTGTGGCACTGGAAACTATGTCTGGTCACTTATGATGGAGCATGATAATGTGAAAAAAAGGAATGTATATATGTATGTGTGACTGGGTCACCACGCTGTACAGTAGAAAATTGACAGAACACTGTAAACCAGCTATAATGGAAAAAAAAAGATCATAAAAAAACCCGCAACTGCTCACATGTGAGGATTTCTTTCTTCTTTTTCAATTCTATTCTGTTGAGCTGTATGCCTGTCCTTACATCACTCCCATGTTGTCCTGATCTCTCTGGCTTGGTAGTCAGTTTCGAAATTGGGAAGTGAGTCCTCCAACTTTGCTCCCCCTTTTCAAGGTTGTTTTAGCTATTCTGAGTCCCCTGCATTTCTAAAGCCTGCTAGGGCTTTGACTGGGATTCTGTTGAATCAGTTTGAAGAAAAACTGGTCTTTTGACAATTAAACTAAGAAAAAAGGAAAAAGAAGCAACGGTATCATTGCAGTGCTCTTTCTGTGGCAAGAGCAATAGTTCAGAAAGATAGTAGTGAAGGAGAATATGAAATAACTTTGTGCAACACTGGGGTTTGTTTAAACAAACAAACAAAAAAACCAGAAAAACTCCTTATCTCTCAGAGGTAAATGCTAAAATATTTACAGATGAAATGGTATGTTGCCCGGGATTTACTTCCAAATACTCCAGGTTGGGGGATTTAGAACCAAGCAAGGCTGGCTGTGTGTTGATAATTACTGAGGCCGATAATAGGTATGGAAGCGGGGAACCTGCGGTATTCCTCTCTCTAGCTTTTCATGTATTTGAACAATTTCATAGTATGTCAAACAAAACAACAGTGTGGCATCCAATCACGGCATAATCCCCACGTTTTACTTCTAGAATGAACACTGTGGCCTCAAAGGATCTATTTCTAAGGCAAACGCCTCACCTGGTCATATACTCACCAGTAATTGCCCCATTCGATCATAGTTCCTGGCTGAAAAGAGATTTGAATTTGGTTCGTTAGTTCTTCTGTGAAGAAATACAGATAACAGTATAAAAAATAGCGAATGACAAGACTAACTTAAATAATGTGAGATCCAACAAATAAAAAATGTAACAAAATAATATTATCTACTGTGTTCATACCCATCCCAGAGAGGGAGCAACAGGCTATGGCCTCATCTAAGGAGACAACAGATACGTCAAGTGAGAATTCAGCCATCCAACTGCAGTTATGAAGGCTAGAGTCAGGCCCGTCACCGCTAAATTGTTGGTGCCCATTCCGACTTCATTGTGAAAATTGCTTTTGGCCACGCCTGTGGCACATGCAAGTTCCTGGGCCAGAGACTGAACCCGTGCCACAGCAGCAACCCCAGCCGCTGCAGTGACAATGCTGGATCCTTAACCCGCTGCACCACAAGAGAACTCTTACTGTGAGATTTTTAAATAATTCAAGAAAACCTAGGAAGGACATTACTTGATCTTTTTTTCCAGGATAATACTGAGGATAAGACCACTGAGGTCTACTGATATGTTTTCCCTTTAACTATGTTGCTATCTGAGCCTTTCTTTTTAGTAGTCACCTGGCAGGGAAGCATCTAGAAAGTCGTACAAATTACTCCCTTTCGCTCTTACGGTGCTGTGTAACTTACTCAACAGTCACAGGCTTATTAGCTGCTCTAGTTCAATGACAACAGATGCTATATAATCTACCCAGTCCCGCATTTTAGGTCTTTCCACTTAAAAATAGAAATGCTGGAGTTCCCATCGTGATGCAGTGGTTAACGAATCCGACTAGGAACCATGAAGTTGCGGGTTCAATCCCTGGCCTCGCTCAGTGGGTTAAGGATCTGGCGTCGCCGTGAGCTGTGGTGTAGGTCGCAGACGTGGCTTGGATCCCACATTGCTGTGGCTCTGGCGTAGGCCGGTGGCTACAGCTCTGATTCAACCCCTAGCCTGGGAACCTCCATATGCCGCGGGAGCGGCCCAAGAAAAGGCAAAAAAACAAAAAAAAAGAAAAGAAAAGAAAAAAAAATAGAAACGCTATGCAGAAAAATGGCCAACAATAAACATTATGTATAAGGCTATAAAAACCAAATGAGCTTAGCAGAAGGAAAAGAATGAAAAAGGAAGAAGATTTAAAAAAAAGGAAACAAGAGGAGTGCCTGCTGTGGCGCAACAGGGTGGGCAGCGTCTCTGGAGCACTAGGACGCAGGCTCGATCCTCAGCCTGGCACAGTGGGTTAAGGATCTGGTGATGCTGCAGCAGAGGTTGCAAATGAGACTCAGATCTGATCCCTGGCCCAGGAACTCTATATGCCATGAGGCAGCCAAAAAAAAAGAAAAGAAAAGAAAATTTAAAAAAAAAGAGGAAACAAGAGAAAAAGAACTGGACAGAGGAGAAAACCAGCCAAACACACGTCACAGATCATGCCCCCAGCGAGTGCTGTCCACTAAGCATCAGGGGCAGGGGTTCTTTGCACAGAAGAATGAGGGACGGGTGACTCACATCTCAGTACTTACTCGGAGCTGGTAAGATCTGAGTTCATAGATGTTCGGTCCTGACCGTGGGACAGGCTCGTTCCAGAAACTGAATTCCAGCAGCAGCTGATTCTTCCTTGAGAGAAGCATGTTGCTTCTCTCCTTACGGAACCGTGAAAATTCCTTTGAGGGAAAAAAGGTGCTCATGAAATCTCCTAACACTTACACACAACGAACCCACTCGAGTACCATTTACGGTCCTGCTGTTATAGAATACTCTTCTAAACACTCCAGTTGGCTGGGGTCAGTCCCAGTTTGCATCCTGTGGAACCAGCACGACTGTGAGCAGGCCTTTCACTCTCAGAGTCAACAGTCTACACAGTCAACCCAACGACTTAGAGGACAATGTAAACAAATTCAAGTTCCCACTTGTGGGTTCTCCTAACAACATGTGACAGTACATTAAGAGAGGTGGCAGTTCCCATCATGGTGCAGCAGAAACCAATCTGACTGGTAACCATGAGGATGCAGGTTCGATCCCTGGCCTCGCTCAGTGGGTTGGGGATCCAGCGTTGCCGAGAGCTGTGGTGTAGGCCACAGATGCGGCTTGGATCCTGTGTTGCTGTGGCTGTGGTGTAGGCCGGCAGCTGTAGCTCCGACTGGACCCCTAGCCTAGGAATTTCCATATGCCACAGGTGTGGACCTAAAAAGACAAAAAAAAAAAGAGAGAGAAGTGACACGGAGACCTCAAGACAGCAGATAATCCAAGACCCATTTTACACATGGACTGGGAATCTACCCAAAAGGTTCTCCTTCCTAATGATGTAATAAGGCTGTTAGAATTTTCTCGGCTAACACACGTCTGTTAGTGAAGGGAGGGGGAGGACAGCCAAGTCAGCCCAAGGCAAAGACCGTGTAGCTGGCAGTTTCTGCAGCAGGTATGTGTTAGGTAATCCAGGCTGACTGTGGCTGCCAGGCTGACTTGCCGATTTCAGAGCATCAGCTTATCAGTTTCTTTCTTTTTTTTTTTTTGTCTTTTTGCCTTTTCTAGGGCCACTCCCACGGCATGCGGAGGTTCCCAGGCTAGGGTTCCAATTGGAGCTGTAGCCACCGGCCTACACCACAGCCACAGCAACGCGGATCCGAGCCTGCGTCTGCGACCTACATCACAGCTCATGGCAACGCCAGATCCTTAACCCACTGACCAAGGGCAGGGATCGAACCTGCAACCTCATGGTTCCCAGTCGGATTCATTAACCACTGAGCCACAACGGGAACTCCCAGCTTATCAGTTTCAAAGTACAACTGACTTTTACAGTAAGAACTGTTATTCTAATGGTATTACAACTGGCTATTCTGTGTGTAAATACAACCTCAAGAGTCCAAATAATAAAATTTTTACAACAGAAAACGAAGTAATTCACTAACAAAAACTGATGACACAAGCCACTTAATTCTGTATTAAGATCTACTCTATCATTAGGAATGGAGAAGCAATGCAATCCTGCTGCATAGCACTGGGAACTCTGTCTAGTCACTTAGGATGGAGCAGGATGGAGGATAATGTGAGAAAAAGAATGTATATGTGTATGTGTGACTGGGTCACTTTGCTGTGCATAGAAACTAACAGAACACTGCAAACCAACTATAATGGAAAAATAAAAATCATTTAAAAAATTTTCAAAATCTACTATATCATTAGCCTGAATAAGTAAATAGTTTTCAAAATCACTACCTGATTTTCTTTAAGTTTATTCATGACCTCTGTGAGCGCAGGATAGCCTCCTTCATACCTCCAGAGGTGAACTGAAATAGATTTTAAGATAATACACATTTAGAGTTTCGGGACACTCTTACCTTGCGAACATTCTAGACAGACATAGTGTTAACACAGAACAAAACAAAACTCTTGGCCCCTGAGTTAATACCCACAAAGTTTCAATAAAAGAGTCAACCTTGGAAAACAACATAAAAAAGTTCTGCAGTTTTTTTTTACTGGAGAAACTACTTTAACCATAAAACTATACTGAAACTTGGAAAGCCTTGATTATAAAAACAAGCATTAAGTTAAAAATCATTTACGTAATGACAGGAAAGGCTTAAAGAACAAGTGTTTATTATTCCAAAGATTTCTCTTCCTACCAGCTTGATCCTGCTCGCCATACCACGTGTTCCAAGTCCCCACCAAAGTACAAGGGTAATGTTTATCTTCATGAATCTTTGGCAACACCTCTTGACTTAAAGAGAAGAAAGAGCAACACTAATTAAACAACTGACAAAACTGCACCAGGTGAACAACACATGACCAGGAACAGGAAAAGGTCACCTACTCTGTGTTCTGACCACTGACCTCCGAATACATTCATGATCAAAACAGCGTGCAGAAGTAAGCTTTCAGCTGAGTTCTGGTGTCCCCTAATGTCCCACTTAGCAGCAGCTTAGGTGACAGATAACCCAGCTATCTACAGTGGTGGTAGGTGACTCAAATAGGTTGATCAAAATGATAAAGAAGAGCCAAAGGTCCCCACACTCCAGGAACTATGAATCTACTATTTGCTGTTTCGGCGGGAAAAAACAAACAAACAAACAAACAAAAAAGCAGCAGCACTTCACACTGGTGATGCTCATACAAAGTTCTCTGTTTCCAAAGACAGGAAGGAGGAGAGAAATGGGAATAGCAGAAAAAGAACATGGGAGAAGAAAGGGCAGAACGTAATGTTTAGGAAGTGGCCCAGGAGGCAGAGGAAGCAGGGGCACGGGGGGGGGGGGGGGGGGGGGAGGAAGACAGAGCTGGAACATGGTGTGTCTGAAAGCGACCCCAACCCCAACCACCCCAAAGGGCTTCCACGGGGCAGAAGAACCCAGATGAAAGCACACCTGCGTTTCTCCTCAATTCACCCAGCTGAGGGGATCCGGAAGGGAGCACATACTCCCACACGGGACACACCACCCGGTTTTGTCACCGCTGTCCGGGCATGGTCATGGCAGGATGCTAACGTAACAGAGGGGTCCGAGCGGCGCCTGGTTCCGTGGAGACCTTCCCAGAGTTCGGATGCTAACGTACAGGGAAAGGCAAAGCAGAGAGGCACAACTGCCCCTCACCAGGGAAAAGCTAAAACCGGCACATTCTGGACAGAAAAAGGATGACAACAAAGTACAATGTAGATTCAACAATGGAAGCAAAAAGATATCAAGGGTCCGAAATGGAACCTGTCTATTTGCTGACATCAAGCGACACTATGAAGCGGGTGATCACCACCAGATGCTGAGGCACTAGGACCGGGCGGGTGTGAAGAGTTATCAGAGAAAAGCTGGTAACAAAACTCTAACGTCTTTATGACCCAGTACAATGGCCAAACCACGTGTATTTTTTTGAAGGGGAGCATTTCCTTTTAAAATTAAGACCAGATATTAAATCTACCTGATGTATATGACCCATGAATGTTCAGAAACAGCACAAGACTGATGGGAATCGGGGGTGGGGAAAGATGGATGAAGTGAGGGATATGGACACGGGTTTCCTTTTGGCCACAGGACGTGGGCAGGGAGTCAACAACCCAGAACTGGAGCTGCATGGCCACTGGAAGCCTGCACAGAGGACCCAGGTGAACGGAGGTTGTGAGGTGGGCAGTGCTTGTAGCCAGCCCTTGATGAGCTGGGCAGAACCTCATTATTTGGGCCCCTAAAAACCAGGCAGGAGTTAAGTCTTTATATACTGGAAACAGGAAGCTGCTGAGAGCTCCAGAGAAAAGAAGAAAAACAGGACGAAGGAGAAAACAGAACTCAAGCAGATGGATTTGACAAACTTTAGGGAAGGGCTCAGGGTGGGGGCAGGGCAGGGGTACAGATGCAGCTTCAGGCCCAGGAAGTCAGGAAACGCACCTCGCCCGGCCTGGAGCGGGAGGTGGAGAAGGAAACAAGCCAAGAAAAGCAAAGATACACGTCAAATGAAGAAGGCACAGCCCTTGGTGACTGATTAATCACCAAAAACTACGGAAAGAGTCCAATAGAACCACTCTGAGTGTCACACACAGGGAAGCTGGAAGGGCAGGTGATTCCATATATTGCGTTTGAGGTGAGAACAAGACTTTCAACTAGAAATATGGACAGACAGCCAGGAATGTGAGACAGGAGATAAGGTGATAAAAACAGGATGGGAAAGGTAATCCAGGGAAACATCAGCGTACAGAAAAACTGCATTTTCTGAGAAGAGATTCAGAAAAAAAGCATCTGCTTTGTATTAAGGGCCTTTTTTAAAAAAATAAAGGCAACCCTGCTGATGTTACATTTCACAAACCACCTCCAAAAGTAAAACAACAAAAGATTTTTTGCTTCTGAAAGTTATGCTGGCTCTGGTAACAAAATCATTTGCTTTCTCATGAAAGCAGCAGATGTGAAAGGCTTAAAAAAAGCTTGTTAGTTCTGTCTGCTGACAATTTGACCTTTAAAATGCTATTGCTATTATTTAAGGACTGATGCAATTAATTCTCTTTGATCTTAAAGTTTATAAATCCTTTAAGAGCACATGCATTTCATGTCATATGAGAACCTGCTGAAGAGGCTTGCATCCTGGAGGATGGAAGACTTGGGGAGAAATGTTGGCTCTACTGAAACCCATAAGAGCGCTCCTGTGGCCTGTTACTCAGGAGTAAAACTGGAAACAGTGGAGGGCCCTGGGGTGTGAGTTCCAGCTCCTAACACTCAGAACCATCTGGAGATGCGGCACATGAAGGTAATAAGCACAGGCAGTCAGCAAGGGCTGCAAAAGGACTCAGGCGCTGGACGAGGAGCTGGGCTGGACTGCCTTGCAAGGGTCCTTCCAACCTCAAGAGCCTAGTAACATTCCAAAGTCTGAGAACCTGGGTGATGTCTTCGCTCTGAATGTGTGCTTGAGATCAAAGCGCCCTTGGCAACCCCACAACCGTGCTCAACTTCAGAGCCTCGAGTGTTCTGCTTTAAGAACAGCCGTGAAAGACCTCACTCTGCTAGCAAGGGTTAGCTCAACGGACAAATATTAAAATCACTCTTTTCCCCCAAGAAAAGGATAGTCCGGTATACACACCAAATTTTGTTGTATGCTTCTAGGCATTCCGGTTTAACATTGTGAACTGAAACAAAAGAAAATTCAACGATAAACTTAGGAACAAAGGGGGAAAAGTCAACTATGAAGCTAGCAAACCTGCCACTCACACTGTAATTTGTACAGACTGCTTGTTTCCTTCTTGGCCAGGAGGTTCGAGTGCGCATCCTTCCTCGGATCGACCTTCCGGACAAACAAGGATTTTAGCCAGCTCTCTTCTCGAAGCCTGTTATTGGAAGACGCCAATTTCCTAAGGAGTAACCAAGGCAAAAATGTGAGTATAATCAGAGGTGCAAAGATTTCAGGGTCTTTAGGTTGTGTGGCGCAGTACACTGTTTTCATAAACCCCATCAATCCATTCAGCCAACACACACTCCAGGCACCGCTCTAGAACCCGGGTTACCACAGGTCCGCTTTCCACCCCAACAGCATGCGCTCCCACGCACAGGAGCAGAGCGTGACAGAAGTGACTTCCACGGCTCCTGGGGAGCTCACACACGTGTCTCCGCGAGTTCCGCCACGTGCTCTTCCCTCCTCCAAGGACATTTCAACCCAGAAAAAACATACATGGAAACCTGGAATTGTGAGATTCACAGAAAAAGAAGGTAGAACTGTGGTTGCCAGGGGTGGACTTATTATTCGATGGATACAGAGTTTCAGTCTGGGAAGATGAAAAGGTTCTGGAGATGGTGGTGGTGGTGGTGGCTGCACAACTCTGGGAATGTACTTAATGCCACTGAAGCGTGCACTTAAAAACGGCTAAAATGGCAGAGTTTCCACTGTGGCGCCATAGGATCGGCAGTGTCTTGGTGCCGCTGAGATGCAGATTCTATCCCTGGCCTGGCACAGGGGCTTAAGGATCTAAGATCCTTAGATCCCCACTGCGTCTTGGATCTGATCCCTGGCTCGGGAACTCCATATGCCATGGGGCAGCCAAAAACAACAAACACTCCCCCCAAAAGAAAAATGGCAAATTTTATATGTACTTTACCACAATATAAAATGTGAGAAGAAATATACAGAGAAAGTGAAATGACATTTTTTCTTTAAAAATCAAGATTTATTTTTTCTTGTTTCTTTTTTTTCTTTTTAAGGCCACACCTGAAGCATATGGAAGTTCCTGGGCTTGAGGCTGAATTGAACCTGCAGCTGCAGGCCTACACCACAGCCATAGCAACACCAGACCCAAGCTGCATCTGCAACCTACACCACAGCTTGAGGTAACATGGAATCCGTAACCCACTGAGTGAGGCCAGAGATTGAACCCATATCCTGACACTATGTCAGGTTCTTAACTCACTGAGCCACCAACAGGAACTCCCTCTTTCTTTCTTTCTTTTTCTTCCTTCCTTCCTCCCTCTCTTTTCTTTCTTCCGTCCCTTCCTTCCTTTTTACTTTAGGGCCGCAGAGGCATATGGAGGTTCCCAGGCTAGGGGTCAAATCGAACCTGCAGCTGCTGGCCTACACCACAGCCATAGCAATGCCAGATCTGAGCCTTGTCTCTGGCCTACAATGCAGATCATGGCAATGCCAGATCCTTAACCCACTCAGTGGGACTGAACCCACATCCTCACAGATACTAGTCGGGTTCATTTCTGCTGAACCACAATGGGAACTCCTTTTTGGGGGGGTTGGGCCATGGTATGCAGCAGCTTGATGTGGGATCTCAGTTCCCAGACCAGGGACTGAACCTTGGCTGCAGTGGTGAAAGCACCACGTTCTAACCACTAGACCACCAGGGAACACCCTGAATCAAGATTTCTAATTGTCGCAAAACCCTAAGAATACACACTTTTTACACAATGGAATAAAAAATTAGTAAAATGAAATAAAAGAATACAAACTTCATTATTGTATAAATAATTTGCTGATTTTCATCTCACCACTGAATTTCTACTATACACGCTTCAGAGAGTGAGGATAAATTTGACAGAACAAACTCTCACTTTGCCCGTGCAATTTTAAGTGCATGTTTAACTTCCATATGCTTGCTAGTGGGACCACATATGTGTGCAACCTCCCTAGAGGGCAGTGTGGTGTTACCTACAGCAAACTTCAAACCGTGCAGGCCTTCCGGCCTAATCCTTGCACTTGGAGTTATGTCCTACAGCAGCTATATTTAGGCAGGCGCACACAGCTGAATGCGAGACAGCATTCCTTACTGTATTTACCAGTTTACCTCTGAACAGGCCACCTAGAACCCATCAATAGGGACGGGTCAAATACATCAAGGCACGTCCAATATCAGAACAGAATGCAATCACTAAAAAAGAATGAGGCAGATCTACAGGCACGGATGTGTTGGTATCTCTGAGACGAATGATGTGGAAAAAGCAGGCCCAGAATAGTATCATAAATACACGCACAAGGTGAGCTGCTACGAGTGACGACATCCAGGAAATGTGACTGGGCTTAGGGGTGGGAGGAGAGATTTTTCCTTTTCGTTGTATAACCTTCCGGATTATCTGAGAATTTTCCACATACGTATATTATTTTTATACTTGAAATTAGCTAACATACCTAAAAGCACATGTTTAGAAACTCGCTAATGGGTAAGGTATACAGGTATATCTAACTTGTTAACAAATTTTTAAAAACTAAAACCTGGCTGAAACTCATCCTCTTCCTAAGTTCATATAACCACAATCAAATGACACACCATGTCCCTGCATCTCTGTCACTTTAATTCAAAGGCATGTACCGTAAAATTACTCCTTTGGGATACAGTTCTACAAACGCCTAAAACCATGTAACCACCACCACAATGAGATACAGAACGGCTCCTCGGTTCCCTAAAATGCCTCCTTTGATGATCAAACCCTTCTCCCAACTTCCAGCCACCAGCAACCACGGATCTGTTCTATGACGCCCTCGTTTGCCTTTTCCAGGATGTCTTATAGATGGACTCGTACAGAATGCAGCCTTTTAACACTGTGCCTGTTCTTTCCATGCCATGGCTTTTCTGGCCATCATCTCTGGCCAGAGCTATCACAGCGTACTCGATTGTGCTGATCTTTAATTGATGGACAAACACATAAATGATCTTCCCTGCCCTCTGCTAGGTCACACCTAGCATGGAATGAGCTAGGATGCCAAACGGCCGATATAAATGCTCAGATCTCAACTCAGTGCTGCTCAACGAGGTAGGAGGCTGACAGGCCAGTGGGAGCCTTCTCTGGGATACCGCTCAAAACACCTGAAGATTTCCTACAGACTATTTCTAATCCGCTGAGCACACCTGCTCGAGGACAGACACCACAACGCCAATGTAACAGGAAAAGAGAGGGTGACCCCTCTAAGGCCCTGAGGAAGGGGAGTTTAAGCAAGAGACAAGGAAAACTCATGAGATGAGCGTGGGGATTCCACATTAAATAATGTAAAATCTTCTCACTCAACTATGGGGCTTTAGAAATAGAACTCTAAATTTCAAGTGTTACACTGGCGGCCTTTTTCTTTTTTTTTTTTTGCTTCAAAAATCAACAAATCAACTTGTTTTAACAAACATGACAGAGCACTTTCCTCCCTATATGATGTTCTTTTAATTTAAAAAGCAATTCAATGATATCACAAATAGCTAGAAACCAGATAAAAAGACTTTTTTGACTGGTGGAACTTACAAATGTATAAACAAAATATTTATAAATATAAAATTAACAATAAAATGTTTTCTATATCTACAGTAATGATCAAGCAATATAATAGCACTTTCCAAAACTTTTTTTTTTTTTTGCTTTTAGGGCCACACCCGCAGCACATGAAGGTTCCCAGGCTAGGGGTCTAATCAGAGCTGTAGCCACCGGCCTTCGCTACAGCAACGCCAGACCTGAGCTGTGTCTGCAACCTCCACCACAGCTCACGGCAACATCAGATCCTTAACCCACTGAGCGAGACCAGGGATCAAACTCGCAACCCCATGGTTCCTAGTCGAATTTGTTAACCACTGAGCCACGACAGGAACTCCCCTACTTTTCAAAACTTTTAAGATTAAAAAGCAGGAAGCTCATATTAAATAAGCAAAATAACAAGTTAATACCAGTACATGCACTTCTTCTTGTAAGTGCACAGGACAAAAATATATAGCCCTAAGTGGCATCTGTAAAAAGAAGTTGGAAATTCTTCCACTTTGCTTTTATTATATGCTAAAATTCCTTAGAATTAAACAAAGTATTAATGGTCATACCCCTGAAAGGACAGAGTTAAAAGTAAAATAGACACAGCTTTCCCCATACAAAGTCTGTATTGACAATGTTTTTCACTTTTGTTTTAAAGTACATGTTTAACCCCTAGTAAATATGCTTAAAGCACTTAGGAGAGCACCTGATTAGGGATGAGAGATGAAGAAATTGTTTTAAAACTACTTTTTTAAAAAACGAACTTTTAAAAGAAATTTTATATAGAGGAGCTGGCACTTTTTTCCCCCACACCTTCTCCATTGTGCACAAGCTATCTCTTTTAATAAAAAGCTTTGCTTGCCTTTGTTTGTTTGTTTGTTTTTGTCTTTTTTTTTTTTGCTATTTCTTGGGCCACTCCCGCGGCATATGGAGGTTCCCAGGCTAGGGGTTGAATCGGAGCTGTAGCCACTGGCCTATGCCCCAGCCACAGCAACTCGGGATCCGAACCGCGTCTGCAACCTACACCACAGCTCACGGCAACGCCAGATCGTTAACCCACTGAGCAAGGGCAGGGACCGAACCCGCAACCTCATGGTTCCTAGTCGGAGTCGTTAACCACTGCACCACGACAGGAACTCCCTTTTTTTTTTTTTTTTTTTTTAAAGAAATTCTATAAAAAAACTATTAGCCCTTTAGCAAAACCTGAAATCATATGGTATTTATCTCTGTTTTCAATTCACTCTTTGAGTATATAAACAAACTAATTCTGAAGAAGGCAATTTTCCAAATAAATCATTACAAAATTTATTTCCATAAAAATAAAAACATTTTGTCACTTTAAAGCATTTTATTTTATTTTATTTTTTTGGTCTTTTGTTGTTGTTGCTGTTGTTGTTGCTATTTCTTCGGCCGCTCCCTCGGCATATGGAGGTTCCCAGGCTAGGGGTCCAATCGGAGCTGTAGTCTCCGGCCTACGCCAGAGCCACAGCAACGCGGGATCCGAGCTGCATCTGCAACCTACACCACAGCTCACGGCAACGCCGGATCGTTAACCCACTGAGCAAGGGCAGGGACCGAACCCGCAACCTCATGGTTCCTAGTCAGATTCGTTAACCACTGTGCCACGATGGGAACTCCTAAAGCATTTTAAATATGCCACATTGTGGGATGTTTGCTTAAATAATTACAATGAAGTAAAATGTCAAGCATATAAAATTAGTGATATGCAAAGTAAAAAGTTTCAAGATTTGTTAATGGGACCCTGTCTAATTCTTGTTTTTACTTTATTTCACAGTTTAAATTTACTAAACAGAAATTGTGTGGAAATTTTTTGGGGGGATCAAATAAATTTTTGGAGTTTAGGGATAACAATTATGAACAACTAGGAAAAGGGCACAATGAAAGTTTCTAAAAATATAGGAAATCTCATTAAGAAATGCTCACCAAAGTAACCACTACTCATAGTTCTTTATTTTAAATTTTTAAAATTATAGTTGATTAAAAAAAATTTTTTTTTTGTTTGCTTTTTTTTAGGGACACACCTGTGGCATATGGAGGTTACCAGGCTAGGGGCTGAATCAGAGCTGAAGCTGCCCGCCTACATCACAGCTCACGACTATGCTGGATCCTTAACCCACTGAGCGAGGCCAGGGTTCAAACCTGCAACCTCATGGTTCCTAGTTGAATTTGTTTCCACTGCGCCACCACGGAAATTCCTAAAAAAATTTTTTTTTTTAATTGTAGTTGCTTGTACTAATAGTTCTTAAAATACATAGACAAAAATACATAGACAAACATATACCATGTGCACACATATTGATATTTAATTCCTAGGGGTTTAATACTTTATAAAACAAGACAGCGTGATAAAGAATTATTGGCAGACTGAATCTGGAGGGGAAAAAATTCCAAAGCAATCTCTTCCTCTTTAGAATTTAAGGGAATTTCAAGTTTATAAGCACACAGCTCCTGCACTGGACTAAGTGGTTTGTCTATACCTACTCTTTTAATCCTTGGAACAATCTAGCAAGGTAGATGTTATCGCCTTTTACAGACTAGCTCCGAGAGGTTATTACACAACTTGAGCTAAGAAGTAGCAAGAGAAAACTACGAACCAAGATCCATAAAGTTCAAAATATTGTCACTAAAAAGGTATGCCTCCCCACCACAAATCTCCCCAAGTGAGCACCTGTTCCGGATTTTAATACCAGAGGGATTTACTTTAGGATGGGGAAAATGAGATAAGGAATAGGACAACACTCTGTAAACTAAACATTAACCTAAGAAAGAGTCAACATCACGGGACAACCACAAGCATCCGAGTGCTGCCTGCTTGTCACACTTGGGTAGCAACTGTCTTGACAAATGGAAAGCGACATGGCCCAACATTAGCCCCAACTGACAGAGTGGCAAGTGACCAAAGGTGCCTCATGTGCCCAGTCCATTCGGCTGTCCAAGCTGAATCACGGAAGGGGGAAGAGGCGGCCATGCCAATAGCTGTCAGGGTGACAAGACCCAGGCGGGGCTGCTTTAGAGACAAATGTCACGATCAGCTGTCTTTATAACATCATCTAGATGCTGGGTGGCACGTTCTACAAAACACTAGCCTTTAAACACAGTAAGCATTGGGTACTGGTGGATATAAAGATCAGGCAGTGCCTAGCCTGCCCAACTGCACACAAAAAACCTAGCAGCAAATAGCCAGAGCAGTCACGGACACGGCAGACTCACACACACGCTGTGGGAACTCAAGGGCACGAACCATCTTGGCCTTGGCTTGCAAGGAGCAAGAGGGAGTCCAGTGGAGACACTCGAGCTCTGTCTTGGAGGTGAAAATTCCAGTCAAAGGGAACAACGTGTCCAGGGGCATGGAGTCGTGAAGCTATGTGGCATATTTCTGGACCAGCAAGCATTCGGGAAGGCAAGAGAACAGGGTGGGGGAGGATGGTGCAGGACAACAGGAAGGCGAGGGGGGCGGGTGGCTCCCGTGCACCATGCCTACCAGCTGGACTTTATCCCGTATGCCGTGCAATGCTAGCAAGTTTCCAGAAAAGATCTGGGTGTAAACAACAGCCTGACAGTGGTGTGGTGGATGGACTGCAGCAAGAAGGCAGGCAGGAGCTCCCGTTGTGGCTAAGTGGGTTAAGAACCCAAATAGGATCCATGAGGATGCGGGTTCGATCCCTGGCCTTGCTCAGTGGGTTAAGGATCCAGCATTGCCATGAGCTGTGGTGCAGGTCGCAGACGCGGCTCGGATCTGGCATTGCTGTGGCTGTGGCGTGGGCCGGTAGCTGCAGCTCTAACTAGACCCCTAGCCTGGGAACCTCCATGTGCCGCAGGTGTGGCCCTGAAAGGAAAAGAAAGAGAAAGGCAGGGAGCATGGGTCCTGGGCTCCTGGCTGGCTGCCCAGCCCAGTAGTACCAATCAGGAGGCATTCAGGACTCACAGGATGGACCACAGATGACCCTGGTTAAGATGATGGCAGTAGGGATGAAGGAAAAACAATGCATTCCAAAGATACTCCTGAAGGCAGCATATGGAGTTCTCGGGCCAGGGATTGAATCTGAGCTGCAGCTGTGACCTACACCATAGCTGCAACAAGGCCAGATCCTTAACCCACTGGGCTGGGCCAGGGATTGAACCCACGTCGTAGCAGAGACAACATCAGATCTTAACCTGCTGCACCAGAGTGGGAACTCTGAGCTCTTTCTAGTAGGAAAATGTCCTGCTCAGAATTCGCTAGTTGTCCCCATCACCAGGGGCTTCAAGTCCACTCTCTCCGTAGAAATCCAGCTGAGCGCTGCCCACAGCTGCGCTAGGGGAGTGGTGGAGGCCACACATGCTGGAGGCAGAACTAACAGATCTGGCAACTGACTAGATGGGAGAGAACAGGAGGGGACAGGCTTGGGGAACCGGGTTTCTGGCCTGGACCACTAACGGAAGACAGTCCGGCACTGGGGAGAGAGAACGCAGGAGGAGCAAGCAGGTGCTGCAGGAGGAGGAAGAGTTAAATTCCGGGACATGGTCGTTTCTAGCACCTGGGGGAGACCCGTGCCATGTCCAAAGCGCTGAACAGAGGGCCCGGCCCTGAGCAGAGCCAAGTAAGATGTGCTGGCAAAAAAGTCTCCCAGGAAGACTTCCTCCTTCACTCTGAAACGGCTCCTGCAAGGTCACCCACAACACCCCTGTGGGTAAATGCAGTTTTCTTTTTTTTTTTTTTTGTCTTTTTGCTATTTCTTGGGGCGCCCCTGCGGCATATGGAGGTTCCCAGGCTAGGGGTCCAATCGGAGCTGTAGCCACCGGCCTACGCCAGAGCCACAGCAACGCGGGATCCGAGCTGCATCAGCAACCTACACCACAGCTCACGGCAACGCCGGATCGTTAACCCACTGAGCAAGGGCAGGGACCGAACCCGCAACCTCATGGTTCCTAGTCGGATTCGTTAACCACTGCGCCACGCCGGGAACTCCCTAAATGCAGTTTTCTTATGTCATCTTAACTCTTCCCTCCTGGAAATAACCTCCCCAGGGCACTTAGAGACAACAATACCCCATGGGAGTTCTCTTTGTGGCTCAGCAGTTAAGGAACCTGACTAGGATTCATGAGGTTGCGGGTTTGATCCCTGGCCTCGCTCACTGGGTTAAGGATCCGGCTTTGCCATGAGCTGTGGTGTAGGTCGCAGATGCGGCTCGAATCCCGAGCTGCTGTGGCTGTGGTGCAGGCCAGCGGGTGTAGCTCCGATTCATCCCCTAGCCTGAGGACTTCTGTATGCTGCAGGTGCGGCCCTAAAAAGCAAAAAACAACAACAAAAAAACAATACCCCACAGCTGCTTCTTTTCAGTCTCCCTTGCTGCTTCTCCTTCCTAATCCAGCCTATAAATGCCCATAGAGCCCAGGGCCTGTTTCTCAGCTCCTGCTCTACCCACACTCCTCAAACAATCTCATCCATCCCTACGGTTTTAAAAAACATTTTATTATACAAATTTCAATTGACTCTAAAATGCCATATTGAAACCCATGGATCTATCAACACTGTGCATTCTTATGTGCTGACAACTCTCCAATGCTGTCCAGACATCTCCCGTGAGGAGTCAGAGGTCCAGCAGGCCAACTGCTTAGCTGGCCTTTCTATCTGAATAGTGCACGGCCATCTCAAACAAATTTCACCAGGTCCACTGCCCTGGGTCCACCCCTTCCCCACCCACACCTGTTCCTCCTCCTCTGAATTCCTAGCAAGCTCTCAGTGGCCAGCACCTCGTGTGCCTTATTCACTGACGTTTCCCAACAGCACCTGGCAGGTGGCCGGCACGCTCACCTGGGCAACAAACAGCTCTAGGTAAATGGCACCAGCATCCTCCCCGCTGGCCATTACCTTGATTCTGTCCCCCTTTCAAAGCCAGACTGATATTTTATTTTCTATGTTTTCCTTTTTAGGGCCACACCTGCAGTGTATGGAAGTTCCTAGGCTAGGAGTCAAATTGGAGCTGCCACTGTTGGCCTGCACCACCGCCACATGGGGTCTGAGCCACATCTGTGACCGATGCCACAACCTGCAGCAATGCCAGATCCTTAACCCACTGAGCAAGGCCAGGGATGGAACCTGCATCCTCATGGATGCCATGTCAGGTTCTTAACCCACTGAGCCACAATGAGAACTCTCCAGACTGATCTTTTAAAAATGTAGCTCAGAGCATGTTACCCTAGGGCTTATACCTTTAAATGTTTTCCAGGGCTCAGAATAAAATGCAAGCTCTCTAAATAGCTGTAAGGCCTGGAATTTTCTGGCCCCTGCTCCTTGCCACCTGTCCTGTTTTCCTTTCACTCCTACCTCCTAGATTTTTCTGGGGTTTCCCAGCATGTCTGACTCCTCCCCTTCAGGGCTTTCATGCCCACTGACCCTTCAGGTCTCAGTTTGACATCACCTTGTCCGAGAGGCCTTCCATGACCTCATGTGGGAAGTTCCCTGATTTTGTCCCATGGCACCTACCTCGATCTGTAAGTCTCTATGGGTTTTCATCTCAGCCACGGCTTCCTGGGGAGAGTGACCACAGCTCTTACGCTCAGGGCCAGAGGGCTTCAAAGACATCCTATACACTCAATATGTGATAGAATCAATGAATTGACTGAGTCTAGACTGAGTCCTAAAGTTGAGGCAGTTAAAGCTTAAGGCAGACTAGAGCCCAGGAAGGAGTAGTCAGAAGGTACAGGGGACCTTGAATAGAGACAAGGACCCCAGTGTTGAGAGCATGTGGCCCTAGCAGGAACCTGGGGTATCCCAGGTGACCTTGGGCCCTTTAAGTGAACACCTTCAGGCGCAGCTTTTTTTTTTTTTTTTTTTCTTTTTCGGGCCGCACCCATGGCACATGGAGGTTTCCAGACTAGGGGTCAAATTAGAGCTACAGCCACTGGCCACAGCCATAGCCACGTCAGATCCAAGCCGCGTTCTGCGACATACACCACAGCTCAGAGCAACGCCACATCCTTAACCCACTGAGCAAGGCTAGGGATCAAACCCGCAACCTCAAGGTTCCTAGTCCGATTCATTTCCACTACACCACAAGGGGAACTCCCTCAGCTGTCTTTTTTGAAAAAAAGGAAATATCAATTTCATGGGCTTCTATCACTTGTGGGGAAAAATAAACAGTAGATACTTAATAACAGAATAAAAATAAAAGAGGGTTGATTTGTTGATCAACTTGGAAACATAAACATCCAATTTTGTAACACAACTTGAGCAGCAGTCCTTGCAAGGGCACTGGGCCTGAAGTGTAACAAACTTGGGTTCAAATGCCTTTTCTAGCCACGTGTCTTCAGCAGGTTGAGGTTCCTTCTCATCTCTAAGATGTAGATCCTATTACTTCCTTCTTAAGATTGCTACTAGGATTACACTGAATAAATAAGCTGTTATCATATAAAGCTGGCCCACATTAAGAGTTTAACAGGTACTTCCTTCCCTTTTCCATTTTTTGAAATGCCAACTGTATTTCCTAGAGGCTCACTATTGAAGATAAACAACAAGATAAAATTCATATAACCTAACGTAAATAAACCGGGAAAGCAAATGGATGTGTAAATTGGTTGATGGGAGCTCTGGCTTTTCAACTGGGCAAACAGGACATGGCTGTGTCCGGGATGGACTCAGAAAATCGAATATGTAATCCAATGAGGTTAGGAAAAAAGTTTAAACATGAACCCAACCCCTACTTCGTGCTGATAACTGTACATACTTTTTTGATCCACTACCTACTTTTCAATGCAAGTCAACAACTGTCCGTAAGGCGGACACCTCTTGGCTACTTCCCCAATCTCCACTGAGGGATCGCCGGGGCCGATGTATTATTTTATTTCTTCACAGCAACCTAGGAGGTGAGTGGTAGGTACCTCCACTACCGTTTACAGATGCTGACACTGAGGCTTTGCGCGGGCGAGCAGCTTTCTCAGGACGCCCTGCAGGAACCCCGAGGCCCAAGTTCAAGGCCTGCGGCCTCAGCCACGCGCCGGCCGCTCCCCCACGACTCCGGCTCGCGCAGGGTCAAGGTCCAACAGGCCGGGCCGGCTCCGCGCGCGGACGTGGCTTCGGCGCTGGGTGTCATTCCCGCCATGACCTTGAGCCCCGCCGGCCCGGCGGCAGGCGCTCCGACCCTGCCGAGGCTCCGGCTCGCCCCGCCACGCGGACCGCGGCCCCAGCCCAGCCGCCCCACAGCCCCGGCGGCCCTGCCCCATGGGAACGCTACCGAGCCAGGGCGGAGACCCGCGCTGGGACCCCGCGCCCTCCGCCCCGCGGCGGCCCCTCCCCGGCCGCTCCCGGAAAGGGCGGCGCTGCTCACCGGAGCCCGGGCAGTAGGCTGCAGGGGGCGGCCCGCCACAGGAAGCCGCCGCCTGAGGCCGCTCCGCCGGCGCGCAACACTCGCACCGCCATCTTGCTCCGGAGCCTCGACTCCCACCGCCCCGGCCTCCGCTGACGCCGCCGCCGCCGCCGCCGCCGCCGCCGCCGCCGCGACCCCTCCCCCGGCCGGGCCCGCCGAGGCGGGGGGCGGGGCGGGGCGGGGCAGGGCGTGCGGCCGCTGCAGTGCGGGGCGCGACCGCCAGGGGGAGTGGGGCCCAGGACGCTGCACCGCGGGGAGCGGCCGCCAGGGGGAGCGGGGGGGGGGGGCGCAGAGGTCTTGTCCTCAGTGCGTCCTGGCACTGAGGTCCCGGAGTCGCAAGAAAGCAGCGGGAAGCCTGACGGCAACAGATTTTGAGACTTCAAGCTCCGACGAAAGGAGCTCGGTGCCCAGCACAGGGGCCACGCAGGGGTCGAGGGCAAGGCTTGAACATACGTGGAGAGATTCACCGGAAGAGAGTAGCACAGTTCCTAGGGGAATCCAGGGCCTGAGGGCGAATCTGAGAGGCAGCTTCTTTTTAGATTTTGCACCATGTACATACATTGCCTTTTCAAAAATAGATTACGCTTTAATAAAAGCATTCTCGTTCTGGATGGAAACATACTCAGATACTCTCGTGGTCTCCGGACTCCTTGTTCTGTTGATGTGAGCACGCCGCTGGGTATGAAATGATCGGAGTGTGTCAAGTGTGAGAATGGAGAGATTGACAAGACCGGAAGGGAGCCCAGGCTGGAGAGTGCGTCCCCAGGGGTGCCTGGAAAGTGGAAGAAAAACCCTGGGGAGCTGGCACAGCGGCCTGGTCCCAAGGAAAGAGCAGACAGGTGGAGGGAGGGAGAACTCCGGCCGCCCAAGGAAACAGCTTAAACAAAGGCGTGGGTTGAAGTTCCCGTCGTGGCTTGCTGGTTAATGAACCCGACTAGTATCCACGAGGATGCAGGTTCCATCCCTGGCCTTGCTCAATGGGTTAAGGATCTGGCGTTCCGTGAGCTGCAGTGTAGGTCGCAAGTGCGGCATCGGATCTGATTTTGCTGTGGCTGTGGTGTACGTTCAACCTCTAGCCTGTTTGGGAGAAATGTATCCTGTGGGGAAATAAAAGAACCACTGATAGAATCATGAAACCGCAGCTAAGAGCTAGACAGAAAATTGAGGAGCAGTTAAGCTCCTATTAGATCCCTAGCCTGGGAACCTCCATATGGCGTAAGTGCGGCCCTAAAGAGACAAAAAGACCAAAAAAAAAAAGAAAATGGGGAGAAACAGGGGAGGAGCTTCCCAGCCACCAAAGGGGGCATTTTCATGGCCCAGAGGAAATTGTCCTTAGGACTGGGTAGCTGACAGATCTCTAGGAGGGGTGGGGACAGGCACTCAGTTTGTGTGTGGGGGGGGGTCTCTGGAGTTGGTAATTCTAAAGATGAAGGGAGGAGGAGGGGGCTTCAGGGCTGAGTCCCACAATGTTAATATGGCAAGGAGCCACCAGGAGGGCAGAAATGGGTCCTGTGGATGGAGGAGTGGCAACAAGGATTTGCTCCACACCAGGGAGAGGCATGTGGCGGGAAGGCGATCAGGCACAGAGGGACAGGTGGCCACAGGCTGAGTGGGTGAGGTTGTTCCTGATCTCAACTGGCTTATGCTTCTTGGGGCGGTGGAGGTGGCAGAGACCCAAAAGGGAGGCTGGTGTGAGCTCTCCCCAGGGCGGAAAGGACAGGTCCCCATCCTGGACTGTGGGAGGCAGGGCCTCTTAAAGCCAGTGATGCTGATGTGACTTTCTAACACATTCCCTAGATTTCTCAGTTCTATTTCGGGAGACAAATGCTTTCAAATCTATTTTCCTGAAATGTAAACTTGATAGGCGTTTCTTTGATGACTTGGCTCTTGGGTTCTTTATTAGGCCACTCATTCTGCCCTTTTTTTTTTTGTCCACAACCTCAGCATGTGGAAGTTCCCAAGCCAGGGATTGAACCCATGCAACCGTTGAGGTCTGCACCATAGCTGTGACAACACCAAATCCTTAACCTGCTGTGCCACACGCAAACTTCCTTGTTCTTCACTTTTTTCTCCACTATCATTTTGCTCCAAGTTCTATTAACCCAGTGCATTTTACTGAAGGGAGGGAGGTGCTCCATATTTATAGGTGTGTGGCTTAGGTTCCAATATCATAGGATAAACATTAGGCATCTTCCTGGAGTTTAATTCTTACATCAAGATTTCCAGGAAAATATCTATGTTAAAATTAAAATGATACATTAGAGCATATGTAAGCATTTAAAGTACTTGAGCTTTTATTTCTATTCTTTTTTGCTTTTTTTAGGGCCGCACCCACGGCATATGGAGGCTCCCAGGCCAGGGGTCCAATCGGAGCTACAGCTGCCGGCCTACACCACAGCCACAGCAACGTCAGATCCAAGCTGTGTCTGTGACCTACACCACAGCTCATGGCAACCCTGGATCCTTGACTTGCTGAGTGAGGCCAAAGATTGAAACTGCATCCTCACAGACACTATGTCGGGTTCTTAACCCACTGAGCCACAATGGGAACTCCACTATCTGCGCTTTTAGAGATGGCTCGGACGGGTGTCCTGTCCCCTCCAGGATAACCAATACCCCACGCTCCCACCTAGACAGTCTTAGATGCTCCCCTTTCACTCACCCTCCCTGGCGCCAAGCCTGCAAGTTCCTCTTGGCACATAATCTAACTTCTTTTCAGCTTCCCTGCCCGACTCAGTTTACATCTTAGAACCAATCTTTGAACAGGTCACTGTCTCCCGACCTCTAATCTTCTCCGTTCCCGTCTATTCCTGACACGGATGCTATTATCTTACGGAAATGTGAATCTAAATATATCACTCTTTAAAACATTAAGTAATGGGGGTTACTTAATGTTTTAATTAAGTTCTAATTAGAACTACTAGAAATACTTCTAATTCCAGAATTTCTCTAAGTTCCACCCATGTCCAATGTCCCAATGTGCTCACTGCTTTCAGAACCCCTTGGTCATGCTTCCTCTCATCCTTCGAGGACTTCATATACTCCCTTCCCTCTGCCAGGAACGCCCTTTTCACATGCCTCATGCACTAACCTTAAGACTTGTCCTTTAAGATTCAGTTCTAGCACTATCTCATCTCTTCTGGAAAGTTACCCTAACTTCACCCCACTCATGTGCTTCTGTTTGTCATGAAGGAATCTGTGCATCCCTCCCAGGAGATTATGAGCCCTGAGAGGGCGGGCAGTGCCTGTTGTAATTACTGAAATGCTCTGCCTGACAATACATGTATTCCCTAAGGTTGAAATATGCTCCAAGTCCCTTTCTGGGAGCCAGAAAACTGAAATATAGAGCTCAATGCTTCATCAGCTTATCACAGGTTAATCTAAGTTATCACAGCTTATAATGAACAGCAATAATTCTGAAACTCAGAGTTCACATCATGGCTCAGCGGAAACGAAATCTGACTAGTATCCATGAGGATGCAGGTTCGACCCCTGGCCTCACTCAGTGGGTTAAGGATCCAGCATTGCCGTGAGCTGTGGTGTAGGTTGCAGACGCGGCTCGGATCCCACGTTGTTGTGGCTGTGGTATAGGCTGTGGTGTGGGATGGCAGCTACAGCTGATTCGACCCCTAGCCTGGGAACCTCTACATGCTTCGGGTACCGCCCTAAAAGAGAAGTCAAAACTCTGAAACTTTCCAACTCAAATGCATGTGTGAGAAGTTCTACAGCTTCATCAATGTATCAGATTTTAAGAACTCATTTCTATTTAATCAAGCCTAGGACATGGAATAAAAGAAAAATGGCAGAATTTGAGTTTAATTTTCTACATGTCAACATTTTTTTTTTTGGCCACGCCCAAGGCATGTGGAAGTTCCCAGGCCAGGGACTGAACCCGAACCACAGCTGCAATCTGAGCCACAGCAGTGACAATGCTGGAGCCCTAACCCACTGTGCCACCAAGGGAACTTTTTTGTTGGCTGTGCCTGTGGCATATAGAAGATCCTGGGCCAGGGACTGACCCAAGCCACAGCAGTGACAATGCTGGAGCCCTAACCCACTGTGCCACCAAGGGAACTTTTTTGTTGGCTGTGCCTGTGGCATAAAGAAGATCCTGGGCCAGGGACTGACCCAAGCCACAGCAGTGACAACACCAAATTCTTAACTGCTAGGCCACCAGTTCTTAAAATACAGAACTTTAATCTGATAAAGTCTGACCAAGTCATGTTTATTATTTCCCTGTGGAATTGGTTAAATCAGAGTAAAAAATTAATTTTGAATATATGCCATCAAAAATAAACATTCGCTTAATGCAGGCTTATCTATGAATAATATCAAAAGGTTTTCTTCTTTCAAAATAAAAAAATGGAAATGGGAAAAAAAAAAACACACCTTCTAAAAGTTTTTTTTTTTTTTTTTGCTTTTTAGGGCCAAACCTTCGGCATATGGAAGTTCCCAGGTTAGGAGTCGAATTGCAGCTATAGCTGCTGGCCTATGTCACAGCAACTTGGGATCTGCGACCTACACCACAGCTCACAGCAACACCGGATCCTTAACCCACTGAGTGAGGCCAGGGATCGAACTTACATCCTCATGGATCCTAGTCCGGTTCGTTAACCACTGAGCCATGAAGGGAACGTCTTCTAAAACAGTTTTACGAAACATTTCAGTGGATCGCTAGGCACACTTAGTATAACAGGAACTATGTTCACAGAGAAGGAACTATGAACCATAACCATAGTCCTTTAAGAAAAATTATAACAAAGTTTTTATTTCATTTACTTTCACTATTTCATAAATACCAGAAGATTAAACTGGACGGTTTGTGAGGAAACTTAGAAAAATTTTTCCATAAAGCAAACTTATAAATCCTTCCCTTTGGCTCCGTCTTCACTCCCCCTTCACTGTGTTGACGAGAGCTGGAGTGCTTCCAGGTTTTTGGTCAGGCGGGTGCTTTCGGGACTGATGGGGCTCTCCAGGTAGGTGGTTCCTGCACAGGGCTTGCCAGTCACCGGATCTATGACTTGTCCAACTTTGAAAATGATCTCGGCCAGTTCATGCTTCACGTGCTTGGTTCGAGGGACAGGTAAAGCTTTGAGAAGCACGATATCCCCGACGGTGCACTGCTGAAGAGCATCGTGGGCAAAGTAGGTTTTTCGCTTATTAAAATACTGTGGAGAGAAGGAAGAAGAAATCGGTAGTTCCCACCTGTGATCACGCAAGGCCGCACACGATACGAAAAGGCAACGCACGGACAACAAGCTGGGACTTGGGAGAAAAAAGAGATCATATACGGATAGAAGCTTCTAATACAAAAATAAACTGCTTAATTTCTGGGAAGCACAGTGACTTTTCCAGAGCTGATCCTGTCCCTAAGTTTTCCAGCCTAATCCCTGTGGTCCCTTCACTGTATCAGGGATCATTCTTTTCTACACTATTTAAACTCTTTCTGGGGAGTTCCCATTGTGGCGCAGTGGTTAATAAATCCGACTAGGAACCATGAGGTTGCAGGTTCGATCCCTGGCCTCGCTCAGTGGGTTAAGGATCTGGCGTTGCCATGAGCAGTGGTGTAGGTCGCAGATATGGCTCGGATCCCGCGTTGCTGTGGCTCTGGCGTAGGCTGGCAGCTACAGCTCCGATTAGACCCCTAGCCTGGGAACCTCCCATATGCCACGGGAGCGGCCCAAGAAATTGCAAAAAGACAAAAAAAAAAAGAAGAAGAAGAAGAAGAAATTGTCACAACATTGTAAATCAACTACACCCCAATAAAACCTTAAAAAAAAAGATGAAAACAAATAATTAAATTAAAAAAATGTAAAAAATATTAAAAAAATAAATAAATAAAATAAAATAAACTCTTTCTTCCCAGTAGAGCCTTCTCTGCAGCCTAAAAACACGTTCTCTCACCACTAGCTCTGTGACTTGGGACAAGCCCCTTAAACACTCCATGCTCAGGTTTTTTCCCCACCATAACATGAATGGAAAAATACCTGTGCCTCTAAAGTTACCAACACAATGAAACGTTATAATAATGTATATACAGCAATTAGCTCCATGCCATGCTCTAAGTAGAGCAAATAAGCCGCAGATGAGAACTGGAACCAGCTATTACGTACAACTCACCCTGCCACGGCAGGTGTTCCCATTTTACACAGAACAAAGACCAGGGAAGTTAGGTAACGTGCACAGCTAGTGAACAACAGCCAGCACTTAAACTAAGGTCTTTTTTTTTTTTTTTTTGGCCCCGCCCACAGCAGGGAGACGGTCCTGGGGCAGGGATGGAAACCACACCACAGCAGTGACCCGAGCCACAGGAGTGACAACACAAGATGCTTAATCTGCTGAGGGACCTGGGAGACCAAACTAAGGTCTTCTGATTCTAAGGCCAATGATGATGCCTTCACTCTATAGCTTGCTCCTGTGTTTCTTTTCTTTTTTTTTTTTTTTTTTGGCCTTTTAGGGTGACACCTGTGGCATATGGAAGTTCCCATGCTAGGGGTCAAATCGGAGCTTCAGCTGCCAGCCTACACCACAGTCACAGCCACACGGGATCTGAGCTGTGTCTGTGACCTACACGACAGCTCATGGCAACGCTGGATCTCTGACCCAGTGAGCGAGGCCAGGGACTGAACCCAAATCCTCATGGATACTAATCGGACTCATTTCCGCTTCGCCACAACAGGAACTCCTAGCTTGCTCCTGCGTTTTTCTTTTTTTTTTTACTTTTAGGGCCGCACCAGAGGCATATGGAGGTTCCCAGGCTAGGGGACTAATAGGAGCTACAGCTGCCAGGCTATGCCACAGCAACGCCAGATCCAAGCTGCGTCTGAGACCTACACCACAGCTCACAGCAACGCTGGATCATTAACCCACTGAGTGAGGCCAGGGATAGAACCCGAAACCTCATGGTTCCTAGTCGGGTTTGTTTCCGCTGCGCCACAATGGGAACTCCTGCATTTCTTTTTTTTTTTTTTGTCTTTTTGCTATTTCTTGGGCCGCTCCCACGGCATATGGAGGTTCCCAGGCTAGGGGTTGAATCGGAGCTGTGGCCACCGGCCTACGCCAGAGCCACAGCAACGCAGGACTCGAGCCGCGTCTGCAACCTACACCACAGCTCACGGCAACGCCGGATCGTTAACCCACTGAGCAAGCGCAGGGATCGAACCCGCAACGTCATGGTTCCTAGTCGGATTCGTTAACCACTGTGCCACGATGGGAACTCCATGCATTTCTGATCCTAGATAACAAAAAGCACTTGTACTGACCAGTGTGCCCAACATCGAATGCAGAAACATCCTTGGCACCTCCCCCTCCCTCCCTTGCCCATCTACCAAATCGGGGACTTGAGCTCTCCTTTTCTGAAATCTACTTTCCCCATGCCATCCCCGCTGCTCCAAGGACTGCTCAGTTCTTTATCATTTCTGTCCCAGACTTTTGCAATAGCCTCCTTACCCATTTCCTTACCTCCAGTCTTCAGCCCAGCCCTCCCAGTCTGTCCTTCCCTTGCTTACAGGATGAATCCCAAAATACAACATAAAAGACCCTTCACGGTCCAGCTCTGGTTGTTCTTGGATTCATTCAACAGTGCCTACTGAATGCCAAGCTCTGGGCTCAGCCTTGCCGAACCACTTGCTGCTCCAGTAGAATGTCATGACCTTTCGTGTGTGAGAAATTAATAAACAGAAACCCCATTTAAACAGGGTTGGGAGACCAGAAGGGGAAGCTCTCAACCCTGTGATGATAACAGAGCTCAACATGAAGAACGACCTTCTCTTCCTTCCCGGCAATGATTCAGCCAATGGAAAGCCATGAACTCTTAGTCTAGTGTATCCCTCGCAACCCACCCCCCCCGGCGCCCCGTAAAAGCATCCTCCCCTCGTTCAGCTGGCCACTGCCGTAGGGGACGTGCACGTGGCTCACTGTGGTTACAGACCCTGAACTGCAATTCTCTGCACATCTCGAATAAACCCACTGCAGAAATAACCAGCAGTCTGTTTTAGGTCAATATACTGCTAAAAGAACTTTCACAAATTATCCATCATGGGAGCAATGGCTCCCCACATCCCTGCTGCCCTCTACCTGGTCCCCTGGATAAAACCCCTTTTGACATTCAGCTCAAATGTCTTATAGTCAAGAAGTCTCTCCTTCAGCAACTTGGGAAGGAAGACTGAGTCCTACTTTCTGCGCCCCACACTGTTTCACACAGAGAATGACCATAGCAGTTAATCAGATTGACTGAAATTAACTCTATGTGTCTCTACAATGTGAGTGCAAACCACGATTGACTCGTTGTTATACCCACAGACCAGCACGATGTCTGGTGTATAGCAGATGCCCAATGCATCTTTACTGTCAGGGAAGTGTTTTTCTGCTCAGAACCGAGACCACGCTGATTTATCAACGTCATCTGAAATGAGAGATGCTCCTTACCTTTAACAAATAGGGATCCAGAACCAGTCTGGTCACTCTCACTTTAGCAGTTTTTTGCATTGCTGTCCCAATCACCTTCCCCACAACCCATTTGGCATGGACAGACGAACGTGCTATTGACATTCTGTGGCTTGGGTCACCTGAAAACAAATTCCAAAGTTTGATAATTTGGTAAAGTTGTGACTTGCCAAATCAATTTCGTCATTAGACCTGCCCAAGTTCTGAGTTCCTGTCATGGCTCAGAGGTAATGAACCAGATTAGTATTCATGGGGACGCGGGTTTGATCCCTGGTCTGCTCAGTAGGTTAAGGATCTGGCATTGCAGTGATATAGGTTGCAGATTCGGCTATCTGGTGTGGCTGTGGCTGTGGTGTAGTCCCGCTGTTGTAGCTCCGATTCGACCGCTAGCCTGGGCTCTTCCATATGCAATGGGTGCAGCCCTAAAAAGACAAAAAAAAAAATCCTATTTAAGTTCTGAAACACCTCTTGTTAGCTTTCTGAAATCACTTTAGAGATGCTTACTCGTTTCACTATTTCCTTACTATTCAACCTCCCGTGTTTATACTGTTTATAAAGTTGTAATTTTAATCTAAGCCTTAGTTTCCCCCCCATGCAAAATGGGAATAACAACAGGGCTTACTCACAGGAGTGTCGAGAATTTAACCTATAAGGCGCGCGACAGGGCGAACAAACGCTGGTCTTTACCGGCGTTCCTCATTTCTTTCCATCCCGCTCAGCTGTCTCTCCCTAAAGGCTCACAGCCCAGCTACCTGGGGCGCGCGTGAGTCCACGCCGCCCAGTCTAGGAACGGGTGGGGGTGATTGACCTCTTCGTCCCTAAAACCCCGGGGTCTGGTAACTCGACTCGACTCGCCTGGAGGGTTCGGTTCCCACGCTGCAGCGTCTCGGGCCCCGGAATACCCCCGGTTTCTGCAGCTGCGCGCGGCTGGCGGTCACCTCCAATTCCACAGCTCGCGGAGGGCCGACCCGAGCGTGATGGCGTCACGCCGCACGCGTAAATGGCTCCGCCCCGGACCGCCCTCTCATTGGCCATGGGTCTTCTCAGCACTGGGCGGGATAAAAGGCACAGATCCGCCTACTCTCCCTTAAAAAGAACCGCAGACCCTGGGTTAGTCGGCGGCTGCGCCCATGAGGTTGTGGGTTCCATCCCTGGCCTTGCTCAGTGGGTTAAGGATCCGGCGTTGCCGTGAGCTGTGGTGTAGGTTGCAGACGCGGCTCGGATCCCGCGTTGCTGTGGCTCTGGCATAGATCGGCGGCTGCAGCTCCGATTCAACCCCTAGCCTCGGAACCTCCATATGTCGCAGGAGCGGCCCTAGAAAAGGCAAAAAGGCAGAAAGACAAAAAAAAAAAAAGGTGGAATCATTAGATTGAAGTGTGGATTCAGAGAAAGAATTAAGGCCAAGGGCACACTTAAAAAGTGAATTTAAAAGGAGATATGGTGTTGGGAGAGTGTGAGATGTTTGAAATTTCTGAAACGGGAGCTAATTTTTCTTTTTTTTCTGTCATTTCACGGCCACACTTGTGGCATATGGACGTTCCCAGGCTAGGGGTCCAATGGGAGCTACACCACCAGCCTACACCACAGCAATGCTGGATCATGGCAATGCCGCATTCTTAACCCGCTGAGCGAGGCCAAGGATCGACCCCACCTCCTCATGGATACTAGTCCGCTTTGTTAACCGCTGAGCCAGGATGGGAACTCCCAGGAAGCTAATTTTTAGTGGCAGTGAAAATATTATTGCATATAAACAAAAACTGTTCCAGGATATATTTCCCTCTAGCTTTGAATTTAAATTCCTTTCTTTTACAGGCAAGCTTAAAAGTTCTCTTGCTAATGACACCAAAGACATACCTAGAGAGATAACGCAAATCAAATCATTTCACACCATTAAAGATACAATAAACATCTGTGTTTTTTTTCCCCCAACACTTGTTTGGGAGGAAAACTTTCCCTCTTCTAACTTAAGTTTGATTGTTGTGGGTGGGGCTGTGAATGAACTGATAATGGATTACCAGGAGAGAAGATAAGGTTTATTTACACATGGGAACAGGAGCTTTCATTGAATGAAGAGACTCTTGAACAACTAGAAAGAGGGGATTATATACTAACTTAATAAGGGAAAAGAAGGAGGGAGAAAGGGCCTCTGGGAAAATAAGTGGACTTTAGGGAAGTCAAATGGGCTTTTGTGAGAATAATGGAAAGTATAATAATTGTGAGAATAATGGAAAGTATAATACTTCATGATAAATTGGTTGGTCACCTTCCTGGCTGGAATCTCCCCTGAGAGATTTATGGCAGCTTCACTCTCACAGCTCCGCCTTTACCTGGATAAGGGATGCTCCGAAAAGGCTTTTTTTTTTTGCATCTGCTGTATCTTGAATATCCTAAGTTTTAGGTAACCTTTATGCCATTTTGGTAGATCTGAGTGGGTCCCATCATCCATTAGTATTCTTTTTGTCTTCTGGGGTAAAAACACATTGATTTGCCTTTGTGAATTACTGTGTCTGCAGTCTAGATGGGCCTGCCAATCAAAGGGCTCTGTGTTCCTGCAGCACATGACCCAAGCTGGACCAATCAGATTACCTTCAGGAATATGAATCTTGACTGTTTTGACTGGAGGATGGGAGGTGGCCTGAAGAGACTATCCAACCAGAGTCATCATCTGCTGCTTGCACTTATAGGAAATCAACTATACAGAAGTTGGTACTTGGAAAATGGAAAACAATATGCAGTCATTCATGATGTAAGACACGAATTAGATGCTTTTGGATAGGAGTAAAACCTCCCTACATTTGATAAGCTTCTTGGTCAGCCATCCAATCCCCTAGCCTATGACCCATATACACATTATTCATTCTCATTTTCTATCCCCCTACCCCACACCCCCCACCACCTCTCCAACCCAGCCTTCTCATCCACTTCCCTTCATGGTCACTGCTATGGTGTGAATATTTGTTTCCTTCCAAAATTCATATCTTCACTCTTGACCCCCATAGTGAGGGTATTAGGATATGACACTTTGGGGAAGTGATTAGGCTTTGCCCTCAATCTCTTTTATAAAAGGACTCCAAGAAAGCTCCACTCGTTTATCAATGGATGAAAGGTTGCATCTATATCTTGGCCATAGTAAATAAAGCTGCAAAGAACATTGGCATGCATATGTCTTTTGAAATTATTGTTTTTATTTTCTTCAGATATATACCCAGCAGTGGAATTGCTGGATCATGTGGATGGTTCTATTTTTAGTTTTTTAAGGAAACTCTGTACTGTTTTCCATGGTGGCAGCACCAATTTACATTCCCACTAACAGTGTACTAGGGTTCCTTTTTCTCCACATTCTTGACAACATTTGTTATTTGCACACTTTTTTTTTTTTTTTGGTCACTCCATAGCACACAGAAGTTCCTGGGCCAGGGATCAAATCTGTGATACAACAGTGACCCGAGCCACAGCAGTGACAACACCAGATCCTTAATCCACTGAGCCACCGGGGAACTCCTTTTTGTAGACTTTTTGATAAAAGCCATTTTAACAAGTGTGAGGTGACATTTCATTGTTTTGTTTTGTTTTGTCGTTTTGCCTTTTCTTGTGCCAATCCCTCGGCATATGGAGGTTCCCAGGCTAGGGGTCTAATTGGAGCTTAGCCAATGGCCTACACCAGAGCCGTAGCAACTCGGGATCCGAGCTGCGTCTTCGATCCACACCACAGCTCATGTCAATGCCAGATCCTTAACCCACTGAGCGAGGCCAGGGATTGAACCCGCAATCTGGCAGTTCCTAGTCGGATTCATTAACCACTGTGCCACGCCAGTGGTTTTGATTTGCATTTCCATGATGATTAGTAATGTTGAGCATCGTTTCATGTGCCTGTTGGCTGTTTGTATGACTTCTTTAGAAAAATGCCTATTGAGGGTCTCTATTCACTTTTCAATTTTTTTTTTATATTGAGTTGTAGAAGTTCTTTATTTGTTTTGGTTACTAATCTCTTATTAGACACATCACTGCAAATATCCTCTCCTGTTTAATAAGCTGCCTTTTCATTTTGTGGATGGTTTCTCTGCAAAAGCTTTTAAGTTTGATTCTGTCCCATTTGTTTATTTTTGCTTTTGTTTCCCTTGTCTGAAAAGACAGATTTTAAAAAAATATTGCTAAGTCCCATGTCACAGAGCAAACTGCCTTTGTTTTACTTTAGGAGTTTCATGATTTCAGGTCTTTTTTTCTTTTTAGGATCATTCCTGTGGCATATAAAAGTTCCCAGGCTAGGGACTGAACTGGAGCTGCAGCTATGACCTACACCATAGCCACAGAAACGGCAGATCCAAGCCATGTCTGTGACCTACTTTGAAGCTTGCAGGAATGCCAGATCCTTAACCCACTGAGCAAGGTCAGGGATCGAACCTGCGTCCTCATGGATACTAGTCGGTTTCTTAAATCACTGAGAAACAATGGGAACTCCCTCTACTATCTAACTTTTAGTGCTAAAAGTGTCCTGATGGCAGTGGCTGTAGTAGCAGCAGGGCTTTTGCTCACTCTCAATGGTCATGTGCATCCCCAGTGCCCAGATTTTGGTCTTTACTACTACTCTGCACTAAAAGAATCCACAACTTTTTGGGTAGGAGGTGGAAGAAGCTATTCTCACATCTTAGAGCAGGAAAAATTTTGGGATGGGTTTATAACACTTCCAAATATGAGAATGTTTTTCAGGATAACAGATAAAGTGCTAAGAGTTAAAAGAAGACAGCTTAATGGAGCTTCCATTGGCCAAGTTGTCACAATTTGAGTATAAGAAGTGATTAATTGGAGCTGCTTGTACATAACAGGGCAAGTGTTCATAATGATGCTTAAGAGCAAAGTTAATATAATAAAGTATGTTAAAACAGTTATAAAAGGATGATCATAACATGGTATGTATGATTCAATACTGATCTTAAAAAGTAATATATATTTTCTTGCTAAGTGTGTGCATATGTACATATGTATGTATATATATATGCATGTATATATATATATATATTTTCTTTTTTCCTGTTTAATCTCTTAAGAATTAGGAGTTCCCTTGTCGTTCAATGGGTTAAAGATCTGGCATTGTCACTGCAGTGGTTCGGGTCACTGCTGTGGCATGGATTCAGTCTCTGGCCTGGGACTTCTGCAGTGCCACTGGAAAAAAAAAAAAAGAAGAAGAATAAGCACAAGGGTGTTGGGCAAGCCAAATCATCCTGGAAGACATTGAACCATGTCAGGAAATAGGAAGAACTGGACAGTCACTTAGACCAAGTGGAAAGAGGGTTCAACATTTAATCCGCTCGAATGGTCACATACAATAACCAAGCAGAATGAGGATTCGATAGTGTGTTGCAAAATGATGGAGTAGCCAAATGTTCTGCAGAGGAAAACCGACAACAAAACTTGCTTTCTTCAGGAAGGTGCTGGATAGTCTCATTAATTATCCAAATGACACATGAAGCTTTAAATAATGCTGGCCAGAAAGATCACCATACCACAATGACAGGACAACAGGCCAGATGGTTTTGGGAAAGTTCAAGTGTCAGAAATTTACAATCTATATAAAAGGAAGGTCTTGAAATATTCCACAACACAATGAGTGGTGCATATATATATATATATATATATTTTTTTTGTCTTTTTGTCTTTTTAGGGCTGCATATGGAGGTTCCCAGGCTAGGGGTCTAATCAGAGCTACAGCTGCCGGCCTACTCCTGAGCCACAGCATTGCCAGATCCAAGCCGTGTCTGTGACCTACACCACAGCTCACAGCAATGCCAGACAGATCCTTAATCCATTGAGCAAGGACAGGGATCGAACCTGCAACCTCATGGTTCCTAGTCAGATTCTTTCCACTGTGCCATGACCGGAACTCCAATAAGTGATATTTTGTTATAAAAGGAGATCAAAGAGAAGTTTTTTTGTTCTGTGCAACAAAGGTTTATGGGTGTCCTAAGGATCTGCCAGTCGCTAACCCATAAATTTCAGCTTTACTTGTCTGAATAAATAAGTCTTGTTCTTATTTTGGATCAGGTAAGATTACTAAAACCCAAGGAAGGTATGCAAACAGTACCTGGTAAAAAAAAAACCCTAAACCTAGAAACAGAAAAATTGAAACCCTAGGAAAAAATATAAAAAAATCAAATCCATGGAATTAACATTTTTATAACTGGTTTTGTATCATTATTTTGATATTCTGGGTACATCCTGTTTCTTTTTTTTTTTTTTTCGTCTTTTTGCTATTTCTTGGGCCGCTCCCACGGCATATGGAGATTCCCAGGCTAGGGGTTGAATCGGAGCTGTAGCCACCGGCCTACGCCAGAGCCACAGCAACTCGGGATCCGAGCCGTGTCTGCAACCTACACCACAGCTCACGGCAACGCCGGATCCTTAACCCACTGAGCGAGGGCAGGGACCGAACCCTCAACCTCATGGTTCCTAGTCGGATTCGTTAACCACTGCGCCACGAAGGGAACTCCAGATTCTTAACCTATTGTGCCACAGCAGGAACATCTTAGGTTTGTGATATTAATGAAATGTTTAGGTGTGTTTAAATTTGGTCAGTGTTTAAAAGAGTAGGGAGGAGTTCCCACCTGCTACAGTTCGGGTTGCTGCAGAAGTGCAGGTTCAATCCCTGGCCCAGCTCAGTGAGTTAAAGGATCTGGTATTGCCACAGCTGCGGCTCAGATTTAATTCCTGGCCCGGGAACTTCCATAAACTGCTAGTGCAGCCATTTAAAAAAAAAAAAGGGAGTTCCCGTCATGGCTCAGTGGTTAACGAATCCGACTAGGAACCATGAGGTTGGGGGTTCAATCCCTGGCCTCGCTCAGTGGGTTAAGGATCTGGCGTTGCCGTGAGCTATGGTGTAGGTTGCAGACTCAGCTCGGATCCCACTTTGCTGTGGCTGTGGTGTAGGCCGGCGGCTACAGCTCCGATTCGACCCCTAGCCTGTGAACCTCCATATGCTGCGGGTGCGGCCCTAGAAAAAAGGCAAAAAGACAAAAAATAAATAAATAAATTTAAAAAAAAGGAAGTGAAGGAGTAGGGATATCTAATTTTAGATATTAAGTTTTTATTTATTATTTGCACATCTATGAATAATTAGAGGAATGCTGGCTGCCTAAACAATGTTAGTTGGTTTCTTAAATTAGTAAATTGAATATAAGTCGAGATCCAAATAAGTATTATTTTTCTCCAAGCCCATAAGCCCTTCGAGCATAAGAGCCTTTTATACTCAAGAGTTTCTGAGAAAGACAGTCACAAGAATTTTGATGTTGAGCAGCAATCTCTAATTAATTTTTATTTGTCAAATGTTTTCAGAGTGTTATAAAACACTTTTGCAGGCACTGTTTGTATCCACTGGATTAGGAGTAAGATGATTCATGTACTAGTGACATTTCAGTCTGAGAAACCCTGGATAATAAATCATTTATTATTATGTCTAAGCTTAAGTATCTCTTTTCATAAAAAAAGACAGTAACATCTGGTTGGATAGATCAACTGAACTAATATATGTGAAAGGGTTAATTATCTTGCCCTCCTAGGCAAAAGTAAGTCATGACAATGGGTTTTTGAAAGAGTAGCACTCGTACAGATCTAACTTTGATCTAATAAATAGATTTAGGATTCAGGAGTTCCTGTCGTGGCTCAGCAGTAACAAACCTGACTAGTACGCAGGAGGATTAGGGTTTGCTCCCTGGCCTTGCTCAGTGGGTTAAGGATCTGGCATTGCCGTGAGCCGTGATGTGGGCCACAGATGGGGCTTGAATCTGGCATTGGCTGTGGCTGTGGCATAGGCTGGCAGTTGCAGCTCTGATTCAACTTTTAGCCTGGGAACCTCCATGTGCTGAGGGTGCGGCCCTAAAAAAAAAATGACCAATAAATAAATAAATAAATAAATAAATAAATAAATAAATTTAGGATTCACTTAACTTGGAACATTTTGAAGAGAACAAAGGACATGAGAATGAATTCATACCAGAATGACAAGGTTTACTGTATAGTTAACAGAAGCATAATTATTTATGACCCTAAAGATACATATATAACAGGCTTCTAATTTTACAATTCCTGTAAGAATTGGTGAAAATCCATGGCCAACTTCGGTCTTCTTCAGTTCAGACTCCTCTTTTCTGGGATTGTCTAAATTCTGCTGATCCTCTTCTAAAAACCCCATATTGCTCTCCTTCACCCATGCTGAGGTACACTGCCTTGTATTGAAGCCCTTAACACTTTTGGGGGGATTATGCAAGGTTTCTTTTCCCTAGCAACAAAATAAAACTTTGTGCAAAGCCTTAACCAACTGTAAGTAAGCTTTACTTCTTTTAATCTATACCTCTGCTGTCTCAGACATCACCTTGGTTCACTCTTCCTGAAACCTGAGTGCCTTCAATATTTATATGCTCTAAGGAGGCAGAGTAGTTCTTTTGGTGAAGAGACACTTCAAGAACTGATTTGCTCTGAAAATGGATATCCATTACCAAGATATTTGAACACAGAATATTATTAAGAATCCTCCCTGACTACCACAACTCGGTTCTAGCAACTTTTTCACCCTCTGATGCGTGGGACAAAAATATACTTTGAAAAGTGTAATTTCCATGATGAAAGGAGTTCATTACTTTCTTGGCGTTTTAGTGTTTTAATTTAAAAAAGTTAAATCATTTCAAGCTTTGACTTAAGGCTTATAAAATCTGGTCCTTCACAGGGAAAAAAAAATTGGGGAAGTCCTGAGCTGGGAGATAGATAGGTTTGAGGAAAGGAGAGAAAGCAAGGGACTGTATTCCTACTTTAGCCTCAGAGCTTCTTCAGCCACATCTGAGAAGACCGAAAGAAAAACAGAGAGCCGAGAAACAGAAGCGGCTCCATAGCTGCGGCTCCATAGTTGTTCATGGTTTATGAGAGCTTGTGTTTACTGTGCTTTGTAACATCAAAACGTGATCTCTGGCAAATGAAGCAGTAATCATAAATATCAAATTAAATGACCTTAATTTTGTTTTGGAAACAGGTATTACAGAAATACATTTCAATAAATAAAATGAATTATTAAGCCAACTAGTGACACTTCCTTAGTTGTGTATACAAGTTGTGTCTATAAGGCTCTTCCCTGGTTCTTAGCCTCGAAGCACCACTGCTTACCCTCGGGAACAGCCCCTACTTCTTGTCTTTCCATGGCGGTGCAGGGAGGTGTAGGGATTCTTATAACCCCCCTGACATTACAAAACAAAATCCCCTCTCTATTCAAACCTACAAATGTAACAGAAATAACAATTTTAATTAAAAAAAAATCTATGTTTGCTATAGGGAAATTTAAAACTAGAATAACAGGATAGAAAAGTAGACTTCTCTGAATCACTTTCCAAAGTTTATCAATAGGACCCCCAGTGTCCTCCAAGACTCTTCTTAAAGATCCTAGGACCCATTTGATGAACATAATGCAGGGTTTCTAAAAAAAAAAAAGCATGATACTGCCATATCCTACCACATGGATTTTCAAATAATGGTACGGAAGATTTCGGTGGTCCACCAAAGGATATTTTCAGTTTCAAAGTTATATATTTATTTTGGTGGAAATTAGAATATAATTAGCATATAAAACTCATACAATTTCCATAAATAATACATCCTAGGACAAGGCTAAAAACTCTGAGTCCCTTTAAAGAAAAACAATAAGTAAACACTAAATATGGTAAAATCTGTAAAGGATGCACACAAATGAGTGAAGCTTGAGAAATATTGCTCTTTTCTGTTTATTTCAAATTTATGTGACTGGTTATACTACATAATAGCCTTGATTAATCAATGTTTATATAATTTTAAAACTTTATGCCATAAAAATCACAGGTGAATAATTACAGGTTATTGCCTACAGAATTTCCGGCCAATTAAAAAGTTTTAGACCATGATGCCTAATATAATCTTGTTTATAAAACAAATTATTTTCACTATTTATAATCTCTCCTGGGAATATAATATGCTACTAGTTTAAGGTCCAAATTTATTTAGTGTCTATGCATTAGGAGTTTATTTATAAGCCTTCTCTTCACTATGAATAATTTGATATTGAATGGGATGAAAAGGCCTAACCAAACAAGTCTTTTTTTTTTTTAATGTCTTACTTTTATATAGTCATATGATTCTCCTCCCCCCACTCCCACCTCCCTGAGAACAAGGCTAAAAATTCTGAGTTATGTGCTGTTGAGTAAGTGAAGGACTGTGGCTTAAGGTTTTCTCACATTTATTATATTCACATAATTTCTCCCGAGTATGGATTTTCCTATGTTGATTAAGGTGTGCACTCTGGCTAAAGGCTTTTTCACATTCATTACATTTATAGGGTTTCTCTCCTGTATGAGTTCTCTCATGCTGATTAAGATGTGTCCTCTGGCTGAAGGCTTTCCCACAAAAACTACATTCGTAAGGTTTCTCTCCAGTATGAAGTCTATGATGTTCAGTGAGGGATGTGATACGGCTAAAGGCTTTACCACATTGACTGCATTTATAGGGCTTCTCTCCAGTATGAATTCTCAGATGTTGAGTAAAAGATGAGTGCTGACGAAAGGCTTTCCCACATTCATTGCAAATAAAAGGTTTTTCTCCTGTGTGAATTCTCTGATGTTGAATAAGATGTATCCTCTGGCTGAATCTTTTCCCACATTCATCACACTTATAGGGCTTCTCTCCTGTAAGGACTATCTGAGGTTGAGTAAGAGATGAGTTTTGGCTGAAGGGCTTCCCACATTCACTGGGTTTCCCTTCAGTACGAATGTGATTAGTAAGAAGAATATGTTGATTGAAGATTTTTCCACACTCATTATATTCATAAGGATTCTCTCTTACATAGTTTCCCTGATAGTAAATCAGGTCTGAATTATGTTTGATGCTATTTCCTTGTGTGTTTGAGTCAAGGGGTATTTTAATTGAAGGAATTCTCTGATGCATAATAAGGTTTGAGTTCAGATTGCAGTTTTCCACAAATCTATTACACTCAAGGCTTCTCTCCTGTGTGATCTTTCTGTGGGTGAAAGATACTTGTCCTAAATGTCTCTGCTGGTTTTCTTGGTTAAATTCTAATTGGTAATCAAAATCCCAGAGTCCACCTAAGATGGAATACCAGAAACTGTCTCCTGTTAGTTTCTCCATTATCATGTCATGGGTCTGATTTTCATCAGAGATACTCTGGTTTGGGGTTGATTTTTTAATTTCAGATCTATTCTCCCCATCTAAAAGAAATTAAGAACATACAAACACTTTGTAGTATTCTGTTTTGTAAAATAAATATTACATAATAAATTACCAAACGAAGCTGACAGTAATGTACATAAAGCAAATGTGGCACTGAAAGTTGTGAAAATGGCCACATAACAAGGGGAAAGGCCATAAAAGGATCACAGTGAGCAGAGGGGCATTTAAAACTATGTGTGGTAGGAGTTCCCATCGTGGCGCAGTGGTTAAGGAATCTGACTAGGAACCATGAGGTTGCGGGTTTAATCCCTGGCCTTGCTCAGTGGGTTAAGGATCTGGCGTTGCCGTGAGCTGTGGTATAGTTTGCAGACGAGGCTCGGATTCCGCGTTGCTGTGGCTGTGGCGTAGGCCAGTGGCTACGGCTCTGATTCGACACCTAGCCTGGGAACCTCCATATGCTGTGGAAGCAGCCCTAGAAAAGGCAAAAAGACAATAAATAAATAAATAAATAAAACTATGTGTGGTAATCAGAAAAAGGAGAAAGTGTTCAAGGAGTTCCCTTGTGGTGTAGCAGGCTAAGGACCTGGCATTGTCACTACAGCACCTCAGGTTGCTGCTGTGGCACAGGATCAATCCCTGGCCTGGGAACTTCCATATGCCATGGGTGTGCCAAAAAAATGAAAATTTATTGTAGTTGATTTACAATGTTAATTTCTGCTGTACAACAAAATGATTAAGTTATACATATACATACATCCATTCTTTTTCAGATTCTCTTCCCATATCACAAAAAAAACCAAGTCAAATGATGAGACAAGGTGCCAAAAAAAGAACTGGAGGGAAAACTAGATAGAGATGGTGTAGGTTAACCTGGTTTAGTGGACCAGAGTGGAAAATGCCTAACTCAGTATCTGGCATATAGTCAACAGTCTACTGTTTGCTATTATAACCAGGGAGAGCACTGTAGGTTGTGTGGCAACAAAAGGGAGTTAAGTTTTTTGTTTTGAGGTTTTTTTGGGGGGGTTGAAGAAGTCTCATATTTAGTGGATGCTTTAAAGAAGAGAGTAGAAAGTCAACAGATCTAGTTTTTGAAATACTTAATTAAAATGACAGTATGGCATTCATAAACAAAAATGCTATCTAAAATCTGGAAAGAAAATGTGGGTGAAATACTATGGCTAGAAATGTAGAAAAGGGGAATGATATTGAAAAGCTACTTAAAAGTGCTGTATTACACAGTGAACATCAAGTCTATAGGAATGCTTGCCTTTAGAAGAACTAGGAGGGAGAGAAGGTAGTAAAGGAGCAGGTAGAGGGACAGGGGAGAAGCTGGAAGGGACAAGGGTGGTGTGCACCACAAGCCAGGGTGCAAGAAAATTTTAAGAAAGTAAAGTCAACACAGTCAAATGCAACACGACCACAGGAAACAGTAGCTGGGTTTTTTAGCTACTGGATTTGACTGGAAGGCAGTTAGTGAAAATCTCTAAGAAAACAAATTTAGTAACACAGGTAGGATAGGTGTCATATTACAAAGGTGAGCAAGAGATTAAAATCGAAGCTATGGGTTTTAGACAAGTTTAAAGAGTTTGATAATAAAAAGGGAAAAAAAAGAATGAAAAATAGGTTAAAAGGGCAGAGGATTTTTGGTATGGAAAAGAAAAGATTTAAAGAATACCGAGAGGATATATGAATAAAAAATAGAAAATGCTACATGGAGATTTGTAACATCAAGGTATTTGTGGACATTCAAAATAATACCTTCAAAATAACTTCGGTGTTGTGCAAAATTTTTAATAATAAGTATATATTATCTGTTTAATCAGAAAAAAAAACCAAAAAGAAACATTTCAACTTTGGAAAAATATCAAATATGAACTGATTTTTTTTTGTCTTTTTTGCTATTTCTTTGGGCCACTCCCACGGCATATGGAGGTTCCCAGGCTAGGGGTCTAATCGGAGCTGTAGCCACCGGCCTACGCCAGAGCCACAGCAACGCAGGATCCGAGCCACGTCTGCAACCTACACCACAGCTCATGGCAACGCCGGATCGTTAACCCACTGAGCAAGGGCAGGGATCGAACCCGCAACCTCATGGTTCCTAGTCGGATTCGTTAACCACTGCGTCACGACAGGAACTCCTGAACTGAATTTTTAAAAAGGTCTCAGTATCCTTTAAACTTCAGGGGGAGATTTTCGAGCATACTACTCAGTTAAGTATTTCAAAAGTGACTATCTTTCCTCACTGAGTAGCACACACCCAGATGCTCACTTCTCACCTGAATGAGTGTCCAACAGGCTGCCTCTTCCCATCATCCGCTCTTCCTCTTGCTCCAACTGGGTGATCACCTCTGGCTTATAAAGCTGATGACCTATTCGTGGAAAAAGTGTTACATCTTAGCATCTTATACTGAGAACACAGAATCTCTCAAAACTCATTTCTAACCTTTTTAATCTTTGGGGACTCTGCGTTCAGAAAGGGGAGGCTGCAGAGGCAGCAAAATAAAGCTACTCATCATCAAGTCAAGACCTTTAACTCAAGGAGAAAGCAGGAAACAGAGGTCTCTATCTTCAAAACTGAAGTGCATTTTTCCATCCCGGCCTGAACTACACTTACAAAAGCTTTGAAGGTTTTCATTACTAAAAGGCAATAAACCTGAGAGTTCCCATCAGCGGAAACGAATCTGACTAGTATTCATGAGGATGCAGGTTCGATCCCTGGCCTCGCTCAGTGGGTTAAGAATCCAGTGTTGCTGTGAGTTGGGGTGTAGGTTGCAGACGTGGCTCAGATCTGGCCTTGCTATGGCTGTGACTGGCTGGCGGCTACAGCTCTGATTCAACTCCTAACCTGGGAACCTCCATGTGCCACAGGTGCAGCGCGAATAAGACAAAAAAAAAAAAAGGAGATAAACCTATGAAAAATGAGATCCAGTTTTACAGGGATGCCAATCTTACCTAGAGCAACCAGATTTCTATAGTTCTCCAGCATCACATCTCGGTAGAGGTTCTTCTGAGCAGGGTACAGCTGGTCCCACTCCTCTCTGGTGAAGTCCACAGCCACGTCCTGGAATGTCAGTGATTCCTGAAACACCAAGTAGTACACCCCTGCTCAGCCAGAAACCTTTGTTTACAGAGGTCCTTAGGGGAAGCCGCAAAGGTGCAGCAGTAGACAAAGGTTAGGATGTCTAAACAATTGTGCTGGGAGTCTTCAGTGCTCTGAGTAATCCAGACCAAATTTTTGGAAACAATTACCAGTCCTTTTCTGTCATCTTTCAAGACAGATACAAAAACATGCATAAAATGATACATGTTTTAGGCTTTTTATAGTTTGCTACAGAGGAAACTCTCTTATCATCTAAACAACTAAAAAAAATACATGGGGAGTTCCCATCGTGGCGCAGTGGTTAACGAATCCGACTAGGAACCATGAGGTTGAGGGTTCGGTCCCTGCCCTTGCTCAGTGGGTTAAGGATCCGGCATTACCGTGAGCTGTGGTGTAGGTTGCAGACACGGCTTGGATCCCGCGTTGCTGTGGCTGTGGTGGAGGAGGGCGGCTACAGCTCCGATTAGACCCCTAGCCTGGGAACCTCCATATGCCTCAGGAGCGGCCCAAGAAATGGCAAAAAGACAAAAAAAAAAAAAAAAAACATGGAAAAGACATGCTATAAGACTTCTGAATGGAGGAGTTCCCATCTTGGCTCAGCGCTAATGAACCCGACTAGTACCCATGAAGATGAGGGGGTTAAGGATCTCGTGTTGCCATGAGCTGTGGTGTAGGTTGAAGATGTGGCTCAGATTCGGTGTTGCTGTGCCTGTGGTGTAGGCCAGCAGCTACAGCTCTGATCTGACCCCTAGCCTGGGAACATATGTGCCGCAGGTGTGACCCTAAAAAGACACACACATAACAAAAAAATTTTTTTAGGCTGCACCCTTGGCATGTGGAAGTTTCTGAGCCAGGGCTCGAACCCAAGCCACAACAGTGATAACGCTGGGTCTTTAACCTGCTGAGCCACCAGGGAACTCCTGCATATACTATTTTTAAATTTCACCTTTAATGATGGAAATCTTTCCATCTTAGACATATTAGAACATAGAGAGCTCCCTCATTAATGTTTTTAACATTTAATGTTATTAAAAAATTTTTTATGTAATTTCAGACTTTTTTTTTTAATGGCCACACCTACAGTATATGAAAGTTACCAGGCTAGGGGTTTCGTCAGAGCTGCAGCTGCTGGCTTAGACCATAGCCACAGCAATGCCAGATCCTAGCTGCATCTGCAACTTGCACTGTCACTCAGAGCAACACTGGATCCTTTAATCCACTGAGTGAGACCAGGGATCGAACTGGCATCCTCATGGGTATCAGTTGGGTTCTTAACCTACTTGGCCACAATGGGAACTCCAACATATTTCAGACTTAAGAATTTCAACAACAATAAAATAAATTCCCTCCCTCTCCTGTTCTCTAATTTTTCTGGACTATTTAAAAGTAAGGTGCAGACATGATGCCCCTTTACTCTTAAAAAATTTGGCGTTTATTTCCTAAAAACAAGAATTCTCTTCCATAACAACAGAACTCTGATAAAAACCAGGAAATAACACTGACACACTACTGCTGTAAACTATATACTTATTCAGACTTCACTAAAAGTCCTAATAGTGGCCTTTGTAACTTAAAAAACTCTAGATTTTTGGTTGTCATGTATCTTTTGTCTCCTTTAAACTCCTTTAAATTTATTTTTTATTCAGAAAGTTATAATCATTTACTATCACTGCTTTTTTTTTTAAATGAGCTTTTTTTTTTTTTTTTGGTCTTTTTTGCTATTTCTTTGGGCCGCTCCCGCGGCATATGGAAATTCCTAGGCTAGGGGTCAAATCGGAGCTGCAGCCACCGGCCTACGCCAGAGCCACAGCAACACAGGATCCGAGCCGAGTCTGCAACCTACACCACAGCTCACAGCAATGCTGGATCCTTAACCCACTGAGCAAGGGCAGGGACTGAACCCGCAACCTCATGGTTCCTAGTTGGATTCGTTAACCACTGCGCCACAACGGGAACTCCACTATCACTGCTTTAATGCTCAGATTGTCCTAGATTTAGCCAGGAGAAGCCCTTTCAAACTGGCTTCTGTGTCCTTTTGAAATGTACCTATCATTCTTTGTGTATTTCCTTACTATTTGGGGCAGAAAGATGTTCTTCCTTCAAGGCTCATCTTGTGTGGGGCTTTTCCTGCCCCACACCTGGAATCAGCCATTTCTCAAAGGATCCTTGATTCCTTTTAATGGTCAAATACTGAGTGGCTCTGCTTCCCACCAGTGGACCTAAGGGTCGCAGTCTGTTATGTTCTGCTCTGTTGGTCAAATACTGAGTGGCATGTCTGTCTTTTAATGGTGAATGGCACTTAGAAACCATCATCTGAGACTAGATGTGTTCCATGCTACTGGAATATCATTATCTCTTGGCTCTCTCAAGGGCTGTATCTGGGAAATACATATCCAGATCTAGATAGACAGATGGACATAGATATTGATCTATATAATGATGCATGTATACATGTGCAAGCGTGCACACACACACAACTCCACATCCAATTCTACATGTAGCTGTATGTATTAAAACCTCTGAAGAGTTCCCATTGTGGCACATCAGAAACAAATCTGACCAGTGTCCATGAGGATGCAGGTTTGATCCCTAGCCTCGCTCAGTGTGTTAAGGATCCAGCGTTGCCATGAGCTGCGGTAAAGGTGGCAGACACGGCTCGGATCCTGCATTGCTGTGGCTGTGTGGCGAGGGTGTGGCCCTGAAAAGCAAAAGCAAAACAATGACAACAAAAAAACCTCCAAAATGTCTTAGTCCACACTGATACCACTAATTCTAATCCAACGTGGCAAGGTTCCTTCTATCCTCTCTTTTCATATCTATAATTCCTTTCTCTGAAATGAAAAGCCTGGCTCTTATTACTCACAATATATTTATTTGCTCAATTCTAAAATGTAAAGAAAGTGGTTTCAATGTTGCTAACACATGCTTCTGCACCAAAGAAGCCTACAAATGAGAGTTCAGTATTTAGAACTGTTTTCTTCTTCTTCTTTTTTTTTCTTTTGGGCTCTTGTCTTTTCAGAGCCGCACCTGCGGCATATGGAAGTTCCCAGGCTAGCGGTCTAATCGGAGCTGTTGCTACCGGCCTACGCCACAGCCACAGCAACGCCAGATCCTTAACCCACTGAGCGAGGCCCTCCTCCCATACTTTGCTCCTCCACTTCCTCTATCTTTTTCACCCTACTCCCTTCCAATTTCATTAGACTCGAGTTTATCCTTCCAATGTCTCAAAGTCTTCTTTTGCTCAAAGGAGCAGATATATTTATATGCACATTTTTATTTCCTCTTTTTTGCTACAAAAAAATTTTTTTTTCTTTTTCGGCCACATCCACGGCATATGGAAGTTCCCAGGCCAAGTACTGAATCTAAGCCAGAGCTGCAACCTATGTCACAGCTGCAGCAATGCCAGATCCTTAACCCACTGTGCTGGACTGGGGATCAAACCAGTGTCTCCAGAAACAAGCTGGATCATTAACCCTGTGCCAGCAGCAACTCCTTATTTTAATTTAAAGTACACAAATGTACATTTATTCCCTTGTGGTTTTTTTTTTTTTTGGTCTTTTGTCTTCTTAGGGCCGCATTTGCGGCATATGCAGGTTCCCAGGCTAGGGGTTGAATCAGAGCTTCAGCCACTGGTCTGCACCACAGCCACAGCAATGTGGGATCCCAGCCTTGTCTGTGACCTACACCACAGCTCATGGCAACACCGCTTCTTAACCCACTGAGCGAGGCCAGGGATCGAACCTGAGTCCTCATGGTTGCTAGTGGGTTTGTTAACCACTGAGCCATGGCGGAACTCCTATTGCCTCATCTTTTGATATGAAACCAAACCTTTTCTAAGAGTGATTTTAACACTTGAGTGCCCATATCCATAATGCATCAGTTTTTGTTTCATTAAAACAGAGCAGGCAAATGACACTTAGGAAATAATATTGGTGCAGAACCCTCTGAGATCTTTATGATTGTCCTTCAGTGTTTTAGCACAGTTCTGTTCACACCTAATTTGAGAGCAATATTTTATTTTATTTTATCTTTTGTCTTTTCTTGGGCTGCTCCCGCGGCATAGGGAGGTTCCCAGGCTAGGGGTCGAATCGGAGCTGCAGCTGCTGGCCTACACCAGAGCCACAGCAACACGGGATCCGAACCGCATCTGCTACCCACACCACAGCTCACGGCAATGCCAGATCCTTAACCCACTGAGCAAGGTCAGGGATCGAACTTGCAACCTCATGGATCCCAGTCGGATTCGTTAACCACTGCGCCACGGCGGGAACTCCGAGAGCAATATTTTAAAACATGATTGGCATTTACTGAGTCTTTTCAAAGCACTGAACTAGTTTCCACAGAAACAACTTGTCACACACCTCATCAGTTTACAAAATAATCAAATTGTAACAACAGGCTTAAATAGGTTTTTGAAGAGATTCCACAGATTCTTGATAAACATTAACTTGTGGCAGCAGATGTCCTCAGGTTAATAACCCCACTACCTCCAACCAGTGGCAGTGACATGGCTGTCGATCACTGTCTGCAGACAGAAGGGCAGTTGTTGTATAAATTTTAGTGAGCTGTTTAAGTGAAGGGTGATGAAGAGATGGCCTACGGCTTCCTAAGTTGCCTTTAAAACATCTAGCACAGACCTAAGTCCATGATCTGGTAACAATGCTGGAAGGAGAGAATCGCTATAAAGGGCACAGAAGGTGAATGGGAAACATCCTGTAGAGATAAGCACCTGTCACAAGAGTCTCAAAGGCTCTGGATTTGGGGAAGCTTAGCACTTCTGAGAATTGAAAAATAAAAATGCCCATATTCTGAGAACTATAATAGCATTTCAGAGGAGAGTAAAACTGAACTTACCTGAGACCTAACTATCTGTGATCCAACATTCATTTCCTTCTCCATGTTTCCCTGCTGGGAAAGTATAGCATTCTGAGAAGGCATCACTAGGAAAAGAGAAAAGAAGCATCTTGTCAATATATGACATTAAGGGTGAAACATAAACCTTGGAGCTTTTGGTTTGTATTAGGATGGCAAATAGTTCAGAGAGAAGCCCTCTAAGACATACACAAGCCTAAAGGCTGAGTGACTTAACCGTGACATTCTTGTTTCTCTATCACACAAAGGAATTTAACGCAGGACTGTCTCTCCTCTGTGGGACAACCCCACTAGTTGTGACATAAGGGAGGCTCAAAAGAGCTCAGTGGGTTTCAGCCCTGGCTACACACCTGGGGAATTTTTAAAAGATGCCAATGCTTAGTCCCCATTCCCAGAGATTCAGAGTTAATGGTCTGGGGTGAGCCTGGGTAACCCCGAAGTCTCCAAGTGATTCTAAGTGGGAGATGAGAACCACTGAGACGAGGTGACGCAGAGAATATACATTGAGGACGTATTCTTACTCTTTAAAAGGATAAATTCATCCCCAAACTCGACCTCCAAAGATCTTCTCTCCTCTACTCTTTTTAAGGTGATCCTTCTAACAGAGAAAGGAGATTTCACTCCGCCTTTTTCACTTCTTTTTATGAGTACCTGGATTCAGTCCTCCACCAGGATGACTACACCTCATTGCAGCTCTTAAGTTGCAATGTCACCAAAGCCTTGTTCTCTTTTAACATGACAGTCAAGAGACAGACCGGAGCTAACAGCTTCAGTATCCTTGGCAGTCCCTTGGAGGCTGATTTTTCAGCACCTTATGGGAGACAGGCACTCCCAGGTTTTAAAGGTGCCTCATCTCAGGAGAGCATCAGGAGCCAGTGGGTAGGTGTAAGAATGCTTTCGGCTTCCCAGGGGCAGCCACTCTCAGAATCCTGCCTTGCTCATGCAGAGTTGACATGTGTAGGCTCCTGAAGGTGGCTATTGCACTGGCTTTTTCCCTAAAGGTATTAATCTTTCATGTCCCGACTATGATATTCAGATCTGGCTCCTGGCAGGGATCTTGAGAGATACAATTTCGGCTTGAGCACCTGTAATGAGATGCACCAGAGTCAGCAGAAGAAATCCAGCAGTGTTGGTCACCTAGGGACCTACAGAGTCTATAAAGAGACACACGAGCTATAGATTCATAAAGAAAAAGCACATTGGAGTTCCCATCACGGCTTAATGGTATGAACCCAACTAGTATGCATGGGGATGCAGGTTCAAACCCTGGCCTCGCTCAGTAGATTAAGTATCTGGTGTTGCCGTGAGCTGTAGTGTGGGTCATAAACTCGGCTCAGATCTGGTGTTGCTGTGGCCGTGGGGTAGGCTGGCAGCTGCAGCTCTGATTAGACACCTAGCCTGGGAACTTCCACATGCCACAGGTGTGGCCCTAAAAAAAGCAAAAAAAGCAAAAAAAAAAATATATATATATAAAGAACACTGTAAGATGGGGATTCCTTTAAAACAATCAAAAGTCATTTTAGAATGTCTCAGATTACAAAAAGCAGAGATGAACAGACTACAACAAACTCACCATCAGTCTTCTTCCACCCTTTTCTCATAAGAGAAAACATGTGGTTCTTGCCTAGAGAAAAGACTTTCAGATAGAGTGGTTTTCTCCGAAGAGGAAAAAACAAGCATTTTACCAATACTAACAAAAGAGTAAAATGTATTGATTTACTAATGACCATGAGAGAACACATTCGTTTTCTGTTCAAAAAGTAAACCTGAAAAACTTCTCTGAAAAGCTAGTGACAGAAATGAAGAACTATGCTGTTTCTGAGAAGTAACTAAAAAAAGAAAGAAAACTGCAGTTCCAGTGGAATGGCTCTGTTAGACAAGGAAACCATTCCAGCCAAGACATGGCTCGAATCTAACATTTACAGCCAGTTCACTAAGAGGCATATCTTCCAAGAGTAATTTAAAAGCACTTTAAGAAAAAGTGCTTATTTTACCAGACAAAAGCTCTAAAAAGGTCTTATGGTCTAAAGAGCCAGGTAAAATCTTCAAGAATACCCTGAGGTTCAAAACCCAAACACGTGAAAACCATTTATTTACAACACAAACTGCACTTGTCACATTAGGTAGGAAGGGCTTCTCTTTCACACATGTTCCTCATCCAAGGGAGGAACATGTCGAATATATTATGTTATATGAAAATACAGTTAGTCTGAGAACATTTTTATGGCATTTGATGGGACTAGGGTTCCATAAAATACACCTTTGGAAATGCTGATTTAGTTCTCAATTCCTTGCTTTAGTGAAGGATTCTGAGTTTAATGACTTCTTGGCTTACTGAAGCTCTGATTACAGAGATGAGTGAAGGAGCTGGTTCCTGAACACCGAGTCTTCTCATTTAGCCGTGGGCTCTTTCTAGTATATTTTAAAGCCCTTTTTGCTACATGTTTTCTCTTTTCCTTCTGAAAAACTTGACCCCTTTCTTCTCACAATTTTACCTTTTAATTCCTATACTGGAAAGATCTACGACAAAAAAGAAAACCACTCCCAACCTCCAAACTGTGCCATTTCTCATATAACCAACACATTGAGCTTTACAGAGAAAAAGATTGCAGGATTGCCAGAGTCTTTTTCAAACAAGTAACCATTGGCTTGGAAAGTAAAATATTCCCTTGATTGCTTAAGGAATAATAGAATTATAATAAATTCAGATGAAAAAATAACTTTGAGTGTTAACACTTTCCTTTTTCACCCCAAGCTTTTCCAAAAATAAGAGAACTTCACTGACCATGTAGTGGTTCTCAATCTGGGCTATGCATTAGACTCAGCCCAAATTTAAAAATCTACTACAGGGGTGTGTGTGTACAGATGGATAGATAGATAGATAGCCAGGCTCTACTAAGAGGTACTAAATCAGAATTTGTTGAGATGAAGTCTGGCATCTACATTACTTTTTTTTTTTTTGTCTTTTTGCCATTACTTGGGCTGCTCCCGTGGCATATGGAGTTTCCCAGGCTAGGGGTCTAATCGGAGCTGTAGCTGCCAGGCTACGCCAGAGCCACAGCAACGCGGAATACATTACTTTTTTTTTTTTTTTTTTTTTTTGCCTCTTAGGGCCGCTCCCGAGGCACATGGAGGTTCCCGAGGCATATGGAGGCATACTCTGGGTCCAATCAGAGTAGCAGCTGACGACCTACATCACAGCCACAGCAACATCAGATCCGAGCCACATCTGAGACCTACACCATAGCTCACGGGAACACCAGATCCTTAACCCACTGAGCGAGGCCAGGGATTAAACCCGCCACTTCACGGTTCCTAGTCAGATCTGTTTCCACTGCGCTATGATGGGAACTCCCGACATATATTTTTTTTAAATGCCCCACAGGTGATTTCGATGCAAGCAAGAATTCAGAACAACTATCAGTAGGAACCTTTCACTTCCTCTGCATCCTCTATCCCAATGATTTTCACCATCATTCTACTTCAGTCACTCACTGGAGTAGGGCTGAACCACTTGTGAAATCTTCCTTATCGTACAAAACACTAGACTGTGAATCAGGAGACCTAGGTTCTAAGCTGGATGGGGAAAAAGTAAAGGCAGTAGTAGTGGGGTTTTTTTTGTGTGTCTTTTTTTTACTTTTAGGGCTGCATCTGCAGCATGTAGAGGTTCCCCTGCTAGGTGTCGAATCCAAGCTGTAGCTACTGGCCTACGCCACAGCCACAGCCACGCCGGATCCGAGCTGAGTCTGTGACCTACACCACAGCTCACGGCAATGCTGGATCCTTAACCCACTGAGGGAGGCCAGGGAATGAACTTGCGTCCTTATGGATGCTAGTCATTTCTGCCGAGCCACAAGAGGAACTCCAGGAGGAGTGTTTTAATAGATAGGGCAAGGGAATAGAAAAAGGAACAATGTTTATCAAAGTGTGGTCTGAAGATCATTTGAATCATGGTATTTGTTGAAAAGTAGATTCGCTGGTCCTATCCTAGATCTCATGAAATAGCACCCCTGGAGATATCAGTGGCCCAGGAATAGGCATTACATAGTATTTCTTCCCTGGAATCAGTTCATTCTCTCCACTCTCTTTACAGGTATGAATCTAGCACCTACCTTCTAGTTTACAGATCTTTCTCTTTTATTGATTCTTTATCATCATTTAAAATCATTTGATGTCTTTCTCAAACATTAAAAATTTTCACTGGCTTTACACTTGACTGCAACTACCATTCTTTCTCTTTTCACGGCCACAACTCTTCAAGGGATTGTCAGTACTTGTCTCTACCTCCTCACTGCCCATTTATTTTTCAATTTTCCGTAATCTTGCTTCTGTTCTGTCATCAGCCCTCCATTGAAATTGCTTTGGTCAAGAATGCAATTCGGGAGTCCCTGTCGTGGCGCAGTGGTTAACAAATCTGACTAGGAACCATGAGGTTGTGGGTTCGGTCCCTGACCTTGCTCAGTGGGTAAAGGATCCAGCGTTGCCGTGAGCTGTGGTGTAGGTCACAGATGCTGCTCGGATCCCGTGTTGCTGTGGCTCTGGCGTAGGCCGGTGGCTACAGCACCAATTTGACCCCTAGCCTGGGAACCTTCATACGCCGCGGGAGCGGCCCAAGATATAGCAAAAAAAAGAATGCAATTCGACTCCCTTTTGCCTTTCTTGCATTGAACCTCATTACTTCCTTTTTTTTTTTTTTTGTCTTTTTAGGGCCTCACCCATGGCATATGGAAGTTTCCAGGCTAGGGGTTGAATGTTACACCATAGCTCACTGCAAAGCCGGATCTTTGACCCACTGAGCGAGGCCAGGGATCAAACCTGCAACCTCACGGTTACTAGTTGGCTTCATTTCCACTGTGCCACAACGGGAACTCCACTTCCTACTTTCCAGAGCTCTGACCATATCTGATACTGCTGACAGCTGCATCTTGCTTTACTTTACTTGTGTCTCAGTGGGCTATGCTATATCCTTTTTCTTCCAATGGTAGGAGGAGGAAAAAGGATATAGCATAGCCCACAGCAATGCCAGATCTGAGCCACATCTGCGACCTACACCACACCAGTCCTATCAAAGTAACCTACCAAGTAACCTCATTACTTCCTTTTTTTTTTTCTTTTGTCTTTTTAGGGCTGCACCCATGGTATATGGAAGTTCCCAGGCTAGGGGTCGAATCCTACACCACAGCTCACAGCAACACCAGATCCTTAACCCACTGAGCAAGACCAGAGATTGAACCTGCATCCTTATGGATACTAGTCAGATTCATTTCTGCTGAGCCATGATGGGAACTCCACACCTTCCTTCTTTAGGTCACACTTTTTATTGCAATTACTGTACAGTTATCCATCTTTCTTTACACCTCACCACTGTGTGATGTTAACCTCCACGAAGGCAGGAATCTGTTCTGTCTTACTTAACCATTCTCATTTCAAGGCCCAGTGCGTGGTTCACAGCAGGTAGGTAATAAATATTTGCTAAATGGGTAAATGAAAGGGTTCTGGTGTTTGTTCCTCGGTTTTTTAACTTTTTATTTTGAACTTACTTTGTAAAGCTACAAAAGTAGTACACAGGGTTTTTTTTGTTTTTTTTTTTTTGTCTTTTTGTCTTTCTGCCTTTTCTAGAGCTGCTTCTCTCGGCATATGGAGGTTCCCAGGCCAGGGGTCCAATCAGAGCTGTAGCCTCTGGCCTACACCACAGCTCACGGCAACGCCGGGTCCTTAACCCACTGAGCAAGGCCAGGGATCGAACTGGCAACCTCATGGTTCCTAGTCGGATTCGTTAACCACTGCACCATGATGGGAACTCCCACAGTTCCCAAAACACCATTTTCCTTGTCCTAATGTTAATATTCTAAATAACCATGGCATAATCATCAACACCAGGGACTTAACATTGGCACAATATTATTATTTCAAATTATTCAATTTTTGCCAGTTTTTCCAGTAATATTCTCTGATCCAGGATCCCACATGGCATTTAGCTGTTATTTTTTACTGAGTTTCCTCCAATCTGTAATGAGTCCTTGGATTTTCTATCTTTCGTGAATTTGATACCTCTGAAGGGTACTGATGAATTATTTTTTAGAATGACCTTCAATTTGGGTTCATCTGATGCTTTCCCACAATTAGAATGAAGTGAAGATTTTTGGCAAGAATATCATAGAAGTGATGCTGTGTCTTTCCTACTGCATCATATCAATGGGCTTATGATGTAGATATATCTTATGAATGGTAATAGTACCCATTATCACTTGCTAACGTTGGTGTTTAATAGGTTTCCCCACTGCAACAATTATTACCATTTTTAAAATTTATTATCATTATCATATTGCTTTTTAGGGCCACACCCACAGCATATGGAGGCTCCCAGACTAGGAGTTGAATCGGGGCTACAGCTAGCGGCCTACGCCACAGCCACGGCAACGCCAGATCTGAGCCACGTCTGCGATCCACACCCCAGCTTGAGGCAACACCAGATCCTTAACCCACTGAGCTAGGCTGGGGATCGAACCTGAAATCTCATGGTTCCTAGTCAGATTCGTTTCTGATGTGCCACGATGGGAACCCCATCCACTGCAACAATTATTAATATGGTGTTTGTCTAATGGCGATTTCCCTCTTTCCTACTAATTATTATTATTTCTGTCTGTGCCCACAGCAAGTGCAAGTTGCTGGGCCAGGGATCAAACCCGTGCCACAACAGCAACTCAAGCCACTGCAGTCACAATGCTGGATCCACAAGAGAACTCCTCCTACTAATTACTCATTGGAATTTTTCCATAAGGAAAAGTTGCTTCTTAGCTTTTATTTATTAATTTATTTATATCTGTATGGATCCATGGATATTTGTTTTATTCTGAGTTAAAATACAAAACATTATTTTATCGCACAAACTGTTCCAGCTTTGGCCATTAGGAGGCTCCTGGTTGTTTTTTTGTTTTTTGTTTTTGTTTTGCTTTATAGGGCACCTGTGGTATATGGAGGTTCCAGGCTAGGGGTTGAATAGGAGCTATAGCTGGCAGCCTATGCCACAGCCACTAGGGATCTGAGCCAAGTCTGTTACCTACACCACAGCTCATGGCAATGTTGGATCATTAATCCACTGAGCAAGACCAGGTATCGAACCCACATCCTCAAGGATACTAGTTGGTTCGTTACCACTGAGCCACAATGGGAACTCCTAGGAGGCGCCTGTGTTATTTTGAGTAGCCTCTAATTTTGAGCACTTCCTGGCACCATTAAGATGTTCCAAGCTCTTGTATGTACCCGCCCTAGAATCAACTACTTCTCCAAGGAGCCCTGGTTCCATTTACTGGTAGAAGTGTTTAAAACAAAAATCTGGGAGTTCCCGTCGTGGCTCAGTGGTTAATGAATCCGACTAGGAACCATGAGGTTGTGGGTTCAAGCCCTGGCCTTGCTCAGTGGGTTGAGGATCCGGCATTGCTGTGAACTGTGGTGTAGGTTGCAGACGCGGCTCAGATCTGGCATTATTGTGGCTCTGGACTAGGATGGCGGCTACAGCTCCGATTAGACCCCTAGCCTTCAAACCACCTTTATAGGGTGTGGCCCTATAAAGACAAAAAGACAAAAAAAAAAAAATCTGGGTATGAGGTGTGCTGATTGCTACTGGGCTATCATTGCGTCGAGTCAAATCCTGGTAAATTTACTTCCTTAAATAGTTAGTGAACTTCCATCTTCACTTCCACTACCTTGATTCAGTCTACTATCAGCTCTCACTTTGATGACAAAATTTGATTACAAAGCCACACCCATCTATCTGGTCCCTGGCTTTCATCCAACATCTTCACACTGCAGCTAGAGTGGTCTCCACATCCCTTCTACACTGTGGAAACACCTTCGTTTTATTTTCTGACAAATATTAATACAAAAATTCTAGTAAATATAGAAAAGCATAAAGAAAATCACCTATAATGTCATCATCCAGAGATAACCAGTTACTTTTTGGGGGATGTACCCTTTCAGGTTTTTTCTATGCACACACATATACAGACATTACAATATGGTGTATGTTATTAATATGTGTATAATTTTCTTTTTGGAAACCTGGATTTTAACTGATAATATTGTATATATCACTAAATGATAGAAAACAAAAATCTAAACATTCACTTAAAAAACAGATTCAGGGAGTTCCCCTTGTGGCACAGTGGAAACGAATCCAACTAGGAACCATGAGGTTGTGGGTTCGGTCCCTGGCCTTGCTCAGTGGGTTGAGGATCCGATGTTGCTGAGAGCTGTGGTGTAGGTTGCAGACGTGGCTTGGATCCTGCGTTGCTGTGGCTGTGGTGTAGGTTCCCTAGCCTGGGAATCTCCATATGCCGCAGATGCGGCCCTAAAAAGGCAAAACAAAAACAAAAAAACAGATTCATAGTGTATTCCATTGTATGCAGTACCCAAAAGGTACTTAATAAGTTTATTATTAATACACATTGAGCTTCCTTCCTCCCTTCCTTCCTTTCCTGTTACAACAACAGCAAACACTGTACAGTTACGGCATAATTTTGACAACTTCCTTAGGATAAATTCCTGGAAGTGGGACTGCTGGGTCAAAAGGCAGGCAAAGATGTTCAGGAAGCTTGTATCATTTTATATATTCATCAACAATGTATGAGAGTGACCATTAGCCTATGTTAGGTTAGTCTTTTTATTAATTTAATTTTTTTTAGGATGCACCTACGGCAGAATGAAGTTCCTGGGCCAGGGATAGAATCCAAACTATAGCTGTGACCCATGCCACAGCCAGGGGCAAGGCTGGATCCTTAACCCACTACACCAGGCTGGGGATCAAACTTGTGCCTCGGCAGTGACTCGAGCTACTGGAGTTGGATCCTTAACCCACTGCGTGACAGCAGGAACTTTTGGTATTATTCTTTCAAAATCAAATCCACAAATAGTATTTAATTGCTGTCTTAATATGCAATTCTTATATAACATGTGAAGTAGAACTTTGGGTTTTTTTTTGTTTGTTTTTTTATCTTTTCCTTTTTACGGCCACACCCTGGAAGTTCCCAGGCTAGGGATTAAATCCCGAGCTGCAGCTTCAGAACTATGCCACAGCCACAGCAACACCGCGACCTATGCTGCACCTTATGGCAACACCCCAGATCCTTAACCCACTGAGTGAGGCCAGAGATAGAACCCAAATCCCCACAGATGTCGGGTTCTTAACCCGCTGAGCCACATTAAGAACTCCTGAGGTAGAACTTCTAATATTTTTAGACTTCATTTTTTTTTTTATAAATTACCCTTTTGTGTCAATTGTCCACTTTTCCAGAATAGTGTCTTTTTCCTATTGATCTGCAAAAGCTCTTTATTACACAGTACAGTATGTAGTAAAGAATTAACTGAGCAGGTCTGGATGGTCCAGGTAAAGGTCTGACCATGGCCTGGCTCCTGGTAGATAACCGATAAGACCGTGGAACATCCAGTCTGTTAAGAGTGTCTCTGTTCACCTGAGGACTGGGAACAGGTCAGAAGGTTTATGCTAACAATGGGATTTATGGTGGGAACCCTGGACCACGTGGTATCAGTCTGCCACTTCCCTGGAAGACGTGAAGACCAGAGGTCAGCAAAATGGGTCATCGGCCATGCCTGTATGACCAACTTCCAATAAATTGTCTGGACACCAGGTTTAGATTAGCTTTCCTGGTTGAGAGTACAGCAGACGGACTGTCACAAGTCACTGCTGGGAGAATTAAAACACTGCCTGCACAAGTTCACTGAGAGAGGACAACTGGAAGTTTGTCTCTCCTGGCCCCTGTCCTATGTACATTTTTCCGGCTGCTAATTTTTTTGTTTGTTTCTTTTTTAGGGCCACACCCATAGCATATGGAGGTTCCCAGCCTAGGGGTGAAATCGGAGCTACAGCTGCCGGCCTACACCACAGCCACAGCAATTCGGGATCCAAGCCGAGTCCTATACCACAGCTCACAGCAACACCAGATCCTTAAACCACTGAGCGAGGCCAGGGATCAAACCTACAACCTCATGGTTCCTAGGTGGATTTGTTTCCACTGGACCATGACGGGACCTCCACATTTTTGCTGCTTTTTAAAAAAAGCTAATTTAAAAAAGAAACTAAAAATTAAAGAAGCTAATTTTAAAATTTTCTGTTATAATATCTAGGTATTTTTCCCCCCTGTATAGGTGTGTGTGAAGGTTTGAGCACTTTTTCCTTGTACAAGTTATATATGCTAAGTTTTTTTTACACATTCTACATAAAAACATGAGTACACAAAACCTGGGTGTATACAGAGTAAAATGCTAAGTGCCTTTCAACTCTTCTTCTACTCCACTTCCCTCCCTGGAGGTAACTCAGTGTTAGTCACTTGGTGTGCATTCTATGAACATACATAATATATAATATACATAATTGACATAATGTACATTTACATACGTAATACAATACATAATATAACCACATACATACTAAACATAATGAACATCATACCTAATATGCATCCTTTGGCACCATCCTTTATTCACTAAATGTCTTTGAGATCTTTCCCAGTCTGTTAACTTCATAATAAACTTCCTTATGCCGTTTTATAGTGCCACAATATTCCACTGTATGTATCTACCACATGTTTAACCACATCCGTAGTGAACATTTAGGCTGTACCTATTTTTCAAATTACAAACAATATTGTAATAAACATCTTTGTGCACCCATGCAAGTATTTCTGTAGGACAGCTCTTAGAACAGAACTTCTGAGCCACAGAGTGAGCTCATTTAAGATTCGGTGGGTATAGTAAAACTGCCATTCAAAATACTTCCTCAATTATATAATCTGCGTCCTTCCCCCTTGCACCTCCGAAACGCTTTGTATCACCAACATACATATATACTTTTCCGTCTTTTTGCCTTTTTCTAAGGCTGCACCTGCGGCACATGGAGGTTCCCAGGCTAGGGGTTGAATTGGAGCTGTAGCCACCGGCTGACGCCAGAGCCGCAGCAACACAGATCCGAGCCGCGTCTGCAACCTACACCACAGCTCAAGGCAATGCCAGATCCTTAACCCACTGAGCAAGACCAGGGACTGAACCCACAACCTCATGGTTCCTAGTCAGATTCGTTAACTACTGCGCCACGATGGAACTCCAGTATTACCAATATTTTTATATCTTGCCAGTCTAATATGAAAAATATCCTGGTCTTCATTTGCATTATATGGTTACTTGTGAGATTAAGCACTCTCTTTATTGGTTTCCTGTATTTCTTCTATAAATTGCCAGTGCATATCTTTTGCCCACTTTTCTTTTTTCCACAAGTCTCTTTACGTATGATGGACACTGACCCTTTTTCTCTAACACATGTGCAAATATTTTCTTCATGTGTCTTTTTTTAGCCTTCTGTTCTTTTCAAATACAAAACTTTTAAATTTTGATATAATTAAATTAATGAATTTTCCACAGAGGGTTTTGTGTCCAGTTTGGGTAGTCTTGTGCAGCTAGAACATAAAGTGCAAGGATGGAAAGCAAAGCAGTATGCAATGTTAAGGTCATAAAGGGCTTTGAGGGCACTGCAGAAAAAACTAAAACATTATCCTGATGGCAACAGGGAAACATATAAAAGTTTTTAGCACTAGAGCGACTTTCAACAAACATTCTCCATTTAATAAAAATACCTACTAAATGCCATGATCAATTCTGTCTTTTAGAAAATGATCGTTTCCCGCAATTTAAAATACGTAAAAGAAATAGAAAGCTCATTAGGTCAAAGGACATAATTAAGGGAGAATCTGCTCTGCCACATATTAAAACATTTTAAATTAAAACAAAATGGTATCAATGCAGAAACTGTGAGAGCCATGAAACAGTCTAGAAACAGATCCGAATATATATATACACGCCTGTAGAATAGGATTAAAGTGTCATTTGAATTCAGTGGGAAAACAGATGATGGCAAGATCACCGGGAAAGTAGGCATAGTCCTAGCTAACACTTTTATCAGAAAATTAATACTCAATAAAATAGAGACAAAAATGTAAAAAAGAAGCTATTTTTAAAATCCTTTAAAAAATATCAGAAGAAAATAAAGCTGCATGCTTTAATACTCTTGAGATGGGGAAAAACTTTCCAAAAATGATACACGCCGCGTCTACACAAAGATACATAGCAGAAGATACTTGAGGAAAATAGGTTTGTAATCTTGGGATGGGGGGGGCCTTCCTATCCAAGGGGAACCGGGTCTCCGAGAAGCCTGAGGGCGTTGCTGGGGGGCTGGCGTCGAGCGCAAGGGCGGCGTCCGAGACCTGGGACCTGGGACCCCCGGCGGCCGCCCTCCCTGTCCCCTCGCCGCCGCCGCACTCACCCGCCTCCACAGACAAAGGGCGCCCCGGGCGGCTCCGCCCCCTGACGCCGCCACCACCGCAGCCGCCGCCGCCGCCGCCCGTCCCGACCAAGGCGGGAGAGGGTGATGAGGGCGCTGATGCCTGAGCCAATGACGCCTAGTGACTGGGCCGCTGGGACTGGACCAGCCGCCCGCGCCAGCCGGGCTCTGACGAAAGCCTTCCAGCAATGGCGGCCGCGCCGCGCTGGCTTCTGCTGCGCGATACGCATGCGCCAGGGGCGCCCGGGGCCGACCGCTTCCCACGCGCCAGCCTGGGAACTTCCACCCGCTCCCAGGGGTCTGCCTTTCACCCGGGCAGCGCTGACCCTGGAGGCCGGACCCCATCCCCGCCCTCACAGAACTGCCCTCTCGGAGGGGGGCTGAGGACCCTCCCATAGCTCCTGCCAATCAGAAGCTCCCTCGCCCGGTGCCGGTCGGCCCCCAAGGTGACCACACAAGTCGTCGCTCTCCTCAGTCCTGAAATACCGCCCCCCTCCTCAATTTTATATTGACGAAACTCAAAATATAATAGTAACGATTGGATATATACATATACACACACACACAAAATATAGTGATACAGACCTACTGATGAGAAGAATGGAATTCTTTTAATGATAACATTTTGCTTTAACTGGAATGCAAAATGTTCTCCACCACCGAATCCATTGCAATTTCAACTGTGAATGCTTAGCATTCAATGGGGGGAAAGAGACTTTTCAACAAATAGTGTTGGGAAAACTGGATATTCATATGCAAGAGAATGATGCGGGACTCTAGCCTTAGGCATATATAAAAGTTAATTCAAAATGGATCAGAAACCTAAACGTGAGAAAATTAACAAAACTCAGAAAAAAAACATGAGTGACACTTTATGACATCGTTTTTGGTAATTATTTCTTGTATATAACATCAAAAGCACAGGTAACAAAAGGAAAAAATGGGAGTTCCGGACGTGGCTCAATGGTTAACAACTCCGACTACGAACCATGGTTGTGGGTTCAATCCCTGGCCTTGCTCAGTGGGTTAAGGATCAGCGTTGCCACGAGCTGTGGTGTAGGTCACAGATGTGGCTTGGATCTGGCATTGCTGTGGCTGTGGCGTAGGCCGGCAGCTACAGCTCAGTTTCGACCTCTAGCCTGGGAACCTCCATATGCCGTGGCAGTGGCCCTAGAAAAGGCAGAAAGACAAAAAAAAAAAAAAGAAAGAAAAAGAAAAGAAAAGAAAAGAAAGATAAGTTGGACTTCAATATTTAACACGTTTGTACAACAAAGGACAGTAGCAACAGAGTGAAAAGACAGTCCATCAAATGGGAGAAAATATTTGCAAATCGAATATCTGATAGAAGGAGTTCTCTCACAAAACAGGATCTCTGGAGAACTGGGACCCAGCAGCAAAGTGGGTTAAAAAATCCAGCATTGTCATAGCTGTGGTGTAGGTTGCAACTCTGGCTTAGATTTGATCCCTGACCAGGGAACTCCAAATACTGAAGGGTAGAAAAAAAATCTGATAAGGGATTAATATCTAGAATATATAAAAACTCCTATAGATCAACAACAAATAGACGGCAACCAAATTTTAAAATGGGCAAAGGACTTGAGTAGGCATTTTTTCAAACGAGGTATGCAAATGACCAATAAGCTCATGAAAAGATGTTCAACATCGGAGTTCCCGTCGTGGCTCAGTGGTTGATGAGTCCGACTGGGAACCATGGGGTTTCGGGTTCGGTCCCTGGCCTTGCTCACTGGGTTGGGGATCCGGCGTTGCCATGAGCTGTGGCGTAGGTTGCAGACGTAGTGGATCCCGCGTTGCTGTGGCTCTGTCGCAGGCCGGCAGCTACAGCTCCGATTTGACCCCTAGCCTGGGAATCTCCAGGTGCCGTAGGAGCGGCCCTAGAAAAGGCAAAAAGACAAAAACAAACAAAAAACACAAAGTACAAATGTTGGCAATGATGTCGGAACACTTGCGCATTACTGGTGGGAATATAAAATGGTACAGCTGCTGTGGAAAAGTTTGGGGATTTTTCAAAAAATTAAACACAGAATTACAATATGATCTGGCAATCCCATTAGTGGGTTGATAACCAAAAGAATTGAAATCAGGATCTCGAAGAGATATTTGCATCCCCATGTTTATTGAGCATTAGTCACAATAGCCAATAATTGCAAGAAACTGTATTCATTGACAGATGAATGAATAAGTAAAATGTGGCACATATTTATATATAAATCTATATAATTAATATTTATAATAAAATATAATCTGCATTTTTATATGGCATATATTCATATAAAACCATACAATTTATATATATTTAAAATATATAGAATTATAATTTATATTTTTATATATTACAGAATATAACTCAGCCTTAAAAAGGAAGGAAATCTGCAGCATGGATGAACCTTGAAGACATGCAAAGTGAAATAATTCAGTCACAAAATGACAAATACTGTATGATTCCACTTATATGGGATACCTAGACTAGTTAAATTCTGATATTGACAGAAATTACAATTGTTGCCAGAGGCTAGAGGGATGATGAAGATGGCTATTTACTGTTTAATGAGCATAAAATGTCAGTTTGAGAAGATGAAAAGAATTCTGGAAATGGCCGATGCTGATGGTTGCAAATGTCAATCATCAAACATCACTGTGAATGTACTGAATGCCACTGAACTTAAAATGGTAAATTTTATGTTATATATTTTTTAATACAATAAAAAGAAAAAAGGGCAGTTGGAGCCTTATATCTGTTTCTACTAACAATTTATTTTTTTTTCTTTTTTGGCTGCCCGAGGCAGCGTATGGAGTTCCCTGGGCCAGGGATTAGATCCGAGCCACAGTTGCGACATAAGCCGAAGCTGCAGCAATGCCAGATCCTTAACACACTGTGCTGGCTGGGGAATCAGCAGCAGATCCAACTTGCGTTCCAGCACTCCCAAGACACCACCAATCCTGTTGCACCACAGAAGGAACTCCTACATTCAGTATTTCGAAATATGTTTTAGTTGATGTTTCTGAAGAAAAATCTGGCTTCATATAAATCGTAGTTGGAAAAAATCCTAATAAGACTTCTCACATAATTGTGAGTATTCTTTGACACTTTACCAAAACTTGACAAGATTAGTTGCAATATAGAATCTGAAACCATTTTTATCTTTTTTTTTTTTTTTTTTTTGTCTTTTTAGAGCCGCACCTGCAGCATGTGGAGGTTCCCAGGCTAGGGGTCTAATCGGAGCTGTTGATGCTGGCCTACGCCACAGCCACAGCAACACTGGATCCAAGCCCCGTCTGTGACCTCTACCATGCCTCACGGGCAACACCAGATCCTTAATCCACTAAATGAGGCCTGGAATCGAACCCACAACCCCATGGGCCACGATGGGAACTATCTTCTTCCTTTTTTTTTTTTTTCTTTTTTTAAACCTTGCCTATAGCAGAAGTTCCCGGGCCAGGTATCAAACCCAAACCACAGTGGTGACAACACAGACTCCTTAACCACTAGGCCACCAGGGAACTCCCATACAATTTTGTTTTTACATTAAAATCTGTTGGTCTGGAGTTCCCGTCGTGGCACAGTGGTTAACGAATCCGACTAGGAACCATGAGGTTGCGGGTTCGGTCCCTGGCCTTGCTCAGTGGGTTAACGATCCGGTGTTGCCGTGAGCTGTGGTGTAGGTTGCAGATGCGGCTCGGATCCCGAGTTGCTGTGGCTCTGGCATAGGCCGGTGGCTACAGCTCTGATTCAGCCCCTAGCCTGGGAACCTCCATATGCCGCGGGAGCGGCCCAAGAAATAGCAACAACAACAGCAACAACAACATCAACAACAACAACAACAACAAAAAAGACAAAAGACAAAAAAAAAAATCTGTTGGTCTATCTCACTCTCCAAATGGATCTCGAACTCATGCATGACTTTGTAATGTTGCACATGGACCATTTGGAAAATCTCTTTTTTCTGAGTTACCTAACTCAGTGGTTCTCAGCTGCGGGGTGATTTTACCCTCCAGCGAATATTTGGTAATGTCTAGAAAGAGGTTTGATTGTCACACTCTGGGGTTGCTACTGACAACTACTGGGTAGAGGTCAGAGGTATTGCTAAACATCTTGCAATGCACACAATAGCCCTCCACAGCAAAGGATTATATAACTCCAAATGTTGACATTTCTGAGGTGGGAAAACCCTAGTTTATTTACTGCTGACATGATTCATTATACAATGTAAAAAATTTGTATTTGTTAATATCATCACTAATCTTTTAGGGAAAGTTTGTATTAGGAAACTGTGAAGATGGTGGATACAAGTGCTCCAAAAACTTTAAGCTCAACTTTGATCATTTACAACTTATGTTTCCAGCTACCTTCCTTCATGTTACAGAGCACACTTCATTCATTTTCAAGAAACTTAGAAATAACCAAGTCTAAAAAACGAGTATTTGTCTGTTGTTTTTGTAGTTGAAATTGTTGTTCCATGAAACAAGGAGTTACTATTTCTCACAATCACATACCTGTTTTACTCATACTTGAATACAGTATAATTACTACCTTGATTAAAGTAGCGGCAGTTTTACCCCCCCACTGCTTTGGAACCATCAGTGTGAATGTCACCTCAGTGGAAAAAGCAAATCACCTTAGTATTATTGGGGGAAAAAAACAGACCTTATGGGCCCCCTGAAAGAGGGTCAGGGATCCTCAGGGGTTGAGACACCATACTTCGTAAACTTTTGCTCTACATTTATGTGAGAGAAGTAAACCTCTATTTGTTTAAGGAACCATTACTTAGGTTTCAAAATACAAGATAATTTGTATCTCTAGTTTCCAAACCTACTTTTTCAGTCTTGCCAAGAATTCAGCAGTTACACGGTGATACTCTTATTTAAAACTCTTTTCTTTTTGCCAGCTTTATTGAGATACAACTGACAAATAAAGATTGTATATAGTTGGAGTTCCCGCGGTGACTCAGTGGTTAACGAATCAGACTAGGAGCCACGAGGTTGCGGGTTCGATCCCTGGCCTTGCTCAGTAGATTAAGGATCAGCGTTGCCTTGAGCTGTGATGTAGGTTGAAGAAGTGGCTTGGATCCGGTGTTGCTGTGGCTGTGGTGTAGGCCGGCACTACAGGTCCAATTAGACCCCTAGCCTGGGAACCTCCATGTGCAGCGGGTGCGGCCCTAAAAAGACAAAAAAAAAAAACAAACCCACAAAAAAACACAAAAAACCGTATATAGTTAAGGCGAACGATGTGATGTTTTGAAATATGTATTCATTGTGAAATGATTGCCACAGTCAACCTAACATATCTGTCACCTCACATAGTTACCATTGTGATTGTGTGTGTGTGTGTGTATGTGTGTGTGTTGGGAGCGGGGGATGAACATTTAAGATCTACTCTTTTAGCAAATTTCAAGTATACAGGAGAATATTACGAATTATAGTCACCATGCTGTACATTAAATCTCCAGATTTTTTCATCTGCATAAGTGAAACGTGAACGCCTTAAATTTATAACTTTAATTATGAGCTAGGATAGGTATAAGAAGTTAAGAAACAACCCAGAAGACCCCTTGTGGCACAGTGGGATAAGAATCTGGCCACTGTTGGCACGGGTTGGATCCTGGGCCTGGGAACTCCCACAGGCAGTGGTTGTGGCCAAAAAGAAAAAAAGAAAAAAAAAAAAAGAAAAGAAACAACTCTTTTACAATGGTTTCAGTGTTTACTGTTGATTGTAATTAAAGGCTGAGAATCATTGCAATGCCCATCATTAATGTTTTGCTAAATAATATGGACCCTTCATATACACTAAACCACACCATAGAACAAAACACTATCTATATTAGAAAACACTATTTACCATTAGAGAAAAAATGAGGTAAATCTATATACTAAAGTGGAATAATCCTCAGGATATATCCAGTGAAAAAACTATGGTACAGAACCATTCTTTTTTTTTTTTTTTTAATGGCCACACCCACAGCATATGGAAGTTTCCAGACCAGGGCTCGACCCACCCTGCCACAGAGACAATGTAAGGTCCTTAACCCACCGCACCACAGTGGGAACTCCAGCACCATTCTTTAATTCTGCTTGTTTTTCCCTTTGCTATACTCAAATATAATATTTTCTTTTATTTTTTGATTTTTTAAAAATCAACCTTATTGTCTTTTTTGGGGGGGGCAAACTTATTGCATATGGAAATTTGCAGGCTAGGGGTCCAATCAGAGCTGCTGGCCTAGGCCACAGCCACAGCCACATCAGGTCTGAGCTGCATCTTCGACCTACACCACAGCTCACAGCAATGCTGGATCCTTAACCCACTGAGCAAGGCCAAGGATCAAACCTGTGTCCTCATGGATTCTGGTCGGCTTCATTACTGCTGAGCCATGACAGGAATTACCAATATTTCCTTTAAAAACATGGCTTATAGTCTCAGCATCTTTGTGTCACACTCAAAAGTAGGGTAGCACGTCCTTCTCAGGCGGTTCTGCCTAGAAATCAGCACAGCAGGATCTGTTGCACCTCTCCTCCCTTGATGCAACTGTTGCAAACACAGTGAACAATCAGTCTACAACTGGGGACAGGAGAAAGAACATCAGCTCTGGAGTCAGTTCAGACCCGTGTCTGCGGCCCAGCTGAAATCGTGAGCAAGTAAGTTACTTTTTCTGATTCTGCGTTTTCTCCTTTGGTATATGGTAATGCAACCAGGTGTGTCATATTTACTTTGAGGACTAAAGGAGTTCTCGGCACATTGCTGGGTATAGAAAAAGTGCTTCATAAATGACAACTGTCATTAATTTGGCTCCATGTCTAAGGGAGTTGTTTAGACTTTTATAAGCTCTGCTTTCCCAATTCTCCTTCAGTAAGTACACTCTGACACCCTAGCCTTCCCTGATAAGCTACTCTGGAAAGTTAAGTAATTGTGTCTTCCTGGTTCTTTTAGCACTTTTTAAGAGGGAAGGGAGAGGGGTGATATAGGGATACAGGATTAAGAGACATAAACAGCTAGGTATAAAATACATAAGCACCAAGGAAATATTGTACAGCACAGGGAATATAGCCATTATTTTGTAATAACTTTAAATGGAGTATAAGCTATAAAAATACTGAGTCATTATGTTGTACACCTGAAACTAATATTGCAAATCACCTATATGTCACTGAAAAAAAAAAGTGAAAAAGAAAAGCAAAATTCCTTATTTTGCTTTCTCATGGCAAGAGAGCCCTTTATTTTTTTGCCTTTTTTTTTTTAGGGTGGCTTGTGTAGGTTCCCAGGCCAGGGGTCAGACTGGAGCTATAGCTGCTGGCCTACACCACAGCAATGCCAGATCTGAGCCACATCTGCAACTACATACACCACAGCTCATGGCAACGCCAGATCCTTAAGCCACTGAGTGAGGTCAGGGATCGAACCCGCAACCTCATGGTTCCTAGTCAGATTCATTTCTGCCAGTCATGATGGGAACTCCCAGAGAGCCCTTGAAAGAAGAAGAATGCTCTTTGTTCTTTGGGGGTTTATCTTTCTTTAGATGCTTTTCATGTGTTTATGATTAAATAACTGCTGTATGTAAGTTGAATATTATGTTATTTATTATATTGAAGCCCGACTAGCAAAAGAGCCCCAGTTTAAAACAGGTCAATAGTGTGGACTGAAAGCCAAAACTTGGGATAATGCCTATGTTAGACTCCCTTATTGATCTAAATTACACTGTAGGAATGTAGCCTTTTAAAGTGATGTTTTCAAGGTTTTTGTTTCTTTGCTTTCAGCTCCTTCAGTCTGACATGGCAGAAAAACCAATGCGTATGTCCACACAAATACCTGATGATGAAGATACAGTTGAGTATATCTTGTCTTTTTGCCATTTCTAGGGCTGCTTCCCGCAGCATATGGAGGTTCCCAGGCTAGGGGTCGAATCGGAGCTGTGGCTGCCGGCCTACACCAGAGCCACAGCAATGCGGGATCTGAGCCACATCCATGACCTACACTACAGCTCACGGCAATGCTGGATCCTTAACACACTGAGCAAGGCCAGGGATCGAACCTGCAACCTCATGGTTCCTAGGCGGATTCATTAACCACTGAGCCACCACGGGAACTCCCACAGTTGAGTATATCTTTAACAAGAACTTCCCATTTTGTACTTCTGCAAGATTGTATAGCTTCAGAATATTGACTCAGCAAACTGATAACAGACCTCAATGATCAAGGCTTATGTCTGCAATGTTTGGACATGAGTTAACTTTTCTATTGATTAGATTTGAACATCAATGCTGGTTTAAATAATTGTTGCATGTTTCTTGCATCTGCAGACATTTTCCAGTAGTGCAAAACACTACTCCTATTTAACACCAAAGAGTAACAAATAAAGACTCCAGAGCCTCCCAGTAGATAAGAATAATGCTACTCTGATGCATACGCTTGTAGAACTTTAGGTACTGATAATAAATAACTTTTAAATGAAGTTACTTTAGGAAGTGGCTGGTTGGCTGCTTTTTAGTTACTGAGTGGGAGATTGAATTAAGTTCCATTTTAAGATGAGCCTCTATACTGGGGAAAACATAATAATTCACATAAAATTTTATACTAAAACAGAGAGTGGTAAGTCCGAATGGAAAAAAACTGGATTTTAGAACTATTTTTAACCAAAATGTCAAACAGATACATGAATATTGTGCTATGGTAAGTAGTGTGTTCTTTGTGACTTAACCAATGGCTCTCTTTTTGCTATTTCTCTTCCTCCAATTGTGCATGGTTTCCTGTATCTTAGTTTGAACCATCAGACTATCAATTTTTTCCCTTCCTCTCTTTCTCATGGCTACATTTCCATAGTGAATGGTTTATTCTACTATCATTTTTCTATCAGCCATATATATATATGTACATATATATATTGTCTTTTTGACATTTCTTGGGCTGCTTCTGCGGCATATGGAGGTTCCCAGGCTAGGGGCTGAATCGGAGCTGTAGCCACCAGCCTATGCCAGAGCCACAGCAACGTGGGATCTGAGCCGCGTCTGCAACCTACACCACAGCTTGCAGCAACGTTGGATCCTCAACCCACTGAGCAAGGCCAGGGATCGAACCCACAACCTCATGGTTCCTAGTCGGATTCGTTAACCACTGTGCCACGACGGGAACTCCTATCAGCCATATTTTTAAAATCACACCTGATCCAACAATCATCTTCACTGCTTTTCAGAAACTATCACTAATCCTTTGGCATTGGGTCCCAACAAGAGTCCTCCTACCTGGGTCACCAATAGAAGGAGACTGAGTTGGGTTCAGAAGCAAAGAAAAGTTTTAGTTTTTGATCAAAGAAAGGAGAGGTGGGAGTTGCTGGCGTGATTCAGTGGTTAAAGAACCTGACTAGTATTCATGAGGATGTGGGTTCCATCCCTGGCCTTGCTCAGTGGGTTAAGGATCCGGTGTTACCGTGAGCTGTGGTGTAGATGGCAGACACGGCTCAGATGCTATGTTGCTGTGGCTATGGCATAGGCCAGCGGCTACAGCTCCGACTGGACCCCTAGCTTGGGAACCTCCATATGCGGTGGGTGAGGGCCTAAAAAAAAAAAAAAGAATGGAGAGGTGTGCACATGCTCTAAGGTCCTAGCTCTCCCAGGCCTGGGTGGGGCTTCTTTATAGGGTTCCCACTCCTGAAGGAGGGGCGGAGCTCTCACCCATCAGACACAGCGGTGTTGCTCAAAGCATGGTGTCACCATCTTGAAGTCCTGGGTAAGTTCTTCTCCATACCTGATGCCAAGCTGGGGTGTCGGAGGCAGTGATTCTGCGCTGGGAACTCTAATCTGATGTGTTAGAGGTGAGGCTTCTGCACATGGCCCCCTATAGGCAAGTGAAATGAGACTAAGCACAAAAGAGGTTAGACCTTATTGTCACCAACCCTTTAGAGTTGGGCTCCAACAAGGGACTTGCTGTCTGGTGTCACTGGAGCCAAGAGAAGGAGACCGTTCAGAAGCAAAGGAAAGCTTTATTCTCTGATCAAAGAATAGAGAGGTGTGGCCGTTCCCGCTGTGATGCAGTGGGTTAAGAATTCAACAGCGGCAGCTCAGGTCACTGTGGAGGTGAGGGTTCAATCCCTACCTGACGCATGGGTTAAAGGATCCAATGTCGTCCCGGCTGTGGCTCAGATTCAATCCCTGGCCCAGGAACATCCATATGCCTCCAGTGCAGCCATTTAAAAAAAAAAAAAAGGAGAGGTGTGAGCTCATGCTCCAGGGAGTCCTCACTCTTTCTGATAGCCCATTGGTGGGGTTGCTTTATAGGGTTCTTATCTGCAGGGTGGGGGTGGGGGCAGAATTCTTGCAGGGCATTGCCAGGTGCAGCATCTGTGCACAGCATAGGGGTCATTGTCATGAACTGAGTGTCATGCACAGCGTCTCTCCATGCGGTGCACCAAGCTGGGGTGTTGGGGGTAGCAGTTCTGAGCTAGGAACTCTAATCTGACATGTTGGATACAAGGTCTCTGCAGGTAGCCCCCTTAAGGAAGTGAAACTAGATGAAAGGTTTGGACTTTATCTGATCACCTAGATTCCATCTTATTTGTCCCTGGGGACCCCAGTGGGCTTTGCCAGTGACAAAACTACTCTCAAAGCTTAGTGACTAAACCACCGGCCTATGGCTATTCCATATTATCTTTGGTTCCTCTTCTGCATTAAATCATGATGAATGCTCTTTTGTTTACAGCACGTTAAAACCATATAATTTTAGTATAAGCAGGATCCCAAAGACCAAATAGTCAAACTTTAACCTGATATATAAATGCTTGCTACAAATCCTTTTTCCCCCTTTCCTTTTCTTTTCTTTTTTTCTTTGTCTTTTTGACAAAAAAAAAAAAAAGACAAATATTATAAGAAAGAACTTTTGGCCCATTAGAAGATACTTGTTAAGTAAGAGCAGTGATTCTGTGGAAACCCCTGCTCGCTCTATTTGCTTTGTGGGTGAAAACTCAATAAGTTAATGAGGCCAAGGTTTCTAGTCTTTTCCTGATAAGAAAATGGGCTGTATTTTGTTCTGCAGACACACAGAGTGCTTTGATCTGGTCTCTCACTGAGCTACAGTTTTTAAAATGAGAGAAGTCTGTTACAAAGGAGTCTAAGACAGAACAGTGAGTGTCCAAATTTATTACTGTTACATTACATATAATCTTCAGATTATATAGGGCTCAGAATGTTCTCTTTTGAGCAGAGAACTCAGAAATTACCACATATATTAAACTTTCTCTTATAAGAGCACAAATAGTAACAAATTGAATTTTTCTTATTTGATTATATTTTCAGTTTAGCATTGCTAAATATGATCTCTTTAAATATAAAATCCCCATGGAATTTTTATTAGTTAATCCTTGGTTGATGCCTGGATTCCTGGTTGGGACCACATAGGACCCTGGTAGGACCCAATCCCTTCCATTCATTGTTCACCTAGCATGTACTAATTCAAACAGTAGCTACTGAGAGGCTGCTGTGAGCTTGGAATTAAGGATATAAAATGGGAGTTCCTGCTGTAGCACAGCAGGTTAAGGATCTGGCATTGCTGCAGCTGTGGCATAGGTTGCAGCTGTGGCTCGGATTCGATCCCTGGCCCAGAAATTTCCATATGTCCAGGACGAGGCCAAAAAAATTTTAAAAAATAAAAAAGGAATATAAAATGAATAAATTCCATCTCAAAGAGCTCAAAGTGGAGTTCCCATCTTGACTCAGTGGAAACAAATCTGACTAGCATCCATGAGGATGCAGGTCTGATCCGTGACCTTGCTCAGTGGGTTAAGGATCTGGCGTTGCTGGGGGCTGTGGTGTAGGTCACAGATGCAGCTCAGAGACCGCATTGCAGTGGCTGTGGTGTAGGCTGGCAGCTGTAGCTCTGATTCGACTCCTAGCCTGGGAACCTCCATATGCCGTGGGTACGGTCCTAAAAAATAGCAAAAAATTAAAACTTAAAAAAAAAGAGCTCAAAGTGTATTGCACTCTGTCTTTGGGTGAATCATGTATACTGGATCTTAATCCCTTATTTTGACGTGAGGATTAAATTAATTCTAATACTAATCATATTGAAACTATTCATTTAATACAAATATTTCCTTAGATCCATTCAGTCCATTATATTAGAACGCTTATGGAAAAAGAAATAGCATAATTTTATTTTCTAGGCAAAGGATGTCTTAAAAAATCTTTGAAGTATACTCTTATTTAGGACTACAAATTCTATGCTTTTTTTGTTAAAAGAAAATTTAATTTCATATTTTTGACTATATTTTCGAACTATTTATACTAAAAACATGATACAATAACTCTATTTTACCATTACTACCAAACTCAATTAGGAGCCCCATAGCAGGGTGATTCAGGAAGTGGTAGGAATGTAGAAAGGAATATGAAATTGGAATATGAAGAATAATGTCATAATTAATTATTTTGATGCTCAAATACGCAACACTTGGTAGTAGGTCCCACTTAAACAGATTTTCCTGTGCTTTTAAAATTGCATTTGGGAGATCCCATCGTGGTGCAACGGCAAGGAATCTGATTAGGAACCACGAGGTTGCAGGTTCAATCCCTGGCCTTGCTCAGTGGGTTAAGGATCTGGTGTTGCTGCGAGCTGTGGTGCAGGCCAGCAGCTGGCAACTCCGATTCGACCCCTAGCCTGGGAGCCTCCATGTGGCTCAAGTACGGCCCTGGAAAAGACAAAAAAAAAAAAAATCTAAAATTGCATTTGGAAGTTCCCACCGTGGCCCAGCAGAAACGAATCTGACTAGCATCCATGAGGACACAGGTTGGATCCCTGGCCTTACTCAGTAGGTTAAGGATCCGGTGTTGCCGAGATCTGTAGTGTGGGTCGCAGATGCAGATACAGCTCAGATCCTGCGTTGCTTACAGCTCCACTTCAACTCCTAGGCTGGGAACATCTGTATGCCATGGATGTAGCCCTAAAAAAACAAACAAAAAAAATTATATTTGAATACATATTGGGAGAGAGAACGTCTTAATATTAATAGTTTTTCCAATACATAAACATGATGTATGTTTCCATTTATTTAGTTCTATCTTAATCGGTCTTATTCTTTTGCCGTTTTCAGTGTAAATGTCTTACATATCTGATACTATTTCTATCATTTTGAATCCACTGAGACTCGTTTTGTGGCTTAATATATGACACCCTAGAAAATATTTTGTGTGCACCCGAGAAAAAACTGTGTTAGGCAGCTGTTAGATGGAGCTTTCTGTATGTGCCTTTTAGGTCCTATTCATTCAAATCTGCTGTTTTAAAATTTCACATCTGCTGCTTCCTTATTGGTTTTCCATCTGACTGACCTATCCATTGATGAGAGTGGCGTGTTCAAGTCCCCAACTACTACTGCTTTTTTATTTTTTTTTTACTTTTTTTTTTTTTGGTCTTTCTAGGGTTGCACCCGCGGCATATGGAAGTTCCCAGGCTAGGGGTTGAATTGGAGCTACAGCTGCCGGCCTACACCACAGCCATAGCAACGCCAGATCCCAGCCACATCTGCGACCTACACCACAGCTCATGGCAATGCCAGATCCTTAACCCACTGAGTGAGGCCAGGAATCAAACCTGCGTCCTCATGGATACTAGTCAGGTTCATTACCACTGAGCCACAACGGGAACTCCTCCTTTTACTTTTGATAGTAATTACTTTTTGTGTGTATATATATATACAAATATACATATATACATCTACATATATATATATATATTTTTGTCTTTTTACCTTTTCTAGGGCCACTTTCCACGGCATATGGAGGTTCCCAGGCTAGGGGTCGAATTGGAGCTGTAGCCACCGGCCTATACCAGAGCCACAGCAACGCAGGATCTGAGCCACGTCTGCAACCTACAGCACAGCTCATGGCAATGCCGGATCCTTAACCCACTGAGCAAGGCCATGGATCGAACCTGCAACCTCATGGTTCCTAGTCAGATTCGTTAACCACTGCATCACGACAGGAACTCCTACTTTGTATATTTAAGTGCTCCGGTGTTGAGTGCATATTTATAATAGGCACACCTTCTTAATAGACTGTCCTCTTTATAATTTAGTTTATTTTGTTTGAAATAAGTCTAGCTGCCTTTGCTTTCTTTTTGTAGCCATTTTCTTGAAATATTTTTTCCATCCCTTTTCTCTTGTTCTATTGTCTTCTTAAAGCTAAAGCTATTCTCACGTAGGCAGCATATCATTAGATTTTTTATAGTCCATTCAACCTTCCATGATCTTTTATTAGAGACTGAATCCACTTACCTTTAAGGCAACCATTGATAGGTGAGGAATTACACTGCCATTTTGTTATAGACTGTTTTATGATTGCTTTGTTATTTACTCGTTATCTTGATGACTTCCTTTGTGATTCAAAAAAAATTTTTTTTTGTTATTTCCCCAATACAATTTTTTTTCTACTGTACAGCATGGTGTCCTTTGTTATTTGATGACTTTTTTTGGTGGTATGCTCCCCTCCCCCTCCCCCCCCACCCCCCGCAGCATGTGGAAGTTCCCGGGCCAGGGATTGAACCCCCACCACAGCAGTGATAACTGCCAAATCCTAACCTCTAGTCCACCAGGAAACTCTTTTGGTCATGTGCTTTGACTCCTATATCATCATCTTTTGTGTGTCTAAAATTACCTATCACTTCATCCGTTATGCATATATTTTTTTGTAGATTCTTGAACATATTCATAATTCAAATACTAGTCATAGTATTAGTATTTGTTATAACTAGTTATAGTATTTGTCTGCCAATTCTAATATCCTCATGGTGTGGGATTTCTACATTGGGTTTTTCCTTGGCTATGAGACTATGGGATGGATTTTTCTGCTTGTTCATATCTAGTAATTTTGATTATGCATTGAGCATCATGTAGAGTATATCATAAAAAGTCTAAATTCTATTATTCTATTTCTCTAAAGAGGACTGAATTTTGTTTTAGCAGGCAGCGAGATTACTGGCATGTCACTTGGACCCTGTTGAGTCATGATGCTCTTCATAAAGGTGGATTTATCTTAGTTAATACCCTTCAACTTGAGAGTGACTCTTTGACCTAAAACGTAATTCTCAATCCTATAGCAAGCCCTTTTGCAAGTTGACATAAAAAGCCCAAAGTGTTTATCTAAAGTGTTGACCAAACCTGCTTAACTTGGGAGAAACGTAAACTCCAAACTGTGTCCTTAGGTCTTCTCAGGACCACTGCTGAAATACCAGCTCAACACTTTTCGTGACTGGCACTGACCTCTCTGAAGTCATGCCTGCATGGGCAGGGTTAGACTCGGCCAAATATTCTCAAGTTTGCAGATTTGAATCTCCTCACTCTGTGGCTTGCTCCTCCAGGATTTCTTTTCTTTTTCTTCGGGCTGCACTCACAGCATATGGAAGTTCCCAGGCTAGGGGCTGGATCAGAGCTGTATTGTTGGCCTACACCATAGCCCAAGGCAGCACCAGATCCTTAACTCACTGAGCAAGGCCAGGAATTGAACCTGCATCCTCGTGGATCCTAGTCGGGTTTGTTACTGCTGAGCCACAATGGGAACTCCCTCTTCCCGGATTTAATTTTTTTTAAATTTCTAAAATTAATTAAGTAAATACTTTAAAAAATTTTATGGCCACACCTGCAGCATATGGAAGTTCTCGTGATTGAATCCTAGCTGCTGCTGCGACTTATATCACAGCTGCAGCCATGCTGGGTCCTTTTAACCCACTGTGCTGGGCCAGGAATTGAAGCTTTGCCTCTGAAGTGACTGGAGCTCCTGCAGCCAGATTCTTAACCCACTGCACCACATGGGAGCTCCTCTTCTAGTATTTCTTAATATCCTGGTATTTTGGGGAGTTCCCGTCGTGGCGCAGTGGTTAACGAATCCGACTAAGAACCACGAGGTTGCGGGTTTGATCCCTGGCCTTGCTCAGTGGGTTAACGATCCAGCGTTGCTGTGAGCTGTGGTGTAGGCTGGCAGCTACAGCTCTGATTAGACCCCTAGCCTGGGAACCTCCATATGCCGCAGGAGTGGCCCAAGAAATGACAAAAAAAAAAAAAACATCCTGGTATCTTTGGCAATCCCAACCTCTGACTGTAGACTTCCGAACTTCAAGATTGTCACTCTGTTTGTGCTCTACTCCCCAAGTTTCTCATTTATTGGGGGGCGGGGAGGGGAGGAGCTTCAAAAGCATTAAGTGGATAAACCTAGTTTCACCTATTATGCCAACCTTATTTCCAAAACTTGATTTATTCCTGCTTCTGCCTTCTTTTCTTTCCCTTCCAGTGCCTTCAAAAAGTTGTTTCTACATGTTAATATAAGGAAAGGTAAAATGCTATAAGTTATTCTGATATCTCCAAAAGCCAGGAATGTACACAATTTTGTATCTTACTCTAACTTAATATTTTCATGTATCTTTCAATGTATTAAAGCATTCTTTATAAGTATCTTTAATGACTTAAGAATGCCCAGTGTGTGCATGAAAAAATATGTTATCTTTTACTTGGAAACATATTTCTGGGGTCATATATTTGGGTGTTAGAGGGCCACAGTGAGCACTTCTGCATAAAACATTTGTGAAATTTTTTAGTTTGGGAGAGATTTTCAGGGGTGAGATTAATATAGACTGATTCTTTGAATTACTTTTTCCACCTTTTAAAAATAATCAATTGGTAAATTTATGCATAATATTGATGGATTTCTAGTTTTCTAGATTTTGTTATTGGCAGTGGATTTCTTCCTTCCTTCCTTCCTTTTTTTGAAGTTCCCAGGCTAGGGGTTGAATCGGAGCTATGGCTACCAGCCTACACCGCAGCCACAGCAGCACGGGAACCAAGCTGCATCTGTGACCTACACCACAGCTCATGGCAACGCCGGATCCCAACCCACTGAGTGAAGCCAGGGATCGAACCCACATCCTCATGGATAGTAGTCGGATTTGTTTCCACTGCACCACAGCAGGAACTCCCTGGATTTCTTTAACAATGTGATTGAGCATGCATTCTCAGAGGGCATAAAATAAATTTGAAGTCAAAGATTTTAATTGCTTATTTAAAAATTCAAATTAACTTTGGTTTGCTTACATATATTAGCATATGTTGGGTTTCCTGAATATATTACCATACTGAAACAGAATGAAAGAATGTTGCTTCCTTTTCTCTATCAAAATAATTTCTTTTCTTTTTTTTTTTTTTGTCTTTTTGCCATTTCTTGGGCTGCTTCCACGGCATATGGAGGTTCCCAGGCTAGGGGTCGAATCAGAGCTGTAGTTGCTGGCCTACGCCAGAACCACAGCAATGTGGATCCGAGCTGCGTCTGCAAACCTACACCTCAGCTCACGGCAATGCTAGATCCTTAACGCAATGAGCAAGGCCAGGGACTGAACCCGCAACCTCATGGTTCCTAGTCGGATTCGTTAACCACTGTGCCACGAGGGGAACTCCATTTTTTTAAAAAATAATTTATTTTAGAGTAATACACTGGGCTTTCTTGTGGTATTTCCTTAATTTTCTATTTTCAAATTTAGAAACATAGGGAAGCAGGTTAAGGATCTGGCCGTGGCTACAGCTGAGGTATGGATTTGATTGCTGGATCAGGAACTTCAGCATGCCTTGGATGCAGGGGAAAAAAATGTAGAAACATAGTCTATTTAAGTGTGATCAGAGATAGAGTCACTATTTATAAAAATAATGACAAAATCTGTCTGTCTGGACAAAGATTTCTCTTCTCACAAATTTACTTTATTTGCATCTTGTCTGAGGTATGAGAGTCCCATGATAATCAATTCCCTTTCTTTGACATGTTAGTATAGTTATACTCTCAAATGTTATTTGCTATCTTACTTTAAATATTTGTTTGTTTGTTTTCCTTTTCTTTAAGCAGAAAGAAGATAATATCCGTTGCTTAACTATGCTTGGTCATTTTGGTTTTGATTGTTTGCCTCATCAGTTGGTGAACAAATCTGTTCAACAAGGATTCTTTTTTAATATTCTCTGTGTGGGTAAGTGCCAACCTCCGCACATGAATTATGTCTTACGTTTCCTAAATACTCGTTCCAACGTATCTTAAGCAGCGTTAACACTGGTGCTGGTAACTGAGGACTATGTCTTCGTATTTGTATTGGTCTCCACCTCTTTTTCTTTTTGAGCAATGACTTAAAATGTTTTTATGAAAGTATAGTTGATTTACAATGTGCCAATTTCTGCTGTCCAGCATAGCCACACAGTCATATATATACACATATATGTGTGTGTGTGTGTACATTCTTTTTCTCATGCCGTCTTCCAGCATGTTCTATCCCAAGAGATTGTTCTACACCACAGCTCACGGCAATGCCGGAACCTTAACCCCCTGAACGAAGGCCAGGGATTGAACCTGCAACCTCATGGTTACTAGTTGGATTTGTTTCTGCTGAGCCACGGCAGGAACTCTGGCTTTTATCGTCTTAGTTATGTTACTTGGGCATTTCTTTTCTTTAAAAGTTTTGGTGCTCCTTGAAAGCCGATATAGCTTTGTGTATATTATCTTTCTATATTATGTTCAGGACCGAGGGAGTCTGGAAGAGCCCGTGTACTTTGAAGAACCCTCCAGCCTTTGAAGTGTTTAGGACCCTTTAAACCACTCTAGCGGGTTGGGGTGTTACTTCTCAGACATCTTATGCTGCTTTGACGTATCTATGTTTGTACAGGGGAAACTGGGATTGGAAAATCAACCTTGATTGACACACTGTTCAATACTAATTTGAAAGACAAAAAATCCTCACATTTTTACTCAAATGTTGGACTTAAAATTCAGACATATGAACTTCAGGAAAGCAGTGTCCAGTTGAAATTAACTGTTGTGAAAACAGTGGGGTATGGTGATCAAATAAACAAGGAATCCAGGTGAGTGTTTTTTTATTTTAACTTAAAAAGGTTTTTTTTTTTGGTTTTTTTGTTTTTTAAATCCTTTTAGGGCCGAACCCGCAGCAAATGGAGGTTCTCAGGCTAGGGGTCGAATCGGAGCTGTAGCCACCGGCCTATGCCAAAGCCACAGCAATGTCAGATCCAAGCTGCATCTGCAACCTACATCACAGCTCATGGCAATGCCGGATCCTTAACCCACTGAGCAAGGCCAGGGATCAAACCCACAACCTCATGGTTCCTAGTCAGATTCGTTAATCACTAAGCCATGACGGGAACTCTGCAACCTACAGATTCTTAACCCACTCAGTAACATCTAGGATTGAACCTGCATCCTCACAGACATTATGCTGGGTTCTTAACCCACTGAGCCACAAGGGGAACTCCCCTTACAAGATTTTTAAATTAACCAATTATAGCAAAAATTTATTGATGTAGGAGTTTCCGTTGTGGCACAGTGGAAACGAATCCAACAAGGAACCATGAGGTTGCGGGTTTGATCCCTGGCCTCACTCAGTGGGTTAAGGATCTGGCAGTGCTGTGAGCTGTGGTGTAGGTCGAAGATGTGGCTTGGATCCTGTGTTGCTGTGGCTGTGGCTTAGGCCAGTGGCTAAAACTCTGTTTCGGCCCCTAGCCTGGGAACCTCCATTTGCTGCAGGTGTGGCCCTAAGAAGAAAAAAAAAAAATACTGATGTAGTTTCTATTAGTTTTAACTTATTTCCTTACTTGTCCTTTCCTTACTTGTCTGGTACTTTGGGGTCTTTTAAAAGTTTTTGTGTCAGATTTAAACTGTGTAAGAGGGAAACACATTGTGACATAGCAATAGCTTTAGATTCTTATCTTTTTTGAAATGGATGCCTATTCATTATTATCTTCTACTCTTCTAGTTTGCTCAAGTTAGCTTTTAGAGTGGAAATATGTTTTCATTTATTGACTTTTTTGGTGTTAGATGCAGTGGTGTGCTAAAACTGGCTCATACAAGCTTATGAGAGCAGACTGTACTCATCTCTGCTCAATTCTACATTTAATGACATCATTTGGGTAGCTTGAAATTGGCCGAGGTAGAAGTATTTGAAATACAGAAATCAGCAAATGCTACAAATCATTTTTTTTTCTCTTCCAGAGGGCCATACTTTAAACATTCACCAGCATACCCCTGGTTAAAGATAGACTTTTAAACACATACTTAAGTTGTAATAAGTATGAAATGATTTATGTGAAACATATAAAGAATAGACAGTTGAAGAGTTCCCTGCCGTGGCACAGTGGGTTAAGAATCCGACTGCAGTGGCTCAGGTTGCTGCGGAGGTGCAGGTTCGATTCCCAGCCTGGTGCAGTGGGTTAAAGGATACAGCAATGCCACTGCTATGGGGTAGTTTTCAGCTGCGGCCTTGATTTAGTCCCTGGTCTGGGAACTTCCATGTGCCATGGGTGTGGCCATAAATTTAAAAAAAATTTTTAAAAAAGTAGACAGGGAGTTCCCATAGTGGCTCAGCGGAAATGAATCTGACTAGTATCCATGAGGACGCAGGTTCAATCCCTGGCCTCGCTCCAGTGGGTTAAGGATCTGGCGTTGTGATGAGCTGTGGTGTAGGTCACAGACAGGGCTTGGACCTGAGGTTGCTGTGGCTGTGTTGTAGGCCAGCAGCTACAGCTCCGATTCAGCCCCTAGCCTGGGAACCTCCATATGCTGTGGTTGTGGCCCTGAAAAGACAAAAGAAAAAAAGTAGACAGAGGAAATGGGCCTTGAAGCAAAGGCAAATGCCACATTGCTTTAAGTAGTTATTAATATTTAGAAAATGAACATCACTATAGTAAGAATAATCAATTCTTCTGAAAGTATTTTTTAATATAAGATTGAGCCTAGGGTCCGTATGCTTAAGGTATTATATGTATTTCATTATATTATGGAATAAGATCCGTAGTAGGTAGTGCCTGCTGTATTAATTTCCTGGGTCTACCATAAGAAGTTACCTTAAACCGTGTGGCTTTTCAGGAGGCCAGAAGCCCCAAATCAAGGAGTGTGCAGGGCCATATGGTCAGGAAGTTCTAGAAGAGAATTCTTGCAGTTGTCATTGTAAACTGCTCTGGCTGCATCCCTCCAATTTCTGCTGCCATCTTTTTTTTCCCCACGCCTGTGACACGTGACATTCCTGGGCCAGGGATTGGACCCGCCCCACAGCAGTGACCTGAGCCACAGCTGTGACAAGGCAGGAAGGATCCTTAACCTGCGGAGCCACCAGGGAACTCCTGTCCCTTGATATTCTTCCCTGCCTCTTTCCTGATCTCCCTTTCCCGACCCCTCACCATGGACTTCTTGCCTCAATATTCTTGGTGCTATTAGAGAAAATTGGTTTTTTTCAACAGTGTCTTGCACAGCCAGGCACTGGGCACTTCCTCATTGCCTCCCTTTCTCCTGTGGGAGAGGTTGCTGCTGACTATTTTAGCCTTGTGCTGTGTTGTTTTGGTGAGGGTTGACTCTGGCAAAGTTTCTCATGCCCTCTCCAATGCATCCATTTTTTTTTTTTTTTTTGGTGGGGGGCAAGCTCAGGGCATGTGGAAGTTCCTGGGCCAGGGATTGAACCTGTGCCACAGCAGTGACCCAAGATGCTGCAGTGACAACACTGGATCCTTAACCCACTGAGGATAAGGGAAATCTGCATCTTTTTTTTTTTTTTTTTTACTTTCTCCCCGGACTGCAGGATCCTCCCATGTAGATTGCTGAACTTCTACAAATCTCTCCTGTCTGTGGGTGTACACCCAAGTCAGCACACTCCAGTTTTCCCCTGACGGCATACAAGAGGGGCTGCGCAGGTTCACTGGCTCCTGCAGCTCCCACAGCCTGTATGGAGGCCTGTCTGCCTATCGCCAGACAATGGGGCAAATCCTCCTGGTTCTCCAGCATGTCATTCTGGGTCCCAGTTTCCCACAGAGCTATTTTGTTGGTGGGTGGATTCAATTATTCCTTGTTAAAAAGGGTGACAAGGGAGTTCCCTTCATGGCTCAGCAGTTAACGAACCTGACTAGGATCCATGAGGATGAGGCGTCAATCCCTGGCCTCGCCCAGTGGGTTAAGGATCTGGCATTGCCGTGAGCTGTGGTGTAGGTTGCAGACGCGGCTCGGATCCCACGTTGCTGTGGCTGTGGTGTAGGCTGGCAGCTACAGCTCTGATTGGACCCCTAGACAAAAGGAGAGACGCTGATGTCACTCTTTTTCAATTTTCCGTAGTGTAAGACTCAATTTTGGGGAATTCCTGCTGCAGCGCAGCGGGTTAATGACCTGGCTTGTCTCTCTGGAGCCGCTGGATCAATCCCCAGCCCAGTGCAGTGGGTTAAAGATTCAGGGTTGCTGTAGGTCACAGGTTCGGATTCGATCCCTGGTCTGGGAACTTCCATATGCTGTGGAGGGTGGTGGCCAGAAAAGAAAAAAACCTCAATGTTTGTAATGTATATTTCTTTATTTTATTTTATTTTGTCTTTAGCCATTTCTTGGGCCGCTCCCATGGCATATGGAGGTTCCCAGACTAGGGGTCCAATCAGAGCTGCAGCTGCCAGCCTACACCACAGCCACAGCAATGCGGGATCCAAGCCGCGTCTGCAACCTACACCACAGCCACAGCTCACGGCAATGCCGGATTGTCAACCCACTGAGCAAGGCCAGGGATCGAACCCGCAACCTCATGGTTCCTAGTCGGATTCGTTAACCACTGTGCCACGACGGGAACTCCTGTAATGTATATTTCTATTGGTTTTAAAGAATGCATAGAGTCGTATATCCACCCTCTCAGTTGTGACATAGAACAGTTCTATCACATCCAGAAATCCTCTTGTGCTTTAGTATATTTATCCTTGTGCTGATATATGCTGTACTAATTATTTTAGCTTCACAGTAAGACCTGCTTATAAAGAATATATCTCCCTAGTTTTTTTCAGTATGTCATGAGCAGTCTTGGTTTCTTTGATTTATACCTACGTAGATATATAAAAAATTTGGTTTCTGATAGGGACTGCATTGAACTGATAGCTCATTTTGCTATTTCTAGAAATAAGGGACTTTTTTTTTTTTTGCTTTTTAGGGCCGCACCCACGGTGTATGGTGGTTCTCAGGCAAGGGGTCCAATTGGAGCTACAGCTGCCGGCCTACACCACAGCCACAGCAATGCAGGATCCAAGTCTCATCTGTGACCTACACCACAGCTCATGGCAACGCTGGATCCTTAACCCACTGAGCGAGGCCAGGAATCAAACTTGCAACCTCATGGTTCCTAGCTGGATTCGTTTTCACTGCACCAGGACGGGAGCTCCCCAAGGGGCCTTTTTATCAGTTTTTAGTTGTTATCTTTGTAAGGACATGTTATGCATATTTTGACCTCTGTGGCAAACTAGCAAGTACACATATTAACTATATCTTACATGGCAAAAATGCAGACTTCAGATGATATTAATTCTGGTATGCTAAATATTCAAATAATCATTTTCCCAGCTACCAGCCAATTGTTGACTACATAGATGCTCAGTTTGAGTCCTACCTTCAAGAAGAATTGAAAATTAAACGTTCTTTTGCTGATTATCACGATTCCCGTATCCACGTGTGCCTTTACTTCATTTCACCTACTGGACACTCTCTGAAGTCCCTTGATCTGTTAACCATGAAGAACATTGACACTAAGGTACGTCTGGTAAATCCATCAACCTACCAAGCTTTTTTTTTTGTCTTTTTGCCATTTCTTGGGCCGCACCCACAGCATATGGAGGTTCCCAGGCTAGGGGTCTAATCGGAGCTGTAGCTGCCAGCCTAAGCCAGAGCCACAGCAACAGGGGATCGAGCCGCGTCTGCGACCTACACCACAGTTCACAGCAATGCTGGATCCTCAACCCACTGAGCAAGGGCAGGGATCGAACCCGAAACCTTATGGTTCCTAGTCGGATTCGTTAACCACTGCGCCACGATGGGACCTCTCCTACCAACCTTTGATACTTATTTTGAAATAATACAGGTCTTGAAGGCCTTTGCACACAAGCATTTGTTCTTTAGTAATATGGGTATATAACATTTTTTTTTCTTTTTTTTTAATTTCTAATTTTTAATTTTTTTTTGTCTTTTTAGGACTGCACCTGCAGCATATGAAAGTTTCCAGGCTAGAGGCTGCACTTAATGTTACAGCCATAGCAACACCAGATCCAAGCTGCATATGCAACCTACACCATAGCTCACGGCAACGCTAGATCCTTAACCCACTGAGTGAGGCCAGGGATCGAACCTACATCCTCATGGACACTAGTCAGGTTCATTACCAATAAACCATGATGGAAACTCCTTTTTTCTGTTAGTCTTTAAAGCATTTGTGTTTGTTCCTGGGGATGCCATACAGAAATCCCACAGACTTAGCAATTTAAACAACGGAAATTTATTTGCTCACAGTTCTGGAGGCTCAAAGTTCAAGATCAGGATGTCACCAAGTTTTGTTGTTTCAGAAATCTCTCTTTTCAGGTAGCAAGTGGCCACTTCCTCACTGTCCTCACATAATCTTTCCTTTGAATGCACATCTGATGTCTCTGTGTGTCCAAGTTTCCCCTTTTTAAGAGGACACTTGTGGTATTGGATTAGGGCTTATCCTAATGGCCTTGTTTTGACTTAATCACCTCTTTAAAGATTCTGTCTCCAGGAAGTTCCTGTCATGGCTCAGGGGAAACAAATATGACCAGTTTCCATGAGGATGCAGGTTCAGGCCCTGGCTTCTCAGTGCATTAAGGATCCGGCATTGCCATGAGCTGTGGTGTCCGTCACAGATGCGGCATGGATCTGGCATTGCTGTGGCTGTGGCTGTGGCCGGCGGCTACAGCTCCAATTCGACCCCTAGTCTGTCACGTTGGGAGATAGGTAGGCACGTAGGCAGGTGTGAGGAGGGGGAGACCTAATCAGCCCATCATAGCATTAGATACATTTCAACCTTAGCTTGGTTTCCAGAGGAATTTAATTAGAAAGTGTATCAGGGAGTTCCTGTTGTGGCTCAGTGGGTTACGAACCCAACTAAGTATCCATGAGGATGCAGATTCCATCCCTGGCCTTGCTCAGTGGGTTACGGATCTGGCAATGCCACAAGGTGCAGCACGGGTCAAAGAGGTGGCTCAGATCCTGAGTTGCTGTGGCTGTGGTGTAGGGTGGCAGCTGCAGCTCCAATTGGATCCCTAGCCTGGGAACTTCCATATGCTGCAGGTGTGGTCCTAAAAGAAAGAAAACAAGGAAAAAAAAAAAGAAAGAAAAATATATCAGTTAGGAAAATGAGATACAGGTTTTAAAAATTAAAATAAAATTTAAGGGCCGGTGACGACATCATAATGCAAGTCATGATCATGGACCAGTGTTTTTGAACTAGAAATTTACTCTTTGTTACTATAAAATAATCGCATTAACGTTTACCTGGTACCACTGATGGTGTGAAACTTGAAGCTTTTCATGATCATGATCCTTGCATGTGTGGAAGACATCTCCTGGAAAATAACACGTGAAGTTCAAGAACTGAGATAAGAAGCTTTATTCTTTTAAACCTGTATGTAGATGAAAACTTGAGATCTAGATTTAATACTCTATTTCTTAAATCTCCAAAAATAAATAAAGAAAAATGGATTTTGAGGAATCTAAAACAAAAGAAATAGACCTAAAGCTGATTTTTACACACTTCTGCTGTATCACAGAACTTAATATTATGGCTATAATTTAATAGGAGTGATTTATTTTAACAGTAATAAAGGGTATTTTAGAGTTTTATGTTGTCGTTTTCTACAAAGTTTAATTATTAAGATGTAAAGTCACTGAGGCAGGAATGATACTATTGCAGAACTAGGAAGAAAAGTTTATGGATAAAATTTCAACCTCAAATATGCAATATGGAAATAATCTCTTTTTACAAATTATAAATGAACTTTTCTGTTAGTAAGGTAGTACACACCCATACCCACACTAAGCCTTTAGAGTATGGTAACAAAAAAAGTCTGTTATTTTTAGGTGTTTTTTTGGCAAACACAAGTAGATCTATCTGCAAAGATATCTAGGCAAGACAAGGATCTGTGAAAATGGGATATTATTTAAGATGGATTTATGGAGAAAGTGATGCAAATTAATGACAGGTAGAAGGACTAAATTAATCTGATCTACAGGGTTTTGTTTTGTTTTTGGCCTCACCCATGGCACGTGGCTAGAGAGTGAACCTGTGCCACAGCAGCCACCTGACCACAGCAGTGACAACAGCAAATCCTTAACCCACTGCGCCACCAAGGAACTCCTGTTCTACAATTTGATGAAAGGTCTCTCCTGATTTTCTAACACTCAGTTTAAAAGAAACAAAATGATAATGAATTAAACTGACTACTTCATTCCACTACGTTCATTTTACTCACTCCAGATGTGTTGCAAGTCTAAGAAAGTTTGAGAAGAAAATCGAGACTTCTAAACCTGAATTGTGATAAAAGATTCATCATTAAAAGTTCTGATGGGAGTTCCCATTGTGGTGCAATGGTTAACGAATCCAACTAGGAACCATGAGGTTGCAGGTTCGATCCCTGGCCTTGCTCAGTGGGTTAAGGATCCAGCGTTGCCGTGAGCTGTGGTGTAGGTTGCAGCCGAGGCTTAGATGCTGTGTTGCTGTGGCTCTGGTGTAGGCTGGTGGCTACAGCTCTGATAAGACCCCTAGCCTGGGAACCTCAATAAAAAAGAAAAAAGTTCTGATGATGTTGGAAAGCAAATTTGTAAAGAAGTCATAACAGCCAGTGGTTATCTAGTTATGAAAATTTATTGTCAGGGATTGTGAGGTTTTTGACTGTAATAATTCCAGGCTTAATAGCAAATGCTCAATGGTGAGATTTTGTTTGTTTCCGTTTTCATAGGTGAACATTATACCACTGATTGCCAAAGCAGATACCATTTCTAAAAATGATTTACAGAAATTTAAGTGTAAGATAATGAGTGAATTGGTTAGTAACGGCATCCAGATATACCAGTTCCCAACAGATGACGAAGCTACCGCTCAAATGAACTCCTCCATGAATGTAAGCTTCCAAGCATTGACTATCAATTCTATTTTGCATGTGGGGATGAAAAAGTAACTTTTAAGTAACAATATTAGTAACAGTGTCACTTGTATCTGACAGAGAGACTGTAAGGTATTTTTCTCCCCCCAAAGCCAGTGTGGGGAAAATGCTTCACTTTCTTGATTTCAAAAAATGTTTGCTGAGTATCAGTTCTTTTATTTATTTATTTATTTATTTATTTATTTTTGTCTTTTGTCTTTTCGAGGTTCCCACACTAGGGATCAAATCAGAGCTACAGCTGCCGGCCTACACTGGCCTACAGCCACAGCAACACCACATCTGAGCTGCATCTGTGACCCATACCACAGCTCACGGCAACACTGGATCCTTAACCCACTGAGCTAGGCTGGGGATCGAACCCACAACCTCATGGTTCCTGGTCAGATTCGTTTCCACTGCGCTACAATGGGAACTCCGAATATCAGTTTTTTTAAAAAGAGTTTGGAGGAGTTCCCGTCATGGATTAGCAACGAATGAATCTGACTAGCATTCATGAGGACGAGGGTTCCATCCCTGGCCTCCCTCAGTGGGTTAAGGATCCGGCATTGCCATGAGCTGTGGTGTAGGTCGCAGACACAGCTGGGATCTTGTGTTGCTGTGGCTGTGGCTGTGGCCGGCAGCTGTAGCTCCGATTGGACCCCTAGCCTGGGAACCTCCATGTGCCCAGGGTGAGGCCCTAAAAAGACGAAAAAAAAATAAAAAATAAATAAATAAAAAGTTTGGAGTTCCCATAATGGCTCAGTGGAAACAAATCTGACTAGCATCCTTGAGGACACAGGTTCGATCCCTGGCCTTGCTCAGTGGGTTAAGGATCCGGCATTTCTGTGAGCTGTTGTAGGTCACAGACGTGGCTTGGATCCCAAGTGGCTGTGGCTGTGGTGTAGGTTGGCGACTACAGCTCCAATTTGACCCCTAGCCTGGGAATCTCCATATGCGGTGGCTGTGGTCCTACAAAGACAAAAGACAATAAATAAATAAAAAGAGTTTTATTGAGATATAGTTTATATAATGTGATTCACCCATTAAAGCATACAATTTAATGATTTTCAGTCTAATCACAGATATGTGCAACCATCACCACAACCAAATTTAGGACTTTTTTTTTTTTTGCTTTTTCACTTCCTGTGGCATGTGTAAGTTCCTAGGCTAGGGGTCAAATCCGAGCTACAGCTGCTGGTCACAGCCACAGCCACAGCAATGCCAGATCTGAGCCATGTCTGTGACCTACACCATAGCTCATGGCAACAATGGATCCTTAACCCACTGAGTGAGTCCAGGAATAGAACTCGCATCCTCATGGATCCTAATAGGGTTTGTTCCTGCTGAGCCAGGACAGGAACTCCAGAACATTTTTTACTATCCCAAAAAGAGACCGTATACTCTTTAGGTTTCTCCCCCACTACCTGTCAGCCCTCCTCTCCAACCCTAGGAAACCAGGGATCAGCTTCTTTCTCTTCAGATTTCTCCATTCTGGATGTATCATAGGATGAAACTATATCATATTTAGCCTTTTTCTGTTTTTATTGCCTATTACCATAGCATCTCAGAAGAAGTATTTACTCAAACCTTGGTCCATTTTTAACTGGGCTTTTATCTTTTTATTATTGAGTTGTAAAAGTTCTTTTATATTCTGGATGCAAGTTCCTTATGAGATATATGATTTGCAAATATTTTTTCCCAATCTGTTTCTCCCAATCTGTTCTTCCTCTTTTCACTTTGTTGTTAAAATGTCCACACTACTCAAATCAATATGCAGATTTATGAAATCCCTGTCAAAAATCCAATGGCAGTTTTCAGAGAAATAGAAAAATCTTAAAATTCATAGGGAATCACAAAGATCCCTATTAGCCAAAGAAATCTTGAGAAAGAAGACCAAATCTGCAGGTATCATGCTTCCTGATTTCAAATTATATTACAGGGAGTTCCCGTTTGGTGCAGCAGAAACTAATCTGACTAGGAAACATGAGGTTGCAGGTTTATCTCTGGCCTTACTCAGTGGGTTAAGGATCCAGTGTTGCTGTGAGCTGTGGTGTAGGTTGCAGACGCAGCTTGGATTAGTGTTGCTGTGGCTGTGGCACAGGCCTGCAGCTGTAACTCCGATTAGACTCCTTACCTGGGAACCTCATATGCAGTGGGAGCTGCCCTAAAAAGCAAAAACAAAACACAAAAATAACCAAATTATATGACAAAGTTATAATAATCAGAATGGTATGGTATTGTCATAAAAACTGACAGAGATAAATGGAACAGAATATAGAGCCCAGAAATAAACTTATGTATATGTACTTAATTAATTTAACACAAAGGAGCCAAGAATATACAATGGGGAACGGGAAGTTTCTTCAACAAATGGTGTTGGTAAAACTGGATAGCTATGTGCACAAGAGTGGAACTGGACCACTATCTTACACTATAAACAAAAATTAACTCAAAATTAATTAAAGATTTGACACAAGACCTGAAACCATAAAACCCCTAGAATAAAACAAAGGTGGTAGGTTCCTTGACATTGGTCTTAGTGATGATTTTTTGGATTTGATATCAAAATAAAAAATAAACAAGTTAAACTACATCAAATTAATAAGCTCCTGCACAGAAAAGGAAGCTATCAACAAGATGAAAAGGTAACCTATGGAATAGAAGAAAATATTGGGAAATTATATGTCTGATAAGGGGTTAATACCCAAATATCTAAAGGACTCATACAACTCAATAGCACAAAAGCAAACAATCCAGTTAAATAATGGAATACTATCTGAGTAGATATTTTCTCAAGGAATACATACACAATAGCCAATACACACAAAAAAAGCTGCTTAATATCACCAATCATCAGGGATATGCAAATCAAAACCACTATAAAATGTCACCTCACACTTGTTAAAAAATATAGGAGTTCCATGGTGGCCTAGAGGTTAAGGATCCAGCATTGTCACTGCAGTGGTGTGGGAACAGTTGAAAAAAAAAAAAAAAGACAAGAAATAACAAATGCTGGTGACAATGTGGAGAAAAGAGAACCCTTGTGCACTGTTGATAGGAGTGGAAATTTGTGCAGCCACTATGGAGTTTCCTCAAAAAATTAAAAATAGAATGGCCATATTGTCCAGCAATTCCACTTTTGACTATCCAGAGAAACTGAAAACATCAATGCAAAAAAGATATCTGTTCATTGCATGTTCATTGCAGCATTATTTACAATAGTCAAGACTTGGAAGCAATCTAAGTGTCCATTGATGGATGAATGGATAAAGAAGATGTGGCATACACACACACACACACACACACGTGTGTGTATATATATATATACTAGAATATTATTCAATGAAGTCTTGACATTTGTGACATGGATGGACCTTGAAGGCAGTATACTAAGTCAAATAAGTCAGATCTGAAAAAGAAAAATACCATATGATCTCACTTATACTTAGAATCTAAAAGACACATACACAAACAAACAAAAATCTGACCTCAGGAGTTCTCACTGCGGTGCAGTGGAAATCCAACTAGTATCCATGAGGAGGCAGGTTCAGTCCCTGGCCTCACTCAGTGGGTGGGGGATCTGGCATTGCTGCGAGCTGTAGTGTAGGTCACAGAAATGGCTCAGATCCGGCCTTTCTGTGGCTGTGGTGTAGACCTGCAGCTGTGCCTCCAATTTGACCCCTAACCTGGGAACTTCCATGTGCCGTGGGTACAGGACTAAAAAGCAAAAAAAAAAAAAAAAAAAAAAATTGAACTCATACATACTGTTTGTAGTTGCCAGAAGCAAGGGTTAGGGGGTGGACAAAATGGGTGAAGGTGATAAAAGGCACAGATTTTCAGTTATAAGATAAATACTTCCTAGGGGCGTGGTACACAGTATGGTAACTCTAGTTAACAGTTCTGAACTGTATATGTGAAAGTTGCTAAGAGAGTAGATCCAAAAAGATCTCATCACAAGAAAAAAATTGTAACTATGTGATGTGTGTGGCGATAGCTGTTAACTAGACTTACTGTGATCATTTTATAGTATGCATAAATACTGAATCATTACGTTGTATGCCAGAAACTAATATGATGTTACATGTCAATGATATCCCGATTTAAAAACATAAAAAAATATATCATCTGTGAACAGGTAGTTTTACTTATTCCTTTCTAATTTGGATGCTTTTTATTTCTTTTTAATTTTCTTTCCCATTTTTCTATATAGTATTATTTATTAATATACTTCATGGTGTATTTCAATTAACTAATTATTATAGTTTTCTTACTTTTTCTTTTTTTCTTTTTTAGGGCCACACCTGCAGCATATGGAAATTCCCAGGCTAAGTGTTGAACCAGAGCTGCAGCTACCAGCCTACACCACAGCCACGCCAGATCTGAGCAGCATCTGCAACTTACACTGCACCTTGAGGAAATGCTAGATATTTAACCCACTGAGCCAGGCCAGGGAGGGAACCCACATCCTCATGGATACTGGTCAGGTTCCTAACCCAGTGAGCAAAAATGGGAACTCCACTTTTGTCTCTTAATTTTTGTACTGGAGTTAAAAGTGATTTGCTTATTGTGTTTCAGGATAAAGATAATGTAAGAAAAACAGTGTGTCTACCGAAACTGTTTTCTTCATATTTCATATAGTAGAATGCCTTGCTTTAGGCTGTACTCAGTAGGCAGTTTTCAATTGCATGGTCTCCCTAATGCCTGCAGAAATTAATTTGCACCTATTTAATGCCAAGTCACAAAATCCCTTGTTTGAATAAACTTATTATGTATTCTTGTCTCTGTTATTTCCATAACAGAAATAAGAGTAACAGAGTAAACCATCTTGATATAAGGAAACATGATTAAAATTGCTCTTACAGGGAGTTCCCGTCGTGGCTCAGCGGTGAAGAATCTGACTAGTATCCATGAAGATGTGGATTTGATCCCTGGCCTCACTCAGTGGGTTAAGGATCTGGCATTGCAGTGAGCTGTGGTGTAGGTTGCAGACACGGCTCGTATCTGGCATTGCTGTGGCTGTGGTGTAGGCCAGCAGCTGTAACTCTGATTTGACCCCTAGCCTGAGAACTTCCATATGCTGCAGGTGTGGCCCTAAAAAGCCAAAAAAATTTAAAATAAAAAAATAAAATAAAGTTGCTCTTACTTTCTAGGGACTCTTACCTTTTGCCATAGTAGGAAGTATGGATGAAGTGAAAGTTGGAAAAAGAATGGTCAGAGGCCGTCAGTACCCTTGGGGAGTTTTGCAAGGTAACTATGACAAAGATGTGCAGGCCTCCACTGGAATGATTATGGTTAAATATATAGATAGTTTAAAAAATTATATAAAGTAAAACTATCAATATATGAAACAAAATATAATTTTAACTTGAGTCAATATTGGTAACTTTTGCTAAAAAAGCAAATTAACAGTTACCAATAAGGAGCAGAGATTCTGTTTAATTGAAGATAATGCTTATTTTGACTGTAATTTATTCTCATGAGAGTTTTCTGATGGGCTTTAGAAAAAATTCAGAAATTGGGCAGAACCTTCTCATTTACCCCAATCTGCTGCATGCAGATTATCTCGCTATGCATAAACCATCTTATTTGGAATGTTGGAAAGTTCTTTGAACAAAGGAGTTTGAACAACACAGAAGCATAGGAGTTCGCTGATGGCTCAGTGGGTTAAGGATCTGGCATTGTCACTGCGTGGCTCAGATCACTGCTGTGGCATGGGTTCAGTCTCTGGCCCAGGAGCTTCTGCATGCAATGGGCATATCCAAAAAACAAAACACAAAAGAAAACAAAAAAATCAGGGAAGCATAAATGCTAGAACTTAGAACGTTACAAAATTAATTGCTACCTAATTTATAAAGAATTTTTATGGGTTGCTAGAAAAAGGGATGGTAAACTCTTTTTAAAATAAAGTAATAGGAGCAGTTCTTGCCATCACTCAGCAATTAACAAATCTGACTAGTATCCATGAGGACACAGGTTCGATACCTGGCCTTGCTCAGTGGGTTAAGGATCCAGCATTGCTGTGAGCTGTGGTGTAGATCGAAGATGTGGCTTAGATCCTACATTACCGTGGCTGTGGCGTAGGCCAGCAGCTACAGCTCCAATTTGACTTCTAGCCAGGGAACCTCCATGTGCCGTGGGTGCGGCCCTAAAAAGCAACAAATAAATAAATAAATAAAATAAAGTCATAGGAGTTCCTGTTGTGGCTCGGCAGGTTAAGAATCCGACTAGTACCCATGAGGACTCGGGTTCGATCCCTGGCCTTGCTCAGTGGGTTAAGGATTTGGTGTTGCCACAAGCTGTGGTGTAGGCCAGCAGCTGCAGCTCCAGTTCAACCCCTAGCCCAGGAACTTGCATATGCTGCATGTGACCTAAAAAAGAAAAAAAAAAGTAATATAATTTATGTTGGGGTAAATTATACCTAGACATTTATATTAGTTATCTAGCATCATGATGAGATAGAATATCGTAACAGCAGTCATTTATTGCCTAATTCATATACTTGTGATACTAATTATTGGGAACTGGAACTGTACTAGTTTCTAAGCATTATTTTAGATTAGTATATTATAAATTTTTAAATTCATGAAACATAACAACATATTTTAATGAAAGTTACGTTTGGTAACAATATCATACACCATACAAAATATATTATGCTCACTCTTTGGGGTAAGATAAAAACAGGAGAGAGCTATGTAAATTTACTGATTTTGAAAATTGACTACTTCATTCTTATAAATATGGCTTATAAGTAGAATTTTTTTTTTCCCACTGTACAGCAAGGGGGTCAGGTTATCCTTACATGTATACATTACAATTACATTTTTTCCCCCACCCTTTCTTCTGTTGCAACATGAGTATCTAGACAAAGTTCTCAATGCTATTCAGCAGGATCTCCTTGTAAATCTATTCTAAGTTGTGTCTGATAAGCCCAAGCTCCCGATCCCTCCTGCTCCCTCCCCATCCCATCAGGCAGCCACAAGTCTCTTCTCCAAGTCCATGATTTTCTTTTCTGAGGAGATGTTCATTTGTGCTGGATATTAGATTCTAGTTATAAGTGATATCATATGGTATTTGTCTTTGTCTTTCTGGCTCATTTCACTCAGGATGAGATTCTCTAGCTCCATCCATGTTGCTGCAAATGGCATTATGTCATTCTTTTTTATGGCTGAGTAGTATTCCATTGTGTATATATACCACATCTTCCGAATCCAATCCTCTGTCGATGGACATTTGGGTTGTTTCCATGTCTTGGCTATTGTGAATAGTGCTGCAATGAACATGCGGGTGCACGTGTCTCTTTTAAGTAGAGTTTTGTCTGGATAGATGCCCAAGAGTTTTGTCTGAATAGATGCCCAAGAGTATAAGTAGAATTTAATAACTAAATCACACACAATTGTTAGGGCCCTTATGTCAGCAGGATTTACTTTAAAATAAAATTATGTACTTTAGCAAAATTATTTTCTTTGTTAGCACTCTGTAAAATGCCTTGAGAACTTTTATTTGAAAACTACTAACATAATTATTAATGAAAATTTATGCCATAAGCCATATGCTAATATAACATGTTATTTACTGTTTCCTATTTATTATTTGGCTTATTTGTTTATTTATTTATTTATTTATTTATTTATTTATTTTTGGCTGCACTCGCAGAATGTGGAAATTCCTGGGCCAGAGATGGAACCTGCACCACAGCTGCAACTTGTGCCATAGCTGTAGCAATACTGGATCCAGAACCCGAAGCACCACATGGGTACTTCTGGCTAAAAATTTTAAAGCAAATTTCCTAGTATATAAAAAAACTCTACCTATAAACGGTATGTAGCATATTACCATAGTTACACGGCTAAAAGAATTATAGCTATTAGAATTATTTTCTTAGCTGTTCATTTAAATGTTTTTCATGATGCATCCATTCAAAAATGCTTATTGAATGACAGCGTGGATAATTAGTGTTGTGGCTTTATTATTTTCCTGCCTAGTGGAAAATGAAAATCACTGTGACTTTGTCAAGCTGCGGGATATGCTGCTTTGTACAAATATGGAAGACTTGAAAGAGCAAACCCACACCCGGCACTATGAACGGTATAGGTGCTGCAAACTCCAGAAAATGGGCTTCGTTGATGTGGGACCAGACAACCAGCCAGTTAGGTGAGTGGAGATCTTGCTACAACAAGCTGATAGGTGACTTGGAAATCACCTGTAACCGTGAGAGGCAATTATTTGGGAATGAGAAGAGCTGTACTTCTCACACCCTGGGCCATTCTGAATCTTGAGGTTTCTTTCATCATATTCAGACTTAGATGAGGAGAGTTAGTAGGAGCAACAAAATGCAAGAGCTCATTTGTATGCATCCAACATGTGCATATGCTGAAGTGTGTATCCAGAAGAAAAAGAAGCTCAGGAAGGAGATTTGAAAATATTAGTAAAAATTGGCATAAGGATATTGAGAAGGAAGGCAAAAGATATTGAAGACTGGATGGAGGAAAGAGGAAAAGCAGCAGTGTAATGTCATGCTATTGTCAAAGTCAAGTTCATGTGCGGGACACACAGTGACCCTGACACACAGTGACCCTGACACACAGTGAACTCAAACAAACTGAACTGTTGGAGTTTGGAGCAGAGAAAGATTGATTTTAAAGGCCATGCAAGGGAGTTCCTGTCATGGCTCAGCAGAAACAAATCTGACTAGGAACCATGAGGTTGTGGGTTCGATCCCTGGCCCTTGCTCAGTGGGTTAAGGATCCGGCCGTTGCTGTGGCTGTGGTGTAAGCTGGCAGCTGTAGCTCCAATTAGACCCCTAGCCTGGGAATCTCCATATGTAGCGGGTGCCGCCCTCAAAAGGCAAATAAAATAAAAGCCATGCAAGGTGAATGCGTGGCTTGTGTTCAAAAGACCTGACCTCGCCTATCGGTTTCAGAGAAGTCTTTATAGGCAAAATTTGGGGGCAGGGCTGCAGGGTAGGTAACCCGCCTCTGATTGGTGGGTGGTGAGGTAACAGGGTAGTGTTCATTCAGCCTTCTGGTTCCAACCAGTCTGGGGTCTACAAGCTTGTGCTCAGCCTGAAGTTATCATCCTCCATCTGGGTATCAGCTGGTTATGCGCAGCCCCAGCTCCCCCGGGGCCCCAGGAAGAACCAGGCCCAGGCCCCATGCTGCACTTTTATTGCTTTCTGCATTCCTTCAATCTCCTACTTAGTAACCCTTTTTTTTTTTTTTTTTTGGTCTTTTTAGGGCCACACCTGTAGGATATGAAGGTTCCCAGGCTAGGGGTTGAGTAGGACTTGCAGCTGCTGGCCTACACCACAGCCACAGCAACATGGGATCCGAGTCTGTGGCCTACACCACAGCTCATGGCAACACCGGATCCTTAACCCACTGAGCAAGGCCAGGGATCAAACCTGGGTCCTCATGGATGCTAGTCTGATCCGTTTCCACTAAGCTATGGCAGGAACTCCTAGAAACCTTTTAAATTTGTTTTTTTTTTTTTTTTTTTTTGTCTTTGCTATTCTTTGGGCCGCTCGCGGCATACGGAGGTTCCCAGGCTAGGGGTCGAATATGAGCTGTAGTCATCGGCCTACGCCAGAGCCACAGCAACGCAGGATCCGAGCCGCGTCTGCAACCTACACCACAGCTCACGGCAACGCTGGATCGTTAACCCACTGAGCAAGGGCAGGGACCGAACCCACAACCTCATGGTTCCTAGTCGGATTCATTAACCACTGTGCCACGATGGGAACTCCAAGGAATCATATTTTGAAAGATGCCTCATTTTAATTATTTTGAGAACCTCACAAATCAGAAGTTTCCCCAAATTCTGTCAAAAGATGTGAAGAAGCGTGAGATACAGAAAAGTGGTAGGAGAAAGAAATCCCTGATGTAAGTGTTTCAAAATTTGGGTGCTTTCTCTATGTATACAGTCCCTACTCATTCAATATGGCACTTCGCTTTTTTTCAACTCATGATACAGAAACTTTCATTTCTATACATGAAAGAATCTTGGCAAATGTTCTTATATGTGACTTAACATACAATATATATTTTTACATGTTTATTCTTTTTAGTTTTCAAGAGATCTATGAAGCTAAAAGGCAGGACTTCTTTGATCAATGTCAGAGGGAAGAAGAAGAACTGAAACAGAAGTTTATGCAGCGAGTAAAGGAGAAAGAAACAGCATTTAAAGAATCTGAAAAAGAGGCAAGTCCTGCTAGTCTGATATAATTTGTATTATATCAAGTTTAGGTGTCCTATTAAATTGGGGGTTTTAATCTCAAGAGTTTAGATAATTTTGCTGGAGGAAACTTGCTACTCTTCGAAAAGTAGCTATTTACTGTATAGGTAAGCCATATATTACTATATAGGTTTTGAGTACAGACTTTAAAAAAGTATAGTCTGTAATTTTATTTTTTTTCTAGAGCATTTTGGAGAGTTTGCTTTTTTATTTTTATTGTTTTAATTTTAATTTTTTTGTGTTGTCTTTTGCCTTTTTAGGGCTGCACCTGCCGCATATGAAGGTTCCCAGGGTAGGGGGTCTATCGGAGCTGTAGCCGCCAGCCTACGCCAGAGCCACAGCAACGCGGGATCCAAGCCACATCTGTGACCTACACTACAGCTCACGGCAACGCCGGATCCTTAACCCACTGAGCAAGGCCAGGGATCAAACCCGCAACCTTATGGTTCCTAGTCAGATTTGTTAACCACTGGGCCACGATGGGAACTCTCTACTGATTCAGTTTTATTACTGATAATTTGTCTTTCATATTTTGAATTTCTTCTTGATTCAATCTTGGGAAATTTCACATTTCTAGAAATTTCTTCATTTTCTCTGGGTTGCCCATTTTGTTGGCATGTAATTTTTCATGGTAAACTTGTATGATTCTTTGTGTTTCTGTGGTGTCATTTGTAACTTCTTTTTCATTTCTGATTTTATTTGGGCCCTCTCTCTTTATTTATTTATTTATTTATTTTTTCATGTTTGACAGCATTTTATTTATTTTTTTTCATAATTTTTTTATTTTCCCACTGTACAGCAAGGGGGTCAGGTTATCTTTACATGTATACATTACAATTACATTTTTTCCCCCACCCTTTGTTCTGTTGCAACATGAGTATCTAGACAAAGTTCTCAATGCTATTCAGCAGGATCTCCTTGTAAATCTATTCTAAGTTGTGTCTGATAAGCCCAAGCTCCCGATCTCTTTTTTTATTACGAGTCTAGCTAAAGGTTTATCAATTTTGCTTATTTTTTGAAAGAACTTTAATTTCATTGATCTTTTCTATTTTTAAATTTCTATTTCATAATTTATTTATTCTCTAATCTTTAACATTTCTTTCCTTCTGCTAACTTTCACTATTGTTTGTTCTTTTCTAATTTATGTGTAAGGTTGTTAATTAGAGATTATTCTTGTTTCCTGAAGTAGGCCTGTACTACTACAAACTTTCTTCTTAGCACTGCTTTTGCTGCATCCCATAGATTTTGGAGAGATGTGTTTTAGTTTTCATTTATATCCAGGTATTTTTTAACTTCCTCTTTGATTTCTTCTGTGATCCACTGGTTGTTTAGCAGCATTTGTTTGGATTCTACATGTTTGTGTTTTTTTGCATTTTTTTCCCCTTATAGTTGATTTCTAGTCTCATACTGTTGTGGTCAGAAAAGTGGCTTGGATATGATTTAATTCTTCTAAATTTATTGAGACTTCTTTTTAGCCTAGCATGTTTCTATCCCAGAGAAAGTTCTATGTGTACTTTTGTTGTTGTTGTTGTTGTTGTTTTGTTGCTATTTCTTGGGCCGCTCCCACGGCATTATGTGTACTTTAAAAGAATGTGTATTTCTGCCATTTTTGGATACAGTTTTGTGTGTGTGTGTGTGCATGTGTGTGTAATTTAAGACCAGTATTTCCTTACTGATCTTCTGTCTGGATAATCTGTCTATTGATGTGAGTGGATTGTAAAATCCCCCACTATTTTTATGCTACTATTACTTTCTTTCTTTAAGTTTGTTAATAGTTGTTTTATGTATATGGGTGCCCCTATGTTGGGCGGATCTATAGTTACAATTGTTACATCTTCTTATTGAATCAATCCCTTTATCATTATGTAATATCCTTCTTTGTCTCTTGTTAGAGTCTTTGTTTTAAAGTCTATTTAGGATAAGTATTGCTATACCAGCTTACTTGCTTGCTTTTTTTTTTTTTTTGTCTTTTTAGGGCCACACCCATGGCATATGGACAGTCCCAGGCTAGGGGTCAAATTGGAGCTGTAGTTGCTGGCCTACATCACACCAACACAGGATCTGAGCCATATCTGCAACCTCTACCACAGCTCATGGCAATGGTGGATCCTTAACCCACTGAGCAAGGCCAGGGACTGAATCTGCATCCTCATAGATGCTAGTCAGGTTCGTTAACCACTGAGCCACAACAGGAATGCCATTGCTTGCTTGCTTGTTTGCTTTCTTCTTTTATTCTTTTGGCCATGCCCATGGCATGCAGAAGTTCCCAGGCCAGGTATCAACCTGTACCACAGCAGTGGCCTGAGCCACAGTGGTGACAACACTGGACTCTTAACCTGCTGCTCCACCAGGGAACTCCTACACCAGCTTTCTTTTCATTTCCATTTTCATGGACTACCTTTCCTGTCTCTTCACTTAGATTTAGGAGTTCCTGTCATGGCACAGTGGTTAACGAATCCGACTAGGAACCATGAGGTTGCAGGTTCGGTCCCTGCCCTTGCTCAGTGGGTTAACAATCCGGCGTGGCCGTGAGCTGTGGTGTAGGTTGCAGATGCGGCTCGGATCCCGAGTTGCTGTGGCTCTGGCGTAGGCCGGTGGCTACAGCTCCGATTAGACCCCTAGCCTGGGAACCTCCATATGCCGCAGGAGTGGCCCAAGAAATAGCAACAACAACAACAACAACAACAACAACAACAACAAAGACAAAAGACAAAAAAAATAAAATTAAATTAAAAAAAAATAAAAATAGATTTATTTGTGAAGAGTGTAAGATTGGTGTCTAGATTCTTTGTTTTGTTTTGTTTTTGTTTTTTTATGTGACTGTCCAGTTGGTTAAGCATAAGTTGTGGAAGAGACTACTTTTCCTCCATTGTATTACCTTTTCTCCTTTGTCAAAGGTCAATTTACTAAATATACGTGCATCTACTTCTAGACTCTCTATTTTGTTGCTTTGATCTATTTTTCTATTTATTTTCACCAACATCACATTATCACGTTTACTGTAGTTTTAGTCAGATTACTATAGTCAGTGAAGTCAGGTAGCATCAGTCTTTCAATTTTATTCTTCTCCTTTAATATTGTGTTGGTTATTCTGGGTCTTTTGTTTTGACATAAAATCTTTAGAATTGGTTTATCAATGTCTATAAAATAACTTGCTGGGACTTTGATTAAAGTTGCAATGAATCTGCAGATCACATGGGAAAGAACTGACATCTTGACAATATTGAGTTTTACTATCCACAAATATGAAATACTTATTTATGTAGTTCCTCTCTAATTTTCTTCATTAGAGTTTTGTAGTTTTCCTCATATGACTTTCATATATATTTTGTTAGATTTATATGTATTTCATGGGGGGGGTGACTAATGCAATTGTTGTTGTGGTTTTTTGCTTCAAATTCCACTTGTTCATTGCTGGAGCAAAGGAAAGCAATTAACCTTATATTAAACTTGTATCTTGCAACCTTGCTATAATCTCTTATTAGTTTTAGGAGATTTTTAAAAATTTTCTACAAAGATTATGTTATCCGTGAACAATGACACTTTTATGTATTTCTTCTCAATCTGTGTTTTATTTTTCTTCTCTTATTTTACTGCATTAGTAAGGGTGGGGTAAAGGGGGACATCCTTACCTTGAACCTGATTTGCAGGAAAACTTCAAGTTTTTCACCAGAGTAGTTAATTTTTGAAATGTTTGTGTATTAAGATAAAGTTTAGCCTTCTCTGATTTCTACTCTCAGCCTCCCATCTTTAAGTAAAAAGTTTTCTCAGTGATTTTGCCATCATTCATAAATACCACACTTCCACATCCCCAGCCCTTCCAATCATTCTTCTTACCATTGTATCTTGATGCTCATTTGCTTCTCGGGTCTGAAAATGTAATTACAAGTTATATTTGATTCCAGCAGAGATAAGAGTAATATTTATTCAGAACCATGTATCTCAATCTTTGCTGCACACTAAAATCACCTGGGGAATTTTTAAAGCATCAGTGCCTGGGTTTTAGCTCCAGATATTCTGATGTAACTGAGCTGTGTACAGCCTGAGCATTGGAAAATTTATAAGCTCACTGAATGATTCTAATGGATACCTAGGATCGAGAACCCCTGGTGTTAAACTGCTTGTGTTCTTCACAGCCAATAAATCAGCTAATTAATACTGTGGCAGTAGAAGCCTCTAGCCTATTTGTTTTTCTAAAGCTAAGCTGCAAATAAGTCTGTTCTTTATAATTTTAACAGCAGACAAGCTATAGCTTGAATGTCATGTCAAAGACCCAGAACTATTTCTAAGGGAATCTGCAATGATATTATTTCCTTTATATGGCTAATTTGGTTTAAGTGCCACAGATTATATAAAACTTCACAAGTAAATAAAAGGTAACTAAATGAGTTTTTAATTCTATAATTATGCTAATTTCACTTAGGAAGGAAATTATCACACTTCCTTTCAAAAGGTTTTTATCAATTAACATCTCAGCAAATGTTTCCCAATCCATGCTACATTTTAATGTATGTATTTTTAGTAGGCATCTCTTCACACTTTATCTGAAGAGATTCAGGGGGAAATATAGTGAGAAAATATACCTCATTAGGAAAAGTAAAGTGTTTTATAAAATGAGTTTATAGCTGTGAGTTTTATTACATCTGCTTCCATGGGGATATATTTAAAATTGAAAATAAGAAGGAAATTTCATATCTGAATTTTTACTTTCGACATGAAAGTTTAAGACTGTTAGTAAGATCAAGCTCTACTCTGATGCTTAGGGTATGTTTGATAACCAGAAATAAAGAAGCCTGTTCCTGGGGATGTGCCACCATAGGGGCATTTTTTCCTTCTTTCTTTCTTTCTCTTTCTTTCCTTCCTTCTTTCTTTCTTTCTTTCCTTCCTTCCTTCCTTCCTTCCTTCCTTCCTTCCTTCCTTCCTTC